>NC_012870.2:47618570-48309318 GCF_000003195.3 Sorghum bicolor | reverse complement strand
CGCCCCTACATAGGTCTGTAGCATAAGTAGCCAACCCACTCTTCTTTCTCCCCGAGCCACTCACTTCCACTCGCAAAAAAAGGTTTGGGAGGCCTTGGGCACCTCCCTAAAATCACTCTAGGAAGGAGAGGAGGTTTTGAACTTAAATCCTTTGGTGGGGAGCTTGTTTAAGGTAAGAAAATGCTATTCCCACCCTCTAATCCATGTTTTATTGGTTGGTTAGTGAGCAATTTACATTTTGGTTTTCTCTCTCTTCCATGGAGCTTGAGCTTTGTGTTGACCAAATTAGAGCTTGTCTATGATGCTATTAGTGTAGAATAGGTAGAGACACCACCTTGCACCATCAATTAGGTGATATAGCTTGATTTTATTGGAGATTAATTGTAGTTTCATGTATGGAGAGAAAAGACATTCTAGATCTAGGGTTTCCTTTTTTTGTTTTTGTTTCATGAATTTGGAATCTGGTTGGCATGAATAGTTATTGGTAAACTAATAGTTGTTGTTAATATTAATTGTTTCTAATAATGGTAGATCATAATTGGTAAAATTAATTATGTCTAATAATCGTTTCTAACACAATTATTACTAATAATGATAGATAATAATTGTTGCTAATAATGGTAGATAATAATTGTTACTTATTAATTGTTGCTAATAATGGTAGATAATATTTGGTAATATTAATTATGTCTAATAATCGTTTCTAACACAATTATTACTAATAATGATAGCTAATAATTGTTGCTAATAATGGTAGATAATAATTGTTACTTATTAATTGTTGCTAATAGTGGTAGATAATAATTGGTAATATTAATTATGTCTAATAATCGTTTCTAACACAATTATTACTAATAATGATAGCTAATAATTGTTGCTAATAATGGTAGATAATAATTGTTACTTATTAATTGTTGCTAATAATGGTAGATAATAATTGGTACTTATTAGTTGTTGCTAATAATGGTAGATAATAATTGTTACTTATTAATTGTTGCTAATAATGGTAGATAATAATTGTTACTTATTAATTGTTGCTAATAATGGTAGATAATAATTGGTACTATTAATTATGTCTAATAATCATTTCTAACACAATTATTGCTAATAATGATAGCTACTAATTGTTGCTAATAATGGTAGATAATAATTGTTACTTATTAATTGTTGCTAATAATTATTCTCAACTAATTAATTTTTTTATTTATGTAAAGATGGAGAATAGGGCTACTTGGATGTATGGTTTGCCAAGGTACTCACAAGCCTATGCTGATGAGGTGGACAAATTTATTACAATCGCACTGAATCATGCAAAGACGTTGTCAACAGGAAATAATTGTTCAGTTATTTGTCCCTGTAAAGATTGCAAGAACCACTTAGCAACTTATGATGTGGAAATCATCAGATCACATCTGATTAGGCGAGGATTTGTCCCGAACTACACAGTATGGCTTCATCATGGTGAAGTAATGTTTCTTGATAGCAACGATGATGACCAAGAAGACGATGTTGAAGAAGGCCAATTGTTGTCCCAATACGCAGACATGTTTGAAGCACAAATGCAACATGATTCAGCAAATGAACAAGCACGTGGTGATGATGCCGGTGGTGTCGACAATAATGATGGGGATGTTGGCGGTGTTGACAATAATGATGTTGGAGCATGTGAGGTGGATGCAGAAAACTTTGACAACTTAGAGGAAATGCTTCGGGCCATTGGACCAGAAATACTACAACAGAAGAAGGGTCTAGAAAATCTAGAGCGGGTGAAAACAGCGTCAAAGGAGACTGTGTATGGTGTTGAGAAGGGCTGTCCAACACATTGGACACTGCTCCGTTTTGTGCTTGAGCTACTCATCCTGAAGGCTAAGTACGGCTGGTCAGACTGCAGTTTTGACGATCTGTTGCATCTTCTGTCATCTGTGCTGCCACTGCCGAACTTAGTTCCCTCCAGCACATACCATGCTAAGAAGGTCATAAGTCCATTGACAATGGGTGTTGAAAAGATCCATGCATGCCCCAACCATTGTATCCTTTTTCGTGGTGAAACGTTCGAAGGTCTGGATAAATATCCTCGTTGTGGGGCAAGTCGGTACAAGGACAATGACCTTTACAGTGGCGGAGAAGCCTCCACCGGGAACAAGAGGAGTAAGAAGGGTTCCAAAAAGGTGGTACAAGAATCTCGACCTCCAGAGGACACCCCATTAGGCAACGACGCAAAGAAGAGAAAAATTCTTGCCTTGGTAATGTGGTATCTGCCAGTGTCCGACCGCTTGAGGCGTATTTTCCTAAACCCTAAGGAAGCCGCGCTCATGACATGGTGGGACGATGAGCGCAAGGTCGATGATGATGTGATTGCACACCCGGCCGATGGCAGTCAGTGGCAGGACTTCGATAATAACAACCCACTGTTCAGTTCGGACCCAAGGAATGTACGGTTTGCCTTGAGCACCGATGGAATGAATCCCTTCAACGAGAGGACGAGCAACCATAGCACTTGGCCAGTGATCTTGACCATGTACAACATCCCAACGTGGTTGTGTCAGAAGAGAAAGTATCTTTTCCTCACTGTTCTTGTTTCTGGCCCTCAGCAACCAGGCTTTGATATGGACGTGTTCCTCGAGCCTGTGATGGAAGAATTCGAGAAACTATGGAGGACAGGGGAGCTGATGTATGATGCTTTCCAAAAGGAGACCTTCACATTAAGAGCAATAATATTTGTGACTATCAACGACCACCCTGCATTGTTTGCCTTGTCTGGACAAATCAAAGGCAAGACAGGATGCTTAGTCTGTCTGGATGATACTAAATGGGTGTACCTAGATGGATCTAAGAAGACTGTTTACATCAGGAATCGTTGCTTTTTAAAGCAAGGTCACAAGTACCGCAGCAAAGTGTACTTAAAGTATTTTGGCAACATCCCAGAGGATGAAGATCGACCTCCGGAGAGACGTCATGATGGACAATATGTGTTCCAAATGGTGAAAAATATAAGCGTCATCTATGGAAAGAAGAAAATGGATGGAACACCTAGAGATAGAAGCACACCTCCTATTGAAGGCGTGCCTTTTAAGAAAAAGTCAATCTTCTTTCAGTATCTTGAATATTGGCCACAATTGGAGGTCCCCCATGCCATTGATGCTATGCATGTGCAGAAGAATGTCTTTGAGAGTCTCATCGCTACCTTGATGGACACACCGAAGTCAAAGGATAGTCTCAAAGCAAGGAGAGACATGGAGCAGCTACATGTGATGCCAGAGCTTCACCCAGTACTTGAGACAAAAACTGGAAAATACACCCTACCCGCGGCTAGCTACAACCTGGACCTAGAAGAGAGGAGAGGTTTATGCACTTCTGTGAAGGGGATCAAAGTCCCGACTGGGTTTTCGGCAAACCCGAAGAAGCTAGTGTCGATGAAGGACCTATCATTTCCACACTGCAAGGCTCACGATTGTCATATGATGCTGACGGTGTTCCTACCAATCGCAATAAGGGCTATCAAGCCAGAGTTTTTGAAGATGGCTATCACCCGCATGTGCTACTTCTGGTCGAAGATCTCACAGAAGAAGATTAGCAAGACAGAGGTGAGTGACCTACATGATTTTGTCGTAGAGACACAAAACCAACTAGAGATGTGTTTACCTCCCGCTTTCTTCGACCCTATGGTACATCTCATGATTCACATGGTTCATCAGATACAGGTATTGGGCCCTTGCTACTTGCATGAAATGTGGTCGTATGAGCGGTTCATGTCGGTTCTAAGTCGATATGTGCATAATCGTGCATACCCAGAGGGCTCTATGATAGAGGGCTACAGTAGTGAAGAAGTCATCGAGTGCTGTCAAGAGTACCTAAAAGTACAAAGAGGGATTGGTATTCCTGATTCTCACTACAAGGGTAGGCTGGCCGGGAAGGGCACAAATGGTAGAAAAATCTTCATCGACAATGAATACGCTGAAGTGAGTCAGGCGCACTACGCTGTCTTGGTGAGCACAAAATTGATGGAACCATATATTGATGAACACATGGAGATCATCCAATCAGAGAGAAATGGTCGTACAGGTGATTGGGTCATGAAACAACACAAGCAACGCCTAACTTCATGGTTGAAGGACCAAAACATACAGCCTGGAGAAACCATAGATTCTATTACCATCAGTAAGTTGGCAGCGGGGCCATCAAGACATGTGACATCTTGGAGTTCTTATGAGATCAATGGGTACACATACTATACCCACACAAAGGATAGTAAATGTGTGAACCAAAACAGTGGTGTTCGAGCAGTGGCTATCGGCGCAGGGGGACAAAAGATCTACTACTTTGGCATAATTGAAGATATATGGGAACTTGACTATGGAACTGAGGCACTAAATGTGGCCCTATTTCGATGTCGCTGGATCAAGCAACATGAATTCAATGAAATCGGATTGAGGGTCGTGGACCTTCACAACATAGGCTACCAGGATGATCCATGGGTCCCCCCAAAGAAGAAACCTAAGCATGTGGTTATCCCTGGAAAACAACACATTATCGGAGTTGATGGCGTTGATGATGTTGAAGCCTACAATAAGTGCGATCAGATGCCGCTATTCACAGACTTTATTAACAAGATCGGTGTTGTGGAAAAAAACCTACCCAAAGATGTATTGCCATGGGAACGAAAAGGTGTGAAGTGGAAAACTGTTACGGCGGCGGATACTAATAAATAGTCATTTGTATGTGTGTGAGACTTTATTTATCTATCCATGTGAGACTACATTTATGTATGTGTGTGAGACTACATTTATGTATGTGTGTGAGACTACATTTATGTATGTGTGTAAATGACCTCAAATGAAAAACTTTTGAATACAAGGTAGATAGAGCTCATCAAGATACACATTTCATACATAGGACATTTTTGCATTTGAGAAAGTGTTTGTAAACTCTAGTCACAAAGGCTTGAATCACACATAGACTATATGAAACTACACGCGGGACTTGTGGATTTAGAACTGCACTTTCTTAACGCTTTGTCAAATGCAAAAATGTCATATATATAAAATGTAGATCTTGATGAGTGGAACAAAGTTGCTATTCATGGCTTTTGGAGTTGGGGCCGTCTAGGGTCCCGAAAACGTGCGTGTAGCAGTCAAAATTGGAAATTTCAAAATTTGAGTGGTCCAAACCATCTCAGATGAAAAGTTGACCATTACACCAAATGTGCATCTTGGTAAGGGGAACAAACTTTGTATTCATGACTTTTGCATCTGAGACCATCTCGGGTCCGGTCAAAGTGTATTTTGTCAAAAATCCAATGTTTGACTTGGTCAAACTAGGTCAAACTAGGCAACAAAAGACCTCAAATGAAAAAAAATTGAATACAACATAGTTAGATCTCATCAAGGTCTACCTTTGATACACAATACATTTTTGCATTTGGAAAAGTTACAGAAAACTCAGTTCACATGTTTTGAAAACACAAGGCGTGGCTTGGTCAAACCTGGTCAAACGAGTGAGTAAATGTCCTCAAATGAAAAACTTTTGAATACAAGGTAGATAGAGCTCATCAAGATACACATTTCATACATAGGACATTTTTGTATTTGAGAAAGTGTTTGTAAACTCTAGTCACAAAGGCTTGAATCACACATAGACTATATGAAACTACACGCGGGACTTGTGGATTTAGAACTGCACTTTCTTAACGCTTTGTCAAATGCAAAAATGTCATATATATAAAATGTAGATCTTGATGAGTGGAACAAAGTTGCTATTCATGACTTTTGGAGTTGGGGCCGTCTAGGGTCCCGAAAACGTGCGTGTAGCAGTCAAAATTGGAAATTTCAAAATTTGAGTGGTCCAAACCATCTCAGATGAAAAGTTGACCATTACACCAAATGTGCATCTTGGTAAAGGGAACAAACTTTGTATTCATGACTTTTGCATCTGAGACCATCTCAGGTCCGGTCAAAGTTGAAAGCCCTAGTTTGGTTTTGGATAATTGATGAAACCCTTGTACTAACCTCTTTACTAAGTGTGTGTAGACTTAATGAGGTTGGTACATGCCAAGTGATGGAGCAAGTGATGATCATGGTAATGATGGTAATGACCACAAGATGATCAAGTGCTCAACTTGGAAAAGAAGAAAGAGAAAAACAAAACCCTATGGAGATCAAGGCAAAGGTATTGCTTAGGGTTTTGGTTTTGGTGATCAAGACATCATAGAGGGTGTGATCACATTTAGGATAGATAGCCGTACTATAAAGAGAGGAATTCTTTGGCTAAGCGGTTATCAAGTGCCACTAGGTGTCATTATTCATGGGCATGCATTTAGAACCTAGTGAGCTAACTTAACTCCTTCAAAGAAAATGATTGTGAAAATTCTAACACACATGCACTTGTTGGTACACACTTTGTGGTGTTGGCACACTTTGAGAAGGGAGTTGAAGTTTGAAGAGTAGAGAGAGGATGGGTTCAAAAGTTGTATCAGTCTATGATTGGAAGCCTACTCTATGTGATCGCATCAAGACCGGATGTCATGTTTAGTGTATGCATGTGTGCAAGATTCCAAGCCTCACCAAGAGAAAGTCATTTGAAAGAAACAAAGAGAATATTGAGGTACTTGAAGCATACACAAAATGTTGGTTTGTGGTATCCCAAAGGTGCAAAGTTTGAACTTGTTGGATATTTCGACTCGGACTATGCGGGATGCAAAGTTGAGAGAAGAAGCACATCGGGCACATGTCAACTATTGGGAAGATCACTTGTCTCATGGTCATCCAAGAAGCAAAATAGTGTTGCACTATCAACCGCCGAAGCGGAGTACATTGCGGCCGGTAGTTGTTGTGCACAAATCCTATGGATGAAGGCAACATTGACGGACTTTGGAATCAATTTCAAAGAAGTGCCATTGCTATGTGACAATGAAAGTGCCGTGAAGCTCACCAACAATCCGGTTCAACACTCAAGAACAAAGCACATAGATGTCTGCCATCACTTCATAAGAGATCACCAACAAAAAGGGGACATTTGCATTGAAAGTATAGACACCGATGATCAACTTGCCGATATATTCACCAAGCCACTTGATGAGAAGAGGTTTTGCAAGCTAAGGAATGAATTGAACATACTTGACTTCTCAAATATGTGTTGATGCACCCCCACTATATGACGTGCCTCTCCTTCGAGCAAAGCAAGGTGAAATTGTTTGACATGTCATCCATCTTTGCTAAGGACTTGTTTAGTGCATCTAGTCATTCCTTACATGTCTTAGGATCATTCATGAAAATCAAATGAATTTGATGCTTATATGGTACCACTATTGTTTATATGCTTGACTTGATCTAGTGGTAGCATATGACATGTTTGTGGGCTTGCAATCCTAGTCTTTGATCTAGAATATGAGCTATAAGTGTTTAACTCAACATGGTGCAAGATAACCCTTATTTGGAGGTGTGAAGAAGCTTGTCCGTGGATCAAACCGAGTTAAATATCTTAGGCAAGTAATCTAGATTGAACTAATTTGTAAAATGATCTCACTTCACGTGGTTTCACACTAACCTTTCTAAAATTTGAGCTCACCTTTTGTGGTCTTTGATGACAAAGGGGGAGAGAATTTCCCAAAGATTTAAGATAAGGGAGTAACATGATAAAAGAAGGGGATCAATTAAAATTTTGGAGGCACACAAGTAGGGGGAGCAAGCTCATAATCTTGTTTGTTGCATTTGTGTGTGCATCACATATGGTTGCTTGCATTTGCATTTAGCTTTAAAAGCTTTCTCTCTGTTACCTTGCTTGTGTGATGTATGCTAGTTGTAAATTTGATTGATGAAATGAAAAACTAGCATGTATAGGTAGTGTAACTAGACTTTTGGTTGTTTCACAAGTAGTACTAGAACCTTGTTTATAATGTTGATCTCACGAGGTGTTCTAGTTTTGTGAAAGTCTAGTTACTAATGGTGCTAAGGATGGTGTACATTGGCAACTCCAATTGGTATCACGCTTCAAAGGTCCATTCTTTACATCTTAGCATCATTTGGTAGAAATTGACTCCTATATTTCCTATTCAAGCATATGTGCAAGCTTTCAATCCAAACTCTTAGCACATATGTAGGGGGAGCAATTGCTACCAATTTGGGTTCATGAAACTTGTCCATAACCTTTGCACATGGTAAAATGCTTGGGCAAGCAACATGAATCCAAGAAAATTTTATTGAAAATCTTTGTAAAAAGGGTTGTCATCAATTACCAAAAAGGGGGAGATTGAAAGCCCTAGTTTGGTTTTGGATAATTGATGAAACCCTTGTACTAACCTCTTTACTAAGTGTGTGTAGACTTAATGAGGTTGGTACATGCCAAGTGATGGAGCAAGTGATGATCATGGTAATGATGGTAATGACCACAAGATGATCAAGTGCTCAACTTGGAAAAGAAGAAAGAGAAAAACAAAACCCTATGGAGATCAAGGCAAAGGTATTGCTTAGGGTTTTGGTTTTGGTGATCAAGACATCATAGAGGGTGTGATCACATTTAGGATAGATAGCCGTACTATAAAGAGAGGAATTCTTTGGCTAAGCGGTTATCAAGTGCCACTAGGTGTCATTATTCATGGGCATGCATTTAGAACCTAGTGAGCTAACTTAACTCCTTCAAAGAAAATGATTGTGAAAATTCTAACACACATGCACTTGTTGGTACACACTTTGTGGTGTTGGCACACTTTGAGAAGGGAGTTGAAGTTTGAAGAGTAGAGAGAGGATGGGTTCCTCTCTCCCTCCCGCCGAGCTTGCGAGGCGGGATTCGGCGCTTTTCGAGAAAACACTGCCTGGTCGCTGAGAAAACACTCACCGGACGCTGGCTTCTGGAGCACCGGACGTTGGTGTTGAGCGTCCGGTGCAGTCACTGCCTGGCCCAGCTAGGGTAAGGCACCAGACGATAGGCACCGGACGCTGGCTTGAGCGTCCGGTGGTGCGTGTCCGGTGTGCGGGCGTTTTGTAAACCTCTCTGGGTGTGAGTCCGGTGAGCACCGGACGCTCAGGCTGCGTCCGGTGGCTTGCGTCCGGTGACCCTGCAAGTTTGCGGAGCTCTCTGCGCATGAGTCCGGTGTGCACCGGACGCGTCCGGTGCCAACCTGCTCAGCGTCCGGTGCTCTGCAGGTTACCGTTAGACTCTGATACACGACTGACGTTGGGGCACCGAACGCTGGTGTTGAGCGTCCGGTGCCCCTTTAAGAGCGTCCGGTGACCCCGTATTTCGCCCAGTGAAAGAGCCAACGGCTCTATTTGTTTGAGGGGCTATAAATACATGTTTGGCCGGATTGGGGCTCACACTCTTGGCATTATAACATACATAACATCCTTGTGACCCTAAGCAAACACCTCCCACTCATCTCCGTCATAGATTAAACATCTTAGTGAGATTGGGAGTGATTCCAAGTGCATTTGCTTGAGTGATTGCATCTAGTGGCACTTGGGGATCGCTCTAGCTGCGGTTTTCTTGTTACTCTTGGTGGTTGCCGCCACCTAGACGGCTTGGAGCAGCGGAGGAGCTTTGGCACGAGTTGGTGATTGTTCGTGGCCATCTTCCGGTGATTGTGAGGGGTCTTGTACCTTCCCCGACGGAGAGCCGAAAGGTAACTCTAGTGGATTGCTCGTGTCATTGAGCTACCTCACTTGTGGGTAGGTTCTTGTGGTGTCCTAGTGAGGACGAGGTTCGTGCTACACCTCTTAGCCACCGAACCACCAAGTGTTGGTCGACACAACGGGGACGTAGCGTGCCGGCAAGCACGTGAACCTCGGGAGAAAAATCGGTGTCTCAATTGTGTTTGATTGGCATTCTCCCGGTGCTTGATTGTTTATATTGGTGATTGGTTCATCCCCTACACGGCGGTATAAATATCTCATCTTATCTTTACTTACCGCAAACTAGTGTAATTACTTTAGTTGCTTACTTTGACTTGTGTAGCTTAGTTCTCTAGTGTAACTTGTAGAGACTTAGTTCTTGTGTGCATAGAGATCTTAGCAACTAGAATTGTTGGGTAGGTGGCTTGCAAACACCCCTTTAGAGCTAGAGCAAAAAGCTTCGCTTTGTTATTTACTAACCTTTTGCTCTAGTGAGTTTGTAGAATTTTTAAATAGGCTATTCACCCCCCCCCTCTAGCCATATTAGGACCTTTCAAAAGTGTATTTTGTCAAAAATCCAATGTTTGACTTGGTCAAACTAGGTCAAACTAGGCAACAAAAGACCTCAAATGAAAAAAAATTGAATACAACATAGTTAGATCTCATCAATGTCTACCTTTGATACACAATACATTTTTGCATTTGGAAAAGTTACAGAAAACTCAGTTCACATGTTTTGAAAACACAAGGCGTGGCTTGGTCAAACCTGGTCAAACGAGTGAGTAAATGACCTCAAATGAAAAACTTTTGAATACAAGGTAGATAGAGCTCATCAAGATACACATTTCATACATAGGACATTTTTGCATTTGAGAAAGTGTTTGTAAACTCTAGTCACAAAGGCTTGAATCACACATAGACTTTATGAAACTACATGCGGGACTTGTGGATTTAGAACTGCACTTTATTACTGCTTTGTCAAATGCAAAAATGTCCTATATATCAAATTTAGATCTTGATGAGTGGAACAAAGTTGCTATTCATGACTTTTGGAGTTGGGGCCGTCTAGGGTCCCGAAAACGTGCGTGTAGCAGTCAAAATTGGAAATTTCAAAATTTGAGTGGTCCAAACCATCTCAGATGAAAAGTTGACCATTACACCAAATGTGCATCTTGGTAAAGGGAACAAACTTTGTATTCATGACTTTTGCATCTGAGACCATCTCGGGTCCGGTCAAAGTGTATTTTGTCAAAAATCCAATGTTTGACTTGGTCAAACTAGGTCAAACTAGGCAACAAAAGACCTCAAATGAAAATCCAATGTTTGAAAATCTATCCAATGTTTTATTCAAAATGTTCAAATGAAAACTGTTTCAAATAATTCAAATTTACATAAATCTGAATTTTATTTCTAAAAACATTTGATTTTTATATTTTTAAAAAACATGGAATTGTTTAAAATTTTACACTTCATATAGATAAATCAATCAAAAATACAGTAGTTTAGTTTTATTTTATAAATATATTTTTAAGGTTAAGTATAAACTGTATGATAGTTTAAATTTATTTTATTTTAGAAAAAATAAAAATTTGTAAACTATAAGGGCGGTTCTAGACCTCAACCGCCCTTACAGTGTTCGTGCCCTAAGTATATAGTGGCCGGCTGAGGGGAGGCCCATTCGGCTAAGTCGTGGGCGTGACTCTTCCTCTTGATGCCGCCGCCAGGCTGCCAAACTGGCCCGCCGGCACCGCCGCAGCCACCCCTCGAGCTCTCCTCCCCCTCCCCCTTCGCCGTGTGCTCCGACTCCTCCACCCCTCGAGCTCTCCTCCCCCTCCCCCTTCGCCGGTGCGCGTGCCACGCCACCTGTCCGCTACCGGGAACCCTAGGTCACCCGGTCGGAACCCTAGCCGCCACTGGGAACCCTAGGTCACCCTAGCCGCCACCGCTACGAGTCGGGGACCTCCGTCGTCCCTCTTCTTGGCGACCTGCTTCGTCCGCTCCGTCCGCGACCTTGGCGACCTGCTCCGTCCGCGACCTTGGCGACCTGCTCCGTCCGCCACCCGACCGCGACCTGCTCCGTCCGCGACCTTGGCGACCTGCTCCGTCCGCCACCCGACCGCGACCTGCTCCGTCCGCGAACTACTCCGACGCCACTGGTGGGCCGGAGCTCCACGCGTGACCGCCTGCTAGGAACCCTAGCCGCCACCCGTCCGCGACTTTCTCTCCTTCTCCTCCAAAGGTACCGCCGCCTCCTCTCTTTGAGTCCTAATTAGATTTGTGTGTTATTATGTCTTTGTTGTGTGCTTGGATCGATGATTGGGGGTGGGGGCTTAATTAATCATGTTCAGATTGATAGCACGCAATAGGGTTCATCAGCTGCCGTGATTGGGGGTGGGGGCACGTTTTGTACTGTTTATAAAATAGATCGTGAACATGAATATTCTAGTGTGCACATTCTAGTTCATTCCAATGGTGGCGTGTGCTAGACATTAGCACACTGAGCTTTTTTTTCAATACTTTGTGTTCAATGCCAGACAAAATTTGTTGTACCTAGAACTGCCTCTATTACCCACAGACCACATAAAGTTTGTTGTAGTCTGCATATGATCTGCACTGGTAGATCTAAGATGCTGCTGGGGATGTTTTATTCCATTGAACACTAAGGCAAAAAGTAATTCATGGGGTCAAATCTTGGTCTGTAGATTGTGCAGGAGTTGTTAGTTTTAATTTACTGATTAACCAACCTGCATCTTAGTATGTAGGAACCAATATATATACAGCATAAATTAGTTTCTGCAGATCGTTGTTTTGTTCAATAGCACAAATCGCAGATTGAGTTAATATCAATCTTTTGTGGTATATATAACATAATGGTTTATAAATAAAGAAAATAGATGTTTGAGAAAAAAAAATAAATTTGATCCCAATAAAAATCTTTCTGAGTATTTTATCAATGTAAACATTACCTTCTAGATGAAGTAGAAAATGAGGATTAAACTGACATGCACATCATGGTACTATTTTCAAAATTCAGATCAGATCACACAGTTGCACCTATAGTGCTACAAAGATCAATAGAAAGTATGGCTAAAATGTGCACGCATAGGTTCTTCAAAGACCAGAACCAGTCCACAAGCTTGACCACTGATCGAGCGAATACTAAATAGTCAGCACCAGCATACCATGTATCACCATTAACTTTAGCTGGCTTGTTGACCAGTCATATGTTCAATAACCTACATCAACGTTTATCTGAAAATGAATAGTATGATAAACAAAGATAGTCCCTCTTGATTAGTACTTGCTGTCTACTATCTCTTGATTAGTACTTACTGTTGTTTATATAGCAGGCTGCTTATATGCCACTCCTCTGTACTACTATTTGTGGTGGCTTACTAGCATAATTTTGAATTGATGACATTTTTTGAACTGTGCTCCTCTATACTACTACTATACTCTCTCTCTCCTCTACTATTGTTTTGCCGATGATGAAATTATCAAATTCAATACATTATCTTAGAATATGAGCTGATGATCCAAAACTTATGAGTAACTTGGCATCATTACTAGCCGCCTCTATAGTGCCTTCTTATCTGTTTTTGATGCCTTGATGCTCCAAGTTCTTGATCAAATGATGCTAGACATGTTTCTGAGGCCTTTTAAAACCTTTCCCTCTCCTCACCTCTCCTTCCTCTCTGCTCCTTCTATCTCTCTTCTATTTTCTACTCTCATCCTCTCTCCAACACTACTACACTAGTCTACTACTAGTGCTAGCTGCTGCTCTACTCTAGTACTCTAGTACTACACTACTGTTGGGGCTTACTGTAATCCTACTACTACTGCTGTTGTGCCCAACTCTACTACTACCCTCTCTATGACAGTTTTATAAACTGTGCTCCTCTATACTACTACTACTCTCCTCTTCTATTTTTCTTCTCTCCTTTGTTTTGCCGATGATGAGATTGTCTAAGTCCATTCATTATATGGAATATGAGCTGATGATCAAGAACTTGTGAGGAACTTGGCATCGTTACCAGCGGCCCCTATATGACCTCATCTTCTCTATTAAGATGCCTTTATGCTCCAAGTTCATGATCAAATGATGATTGGCATGGTACTGAGGCCTTTACTACTTGTACTACTTTTTTTTTCAAAATTTCTTGCTCGATGATACAAAAGGTGTAGTGAGACAGCATGACAGTCAAATACCCATAGCTTCTCCTAGACCGAAAGCTTCGGGGGGAAACTAGTCTCGAATGGAGTGCCATTGGATACTAGCCTCCCCCTGAGGTTTTCGGTCTTGTAATGCAAATAGGTTTTCTCTTAACCTATTACTGACTGTCATATAAGTCTATGATCTATGATCACCACAGAGCAGCGGATGGCTCTATAAAGCAGCAACCCGCTAATTTGAGAGCACATGAGTTTCTTCTTCTTTTACTACTACTACCGATTACTAATTTGTCTCCTTTGTCTGTTCTCTCTCCTATCTTCTCCTCTCATCTGCTGCTACTACTACTAAAGCACTGCTGCTCTCTCTTCTCCTCTCTTCAACCTACTTCTCTGTTTTGATGCCTTGATGCTCCAAGTTCTTGATCAAATGATGGTAGACATGTTTGTAAGGCCTTTTTAAACCTTTCCCTCTCCTCACCTCTACTTCCTCTCTGCTCTTTCTATCTCTCTTCTATTTTCTACTCTCATCCCCTCTCCAACACTACTGCACTAGTCTACTACTAGTCCTAGCTGCTGCTCTACTCTAGTACTCTACTAGTACTACACTACTGTTGGGGCTTACTGTCATTTTAATTTGTGGCTTACTGTAATCCTACTACTACTGCTGTTGTGCTCCAACTCTACTACTACTGCACTAGTATACTACTAGTGCTAGCTGCTGCTCTACTCTAGTCCTAATTCTACTACTCTTCTCTTCTACTTCTATGATTTTTCTTCTCTCCTTTGTTTTGCCGATGATGAGATTGTCTAAGTCCATTCATTATTTGGAATATGAGCTGATGATCAACAACTTGTGAGGAACTTGACATCGTTACCAAATGATGATTGACATGGTACTGAGGCCTTCTCTGTTTTGATGCCTTCTTCTTTATTTTGATGCCTTGATGCTCCAAGTTCATGATCAAATGATGGTAGACATGTTTCTGAGGCCTTTTTTAAACACTACTACTGCTACTGCTACTACTACTACTGCTACTGCTACTGCTACTACTACTACTACTACTAGCACTGCTGCTGCTACTACTACTAAAGCACTGCTGCTCTCTCTTCTCCTCTCTTCAACCTACTACTACTACTACTACTACTACTACTACTACTACTACTACTACTACTAAAGCACTGCTGCTCTCTCTTCTCCTCTCTTCAACCTACTACTACTACTACTACTACTACTAAAGCACTGCTGCTACTACTACTACTAAAGCACTGCTGCTGCTACTACTACTACTAGTGCTGCTGCTGCTGCTACTACTACTAAAGCACTGCTGCTCTCTCTTCTCCTCTCTTCAACCTACTACTACTAATACTACTAAAGCACTGCTGCTACTACTACTACTAAAGCACTGCTGCTGCTGCTACTACTACTACTACTAATGCTGCTGCTGCTACTACTACTACTACTAAAGCACACTTTATTCCTTTCATCTGTTAGAACAAATCACGAAATGACACGGACAACAAGCAATGCAGCCCGATCCAACGAACATGAAGAGCACCCTAGCCCTAGAGAGCAAGAAATACAAGATCAGTTTTCTCAGGAACAGTTTGATGAAGAAGTGGGCAATGGTGTAGCATTTATGCTTACTCAGGAGGAGTCTGGCGAGGAGCAAGGTGGAGAAGCGGGAAGAGAAGAGACTGATGAAGGATCTAGCAAGGACGATGACTCAACCTCGAGATATGAAAGTCCTGAGGATCCACACCCATGTGAACCTAGACGGAAGCCAACGACGGATGAGTTGGACAAGGACTTTGACCCAAACGAGGAGGTAGGGATATGAAGGTCACTTAAAAAATCATAAATTTTGGTAACGATATGGCTGTGTTACCTCTACTAACACTTTGACCTGTTGTTTATACAGGTCCCTCCTAAACCTCCAAAAAGACCACGTCGGCGTTCGGCACGTTTCGCCGGACACGACGGGGCAAGGGAAAGGAGGGCAGAGGCAACAGGCACAGAGACTACGATTGTGGCCTCTGCTTCGCAACCTGAAGGCACAACCTCGGCCTCGACTACCAAAGTGAAAAGGAAAGGAGGGGTCAGAAAGCCAAACCACTATCCAAATGCAAAAATGGTTTATGTGATTGATGAGGTTGGGGAAGAAGGGCAGATCCTTAAGCCAAAGGAGTTCCAATCAAAATTCCGCAATGCAATTGGGGCCCAAGTCAGAGACAAGTTGAACCCATCAATCCGTAATTGGCACGACTATCCAGAGGACATAAAGGATGACCTATGGAAAAACGTCTGTTGGTCAATTTTAATTTTAGGATTCCGGCAGAGAAGCTACCCCTAGTAAGACGACGTGCTATGAAGATGATGGGAGAATCCTTCCGACGTTGGAGTAATGAGCTGAACATCGAGTACATCAAAAAGGGGTTAACTCCGTACCATAAGTATGGACACATCACTCCTGCTATCTGGGCGTTGCTCGTGGCTGAGAAGACTGCACCAGAATCTTTGGCCTTAAGTGAAAAGAACAGCTTGCAGGCGAAGAAGAACATCCACCACCCTCGTCTAGGCCCCGGTGGCTACGAGGGAAAGGAAGAGATGTTTAGAAAGATGGAAGAGGAGGCCGTAGCTGCTGGGAATACAAAAGTAATGAAATTGAAGCCACGCACCAAGCGTTGGCTCTTTGCAAGGAATCTTGAAGAATCAGGCAGCAGTCTGAAATTTGCCAAGCCAGAGACCGAGGAGGCAGTGTCAAGGATAATGAAATATTCTGAAGACATCGAGAAGGGCTCATTCACTCCTTCTAGAGAGAAGGACGAGCTTAGCCTTGGCTTGGGAAACCCCGAGCACCCAGGCCGTGTCAGGGGTTTAGGGAAACATAAGACCTGGAAGGAAGGATTTTGAGAGGATGTGGAGATGTACAATAAACATGGTAGAAACCGGGAGGTGAGTCTTGCCACCCTAGTGAAGACCCTAGTTGCAAAGGAACTACAGGAGCAAGGACTGTCTACTGAGCGACGGTCACAAATGGAGCCGCCTAGGGATTTGGTTCTAGTTGGTAGCCCTCCAAATGTTCAAAGCAGCCAAGGTTCCAATGCAGCCTCCGCCTCAGTCGATCACATACGGGTGCCAACTCGTTGCATCCTGTTGATTCCCATCGGTAGGGGACAGGAGATGGCTGAGGTGGCAACGGGTCTGGCACATCCTCCAATTCCAGGCGACATCTGGCACCATAAACCGGTCCGGGCCGACTATAGTAAGGTTGAGGTGCATACCGTGAATCCCGAGTACGCGAAGCATAAGATTGAACACCCAACTAGCGAGGGGATTCGTGAGCTTGGACTACTCATGAAACAGTTCATCCTCTGGTACAAAAAGGATATTGTGTTGAATGTTTCCTCGCCAACTCCAAGTGATGTACACCTGGAGAGAGTCCACCTTGAGGATGGAGCGGTGTATTCACCGTCTCATGAGGACCACTTGATGCATGAGAGGGTACCGGCTTCTCCAACCGCTGGTGAGCAAGGGGTCGAGCCAGGGCATGATGAGACGCCACATGAGCCTCAAATAGGTGAACCTTCTGTAGCTCGTGCGGAGCCAGAGCATGAGATGCCACATGTGCCTCAGAGTCCGCAACCTTCTACAGCTCGTGCCGAGCCAAAGCGTGACGAGACACCACATGTGCCTCATAGCCCAAAACCTTCTACAGCTCGTGCCGAGTCAGAGCATGACGAGACACCACATGTGCCTCCTAAGCCACAACATTCTCCAGCTCGCCCCGAGCAAGGCCATGATGAGATGGCACAGACTTTTCAACAAGCACCGCCGACACATGAAGAACTACTCCCTCTAGTATGTGAAGCTCGTGAAAAGATCCCCATCATGATAAGGTCGACAGGGTCAAAATTTTTTGTGGATATGAATGTCTCGGGTATGTACAAGTGGTATGCTCATGACCAGTTCAAGCCTGAGAACCAAGGCCCGAACAAATTTGCCTACAGGATGCCCACTGACACCTCAGACTACACAACGATAACAAAGTATCCAGATGTTGAAACCATCAAGTGGTCAAAGGATTGCCCGAAAGAATATGTAAAAGGCAAACGTTTCCTACCAAACCGGGTCTTGTGTAAGATGCCATATGGAATGAGAAGGTTCCATGATTGGTACTACTTGCATGTTTCACGTACAGAACTGAATGTGTTGGAAGCAGTAATACCTGCTCGCACATTTGGAGGCCCTGCTGCGGGTATTGCCTTTGACTTCAGCGACATCCAATCATGCTTTCACCTTAGTTCAATGTCGATGAATCTGATTCGCACTTGGTGCCTGTAAGTCCTCTTCCTCTTGATATGATTTGAAAGTAACCTAGTTGGATTTTGCTAAAACTAACTTACGTCATGATTTTTAGAATGCAAGCAAACTTTATGAAATCTACACGCTCAACGAAAGCCGGGTATGTAGACCCTATGCCTATAACACAAATAAATTTTAATTACCCATCGAGATGGGAATTGGATGCGCCACAGCTAGCTGCTGGAGGGACGTTGGCGGAGAAAGAAAAGATCCGTGCGGCCAAAATAAGAGAAGAGTCTCTTAAGGTTGCGGCGTGGATTGCCGTATGTTTAAAGAATCTCCAACACTTTGAAACAATATGGATTCCATACCACTTCAAGTAAGTTCGATTAATTGTATACTTAACGATTGTTCGGTTTATCTTATTTTGATGCAAAGGTACTTATGTGTTTATTTAAAATTGTTGTAGCAATCACTGGATAGTCATAGGTCTCGATGTCGGGATGAACATGGCATGGATTTGTGATTCTGCAGATTTTGACCCTCACACATATAAAGACTTCATGTCAATTCTCATTACGTAAGCAAATTTGTAATCCTAGTAACCTTATATGATTCACTTTAATATCGACTTCTGCATACTACAAGTCACATCGATTCTCATTCAAACAGGGCATTCAGGGCCTATGTCAAGAATCACAAAGGAAGGCATGATCCAGGTCTGGGGAGCCACTTGCGTTTTAAATCTCTATGTTCGGTAAGTGCGACTTAGTTTGGCATAAAATTACTAATTTTTTCAGTACTTATACTTGACACATCTCCATTTGCAAATTGAAACAAAGTTTCCCAAGCAAAGGCCAGGGAGTCTGCATTGTGGATACTATGTATGTGCTTTCATCAGTAACACAAAAGGCTACAGGAGACACCCTGAATTGGTAAGTTTGAATCTCTTAGTGGGTTGTAGTATGAAAACATAGTATTTCTCACTTAGCTTTGCAATCTCTTCTTTACACTAGACCTAAACTTGTCTTTTACGATCTTGTAGTGGAAAGAAGAAAAAGGACTAAAAAGGGATGTCTACAGGGATGATGACCTCTTAGAGATTGTCGGTGACCTTTGCAACTTTATAGTGGACCATGTTGTTTATTACAAAGGTGATTACCATAACCCACAGTCCGACTTAGGTAGCAATCCTCTTTACGAGCACCTCCGTCAGTGGGATAGGCTATGTCTAGGTCGTTGATTACATGTGAACTTGTTGGAATGGACTGTGATCGATTTGTATTAGTACCTGAAAAATTTCGGACTCTTTTGGATGGATTTGGACATGGAAACATTTTGGACTTGAAATGTGGTGCTGTGTATATGTATGGATATTTATGTTGTGAATATGTGATGTTGAGAATCTGATTATATATGTATATATGTATGTGGTGCTGTGCTGTCAACTCGATTATTGTAATTTTTATTTTTTTTCTGAAAAATAACTGTAGGGGCGGTTTTAGATAGAGCCGCCCTTGCAAATGCAGACAATAGAGGCGGCTGAGACACAAGCCGCCCTTACTAAGGCTCACTATAAGGGCGGCTGGAAGCACCAACCGCTCTTACAGTAGGCCACTGTAAGGGCGGCTATTGTTTCCAACCGCCCTTACAGTGGGCCACTGTAAGGACGGCTGGTGTTGAACCGCCCTTACAGTGAATTCCACTGTAAGAGCGTTTGCATAAGGGCGGCTGGGCCAGCCGCTCTTATAGAGCTTATTTAGCCGCTCCTGCAGTACCTGACTGTAGTAGTGATAGACTGTAGCACTTTCGTTTGTATTTGATAAATATTGTACCATCATGGACTAACTAGGTGCAAAAGAATCGTCTCGCAAATTACAGTTGAACTGTGTAATTAGTTTTTATTTTCATCTATATTTAATATTCCATACATACGTTTAAAGATTTGATGTGACGAAAAATTTGAAAGATTTTGTAAAATTTTTTAGAAGTAAACAAGCCCTAAAAACAAAGGCCTCGCAACGAAACGGCGGTCGGCGGAGCAGCTGAGGCCCCCTGGTCCAACCCCCACCAAACCCCTACCTAGCTCCAGCAGCTCGAAGCCAAATCCCTCCAGGCTCCAGCTCATCAGTCGCACCATCCTACTCTCACGTCAAGCTGCTGTGTGTTCTGTCTCTGCTGCCTCTCTGTGAGCACACTGCCATCACGCGCAATGGCGGCTTCTGTGTTGTGTCTTTGCCTCTCTGTGAGCACACTGCCATCACGCGCAATGGCGACACTCCATCTGTTGCTGGCCCTGCTGCTTCTGCTCCCTTCCATCTCTGAGGCGACGTCCTCGGCGCTGCTGGGCATCAGCTACGGGCGCGTTGGCAACAACCTCCCTGCAGCGACCTCAGTGCCGCAGATTGTGGCCTCCCTGGGCATCGGCCGCGTCCGACTCTACGATGCTGACCCCACCACCATCCGCGCCTTCGCCAACACGGGCGTCGAGCTCGTCGTCGGCGTCCCTGACGAGTGCCTTGCCACTGTCTCCACCCCCAACGGCGCCGCCTCCTGGGTCGGCTCCAACATTGCCCCCGCGCTCCCGGCCACCAAGATCGCCTTCCTCACCGTCGGCAACGAGGTGCTCACCGGCGTCAACAGCTCCTCGCTTTCCAGGTACCTCCTCCCGGCGATGCAGTGCCTCCACGACGCGCTTGCGCAGGCCGGCCTGGACAAGCAGGTCGCCGTCACCACGGCGCACAACCTCGGCGTGCTGGCCACGTCGTACCCGCCGTCGTCGGCCTACTTCCGCAAGGACCTCCTCCCGATGCTCTGCCCCATCCTCGACTTCCACGCGCACGCGGGGTCGCCGTTCCTGGTCAATGCGTACCCCTACTTCGCCTACGCCGAGGAACCCACGGGCGTGGAGCTCGAGTATGCGCTGCTGGAACCCGGCCATGCCGGCGTCGCCGACCCGGGGACCGGGCTGCACTACACCAACATGCTCGCGGCGCAGGTCGACGCCGTGTACCATGCCATCGCGGCGGCCAACAGCGCGGCGGCGCGGGCCGTGGAGGTGCGCGTGTCCGAGACCGGGTGGCCGTCGGCGGGGGACGCCAACGAGACCGGCGCCACGCCGCAGAACGCGGCGAGGTACAACGGCAATGTGATGCGGCTCGTGGCCCAGGGGAAGGGCACGCCGATGCGGCCGGCGGCGCCGCTGCGCGTCTATATGTTCGCGCTCTTCAACGAGAACATGAAGCCCGGGCCGACATCGGAGCGCAGCTACGGCCTCTTCAAGCCCGACGGAACGCCGGCGTACGAGCTCTCCTACCGCCTCCCGCAGGACAACACCACCACCTCCTCCTCCGGTGGCAGCGTTACCGGCGGTGGCGGCTACCATGGCCACGGCTACGGGTCGGACAACGCCGGGTACTACAGCATCTCGGCCGCTGCCAAGGCGACACTGGTAAGCACTGCTCTCTTGCTTGCTGCTGCTAATGATGGTGGACATGCTAGCTCCTGCCCTCCTAGCAACAGCGTGGGTGTGGTTGATGCTCTGCTTTGGAATGATGGAATCATATCAGTTTAAGGAAAGGTTAATTTTGGATTTGGTATTCCAGTCTTTCTTGGCACAAAACCAAAAATGTGAGTAGGTAGCCATAGACACATGTTGGAAAGGTGGAACCACAGATAATCGCAACTGAGGCTGTCTCCAACAAGAGACTCATTTGGAAACGCAAACCTAAAATAGGTCTCCAATATAATACCTATAGCCTCTAACAGAGTACCCATACAGAAGACCCCATTTTGGGTATCAGAAGAGGCATAACCCAAATTTGAGTATCTTCTCTCCTCGAGACCCATTTGCAGAGAGTGTTGTCTTTTAGGTCTTGACATTGGAGAAGACTAAAAATAGGTATGGAACCTTTTACCCGTAGCGCTACCTAAAGGACAAATGAGTCTTGTATTTTGGGTGATGATTGTTGGAGACAGTCGATAAGCAAAAGGTAGCTACTAGCTCTCTACATACCAATCTTCTTCCAAAAGAAATTGTGTAAACATAATCAAATTAAAGTCATTTTTAAAGAAATTTTATTAATAAATCAAGACACAATAAAAGAAGTGATATTTTGCATAATTTTTTTAAATAAGACAAGTGATTAAATTTGGTGTCAAAAAGTCAAACTTTTTTTAATTTGGGATGGATCGAGTATTTCCATTGGTGCAATCATGGAAGTTGAGAACAACTTTCCAGTGGTCTATCTGTCCATTGTTCTCCGATTGGAACTTTGCGCCCCCTTTTGCTCGTCTGCTGAGGTGTTACCCCTTTGTTTGTGCCTGCTAGGGTTGGTGGACATGGCCACAGGTAGCTGTGGCAGCACGTGTGGCTGTACTGGCCATGCCACTGTGACCATTGGCTGAGATCAAGTGGTGCCTGCCTGGGCATGGTGGACGGGAAGCCTCTGGCTTTCGATAGAGTCTGGCAGCGTATGGTGGAGTCAGTGAACTGATGTTGTAGACAAACTCATTGATCGCGGTGATCTATCTATCGCTGTTTTTTTTTTGTCCTTTTTTCCCCATGTTGTAAATTGAGGTGCCCTTGCAATTGGTGGTAAACAAATGGGCTAGACGATTGTCATTAATGATTCGACAACCATATTTTTGTGTTCTGAAATTGAACACGATCTCTTTGAAAAGATAAATTCAGATGGCATCCGAAGCCTAAAACAGCAAGACCTTGTTTGGTTGCATAGGGTTGCCAGATTTGTTCAAATCGAACAACGCCTCTGCGGCACCCAGTACCTAATTGTTTAGTATTAATTATATTATATACACCTCTATCTCAAATTATTATAAGTTATTCGAAGAATTTTGGAGAGTCAAACTATGTCAAATTTAACTAAATTTATACTATAAAATAATAATATTTATGATAACAACTAAATATTATTATGTTCTTTATTAGTTATATTTCATATTATATCTATTTAATGTTATAAATTTTTATAGTTCTTTCTATAGTTTTGGTCAAATGTAAAATACTTTGACTTTCTAAAATTTTTAAAATAACTTATAATTTAGAATGAAGGAAGTATTTATAAAGTGGCGAGGCACAACTTGCTTCGTCGCAAAAGAAAATGATCCATGTGGAAAGCTTGCCAGCCTTTTGTTTCAAACACCTCCCCACGAAAGCTCTCCAGCTGTTTCAAAGTAAAAAGAAAAAGCTCTCGACGTGCAACTGTACTGAAGGAATAGATACTTCACATTTTTTTTTCATTGGGCCTCTTTGGCGGGACTGTGGCTCCTCAAAAAATGGCTCCGGCTCTGCCTCCTCCGAAAATAGCTCTAGCTTTGGCTCCTCTAAAAAAAGTAGCTCGTCTGAAGCCGTTGTGAAAAATGTTTGACAAAACAGCTCCTCCTATTTTTGTAGAATGAATGATAGAGGGTGAATGTCCATATTGCCCTTGCTTTAACTTGGTTGTACATATGGTCCTTGATGTCAGTTTGTCAAACAACTAACCAAAATTAACAAGGAAGACATGTCAAACACTCATTTGGCACAGCTCCTGCAGGAGTGAGAGCTGAAGCCCCTACATGACCCTGCCAAAGAGGGCTTTAGTCTTTAAATTATAACTTCTTTGCTTTGTAAATGTGCTTTTAAAGTAAATACTAAATACTTATGTTTTAATACATAGGTCATTTTAATTTTATCCCATATTAAATTTCTATAATTTTTTAAAAATTTAGAATAACATATTAACATCTGTAGCACTAAATAAATTTACATTTTATGGTGGATTTAATAAGCAATATTCAATGTTGAAGATAATGGAACATTGTTTTTATAAAACTAGTTAAAAAATTGAGAAATTTCACTTGGTAGCAGAAAACTAAAACAAGTTATATAATGGACAGTGTATATATAACTATGTGTGACAGTATATATACTGCACATAAGTTGGTGCTAGTTTCTCAGCTTTGGATGGTTATCAATTAGTGTATATTAGAGCAACTCCAAGAGCTTAGCTAAATTTAATAGTCAAATTCTATTGTTTAGCTATTTTGTAAAATAGAAAACTTCTTAAAGAAGAAGAGGTTCACAATAGTCTTGCTATTTTACAAAATCAGATAACTAGTGTTAGTGGTCGACTATATATGGTCACAGGAAATCAAGGAATAATCTCTTTTACAAAATTAGATAACACATGTATTGGAAGCTACATTTTACTATACAAATTTTCAAATAGCCGTGAAGTTGCTCTTACTGCGGTTTATTGGCAACTTTTGATCCGGACAAATGTCATCGCCTGCAAGAACAGAATAATTTAGTCAGGTGTAAGTTACCGACGAAAGGGCGCCTTTTATTATTATTATTATTATTATTATTATTATTATTATTATTATTATTATTATTATTATTATTATTATTATTATTATTATTATTATTATTATTATTACTTTTATAAGGCAGCTGACCTGAGCGGCTGAGTAGAGTGATCAAGTGAATCTTTAGGATGAGATGTGCTTCACGTGTGCTGTCTGTGGTTTACTACTTTTTAGGCCTTGTTTAGTTCCTAAAAAGTTTTGCCAAACATTTTAGATTCCTCGTTATATTGAATCTTGCGGCACATGCATAAAGTATTAAATATAGACGAAAATAAAAACTAATTACATAGTTTACCTGTAATTTGTGAGACGAATCTTTTGAGCCTAGTTAGTCCATAATTAGATAATATTTGTCAAATACAAATGAAAGTGCTACAGTATCCGAAATTTCAAAATTTTGCCAACTGAACAAATCCTTACTATAGCTCCATGACCCCAGCCCATATAGAGCCGCACTATGCCCAGGAAATGTCTTACCGCTTGTGTATGCGTCCGGCAGGGCTATCTCCATCGTCCATCTAACCTATGGGACCCACAATATTTTTTTGGGGGGAGGGGGTCAGATAGTTTGTAGTTTCTGGGAAATTTAAATATTTGTCATCCTTGCGGTTGGCACTTCTTCCGTTGCCACTTTTAGAATGACAGTTACATATTTGACACCTAAACGGTTCACTATTTTTACCATTTTTTGCGACGTGGCACACCAACTCATCCTTCCATCATAGAGAAGCCATGGAAAATGACTGTCCTGCCCCTGTCTCCTCCCTCTCTCTGCTAAGTAGTCTCCACCTGCCCCTCTGTCTCACTCGCTGACAGGTGGACCCCACTTGTTGGTCCATCCCTAACCTCCAGCTAGACCCTCATCTATCTTTCTTCCATCCATGGCTGCTGCCCCATATTGTTCATGGTGATAAGAGCAGTAGCATGTCGTGAGTGTTATCCCAGGCAAGAGGCCGCGAACGAGCAGTGCCTACTCCTACTACGAGCATTAACCCAATGAGCAGGGATGGTGCGTGCGAATGGCACGTGGCTCAACTCGACGGCGGCGGTTCCACTACCAGAGGGCATGGAGCTTGTCATCGCACTCAGCGCCTGCTGCAACTGCACGGCGAGACCCACCTTAGCGAACCTCTTCCGGACGACAGTGACAAGCATGGGGGGAGTGTGCGAGTGACATGGCCAGTGTGAGTTGTTGGGTATTTTAAACGTAAACAGAAAAATTCTCAAGCGCACGGATACCGATGTAGCTTTCACTTGGGAGTATTCCAAGGTATCGATTTTGCACGGGGAACGCGAAGTGTACTAGTTGTGGTTTAGATCGCCCAAGGATAACTATATATATGATTTTGTAGGATAGAGAGGAATTTTCCTAAAAATTCTATAGATTGATCTAGGAATCATGGTTTACTCTAGAGTTACTTATTTTAGGACATCAGAACACTAACCACAGAAATGGATGAGATGTGGGCTAGGAAGCTCTGGCTATGGTCCTACAACACTAATCCGAACGTGGTGGAATATGTCGGCCATCAGGACTATCACGATCCTAGGGCTACCACAACAATTCGCTAGATTGGGTGCAATTCCAGGTAATTGCAAGACTAGCACTACACTTAACTTATTAATTACTACTCGAGCGTATCAAAGAACGAGAGCACTTGATGCAAGATAGAATCCAATAAATAACTTAAAAGTAAATATAGAAATTAAACAAAGAACTCATGAATTATAGAATTAAAGTACCTAAAGAATGCCTAAAGATAAACCGGCTGCTGCAAATGTACAATGTTGAGGAAGGTCTGATAGATCCAGCTCCTCCTCGACTCTCTCCTCTTCTCTCTCCCTCTTCTCTAGTTTACAACTAGATGAACAAGAACTAGAACTAGAAGAACTAGAACTAGAAGATCTAAAAGAACCTCTACTTCTCTACTTGATGAAACCCTAATTTCTACTCTGGATGTAGCTAATGAAGGAGAAGCCTCTGAGAAGGGGTATCCCTCTGATTATATAGCCCTCTAGGAAGCACCACAGCTCTCGGATCAAACCGACCTTGATAGATGGCCAACATTACTCCTCAAAGGTGGTGGAGGCAGGATCTGCGAGGTTACTCCTCATTGGTGGAGATGACCGGGCGACCGCCCCTATGGCTTGCGCACTTGCCCAAACTCAATGCCAGGTGGGCTTCTGTTTTGTTGGGTTGAGAGATCTCTTTGTTAGGTTTCCAAAATATCCTAGATCCACTAGTAGAGAAACGACCTTTGATCCCTCTACCAAAATTGGCTTTAGTCCTAGAATTCTGTGCGTCTGGGACTAAAAGAACCTTTAGTCCCGGTTAGGTCCGCTAACCGGGACTAAAGGCCCCAGTCCAAACTACGCCATGGTGGTGTGTTAGGGGACCTTTAGTCTCGGGTGTAACCACTAACTGGGACTAAAGCTATTGTCCTGGCTGGTGGATGGGCCCGTGGCTAGAAATGGATCTTTAGTCCCGGTTCTATTTGCTACCCGGCACTAAAGCTCCACCCTATATATATCCCGACTAGCTTCTTGGCCAGCTTCTTCCTCCTCGAGCTTTCATTCAAATTTCAAGCCAGTGTTCTTGCTTCCTCCATCCATTCTTCGATTCCTCCATCGATTCTTCGGTTATAAAGGTTACCATCTTGATGCTATCATGTTTTCTCATTGATTTATCTCATTTTGCAATGTATAATATATATATATCATTTTATTGTGTTTTTTTTATTTGTAAGCAATTTAAGGTCAAAATCATTTAAAGCCTGTATATTTGGATAAAGGAAGCTTAAAGTATCTATTAAAAACTAGTATTCATTGTTAATTTATAGCATGAATAGCACACTTCATTGTTTAGAGACATAGTGATTTTTAGAGTTTTTTAATTATATTTGTTTGTAAAATGAGAACTTTTTAGTGTATTATAAAATAAGTTATTTTCATAAATTAACTAATTAATTTATAACTTTTGTAGCAAGACTTTCATAAATTTGTAACTTTTGTGATGGCATGTATGTTGCAAAATTAACTAATTATGTTCTAGGTTTTCATATGGTATTTATTTAATGTAGTGCAGATGAGTTGGGATTGGATGCACAGTGCTGATCGTCACTCCCAAGAGTTCATTGATGGTGTGCATTCTTTGTTACGCGTGGCCTGTTACAAACACGTGATGGTTTCATGTGCTGTCCATGTGCCATATGTAAGAATATTGTGGAATATGCTAACTCAAGGACTCTTCATTCACACTTGTTCAAGTCAGCTTTCATGCCGAACTACATTTGTTGGATGAAGCACGGAGAAACCGGGGTTGTAATGGAAGAAGGTATAGAAGAACAATGGGCCGATGATGATATTATTGTTGAATATGGTGCCTTTGATGATACTGCAATGGGGGAAACTGAAGAAGAAGTAGGGGTAGAAGAGGATCCTGCTGATTATCTTGGTTAGGCCATTCGTGATGCACAAAGAGAATGTGAAAGTGAAAAGGATAAGATCAAATTTGACCACATGCTAGAGGATCACAAGAAATTGCTATACCCAACTTGTGATGCGGGGCAGAAAAAGTTGGGTACCACACTAGAAATGCTGCAATGGAAGGCAAAGAATGGTGTATCTGATAAAGGATTTGGGGAGTTACTAAAAATCCAAAAGAAGATGCTTCCTAAGGATAATGAATTGCCCACCACTACATACGAAGCAAAATAGGTAGTCTGCCCTTTAGGATTAGAAATCAAGAAAATACATGCATGTCCTAATGACCGCATTCTGTACCACAAGGAGTACGAGAATTTAGATGCATGCCCTGTATGTCACGCGTCAAGGTTTAAGATCAGACGAGATGACCCTGGTGATGTTGATGGTGAATGTACCAAGAAGAAAATCCCTACCAAGATTATGTGGTATGCCCCTATAATACCATGCTTGAAATGTCTTTTTAGAAACAAAGACCATGCAAAGTTGTTGTGATGGCACAAAGAAGACCATAAGGTAGACAATATGTTGAGACACCCTACTGATGGGTCCCAATGGAGAGCAATCAATAGAGAATTCCCTGAGTTTGCAAGTGGCGCAAGAAACTTAATGTTTGCTTTAAGTATGGATGGTCACCTTTCAGGGAGCAGAGCAGTAGTCACAACACTTGGCCTGTTAGTCTATGTATCTATAACCTACCTCCATGGTTATGCATGAAGCGTAAGTTTATTATGATAACGGCTCTCATCCAAGGCCCAAAGCAACTTGGCAACGACATCGATGTATACTTGAGACCACTACTTGAAGAACTTCTACTTTTGTGGAATAAGCCTGATGTATGTGTGTGCGATGAGTACAAGCAAGAGCACTTTGACCTACGAGCATTGTTGTTTGTAAGAATCAATGATTGGCCAGCTCTAAGTAATCTTTTAGGACAATCAAATAAGGGATATAATGCAAGGATGCATTTCTTTGGTGATATTAAAGGAATATTCTTGAAAATGTGTTGAAAGGTCATGTACCTTGGCCATCGATGATTTCTTCATGCAAATCACCCCATAAGAAAGAAAGACAAGCATTTTAAAGGTAAGGCAGACCACTAGACCAAGCCTCGCAACTGAACAGGTGAGGATGTACTTGATATGGTCAATCATGTGAAGGTACTATTTGGAAAGGGACCTGGCAGCCAACCTATTCCAAACGATGCCAACAGTCACGCGCCCATATGGAAGAAGAAGTTTTATTTTGGGAGCTACCATATTGGCAAGTTCTAGAGGTTCGTAGTGCGATCGATGTGATGCACCTGATGAAGAATCTTTGTGTGAACCTACTAGGCTTCATGGGTGTGTATGGCAAACCTAAGTACACAATAGAAGCACGACAGGACCTACGGTGTTTGAAAGAACAAGACAACCTGTATCTAGAGAAGATAGATGATGGACGTCATTACTTAAGTCCTGCCAGCTACACTCTTAGCAAAGAAGAGAATGACAACTTGTTTGATTGCCTAGACAACATCAAGGTGCCATCTGGATTCTCCTTGAATATATATGGTATAATAAATGTGCTAGAGAAGAAATTTGGACACTTAATGTCTCATGACTGCCACGTGCTCATGACGCAATTGCTTCCAGTTGCATTAAGAGGACTTCTACCTCAAAATGTATGTCTAGCCACCGTGAAGCTATGTGCATTCCTCAATGCAATTTCTCAAAAGGCAATCGATCCAATGGATCTAGCAAAACTACAGAATTATGTGGTTCAATGTCTTGTCAGCTTTGAGTTGGTGTTCCCTCCTTCCTTCTTTAATATCATGACACATCTCCTAGTTCATCTTGTCATGGAGATTAGTATTCTCGGTCCTGTGTTCCTACACAACATGTTCCCCTTTGAGAGGTTCATGGGAGTCCTAAAAAATATGTTCACAACCGTGCTCGACTAGAAGGAAGCATTGCTAAGGGCTATGGAACAGAGGAGGTCATTGAGTTTTGTGTTGACTTTATTCTTAACCTTGACCCGATTGGTGTTCCTAAATCGCGAAACGAGGGGAGACTAGTGGAAAGGGGACACTATGAAAGAAAACTTATATTGGTATGGATGATGATTATTTCAATAAAGCACACTACATAGTTCTACAGAACTCCTCTTTGGTAGACCCGTATATCGAGACACATAAGAACTTCCTCCAATCTGAGTTCCTATGGAAGTCTAAAGCATGGATTACGCGTCAGCATATGGAAACTTTCAGTGACTGGTTGCGGAAAGAATGTTAGGGTGATGAGAGTATTGATGAGTGTTGACTCTTCTTAGCGTCACTACCTAGGATTGTCAGTCCTTGACACAGCACTAGAAATGCTTGTGTGACACCAGAAGTGGCAAACAGTTTTACCGCAAGTGGACGATAGTCAATGCAGCACTTCACCAGGTGTATTCCAGGTATCGTATTTTCCATGAGGAACGAGAAGTGGACTAACTAGACCAATTGAGTCGCCGGATGATGATCAAAGGGCTTAGGATTGGGTGGAGAGGTATTTCTAGTATCTGGCTTCTTGCTAAGCTATCCTAAGTATACCGAGAGTTAACTCCCCTTCCTACTGTGGCCGATAGGTGAAAAGGGTGTGGCGAAACACTTCCCTAAGAATCTACCATGTAGGCCAACTATTATTTGCAACTTGCCTAACAACACACTAAAGAGAACTCCTAATGTCTAGTAGAGGCATGTCACGCTTCGCTGCTGCGTTCTTCAGGTGTGACAAGAAGTCTACAAGGGCAGACTTAGTCTAGACACCACGTCTACACTAATTCTACTACTCTAGACCCAGCTAAGGTTTCGAGCACTTCACACAAGGGAAAGAAATGTGGCAGTAGGCTAGTTGTATACTTAAAATAAACTAAGACAGAAAGTAAATACTGGGAGTACTCAGATGAAAGGCAACTAGAAGGAAGACTTACTAGAAGACAAGCATCTGCTAAGGCGCTCCTGGAAGAAGACTCCCGACAGGCCGGGACTCCTCCTCGGGGAACTCCTCACTCTCTTCCCTCTATTCTCACACTTAGCTAAGAGTAGCTCTTTCTAAGATACATCATGCTTAACTAGGCTCTCTAACGGGGTATTTATAGGGGAGAGATGGAGTAGGGGCTACTCCAGCACCACGTCAGCAATCTGTGTGACCTCCAACATGCACCACTCGATAAATCGACCTTGGAACCGCCATTTGATCAACGGTTGGGGATTTCCATCACATGTTTGTTGACACTTACTAACACCACTTGGATACTAGGTTGTCATCCCCGGCATGGTGCCAGAGTGTACAAAGGTATTTATGAATGTAAAGGCTCTCTAGAAAATAATTTATTATATCCGCAAGCGCACAGATAAAACACCTCATTGTAGCATTTCACCAGGTAAGTATTCCAGGTATCGTTATTTATAATTTTGCTCAGGAGAAAAGGATTAAATGAAGATAAGGATAAAATCTATCAAGGCATATACTAGAGATAAACTTGCAAGAACATGATTACTAATGAGAAACTCGTCACACAGTCACTTACTTTGGCAGGGGGTAAGGCATAATAATAATGATAATGAATTATAAGCTCATGGGTAAATAACACAACGATTAGAAAATAGACTACTCCTCATATATGTAAGGTGATGTCGGATTAGCTAGAGAATGGATTCTAAGTTATCTACTATCTACTAAGTCACAATCTAATCTAGTTATCTACAAGATCACATATAGCATAAAAGACTCTTCATTCATGTATAAGGAACATTGCTAAAGTAAATCAGAGCATCGCAAGACTTACTCCGCAATACAAATTCTGCCTGTCCTATCAACGGAGGGTGGACTATATAAGAATCAACGAAGCTGTCACTATCACGAACTACCACACGACCCGGCCAATAGGATATATTTGCAGGTAAATAACATCTAAGCACCACGCCTACATCTGATCTACCACTTAACTCCCACGTGTTAAGAGCTAAGCGCTTTGCAAACTTATACATAAACTCATTATCAATAATAACTATATCAAATATAGAACTAGAGCAAACTAAGAGCATAATAAATAGAGACATAATGCAATTAGAATAAAGTAGTAGAGAAAGATATGAAATAATACCAATCTTTATTAACGAAGATCCGAATCCAGAGCGCTAGGCTCTACTTCTCTAATTCTATCTAATCAATCCTCTAAACTTGAAGGATTAGGGAGTAGCTAATTCTAATTCTCTGTGGGAGAGAAGTTCTAAACCCTAACTTTGATGGCTACCTCTGATAATGATTTCTCCTCTCTCCCTGGGGTGGAGAGGCCTTGATTATATAGTCCTTTCAAGTGAATTTGGGCCGTCAGATCAAACCGACCTTGATTGCATGGTTTAGATTCATCCTCAAAGGCGGTGGAGCACGATCCAGGAGATTGGTTCTGATTGGCCCCGAGGCCAGGGCGGGCGCCCAAGGGGGGAGGGCGCGCGCCCTACCCCCGAGCCCATCCGGTCTCCCGTTCGTTCCCGTGGCTTCTGGAGTCTTCTAGATTAAGGAAAATTGCACGGCACGTAATTATCTCGTTGTAAACATGACATGTGGGCCTTCTCTCCATATTTTTTGATAACCCCCTGCAGAAATAGACAAACACCAAAGCTCGTGGAATTCTGTCAGATAAAACCCTAATTCTAGATGTTTAGTGCATATTGATCCTTTTCCATGTTTAGTTGATGATTAAATTTAGTACTTAAGGACCGCCAACAAACTCCCCAAGCTTACCCTTTGCTCATCCCTGAGCAAACAGCTAAACTCAGATGGATCAGGAGTTGCTTCGATGTTTTCTTTCTTGACAGGCACACATGCTTTCACATAAAAATTCTTCGAGATTAGAGTGAAGTGTTATGGAGCTTAGTACCTGCACTTAAGTCTTAAGTTATGGAATGACAAAATAATTAAGTCAAGCACTATTCATCCTGTCTATACTTCACCTTTGTTCTAGGTTTTTGCATAGGTTTTCAAAAATAAGGCTCAGAGTTCCCAGCTATGATTCTCTCAAGTCTCTCTATATGTGGTATTTGTGGATCCTTACAAAGATGTCACCTACCTATAGCTAATGGAATATTTAAGTGGAGCTCATAGGTGTGAAAAATAGCTCATACATATGTTGTCTAATCGAGCCATGGATCCAAAGGAACTCAGCATATAATTAAATCAAGATGTGCATGTGTGGTGGAGTAAATGATAGTGATGGTAAAAATGTATAAGTGATGATAAAACTTACTTCTCATTGCTCCTCATATTGCTATCTCTCCTCCTCTCTTGATCTTTGCCTTGGGAGAACAAGGGCTATTTTATTTTTATTTATTTATTTATTTTTTTCAGGTGGGTAGTAAATACCCCTAATTCTACTGTCGGACACTTGTCCATTTTTTCCGCTCAGGTGGGCATCTTTGTGCCCCTAATTCTACTCCGGACACTTGTCCATTTTTACCTCTCATCTCACTCTCTTTTTTTCTTTCTTTTTCGAGGTTCCGGGCACTTGCCCCTTTTTATTTCCTCGCATATTTTTACATAACCCATGCCTCTTCCGCATTGAATCTTTTTGGAGAGAGAGAATAACAACACTTGGGACAGTGAGTGATAATAATATTTTTAGCAATTTTAATGAATGGTGGTGAATAGTGTAGTGGATGTGTGCAAGTTGAATATCTTAATTTAACCACATGAAAAGCTCCTAAGGGTCTACACAGCTCGATTAAACTCAATGTAAATATAAGTAAAAGATGTTATAGCAAATATGGCTGTGGTAGGAATTTTGTCATGCTAGGAACTCATCATGTGATTTGCAAGTTTTCAAAATAAATCTCCAGAACATAGTGTAGTAGGAACAAGATAAACAGCAGCTTAACCTTTATATCATGTCCTTCTCTTACCTAGACTTTAGTTTTAGGTTCATGCCTCCCATAGATAGTAAATTTTAGTTTTTTAGTAATTCCTGGGAGAACTCTAATATAAAAGCTAGGTACTCGAAAGTAAGCAAACAGAGCAACTGTTCATCATTTCCATCATGCATCTTTTTTTGGTCTTTTATTTTGTTCCTAGAGATTAACACTTAGTAGGAAAAATAAAGCACACTTATCTACACACTCTTTTTATTTTGTTTTCATGTTTATAGAATGCAGTAAATTAAAGCAAGAAAATATTTATTAGGTTTTCTAAGTTATTCTCTTTAAAATAAAACACTAAAATAGAAAAGAATAAATAAGAAGGGCAAATAAAAACTTACTTGATAAAATGGGGAGGAACTCCCCCAAGCTGGATGTGGTTGTCGGTCTTACCCAATGTTCCAGAATCATATCATGGTGGTGATGTTGTCGTTCATTGTCGTGGTGTCTTGTCTCAGTTCTTGTACTACAGTGGCGTGGTACTGGTTCCACTTTTGTTGCTGTTCGAGGAGTCGTCCATGTTCTGCTTGCGTATTCTGGATGTCGAGGAGGGTGTTGTCGATACGGGTGAAGAAAGTGCCGGCCTCTTGGTAGTAGTCGTTCGTGAAAGCATAAGAGGCATCAGAGTACCGTCCTGCATCGAATTGGGGCAGGGTCTGGACCCTGAAGCTCCATATGGATCTGTGGAGTACCTACTCATACGGAAAGGCGGGTTTGTCCACCGGTGATCTTGGCCCTCCGGCCATGTCTTCTGTGTTGGCTCTTGTGGTTGATCTTGTCGAACCCATGGGTCCCGAAGGACTCGGGCGTTGTAGTCACAATAATGCAGGTGCGCTGCTTCTTCCGGCCCGGGATCAGCTCCATACCAAGTGCATTCTCGATGGGTGGTCATCCTTTCAGATGCCACTCAATGTGGAGCTCTCTGGTTTACCGGTGTCACTACAATCTCAATCAAATAATTTTGAACAACATAGAGGCCAAGGTTTGGGTTAGGTAACTGAATCTTGCCTTTATTATCGTATAACATATACATTATGTTCCCCTCTTTTTTCAACATCCGAGCTTGCCTAAATGTGTCATAGCCATGATAAATCCGTAACTCGTCTATGAATTCCAATGACGTGTTTTCTAGCAAATGAAGACTAGAAGCTAGACGAGTGATAAGTGAAGTACAACCTACAGGTCCCTGAAGACTAGGTATACTAAGCCAATGAGAAACCAAAAGTGTAACAGGTGAAGTGGGTACTTTATTTATAGCAGCATATAGAAGTTGTAAATCTCCTACTCTTACTTTTCTAATATCATCACGATGGAAAAGATTGTACCCGAGCCATTTGTGGAACATCCTAAGAGTGGGGTGTTCCATGTCACTGGTTCGGGCCTGACTATAAAACTCATCTCTAGATATCTGTCTCCAGAACTGGTGTCTCTCAAAATTGGGTAAGTCGGTGTCAATGTCTAGGATGCATCTTGAAGAGAAACCGAGATGGTCGCTCAGTTCTCTCCAAGACAACATAATGTCCAGTTTCAACATCCGAAAAGCAACCCCCCATCATAATATTGTAAAGTGCAAAGAAATTCAAGGGTGAGAAGACATGAACCTAGCTCAGTTATGTTCCAAAAATTTGTCCATCCCACCATCTAGAAAATTAAGTCAAATTCCGAATCCATACCTATTTCTTGTAGCAAGATAGGATCAAGAGTGGGGGTGTGAATGAAATCTTTGTTCTTTAGCTGCTGGTAAACTTCCTTTTCCCTACGGGTCTTGAGTCCAAGGTCTCCTATCTTGAGGAGGACCTTGACTTGTGGATCAGATGAAGATGACGGAGCTTACGGGGGTGTCAGGTCGACGCTCATCTCTGACTGATGTGGGGAGTGTCGAGATGAACTCCTTGTACCTATGTTCTTGAGGACCTTCCCTGCGTTCTTCACCTTCTTGAACATCCTGTAGACAAAAGTTGACACACACACAACTAGTGGAAAATGTTAGTGAAAATGTTAGTGGTCAGCTGTCCGAAATGTCAGTAGTCCAGGGGTTAGTCGTTCAAGACAAGTTTTTATTTTGGAAGCACCTCCCCCTAAACATCTTTTATTTCCGCTTTGGACAGTGGGATCACTACTTACTAGATGAACCTCTCTCTCTCACTTAGAGACTACCAACCTCTCTTCCACTCTTCTCTTCCTCTCTACTCTCCTTCTCACTTCACTACAAGAGCTCCTTCTCTAGAAACTGGAACTGGTGTGGTTTTCTGGAATGCTTGTGTGAAGAAGTTGGAGGCAGGAAATGGCAATTTATAGGAGGAAAGGGGGACAGGGCGGGCGCCCTCTGTAGGTGGGCGGGCGCCCACCTCTGGTGGCCATCCTGGCTGCCTTTTCTCCACTCCCTCCTTTGCTTGGCTCTTACGCAGAATAATAGTTCATGAGTGGTGGCTTGTCGTTGGAAAAGTGCTGGTGAGTGGAGTTATGTTGATGGATCAAATAATGTGATGGGATGTGTGTGGGATGTGGTGTATGACATGTGGAACCCAAGGAGTGTGGGTCATGTTTCTAGAAGGTTGCTATAATTAAATATAATGCAGAAAAATCTATGAGAATTGAAATTTATTGAAAATAATCATAGAAAAATATTTTTGTGCCTCCACAATAATTAATAAGTGTGGGTTGTTACACACCATAAATATTATTTATATGGGGCTTTTGATTATTATAATGCTATGAATAAATTTGACTGATGCAAGAATTAAATATGAGAGAATTAATGATGCGGATAAATACCGATTTACCTCCCGGCGAGGGTTTGGGATTTTTAGGTCCCCCAAGCTGGACCTCCAAATCTTTTTAATCTTCTGAATTACCTTTCTCCAGAGATGGTGTCTCCAGTGGTTCTTCATGAACTTCCTTCACTGTAGAGTCTCTCTCTGGTCTAGGCTTAAATGTGAAGTGTTCTTCTTTTCCGTTTATGTTGAACTTGATTTCTCCCTTCCCGACATCTATGTGGGCATTGGCAGTGCTCAGAAATGGCCTTCCAAGGATGATGGACACTTTTGAGTCGGGACTCATGTCCAGTACCACGAAGTCTACTGGCATAAGAAATCTCTTATCTTGACCAGAATGTTTTCGGCGATGCCCAAAGGGTGTCGAACTGATTGATCTGCTAGTTGTAGGCACATTGATGTTGGTTCTAGGGTCGTATGCTCAAGCTTCTCGTAGACTGATGCTGGCATCACACTCACACTTGCTCCTAGATCACATAGTGCATTATTGAAGTGCTGGTTTCCGATCGAGCAATCAATGGTGGGACATCCTGGATCCTTCTTCTTCCTTGGTGGTTTGTTGAGGATAGCCGCACTACATTCTTCTGTCAGCTTGATAACCTCAGTGGTGGGCAGTGGTCTCTTCTTGTTAAGAATATCTCTGATGTACTTTGCGTATGTAGGTACCTGTATGGCATCAAGCAGAGGTATGTTGACATATAATTTCTGAATGACCTCTACAAACTTACCAAACTGCTCATCCGACTGCAGTCCTCTGTTTCTTCTGGGAAATGGCAAATAGTTGGTGTCGTAAAAATCTTTCCTCATTTCTCCAGTTCTTGGTGGTTGTAGTAGATCTTCTGCTTCAACTGGGCTTTCTTCTTCTATCACTGCTGGTTGCACTGGTGCTGATGTTCTCTATTTCACTTTTGGGTATGGGGGATCCCTGGTGGCTTTGCCTCCTCTAGTAGTTATGTTCTTTACCTGCTCAATGTTAGTATCAACAGGCAATGTAGCAGCTAGCTTTATTAATTTAAGCTCTACCCTTTTATTAAGAGTGTTTTGCTCATCAAAGGAAGTTAATAGAAAATTCATTTTATTGTGTATATCTTTTAGAGATGATTCATTTGTGTCTAGCCTTTGTTTAACTTCATCATTAGTTTTTGTTTGTTGAGCAATTATCTCTTTTAATGAAAGTTGCTTGAAAGTATTACCTGAATTCATACCTTTGCTATTAGGTTGACTCGAGGTAGGTTGATATTTGTATGCTGTCTCAATGGCCCTTTGATCTTCTTTGAACTTGGCCCTCTGGTCAATCCAATGGATCAAATTTTCCATCTTGGTTGATAATGCATTTACTTCTTCTGGTATTTCTTCAGTTTGATGACATTGTTGAGCTTTATCTTGGAACCAGCTTTGGTTTTCTGCTATCTTATCCAAAAGTATCTCTGCTTTTACAATTGTAAGCTCCAAGAATGATCCTTTAGCAGATGCATCTAGGCACTCACGAGCCTTCTGGGTTAATCCATGATAGCAGGTCTGCATAAGTAACCATGTGGCCATTCCATGGTGAGGACAATCTGATATGTATCCTTGAAAATGCTCCCATGCTTCTGGAATGGTTTCTGTCTTCTGCTGTTGGAAACTGACAATATTTCCTCTTAAGGCAGTTGTTTTGCCCATTGAGAAAAACTTTGATAGAAAGGCATCTGACAAGTTTGTCCAGTTGTTGATGTTATCTTGATGAGTGTAGAACCACTTCCTCGCTTTCCCTTCTAGTGAGAATGGAAAAAGGCGAAGCAGTATGACGTCTTTGTCAACTCCGTTGATGCGGATTGTGCTTCCAATCCTAAGAAATTCTGCAAGTGTGCACTAGCATCTTCATGTGCCTTTCCACTAAATTGTGTAGCTTGTACCAAATTGATGAGGCTTGACTTGAGCTCGAACTCGGGTGCTCCTTCTTCTACTGCAAATCTTGGACCAGTTGGAATGTTCTCAAGGCTTGGAGCAGAGAATTCTCGTAGGGTCTTCTGTGTCATAGCTTCAGCAATTGGTAGCTAGCTTCTTTTTTTCTTTCTTGATCGCTTTGGTTCTGATGATGAAGAGTTGAATGTACCAAAGTCAATCCTAATATACCATGTATAAAAATATAAACATGGAAAAACAACAGGGTGAACCTGCCAAAGCAGAGGTGCCTTGTTATGATTTCTCACTTAGTAGCTGTTTTATGCAATTATTTCTCAATAGTCTAGTCTAATATTTTATGTGAATAACCTTGACTGATTTCCTGAGTTTCCTTACCATTCCTATGTGTTTCCCTTCTGGTCCCCGGCAACGACGCCAGAAATGCTTGTTGACACTTACTAATACCACTTGGATACTAGGTTGTCATCCCCAGCATGGTGCCAGAGTGTACAAAGGTATTTATGAATGTAAAGGCTCTCTAGAAAATAATCTATTCTATCCGCAAGCGCACAGATAAAACACCTCATTGTAGCATTTCACCAGGTAAGTATTTCAGGTATCGTTATTTATAATTTTGCTCAGGAGAAAAGGATTAAATGAAGATAAGGATAAAATCTATCAAGGCATAGACTAGAGATAAACTTGCAAGAACATGATTACTAATGAGAAACTCGTCACACAGTCACTTACTTTGGCAGGGGGTAAGCCATAATAATAATGATAATGAATTATAAGCTCATGGATAAATAACACAACGATTAGAAAATAGACTACTCCTCATATATGTATGGTGACGTCGGATTAGCTAGAGAATGGATTCTAAGTTATCTACTATCTACTAAGTCACAATCTACTCTAGTTATCTACAAGATCATATATAGCATAAAAGACTCTTCATTCATGTATAAGGAACATTGCTAAAGTAAATCAGAGAATCGCAAGACTTACTCCGCAATACAAATTCTGCTTGTCCTATCAACGGAGGGTGGACTATTTAAGAACCAACGAAGCTGTCACTATCGCGAACTACCACACGACCCGGCCAATAGGATACATTTGCAGGTAAATAACATCTAAGCACCAAGCCTACATGTGATCTACCACTTAACTCCCACATGTTAAGAGCTAAGCGCTTTGCAAACTTATACATAAACTCATTATCAATCATAACTATATCAAATATAGAACTAGAGCAAACTAAGAGCATAATAAATAGAGACATAATGCAATTAGAATAAAGTAGTAGAGAAAGATATGAAATAATACCAATCTTTATTAACGAAGATCCGAATCCAGAGCGCTAGACTCTACTTCTCTAATTCTATCTAATCAATCCTCTAAACTTGAAGGATTAGGGAGTAGCTAATTCTAATTCTCTGTGGGAGAGAAGTTCTAAACCCTAACTTTGATGGCTACCTCTGATAATGATTTCTCCTCTCTCCCTGGGGTGGAGAGGCCTTGATTATATAGTCCTTTCAAGTGAATTTAGGCCGTCGGATCAAACCGACCTTGATTGCATGGTTTAGATTCATCCTCAAAGGCGGTGGAGCACGATCCAGGAGATTGGTTCTGATTGGCCCTGAGGCCAGGGCGGCGCCCAAGGGGGGAGGGACGGCGCCCTGCCCCCGAGCCCGTCCGGTCCCCCGTTCGTTCCCGTGGCTTCTGGACTCTTCTAGATTAAGGAAAATTGCACGACATGTAATTATCTCGTTGTAAACATGATGTGGGCCTTCTCTCCATATTTTCTGATAACCCCCTACGGAAATAGACAAACACCAAAGCTCGTGGAATTCTGTCAGATAAAACCCTAATTTTAGATGTTTAGTGCATATTGATCCTTTTCCATGTTTAGTTGATGATTAAATTTAGTACTTAAGGACCGTCAACAATGTTCATCATGGGGACATTGGTGGGAGTGAACTGACTTAAGATGGGGCCGACATGTCGGTCGGCCGACCTGCCATTTGGATGACAGTGGGTCCCACTGACCTTCTGGAAGGTCCCTAGGTCGGTGGGAGGCTGGGCTAGGTGGCATGACCCAATTGGTCGGTCGGCCGACCGACCTTTTGGGCCCCTAGCCCACCACTGGCCTCCTGGCAGTGTCCCTACTTGTCATGTGAAGTGTTGTCCAAAGTTGAGTCTGGTTGCACACTTGCTTGCTTCCATGTGGGCCCAAGGATCCATGTGCTAAGTGTTTGAACCGTTGGGGGCAAGCACATTTGGATCCAAGGGTTGGGATTGACTCCTTGGAGTATGCCATGGCTCATGCCATGGAGGGCAGCCCCTGGTGGGCCCAACCCATGGTCAGCCGATCGAGGTTATGGGGCCTATAGGGCTCATTTCCTTCTTCCCTGCATTGAACAAGCTAAGAGTACAAGTGGAACTTTATTAGTGATAAATATGTTCATGTGATGCTTATCTTCCTTCAATCGAGGACTTTTGAGTATATAGAACTGGGTCTTATTTCCCGTCAACAAGAACCCCCACACTTAAGTCTTTGCTCATCCTCGAGCAAAGGTTAGAGAAAGATAACCTATGATTATGACACTTTTAAGATATAAGCAAACACAAAGACTACTCAAGACATATCTTATACAAGTGGGTTATGTGGCATTGTCTAACATATATCCTTAGGATGTTGAAAAATGGAACAGTTCTCAAAGCAAAGTCATCTTCCCATTTTCATATCCTTAGTACTTAGAGTTTTTTGATAAATGTTTTAAAAGAAAGCACATAGTTCATCCTTACTCCTCTAATAGTACTCTCAAGTCACTCAGTAAGTATAGGGTTCCTCACCAAGGCATAGCATAAGATTGCCTTCTTTTGTTTCATCCTACATCTATTAGGCTTATGGGGCTCAGGTAGGGGGAAACAAGATAGCATACTTTCATTGTATCTATTGTAAAGTCAAAACAAGGATCCAAGGAGAAGAATGTCATAATCCTAGATCAAGATGTGTAAGTGTGTGAAAAATGATTAGAATAGAATGCTCCTATATTTGATAAGATCTCTCTGTCTCTATTTTATCTGAGACATGGCTAGCTTTTTTTTTCTTTTCTCTTTTTTTCAAAAGCAATGGACCTTCATGTTCCCACTTTTTTTACTAAGCATAGCCTTTGTGTCTCATCTTATAACCAATACTTAGAGAGAGATATTCTAAACCTTAAAACATGGAGCATCTATATGGTGGAAATGGATGGCATGTTTTTGCGTACTTCCAATGTAGAAGCAACATATATATGTGGTGTGTGTGTGATCTTGATCTTGGGACTATGACATAATTCTCAACTAGGGTCACAACGTTTGAGTAAACTCAACACAACTACAAGTAGCATATATAGAAGGGTTTTGAACAAGGTATGAACATATATGGCTGTGGTAGGAATTCTCTTACTATTGAGGAGTAAGTGACACTATGGTTTTATGATATTTTCAAAAATAAATATCTAAACACTTTGAATAGAAAGGGTATGAACCATGAGCTAAAAACTATATCACAATTGTCAACAACCAAGTCAATATGATATTCCTATCAAGATATGTGACCCACAAGTATAAGCATATGCAAGAATTAGACTTTGTGACACTTTTACCCTTTTAATGTCATGAATCATGTCACACTTTTAATGTCATAAATCATGGATCCAAGTTTTCTTATTTTTAATTTTTTATTTTACCTAATAAAGCAAACAAGAGACAAAAGTAAAAATGAAAGATCAGAGGGGGAGTAGGAGTGGCAAACCAGTCAGAAGGTAGGTAGACATTGAGTGGATGCTGAATGGTGGGTCCAGGGCTCCAAGGTGGGGTCAGCCGACCGCACTTGGGCTTGCCTATTGCTGGCATTTGAATTCCCATGGTTGATGACAGGCCCGTATCCGAGAATTTTAGGCCCTAGTGCAAATCATACAAAGGGGGCCTTATAGAGCAATACAAATAGTTAAATTGCATTTGATCATATTATATAGAATGTGTTTTCTGACAATATCAAGAACCATAGACAGGCATTGATGCTAAAATATTAAACGCTGAAGCTGAACCTTACCGATATCTTCTTAACTTGCAGTAAAAATCATCATTCTTCGGGTATTCTTTGAAATAAAATCTTCAGTTATATCTTCATATTTAATCTTCTCCAGAACATCATTCTCAAGTGCAATCGTTGCTAATCCATTGAGTCTTTCTTGTGTCATAGTACTACGCATGTAGGTCTTCAACAACTTCAGTTTAGAAAAGCTCTGTTCTGCAGATGCCACTGTGACTGGAATAGTTAACAAAATTCTGTATGCAATAAGGGCATTAGGAAAACATCCCATGCGCTTCACAAACTTCAGAATATCAAGAGGGCCCATGCCTTCATTAGGGATGATGCTTTGGAGAAACTTTAACTCCACATGCAATTCTTTTCCATCAATGTCATAATGTTCACCACTCTTAACTGCCTTCTCAAGATTCAGACAAGAAGATAACAGACTATTGTCATCCAAGGAGCATAATATTTTTGAACTAAACAAGAAACCAAAAGTATTTTCGTACCCCTTGTACTGTTCAAATCTCCGGGTTAGTGAACCAATGGCTTGATCAACAACAGGTAAAAAATAATTGCGTCTAATTGAGTCCTCTGGAGAATGCGAAGCAATAGAAGAATCATCAGGGGTCTCGTCAAATTGTCTTTTTCTTTTGATTTTACGCTTAGTACGAAATGCTGGTTCAATGCCCATCTCATGTGCAATTTCTTTTGCAGATTCTAATGCACTTAGAAATCCAGTTTCTCTATAGTTACTAAAGAAAGAAATCAGCCCCTGCACTTTCTCAATTGCAATATCAATAAGCATATCTTTTGCTTGCAACTGTTTGCTGACCAAATTAATAGCAGATAAGACTTCATACCAGATAATTATTGCCACTATAAATTCAAAGTCACCAAGCTCATTGGTCGCCAAGGAGTTGGCTTCACTGCATATTGTAGGATCATTATCAGTTTGTGATACTTGAAGTAAAGCTTCTCTTATGTCCTGCATTCAGAACCTTATAGCCTTAACACTATCAACACGATTCTCCCAACGAGTAGATGACAATGGCTTAAGAGTCAAACCTGATATGTTATGTTTCAAAATTTGCCATCTCTTAGTGGACTTAGCAAATATTGTATAGATATGCTAAATTATTCCAAAAAAATCTTTTGCTTTACCACAACTTTTTGACATATCACATAGTGTCAAATTAAGACTATGACAACCACAAGCAGAAAAAAGGCCCTACGATTGATATCCTGAAGTTTCTTTTGCACCCCTTGATTTTTTCCTTTCATATTTGATCCATTATCATATCCTTGTCCTCTCACATTGTCAATATCAAGGTCAAGATCCTTCAGTTCATTCTGTAAAGCATCAAACAATCCCTGCCTGGTTGTATTATTTATGTCCAAAAAACCTAAAGATGATTCCTCAATGCAAATAGAATCTGAAGAAGTATCAACATATCTAATGATCAAAGACATTTGTTCTTGGTGGCTTATATCTGGGGTACAATCAAGTATAACTGAGAAATACTTTGCTTCCTTTACTTTATTAATTATCTCATACCTGATAGCACTAGCAAGCAAATTGATTAACTCATTGTGGATGCCATGACCAAGATAATGTACATGAGTTTCATCATTTGTTATCCGCTTATGTCACACCCAAATTTAAGGATAAATTTGAGTACAATAATCTCATATGCGCCCTAGGAATAGTCGCGCACACAAGTCGACAAATTACAAATGTATCATCACAAGTGTCTTTCATAACGTTATTACAACAAAATATATCAAAGTCTGCGACAAACGGAAAGTATAACTCATAACTAGCTATGATACAATAGTTCCAACACAGGGACGACCCACTGGGGGATCGCCAACCTAGAAGTCCTCCGAGAATTCCTCGTAGTAGCTGCCATCTGTTACCCATCCGGGATTTTGTCCAAAAAGAAATATAAAGACAAGCGTGAGTACATCTCGTACTCCGCAAGCATAACATAGGATTTTATGCGGCTCAAAAGGTCAGACACTGGCTACTACAGTTAGCATTTTAATTGGTCAATGTTTTAATCCTATTTAATCATAAATTATGCTTAAGCTCCCGATTAGCCCGAATGAGTACATGATAATAACACCGTTAACCTTCACGACTAACACCATCACCATCACGGTTAAACCACATTAATCATCATGATCAATGAGTCAGATTTTCATAAGCTATTTCCCCATAACAATCCACACCCAACTATTCCGTAAGGGTCCAAGGCCGTTCATGTCCGAGAGCACGGCTAGTATACCAGTTTGATCAAACTCTGCGCAGAGGTGTGCACTTTTCCCATAAGTCGTGCTACCTATATGCCCGGGGTTTGCAAGACCCACTAACACTGCCAAGGTGAGCGGGCAAGGAACACTATGAAGCCTTCCATAGGCCACGTCTAACCAGTTAGGGCCGCGAGGTTTCCTCGGCAGGCAGATATAGAGGACCCCCCTTTCCTATGGCACATTTCCATCATGGCTATACACATAGGAACAGAAGCAGTTATATACCCAAAGTGGCAAGCCCCTCTTGCGCCCTTTCAGGTAACCTCTAACCAGCTAGATGAGAACCTATTACTGAGCTAAAGTTAGAGCCATATAACCATCACGGTTGCACTGTATGTCCCGGATGGTCGCTTACAGAGAAGTCCTTACAGAGGGTCTAGGTCAACCTGACCGAAGTCAATTGCACCATAGCCCTTTTCCCATCATTTGTCATCATATTCATTAAAGTCGGACACCATTATTTTCGTCAATGTTTGCTTGAACAATTTGATTTTCTCCACTAGTTTGACTTTGTTTAACAACAAATCTATTAAGAGCACCTTTCTGAGTTTGAGCAAACTGCTCAAGCCTTTTTTTCTTCTTGCGTTTTTCATGACCAGAATCATATTTTCTAATTCTAGAAGACATGAGATCAAAATAGAGTACCCTGTTTCACGAATAAAAACCCAACAAAACAAATCAAAAAGACAAACATACGCCAGATCAGAGATGGTACTAATTAACTAAGAAAGTAAAGGACATGTACCTGGGAGGCTGATTGCCTGCCTGCTGGATTCCAAAATTGCAGTATGAAATCGTGAGAGCTGAGAAGACGCGGCGGCGGTGGCAGTTTGGCTTCATCGCTTCGATTCCGTAATCTCGATCAAACGCACAAGTGCAGTCAGGACTCAGGATGCAGCAAACCCATACTACCAGGCCCACCGATCAAAGTTCACGTAAAGCTACCAGGCTAGCACTCCGGCAGGATGTAACAGGAAAAAACGAAAACCAAAAGGCCCATACTAGCCTCTTTAAGCCCAGTCGGAGGGGGCCTAGTACTGTCGCCCCACTTGCACTGGGCCAAATACGGGCCTGGTTGATGATGTACCTCTGCAAGCTTCTGTTCCTATTGGCCGTTAAAGAGGGGGTCGGCCGACCCCCTGCTTAGGGTAGAATTTGTCGAGCCAACTTGCCTCACTAGCAGGACCCCTCATGGTGTGTTTAGGAAATTCAGAGACTTAGTTGGGGGGCAATTTGACCCCCACACTTGGATTCTCGAGCATTCTGAAATCCAAAGACATGGGAAACATCAAGTGCAGGGGTCCTGCTGGTGGCAACACACCAATGGGACCAAGTTGGGTCATGGGTAAGTAGCTAAAATCTTATCATCAATTTAACAGAGAAAATTTCAATCTTGTCTACCATGGCATAGAGCAATTTTAGTTCATCATCTTTTAGAGAGTCAGAAGAACCAGGAAAAAGATTGGTAGTAATCTAGAAATAAATTAAGCACAAGGTTGGGTTATGAATTTTAGAGGTTAAGAGAGTGGAGCAATCATCAAAATCTACTCTTGTTAAACCCAGGCATGGTAGTGTCTAAGTCAATTGTACAATTAAAGTCACAACCTAGAGCAGTGGTTAGAAGACCCCAAGTACATCTACACTCTTGCCCACACATACGAAATGTTATGAGTCAATTTTAGTGTGCATAAAAATTCTTTAGTGAGCACTTCTATACCAAGTTTAAGGTACTCACCAAAAACCTCCCAAACTAATGGTATCAAAATATCATTGAATTCTTTAGTCATACTTGTGCACTCCACAAGGGCCGAGTCGAGGATGCTTGTATGGCGGACACCGCTCTCCTTTAGGTTGTTGAACTTGATCAGCTCTTCCGGTGTTAACATGAGTTCATTCTTCAGGCTCCATTGCTCTTGGAGGAGGTTCGTAGAGCACCACTTGATGGTGACTCTCCCCTTCCTCCATCCTCTCATGGCTTCCCTCATTAGAGTGATGAGAGCTTTGAGAACAACTGTCACCCCCTTTGGACTTCTAGAATCGGGAGAGGAATGCTTTCTCCATTTTCCTGCACAACAACACAGACAACCAAACTTTTTCCTTCATCTACTCCTATGCAAGACTAAATTTTTTGGTTTTTTGACAACTATTCTAATCTTGAGAAATAACTTGCAACCAAGAAGAGAGAAGAGGGATTGTGAGCTCGAGATAATTTTGGTGATTTTGGGTGTGGAATTGAGCTCATAATGCATGGGTATTTATAGGTGCGGAAGGGCAAGTGGTGAACACCCCAATGTGGGGGTCAACCGACCTCCCCATAAGCACTATGTTTCAAAATTTTGAATCATGGCAGGTGTTGGGCATTCTTAACGTCACTACCAAAAGTAGACTTAGTTTTCTAATTCTGATAACGGCGCCAAAAATGCCAAACCTATCCCTCATGCCACTTAAGCCAAGTTGTCATCCCCAGCATGACATAAGAGACGCGGTATTAAAATATACAATTGTTCATCTAAATAAATAATCAAATGGGATCTGCAAGCGCACAGATTAATACCGATGTAGCATTTTAACCGGGAAGTCTTATAACACTCCAAAATTTTTAATTTTGGATTGTTATTAGGAAAACACTAAATTAAATAAGGATTTAAAATTTTTCTAAAATATTACAAGATTTTATTAATTATTGTTATTAAAAAATGAGAAAAATGTGGAATTTTAAAACTTTTATAAAGAAAAGTGAAGGGTGTTTGTTTTGTTGTTGTGTGTCTTGTGCCCTAGTTTTGTTTGGTTTGTCTGAGAAAAATGAATTTCAAAGTTTCGAGTAAGCTACGATTAGGCTCTTCTCGTTTTAAAAATAGCGCTTTAAATCCTTAATTTAAAACCTAATTCAAATTTGAGTCAAGAATAATTGAAAATATGTTTAAAAGAAAATAGGTTTTGTTTTCAAAAAGTAGTGAAGAAAACAAGCTCCAAAGTAATCTCAAATTAGGAATTCAAACAGGGTGTTGAAATTGGTTTAGTAAAATAGTTTAGAAATCAATCTTTATAAAAAGAAAAGCGTTTTTCTCCATCCTGGGCCGACCACCCCTCCCTCGGCCCACCTTCCCACTCCCCCTCTCTCCCCCCCGCGCCAGCGGCCCACCCAGCCAGGACGCGGCCCAACGTCCCGCCTCGGCCCGCTAGCAGCCGCCGCAGCGCGCACCCGCTGCCACGCAGGGCCCACTTGTCGGTCGCTCCAAGCGGCTGACGCTGCGGACCCACGCGTCAGCTGCATGCCCAACCTCCCTCTACATCCCGCAGACGCTGCCGCCGCCATCGCTCGATTTCGCGCTTGAGCGCGCTGAACGAGGTTCCCCGGCCTATAAAGGCCCATAGCCCTGTGCGCCGCGCCCCCCCTCGGAACCCTACGAAGCCCTAGCCGCCCCCAAGCACGTCGCGTAGCCCTAGCTCGAGCTTGGATTCACCGAGACCCCGACGGCCGCCGCCATCCGCCTCTTTGCCACCGTCTTCCGCCAAGGTCAGTCCATCCCGAGCTTCACTAGTCCGTGACGAACGCTTAGGTGCTCTCCGTTTGATCTCTCTCCCTCTCTACGCGTTGCGAGACCTCACCGGAGTAGTTCGCCGGCGTCGAGACGCCCCACCGCGCGGCCCGTCCTCCTCGGCCTCTCTCTTGCGCGGCCAGCAGGTGCATCGCGCTCGCCTCGGCGTGCGCGTCACGCCGGTGCCCTCGGCACAGCCTCCCGTGCACCTCAGCGCTCCCACGGCGAGCCGCAGTGCCGCGGCCGGCCACCCCCCCCGCCGCGCGACCCGACCCGGGTCGGCCCCGGTCCAGAGTGGACCGGTGGACCGCAGCGGCCGCACGCGGTCCACGGCCCCCGCCTTGGACCGACCCTATCCCATCGCGACACGTGGCAGGTCAACCGGCTAGATGCGGTCAGCCCTGGCATTTTTGCATAGAAGCCCCTATATTTCTAGGTATTTAACCCGCTGTCCACTGCTATTCAAATAAAATTAGATCCAGGCCCTGTTTTTAGCAGTAAGGACCCTAGCGCCGTTAGTATTTATTTATTTAGTCCAAAATGCCTTTAAAATTCAGTTATTAATTATTTAAAATACGAAAAATAGTTCTGCTTTATCATAGTTTTGCCACTGACCTAGTTTTGACCATAGAATCCGCGTATTAATTCCGATTGAGCCCGTTCTTGTCGCGTTAGTTTCTTATCGTCGTAAACTATGCTTTAGCAGTAATAGTTACCTCGTTTGACCGTTTAGATTTTCGTCATAAATACAAAATGATTAATGTCTAACTAAATGCCCTTTTAATCTACAAAGAACAATTTAGGTTTACACTTTGGTATTTTCTTTTATAATCTAATATCAACATTGTTAATGTTAACCTAAGTATTTATTAACTATGATTCTTTTAGTTAAACATAAATTATATAATTAATTTGTTTAATCTTTATTTAATGACTTTTTGATTAAAAGCAACTTAGGTTTATAATTTTGATCTTTTGTAAATAAATAAATGCTCATGTTATTAATATCAACCTTAATGTTTCTTTATTAATTATAACTTAATTAGTTTAAACATGATATATAATCACTTGATTAGTTGCTTTCATATAGGCTATATTTCAAAAACTATAAATGCTTAATTGGCTTTAGTGGTATATAGTTATTTATAAATAAAATACGACCAGCGTGTAGTCGTCTTCTTCGTTACACTTCGAACCTTGAAAGTCGTCAGCTCCGTTCTCAACCGTTCTTGCGTTGTCACGATCGTAGCAATAAGTCATGTCGTTTAGTGCGCTCTTTCTAAGCTTTTCTTTTGATTGATGTCTGTTCTTAGTCATGTTTGTTTGTCTGTTTGTGTTGCTTGGTTGCTACGAGTAGAAGAAGCGTGGTTCGTCAACAGTGAAGATCGGGAGCTAAGGACCGACAATCGAAGCAGAAGTTGAAGATCAGGAGAAAGAAGCTAAAGAATTCTGAGCAGTTGTACACTGGGAATAAAGGCAAGTGCAGACACCCTTTGATCATATTGTACCTATAAACTTTAAATACATTTACTTTCCATTGCATGTGTCTTAATACTGCAAACCCTAAGGACATGAATAGTCTTCTACTATATTCCTTGTATACCTGGGTTTATACATGGGTAGTATAGTGAACAGTAGATATGCTTAGTTGCTCTACTCATCTATTCCATATGATAAATGAAAGTAATGATCTTGCTTAATAAATTCTTCAATGATGATTAATGATTAAATGGTGAACAATGGTCACTTCGGTGATGGAGATGTTGCGGTGCTTGCGAGCATCGTGGTTTGGTTGAGGACTACTGTTGGTGGTCCGGTTTGCCGGGCGTACCCGTCTCTGCTCTCCGTAAGGACTTAGTCAGGGAGCGGCCCCCTGGGACTTACAGTGCAGCTCCAAGCTATATGGCTCTGGCTTGACTAATTATCAGGACCTCCGCTGGTAGGGTGTTACTTTCCGGGTAGGCGTAAGGAAGTAGCTTGGGCATTCATATTAAGAGGTCGGTCAGTTCGGGGTCCCATTGCTATGGGCACGGCTGCCGCGCGCCCCGGCAAAAACTTACGAGTGACATCCTATTAGTTGGACCCTGTAAAAGGTCTCGTAGTGAAACCCTGCCTGCTCACCTTGGTAGTGTTTTGGGGAGTCGCGACCCCGGGCGAATGGGAATCACGACTTGGAGTGAACGTGCACACCTCTACAGAGTGTAAAACTAATATATCAGCCGTGCTCACGGTCACGAGCGGCCCAGACCCTCACTTGATGAGCAAATTGGATTCACTGGATTCTTGGAGGCGTAACTTGGTTGAGGTTGCTACCTCGTGCTTTGGCGGAATGACTATTCCATGTTGGCAGGATTGATATCATGTGTTGTTAATTGGGATTGCTATCCCATGACCTTAATGGGGTTGCTACCCCGAGTTACTATCCGAGGTTGCTATCTCGGTGATCATAATAATAATAGTAGTTATAATGATGACTAATAATATTGCTAATTAACCTTCATCTAAATAAGGGTTGGGATGCTCTACTCACAACTAGTAATAGGTTGTTTAATAATAAAGTTGTAATAAAAGTTTACCAACTAAAAAGCTCACCTGCAGTCAAACAGTGTTAGCTTTTCCTTTGATTAAGCCTTGCATGTCATTATACTTTCCGCCTGTACTTGTTGAGTTCGACATGAACTCACCCTTGCTATTTCTCCCACACCCCAGTGTGTAGTAAAGTGCTGCTCAGAAGATGCTATGGAGTTTTCTAGAAGCTTATCAGAAGTGCTTGGCATACGGAGCCCCCAGTCAACCGTCCCTGAGAAGATTGGAGCCTAAGAAGTTTAGCTACTGTTTCCGCGTACTCTGATGTTTGTAAGTGTTAATATAAAAATGTTTTCCGCAATATATAACATTGTTTTTGATATTTCTATTCTTTGTTGTATGTGTGGACTTCCTGGGCACACATATGACGACTCTGGTCTTATTTTAAAAGCCAGGGTGTGACAAGTATTCCAGGTATCGTTATTTATATTTTTACCACTGGGAAGAGATCAGTAACCATCAATGTTGATTATAGAATGGAATACAGAATTGAGTATCTATCATTGCATGTATAATTGAGAACATTTATCTAACTCTTTCATACAGAGATAAGTGTCACATAAAGGATATATAAAGTAATGAATAGTTACAAAGATAATTAATCTGATCAGCATAACTTAGCCACATATAAATATGATAAGCATCTCAATTAGATATTCTAGCAAGTCATTAGCATGGAATTAGGACAAACTACAAGAATATTTCCTAAGTTATTCTTAACTATACAGTCTAGCATATCCTAGTTAGTGCAATTATACTTAGCAATCATTGTGAGACAAGATTACGCCCATGCATAGCGATATTATCAAGGTAAATGAGAAACATAGCAATCACTCCCCTGTAATAATGTTGTTCTGCCAGCCCAATACACGAGAGGGGGACTATATAAGAAGCAATGAAGTTGTCACTATCACGAACTGCCCCGCGATCTGGCATATAGGGTACAATCGCAGATAAATACGGTATAAGCACCACGAATACACAATATCTATCATTTACCCATGGATCCGATGGATTAACGCTATACGATCCTAAACATGTATATAATTCCAATTTAACTAAGCCAAGTATATGACTATTATAAACTAAGAACAATATAATTGCGAATATAAACAAGTAGAGCAAAGTCATAATCAATATATTGAAGTAGAACAAAGTCATATTCATAATATTGAAGAACAAAGATGAACAATTGAAGAACAATAGAGAATTACCAAGAATCCTCTTGACAGATCCGGAAACCAATCGAAGATTGACTCCTTCTAGTTCTAATCCTATGTAGCTATGCTAATCTAGATGTCTAATTGATGTGGTGGCTCTAGGCTTGATCAGAGGCTTCTTCTTCCTTGATGAATAAGGAATTAGGGTTGAGAGCTCCTCTCCTCCAGGGGCCAGGGGGTCTGGTTTTATAGTCCTTCCAAGTGAATATGGGCCGTCGGATCAAACCGACATTGATTGAACGGTTATCCTTGATCTTTTAGGTCGGTGGAGTGTAATTCCGAAAGAGAGTTCTGATTGGACTCTAACAGGGGGTGGGCGTCCTGGTCCCTAGGGCGGGCGCCCTGGGCCAGGCTCCGTTCTACCTTCGCTTCGTTCTCGTGGCTTCTGGAGTCTTCTAGATGTAAGATAATTGCACGGCTCGTTAATATCTCTATGTAATCCTGACATGTGGGTCTTTCTTCCGTATTTCCTGATAACCCCCTGCAAAAATAGACAAACACCAAAACTCATAGAATTCTGTCAGATAGAACCCTAAGTCTGGATGTTGATTTCATTTGGATCCTTTTCTTTGTTTATTTGATAATTAAATTTGATACTTAAGGACCGTCAACAAACTCCCCCAAGCTTACCTCTTGCTCGTCCCTGAGCAAGGATAAACTTAGCAATAGATCAGAAATTGTTGTAATGCCTTTAAAAGTTGACAGTACACATGCTTTTAAATAAGATCTTATCTCTGAGTTAGAGTAAACTGTCAAGACTTTAAAACTTACTTACTTTACCTTTCACCATGGGTCTTGTAACCGTCACTTCTGTCTTAAATAGTTAAAAGATAGAATGGTCTAGTCAAGTGCCATATCTTTTATTCTTGATCAGCTATAGCTCTGGAGTTTTTGCAGATTTTCAAATAAAACTCAGAGATTCCTTGTATGACACTCTCAGATCTCTCTTTTGTGGTATTTCTGGATCCTTACCAAGGCAGTGATGGTATATGCCTTCTCTCAAAGTATATAGTATTTATGGTATAAGGCAGTGACATTGCCTTCTCTCTCACCCTATTCTAATAAGGCTTTTGATATCTGGAGCTCATAGGTGGGAGATAAAGTATACATACTTACAAGACATTTATTGCATAGTCAAACCATGGATCCAAAGAAACAAGTCAATAAGTCAAATCAAGATGTGCATGTGTGGCGAATGACTGGTGTATGGTGATGATGGTGATAACAATGGTGAAAGTCTAATTCTACTTTTGCTCTTTTGATGGGATACATACCTTTCTTGCTCTTTTGAAACTTTAGGGGAGAATGAGATGCTCTGTACTTTCTTTTTCTTTCCTCTCAGGTGGGTGTTTTGTACCCCTAATTCTACTATGGGACACTTGTCCATTTTTACCTCTCGTCTCACTTTTTCTTTTCTTTCGAGGTTTCGGGCACTTGCCCCTTTTTATTTCCTCGTATTTTTATTTTTTTAGAGCACTCATCTCATGAGATAATATAGCAAGTGGTAGTAACCAAGATAACTTGAGCATTTATTTCACAGGGGAAAAACAGAAATGTTTTTGGCTATTCTCTCCCGGATTAGGAGTAGAATATTTTTGAGTGGCTCTGGAGATGGAAATGGGTGGATATATGTGGATGCGTACTTCCAGAGTAGAAGCAGCATATATGAGTGAACGTGCAAGTGAATCTTGATTTACCACATGACAAGCTCCTAAGGGTCTACACAGCTTGACCACACTCAATGCACATAAGCAGTAAAATGTAAATGTGTGGCTCAAAGTCTAGCAAGCATGTATATATGGTTGTGGTAGGAATTTAAACTCTCATCATACAGGAACTCATCATGTGATATTTTAAATATTTAAAAGATAAAATTCTCCAGAATTCTAGCATCTCTAGGAAGAGATAAACAGCAGCTCAACCTTCCCATATCATATCCGTTAACAACTTAGACTTCAGATCAAGTTTTCTTCCCACAAGTTTAGGTTTAGAGCAAGCTTTAAATTATAACAGTTATGTCTAAACTTGAGGGAGAACTCAAATTTTAAAAATTAGGCAGAGCAACTATTCATCATATCCATGCTAGAGTTTTATTATTAAGATCTAGTTTAGCATAGCCACTTTATTTATTTATTAAGCACACTAAGCAAAAGACACATATATATATAAGCATAAAATCTTTATTTGGTTTTTTCATTGTTACATATATTTATATTTTAATATAGTATAAGTATAAAGATAGATAGAAATACTTAGCGGGATAAATGGGGGTGCTCTCCCCCAAGCTGGATTTTGACGTAATTTCTTCTGATGTAGCTAGCAGGTGGCAGAGGTGTATTTGAAAGTCGGCAGTACCCTGACAGTGATTAGAATGTCCTTCGTCTGCTAGTCTTCTTGATTCTTAAATTCTGTGGAGCTCAAATAGACAACAAAGCTTTGTGGAACTGATTAAGTGTTAGAATAAATATCTAGCCTTCATCATGTTGAGCCTCCTCAATAAATGTTACTCTCTATTTTTATATTTTCATTTTATAAAGCAGAAAAGAAATATTTATTTTATTTTTATGCCACCACAGTGAATGTACTTATGGGTTTTATGCCACTCGTATACTCACATGGGGCTTGCTATTTTTTAGCATTTTTATTTTCTTTTTAGATAGTATGAACATAATTAACAAAGTAAACTATTTTAAATAATTAAAAGGGAAAGAATAACTACCCAGTTTATCTTTTGGCAAGGCGTTCGGTGTTTTTAAGTCCTCCGAACAGGACTCTCCATGTTCTCAGTTGTCGTGGGATTCGTTGGATGGCAGAGTCGGTACATCCGGTGGCGCCTCTTCTTCGTTAGTTATCTTCTCTCTGCATACCTGACTTGGTGCTACGGTCTCCTCAGGATAATCTTGTTCAAGCTGTATGTCTTCAGATATTATTACTTCTCCTTCATAGTCTGCCCATCCGTCCTTAATGATTTCCCTCCTCTGGTTGCGGTTGCGTCATCTTCTTCTTGTCCTGACCTGCTTAGAGTCTTCAACTATATAGTTAGGGTCAGTAAAATAGCGGCGTACCTTCTCTGAGGGGAAGTGCATGTGGACTTCTCCAGTTCCAATGTAGATAATTGCTTTAACGGTGCTAAGGAACGGTCTTCCAAGCATGATGGGTGGATCGTATTCGTCTTCTCCCATGTCAATAACCTGAAAGTCTGTGTAGACAAAATGATCGTCTATTTTGACAGGGACATCAATTACTGTACCTTTAACCTCTCGAAATGTCTGATCTGCCATCTGGAGCTGAATGCATGTTGGTTTTAGGGGCATGGTTCCGAACAAGAGCCGATAGGTGACTGCGGCCATTATGTTGACGCCCGATCCGGTGTCGCAAAATGTTTTGTAGAAGTTGTATCCATTTATGGAGCAATAGATGCTTGGCATTCCTGGGTCGTCCTTCTTGGTCAGAAATGGTGACTTAAGTCGACAATCTTGACCTTCATGAACTGCAGTGACCATCTTAGCTGACTCGGTCCACACTTGCTTGTTCCTGTTCCTCCTGTTGGTCCTCTTCCTTGGTTCATGTCGAGATTGCTCTGGGATTTGTGTAGTCTTGTTCTTGAAGGAAAATGTCTCCTTCCTCCCTTTGATGTAGAAACTGATCTTGGCAGCACTAGCATAGATGACAGCTCCCGAAATGTTTAAGAATGGCCTCCCTAAGATGATGGGTGCCCTCTCATCATTTCCGGTCTCTATCACCATGAAGTCTGCTAGGACGTACAAGGTACCAACTCGGACACAGAGGTTCTTCAATATTCCCTTTGGAGAACTTAATGCCTGATCTGCGAACTGCAAACACATGGTTGTTTCTAATAAAGGATATGTAAAGAATTTTTCATAGAGTACCCGGGCATAATGTTGACGCTGGAGCCAAAGTCACAGAGTGCTTCTGGGAAGTCCACCATGCCAATGGAGATCGGGATGACGGGGCGTCCTGGATCGCCTCTCTTGACCGGTAGAAGTTCAGTAGTAACTTCAGTGACGGGGTTACTCCAGTAGTTACCTGCATCAAACATGTCTATAAGATTTGTAGATTCTAATCCTTCCGGTTGTGATGATATACCGGGGTTAGTAGCAGAAACAGCAGCAGCTATTTGATTTAACTGAGATTCAATCATTTTATTAAAGCTAATTTGATTCTAGATGGCAGTAGAGAAATTATCCATTCTATTATTTATATTTTCTAGCATTTTATCATTAAATGCCAACTTCTTAGATAGGTTATCCATTAGCTTTCCTTGATTAGACACTAACTCTCTCAGAGGTGGAAAATTATTATTATTGTTGTAAGAATTGTTACCTTGATAATTACCTGAGTAGTTAGGCCTTTGTTGATTTCAACCTTGATTTTGTTGAGGACGGTTGTAGTAGTAGTTGTTGTTATTATTGATGTAGTTCACATCCTCAAGCATCTCAGGGCAGTGATTGCTTGAGTGTCCAGTATCTCCACACTCCTCACAAGTCAGGTGAGAGTCGTAGATGTGCATAACTTCTTTCTTATCTCCAGCTCTATCATCGAGCTTCTTCATGAGCAGGTCTAGAGTTGCAGACAGCATGTCTACCTCCTTGAGCTGATGCATACCTCCGCCTTTCTTGCGTGTCTGGGTCCTCTCTTCATTCCAGCCTTGGTTGGACGCCATCTTCTCCACAAGAGCTGTGGCTTATGATATGGTGAGTGATAAGAATGCTCCTCCAGCTGCAGCATCCATGGTTTCTCGGGCACTGTTGCCGAGCCCATGATAAAATGTCTGCATCAGTAGCCAGCTCTCCATTCCATGATGGGGACATTCTAGGATGTAGTCTTGGAAGCGCTCCCATGCTTCTGGAACGGCTTCATCATGTTGTTGCTGAAAACTTGTAATCTTCCCACGGAGAGCATTGGTCTTGCCCATGGGAAAGAATTTAGCCAGAAAGTTCGTGGAGTAGAGTGCCCACGTAGTATTCTTCTCCTTTGTAGCGTAGAACCACTGCTTTGCTCTCCCTAATAGTGAGAATGGGAAGAGGCGAAGTAGTATAGCATCTCTGGGGACTCCTGATATGGTGAATGTGCTGCAAATCTCCAGAAAGTGTTGGAGATGAGCACTAGCATCTTCATGTGCCTTCCCACAGAACTGGTTGGATTGCACCATGTTGATAAGTCCATGCTTGAGTTCAAAGTTGTCGTCGATCTCTGCAGCAGGTCCAGTGCGGATGTTGTCCGTAGTGGGAGCTGAGAACTCACGGATCGATTTGTTCGCCATGACTTCGAACTCTGAAGACAAGTTTCGGGTGAAACTTCGGTGATCTTCTTGATTGGATGAAGCTTCGTGCTGAAGTGTTGATGATCTCTACTTGAGCTTGGCTCTTGTTTTTCTGAATAATGCTTCGGGATTGTCAACAAAATTTCCTAGAAGATGTCTTCTGTTCATACATTACCCTGCATAAGATAAAATAGAAAAATACCGGGGTAAAACTGTATGAGAGAATTAATAAGCTCAATCATATTAGTGATGTGAATGATGACTCAAAATGCTATATCCATTCCTGATTAGTAATCAAACTTCCCCGGCAACGGCGCCAAAAAGGCTTGTTGGGCATTCTTAACGTCACTACCAAAAGTAGACTTAGTTTTCTAATTCTGATAACGGTGCCAAAAATGCCAAAGCTATCCCTCATGCCACTTAAGCCAAGTTGTCATCCCCAGCATGACATAAGAGATGCGGTATTGAAATATGCAATTGCTCATCTAAATAAATAATCAAATGGGATCTGCAAGCGCACAGATTAATACCGATGTGGCATTTTAACCGAGAAGTATTCCAGATATCGTTATTTATATTTTTACCCCTGGGAAGAGATCAGTAACCATCAATGTTGATTATAGAATAGAATACAGAATTGAGTATCTATCATTGCATATATAATTGAGAACATTTATCTAACTCTTTCATACAGAGATAAGTGTCACATAAAGGATATATAAAGTAATGAATAGTTACAAAGATAATTAATCTGATCAGCATAACTTAGCCACATATAAATATGATAAGCACCTCAATTAGATATTCTAGCAAGTCATTAGCATGGAATTAGGACGAACTACAAGAATATTTCCTAAGTTATTCTTAACTATACAGTCTAGCATATCATAGTTAGTGCAATTATACTTAGCAATCATTGTGAGACAAGATTACGCCCATGCATAGTGATATTATCAAGGTAAATGAGAAACATAGCAATCACTTCCCTGTAATAATGTTGCTCTGCTAGCCCAATACACGAGAGGGGGACTATATAAGAATCAATGAAGTTGTCACTATCACGAACTACGCCGCGATCTGGCATATAGGGTACAATCGCCGATAAATACGGTATAAGCACCACACCTACACAATATCTATCATTTACCCATGGATCCGATGGATAAACGCTATACGATCTTAAACATGTATATAATTCCAATCTAACTAAGCCAAGTATATAACTATGATAAACTAAGAACAATATAATTGCGAATATAAACAAGTAGAGCAAAGTCATAATCAATATATTGAAGTAGAACAAAGTCATATTCATAATATTGAAGAACAAAGATGAACAATTGAAGAACAATAGAGAATTACCAAGAATCCTCTTGACAGATCCGGAAACCAATCAAAGATTGACTCCTTCTAGTTCTAATCCTATGTAGCTGTGCTAATCTAGATGTCTAATTGATGTGGTGGCTCTAGGCTTGATCAGAGGCTTCTTCTCCCTTGATGAATAATGAATTAGGGTTGAGAGATCCTCTCCTCCAGGGGCCGGGGGGTCTGGTTTTATAGTCCTTCCAAGTGAATATGGGCCGTCGGATCAAACCGACACTGATTGAATGGTTATCCTTGATCCTTTAGGTCGGTGGAGCGTAATCTCGAAAGAGAGTTCTGATTGGACTCTAACAGGGGGCGGGCGCCCTGGTCCCTAGGGCGGGCGCCCTAGGCCAGGCTCTGTTCTGCCTCCGCTTCGTTCCCGTGGCTTCTGGAGTCTTCTAGATGTAAGATAATTGCGGGGCTCGTTAATATCTCTATGTAATCCCGACATGTGGGCCTTTCTTCTGTATTTCCTGAAAACCCCCTGCAGAAATAGACAAACACCAAAACTCATGGAATTCTATCAGATAAAACCCTAAGTCTGGATGTTGATTTCATTTGGATCCTTTTCTTTGTTTATTTGATAATTAAATTTGATACTTAAGGACCGTCAACAGCAGGGAATCTTGCAACAAATATGAACTCTTTTCTAGAGATTGGCCAATGATGTGGCATTAAGTGTCTACTAAAGTAAAGCCTAGGCATGGACAAGAAGTAAAGTTCTTTTATAAGAGTCCCTTTCCTAGTGCTATGTGAAAGAGAAAAGATGATTTACAAAAGTGGAGATATGCTTAAAGTGGTTGTCAGTGATCATGACAGCACTAGAGCATGTCTAGGAGTCCACTTTGCAGGTTTAAGGTGGTGCATAGGTCCCAAACGAACCATTTCTTTTCAGACTTTGGCTTGTGTGTCATGCATGGGTTTCTAAAGCAAAGCAAATGGGAGATAGCAGACTACCAAAAGGGCAAGTCTTGGGGTCGACTGACCCCAACTTGAAAGCTCTAGGAGCAATCCAAGTGCTGACCTCGACACATTGCATCAAGATAAAGTGAAAGACTGCAAGTGGGCCCAATGGTGGGGTCGGCCGACCCCACCTCTAGGTGATCCACAGGTCAAAATGGTATTGCAAGTTGTTCTCAAGATTTTCATTTATTATTCTTAAGCATTTGGTCGAAGGGAAATATGCAAAACTAAACTAAGCATGCAATTGGAAGGGAAATGCAAGAATTGACATGCAATGAGTAAAGATGGGATAAGTACTGATTTACCTTATCAGCAAGGGCTCCATGTTTTAGGTCCATAGAGTAGGACCTCTCCATCTTGTTTACTACTTGGGTGCTTCAGATGGCCCTAGAGATATGGACCAAGATTGCACCTTCTCTTACCACACTTGCCTACCTTTGTCTTGAGGTTCTTGGAGGCATGGTATGGTTCTCCTTTAAGCACAATAGCCTCCATGGTGACCTCTGGTTTCACAGCTAGTCTCCCTCATGATTGAAGGGGGCCTCACTGATAGAATTGCTGACATTTGTGCTAGTGGGGACCATGACAGGCTACTCAAGGTAACTCGGGAGGCATATTGGGGGCTAGAAGGTGTTGAGTTTGAGACAAGGAGGATTGGGATGGAGAAGAAGAAGAGGGAAGGCCAAGGAAAGCTATCGCCAAAGATTACAAACTTGTTTTCACAAGAGTTGCAACTGGGAATTGTTTCTAAGTGCTAGCACGACACTCTAGGTCAGATTGGGTTTCCCAACTATGGGTCGCCCGACCCCATCTCGGTGGAAACCAAAGTTCACACTTCTCCCTCAACTCTCCCTTTCGCAGGACCACTTTCACGATACTTGCATCCTATCAAGTAGGGGTCGCCCGACCCCTAATTGTTGGGTACAGAGCAAGCAAGTTCGGGTCCTACACTTTTCAGGTGATTAGAAGTGGTCTGGCCAAGTTTGAGCCATAGTGGGTACTAAGTCCAGGTCGCCCGACCCCAGTTTGGAAGTTCTAGAGCGAACAAGTTTTGGGTTTGTACTTCACTACATGTCATAGATGGTTTGGCCAAACATAGGCTTGGTTAGCTACTAAGATGGGGTCGCCCGACCCCATAATGGAGGCTCTCCAAGACCAGTTTTGTCTTAAGGACTAACATAAGTGTATTCATGCTATCCTAATAGCCAATCCATACAAAATATATAAAAGAAGTTAAGACATGTAGATTTTAGTTTTGTTGAATCTTTAGCAAGGATGTGTTCTAGCATGTCAACTTCTTCTATCAAGGATCAAACTCCTAGAAAACTCTTAAGAAGGTGGCCACTTACCTCAAAGATGATGAGTCATAGCATTGGCCCTTCTTAGTTGCATCGAAGTTCTCTTTGGCCAAGAAACTTGTCTTCGACCATGAGGATCTCAAGTTGTCTCCATGAATGATCTCATGACTTACCCATAGAGATATCGATGTTCTTGCTGCAGGGGTTAGTCCAAAAGTACAACCAAGTTCCATGCAAGTATGTTTGGTTCAATAATCAAACTTAACACCATGTCTTGTTTGATTAAGGTAGTCTATTGAACCTAAGCACCATGCTTAATTTAAAAAGACTATGGAGGTACTCACTGGAGCGATTAGTATAACCAAACCAAAGCATACTAACATAGAAATTGGGAGCATGATAGGATAAACAAGATTCATTATACTAGAGACAAGATAATGAGTGATGAAGACAAGAGGCAAATATTTTTTCTTTTATTATTATTTTTTTAATTTTTATATGCAAGACAATGCAAAGTGGAGAATGAATGCATCTAAACAAATATGTTATGGTTAAAATAAAGATGAAAAACAAAAATAAATGAGTGATATGCATGAACATCTAGACTTTAGCTTTTTCCTGTGGCGTGGCCCATCCAAAGGACATCATCATACCGACTATTAAAGCCGATATATGAGCTAGATGTTCCCGTCTAACATTCGACTACCACAAGCTAGACTAGGAGCCCAAATAGGTAGACAACAATAAAATTGTTGTCTATCTAGACTAGGCATGATGCCCGAATACAACTCAAAGACTAGAAGCTACCCAAGAAAGCACTAGATTTATGCAATATTAAGCAAACATGCAGTGGAAAGGATAAAAAGAAAAGAAAGGTAAAAGAAGGATAACTCGGACGACTTGGTTCTAAGTTAGATCAGCTACCGTTCCCTAGCAACGGCGCTAGAAATGCATGTTGACTCTTCTTAGCGTCACTACCTAGGATTGTCAGTCCTTGGCATAGCACTAGAAATGCTTGTGTGACACCAGAAGTGGCAAACAGTTTTACCACAAGCGGATGGTGGTCAATGCAGCACTTCACCAGGAGTATTCCACGTATCGTATTTTCCACGGGGAACGAGAAGTGGACTAACTAGACCAATTGACTCGTCGGATGATGATCAAAGGGCTTAGGATTGGGTGGAGAGGTATTTCTAGTATTTGGCTTTTGGCTAAGCTATCCTAAGTATACTTGATAGTTAACTCCCTTGCTACTGTGGCCGATAGGTGAAAAGGGTGTGGCGAAACACTTCCCTAGGCAGCTACCATGCAGGCCAACTATTATTTGCAACTTGCCTAACAACACACTGAAGAGAACTCCTAATGTTCAGTAGAGGCCTGTGACGCTTCGCTACTGGTGTTCTTCAGGTGTGACAAGAAGTCCACAAGGGCAGACTTAGTCTAGACACCATGTCTACACTAATTCTACTACTCCAGACCTAGCTAAGGTTTCGAGCACTTCACACAAGGCAAAGCAATGTGCCAGTAGGCCGGTTGTATACTTAAAATAAACTAAGACAGAAAGTAAATACCAGAAGTACAAAGATGAAAGGCAACTAGAAGGAAGACTTACTAGAAGACAAGCATCCGCTGAGGCGCTCCTGGAAGAAGACTCCCGACAGGCCGAGACTCCAACTCAGGGAACTCCTCACTCTCTTCCCTCTATTCTCACACTTAGCTAAGAGTAGCTATTCCTAAGATACATCATGCTTAACTAGGCTCTCTAAGGGGGTATTTATAGGGGAGAGATGGAGTAGGGGCTACTCCAGCGCCACGTTAGCAATCCGCGTGACCTCCAGCGTGCACCATTGGATAAACCGACCTTTGAACCGCCATTTGATCAATGGTTGGGGATTTCCATCACATGTTCATCATGGGGACGTTGGTGGGAGTGATCTGACTCAAGATGGGGCCCACATGTCGATGGCCGACCTACCATTTGGATGACAGTGGGTCCCACTGACCTTCTGGAAGCTCCCTAGGTCGGTGGGAGGCTGGGCCAGTTGGCATGACCCAATTGGTCGGTCGATCGACCGACCTTTTGGGCCCTTGACCCACCACTAGCCTCCTAGTGGTGTCCCCACTTGTCATGTGAAGTGTTGTCCAAAGTTGAGTCTGGTTGCACACTTGCTTGCTTCCATGTGGGCTCAAGGATCCATGTGCTAAGTATTTGAACTGTTGGGGGCAAGCACACTTTGATCCAAGGGTTGGGATTGACTCCTTGGAGTATGCCATGGCTCATGCCATGGAGGGGAGGCCCTAGTGGGCCCAAACCATGGTCGGCTGACCGAGGTTATGGGGCCCATAGGGCTCATTTCCTTCTTCCCTGCATTGAACAAGCTAAGAGTACAAGTGCAACTTTATTAGTGATAAATATGTTCATGTGATGCTTATCTTCCTTCAATTGAGGACTGTTAACGGGCTTTTGAGTATAGAACTGGGTCTTATTTCCTGTCAACAATGAGCAACTGTCTTTGTTGGCTAGGCAACCATCATGGTATATCCTCACATACAAAGGGTACGAGATAAATGGAAATATATTTTACACAATAGCACAAGTTAAAAGGAACACCAACCAAAATAGTGGTGTCTACATAGATGCCACCGACCCTAGTGTGAATAAGCAAACATACTGTGGTCACATAGAGGAGATATGATAACTAGACTATGGACCTACTTTCAAGGTCCCTTTGTTCAAGTGTTAGTGGGTAAAGACCACGAGAGGCAGCGTAGCAGTCGACAACCATTATGTGATGACAACTGTGGACCTCAACAATAGTGGGTACTGTTGACGGTCGATAGCGTCAACTTTTACTATTACTTTAAACCTAAAGGAGAACATGAATACACACTAGTATAGGGTTTAAACTAAAAATTTCCATGACTTTTGTATATTCTGTATTTTCCAGGGTGAATTTTAGGAAAGCTACAAAATAGGGACTCTAATGCAAATAAAACACGGAAATGTATCCGCCATGGGAAACAACATGAGAGGGTTCAGGAATACTCTAGAAGACACCCGACGCAAGGGGAGGACCAGCCGCCACTAGGTGGGGCCGGCCGGCCCCACCCTAGCGCCGACCGGCACCCTCCTCTAGGGTTTCGTGACCCCCTTCTCGAAGCTTCCTCCACTGCCTTTGAGGAGTCATCTCAGCCCTTGGTTAAGTCGGTTTGATCCGTCGGCGCGCGCGACTCCCACCGGACAATAAATACGTGGGTAGACCCCCTGGAGACATCACCAACCTCATTATTCATCAAGGCCTCAAGCCATCAAGCATCAAGCACCTTCAAGTTCATCAAGAGCCTTCTAGTTCATAGTTCTAGTTAGTTAGATTAGAAGTACAGGAGATCTAGTTCTTCATCAGGATCTGAAGCCCCTGGTGTTGGTCTGGAGCGCAAGAGTTCGGTAATAGTTCTAGTTCTAATTTTAAGTATTTCATTGTATATTAGGGAGACTTTATTCTTAATAGATTCATATATTTTTAATTACATTAGTCATTGTCTACTTTGATTATATGTCTAGGATAGTTGGTTTGATCTTATTGAATTCATGTAATTGCTCGAATAGCGTTTACCTAATCGATCGTTGGGTAGATGATAGACAGTATGTAGATGTGGTGTCTAGATATCTTGTTTGTCTATGAGTGCCCGCTGACATGCCGGCTCGTGTGGTAGTCCGCGTAGGTGACAACTGTGTTGGTTCCTCTGTAGTCCACCCTCCGTACGTAGGGCTAGCATGAGCGCGATCGCGAAGGAGGTGACGGTTGCGTCTTAAAACCCTCACTAGTTGAAGCCTCTTTACATGTAATTATGATATAGGGTTAAGTTAACAATGATTTCTAGATGTAATTGCACTAATTAGAGTTATTCATTGACATAGTTATAGCATTACCTTAGATTCAACTCCCTAGTTTTTCCATTGGCTAATTATTATTATGACTAGTAGATGCTCTAATGATTATCCTTATTAATGATACTTGATGATTATGCTATCACTATTATTTATTATTATTTATCTTGTGACCTCTGCCTGTAATGAGTAGATCATAGGACTTAGGTAATATCATTTATTCATTCTTATCAATATAATAAATATAGTTTAACCCTTAGCCTTCTGAGTGGTATAAATATAAATCAACAACCTCGATAATTCCCTAGGTAAAATGCTATAACGGTATAATTATCTGTTCGCTTGCAGAACCCATTTAGCTTATAACTATATTCATATCTTTATTTCTGCCTAGTCACAATAGTATCTATAAATTCCTAGCAATATAATTTGGGATGACAACCTACTTCATGTTTAGGAATATTAATAATTAAGGAAGTGGCTAGTTGCTATTTGACAAGTTAATTAAATATCGTGCATTTTTGGTGTTGTTACTAGGAGTAGGCTTTATCTCTATTTTTAGTCATGATGGTAGTAAATGTCAACAAGCATTTTTGGCGCCGTTGCCGAAGATAGAGTTTATCTCTATTTTTGGTAATGACGTTAGAAGTGTCAACAAGCATTTTTGGCGCCGTTGCTGGGGAAGGCATAATAAACTTAGAATATATTGATAACATATTTATGTATGAATAAAGTTATATGACTAATCAATTTCTACTCAATCAGGTACACCCTTCGTTGTTATCATTTTTCTTATCTTATGCAGGGTGATGAATGAATGGTTTTGCTCTTCCAAGAAACTATATTGAAGATCCAGAGAAACTCCTTCGGAAGAATAAGTTTGTGGAAGCAAGGGACAAATTCGAATCACCATCAAGAACACCCTCTGCTGCTCAGGCTAGCTCTTCAGAGGAGTCAAGTCCAACATTGGAAGAGGAATTTTAAGAACAAGCAGAAGAGTTAGGAGGAAACCTTGCTCCTGTGTTTGAAGACATGGCTGAGAAGACACTGCGAGAGTTCTCTGCCCCAACAACAACAAACATCTAGACTGGACTAGCAGTCAATACTGGGGAGAATGGATTTAAGCTCAAGCCTGCTCTCATCACCATGGTTCAAGCCAGCCAATTCTATGGAAAAGCACATGAAGATGCAAGTGCACACTTACAACACTTCTTAGAGATTTGCAGCAGCTTCACGATCAGAGGAGTACCAAAAGATACTATCTTACTCCATCTTTTCCCGTTCTCGTTATTGGGGAAAGCCAAGCAGTGGTTCTACACCAACAAAGACAAACACAATACATGGGACCTTTGCTCTACTGCTTTCCTAGCAAAATTCTTTCCTACAGCCAAGACTAATGCTCTAAGTGGAAAGATTTCAAGTTTCCAACCACAACATGATGAATCATTCACTAAAGCATGGGAAAGATTCTAGAATTATATTGAAGACTGTCCTCATCATGGAATAGAGGAGTGGCTGTTAATGTAGACTTTCTATCACGGGCTCATCTTGAGTACCCGTGAGTCTATTGATGCTACAGCTAGGGGAGCTTTCCTGTCACTTAAGCTCTTAGATGCTAAAACACTTGTTGAGAAGATGGCCTCAAACTCTACATGCAATGAAGAACGTACCCAATCTAGGTAGAAAGGAGGAGGAATCCATCATCTCAAGGAAGCTGAAATGGTCACTGCCAAGCTAGACCTCATTATGAAGAAGCTCGACATAGAGAAGAAGGAAGTCATGCACATCAATGATTCCCATATGACATGTGAAGAATGTGGAGACTACAGGCACTCAGCTACCAGTTGCCCTACACTACAAGAGGATGTGAACTTCATCAACGATAACACCTACTATCATCCTCAACAAAATCAAGGACGGAATCAGCAACCTTGATAAGGTAATTACCAAGGTAACAACCAAGGTAATAATTTAAATAATAATTTTTCACCTTTAAGAGAAATTGTTGGTAATCAATCCAAACTGCTAGATCAAATGACTAGGAAACTAGCATCAAATGATAAAACTTTGCAAATATACATACTAGGATGGATACATTTGCTTCTGCTATAAAGAATCAGCATAGTTTCAATAAAATGCTAGAATCACAATTAGCACAACTAGCTGCTGCTGTACCTCCATTAGAAAAAGGCAAGATTCCAGGCCAACTAGAAGATTTAGAAACTGCTAACCTTATTGATATTCACAATGCAACCCAATGTTATATTGAGCCTACAGCTGTACAGTGGATTGACCACTCTCTATCGGAGAAGATGGGAGACCCGGGAAGACCTGTCATTCCTATCTCTATAGGATGCCACAACTTTCTAGAGGCAATCTGTGACTTCGGTGCAAGTGTCAACATCATCCCCAAGGTAATTTATGAGAAAATATTAAATGATTCCTTGTTGTACACAAATATGCGTTTGCAGCTTGCAGATCAGTCCATTTGCTACCCCGAGGGAGTATTAGAAGAAGTTGTCATTAGAGTGAGGCAATCATATGTCCTAGTTGACTTTGTGGTCATAGAGACAGGAGTAGATGAGAAGGCACCAATCATTTTGGTAAGACCATTCTTATACACAACAAAAGCCATCATCTATGCGGAGCACGCCAAGATTGTCCTATCCATTAAGGACAAGAAGGAGAGATTTGCATTCAAGAACCGCATCCTGAAAACTCCTACAACCCGAAGCAATTCTACCAACAAGGAAAGCAAGAACAGAAATCATTGCCAAAGAAGAAGACGAATAATAGAAGATGGAGGAAGACCAAGCAAGCAGAAACAGCTCAATTGATCACCGCTCTCAACACTGAAAATGATCATAAGCTATCCAAGCCATGCCTGACCAAGAGAGGTGATCCAGGAGTTCCAATCATTGAATGCACAGTCAACAACACCACCTTCCCTTACACCGTCTGCGACACTAGATCAGGCTGCAACGTAATGTCAAAATAGGTATATGATGAATTATTTGATTTACCTTTATACCCAACACATATCCAGTTGCAGATGACGGATCAATCACTAAGATTCCTAGAAGGAATGATCAAGGATGTAATGGTAAGAATTCAAGAATATTATATACCTACAGATTTTCTAGTGCTTGATATGGAGGGAGATGATGAGATCCTGATCCTCTTGGGAAGACAGTTCCTCTACACAGCTAAAGCTAACATCTACACCGGATCAGGGCATGTCCTCTTCAACCTATCCATCGTAAAGGTACACTGTCAATTTAGAACATCATGTAACCATGAGCAAACCAGGAAGGAACGCAACAGAAGAAGATGCCAAGCCCACCGTCAGGCTGCCCGGCCTCACTGTGGATGGGAAGACTTTCCGGGCAAGGTTGTGAGATATGTAGATCACCTCATGGAGGAAGAAGAAGACACGCAAGCACCCCGATGGAGTGAGTGGGCCACAAAAGTTGAACAGATGGACCAGATTGCTAAGAAAGAGAAAGAGGAGATCCTAGCCCGATTAGAAGCCTCGGAGAAAGAGAATAGAACTGAAGAATTGGAACTAGAGAGGGAATAAGCAAAAGAGACAGAAGCAAGATGGGGGGAAGACACACGTACAACATCACCGCAAGACGGAGAGCTGACTGAGGTTACCTTAGACAATGAACCCACTGAGTATGTCCTCTCGACTATCCAAGTCCTGTTAATAGACTTTAAATTCCGTACCCTAGCAATAAGGTCAGAATGGTAGTTATCTAGTTAAATTAGCATGCATTAGTAATTTCGCTTTATTACACTTAGTAGCATATTTATTTCTCTTGGCATATTAACACAAAATACAAACAAATATTTACTGCTTTAATTACTGCATCATAAATACCAAAGCCCCATGTAAATAAAGTTATGGTAACCCCTTAGGGATATTTACTGTGGTGGCATAAAAAATATATATATCATTCATATTTAATTTCTGCATCATAAATAGAAAATTCAAAAAGAAGAGAAATATGAAATCCTGCTTAAATCAGACAACATTAAAATTAGCTCGTAGGAATAATCAATTACTCATTGGCTAACCGCTAACCCATTATTAAATACAAGCCTCAAGTTTTAGTTTTCTTGTTGGAGTATAACTATGCAGGAATAATATCATAGCAAGGAGAGAGTCCATCAGTGGGTTCGCTACTGGCTAGATCGCTCTGAAGAACATCTACATCAAGTATTGCAAACATCTAGCTTGGGAGAGGAGCATCCCCTAGTTATCAGGTAATTATACCTAAGCAATTATCGAGTCTATATAGTTATAAAAACACCAAAAATATGTGGGCACATGAAGGTCCCCAAGTCATAGTCTTTTTGTGAGTCTATAATTAGTTAGAGTCTGTTTAGAGTCAGTCTAAAGTAGAACCAATTAAAGATTGATGAATATTTAAATTTTATATTGGAAATGATGAATAGTTGCTCTATTCTTTACAAGTACCTAGATTCCAACGATAGATTTTCTCGAGTTTTAGACATTACTATTTTAATTTGAAGATTTACTCTGAACCTGCAATTTATGGAGGCACAAGTTTGAGCTAAGTCTAGGTAGTTGGTTGACATGATCATTGAAAGTCTGAGTTGCTATTTATCTTATTCCTAGCATTACTAAGTTTTGGAGATTTATTTTGAAAATCCAATAACCTACATGATGAGCTCTTGTATGACAAAGTGTTAATTCCTACCAAAGCCATATATAATACACATTTAGAGTTAGGAAGACATTTGCACATTTATGCTGCTTGCCCTGCATTGAGTTTAGTCAACCCTTGCCATGCTTTCTAAGTCAAGATCACGTACACACTCCAGTTCATATATGCATTATTCCTACACTGGGAATAAACACCAATAATCAACCTATAGGATAACCCTTGTCTTTAATGTTCAAAGTTCTTGTTATTATCTCTCTCATTATTTATTTTATTCAAAGGATACATGTGGCTGTGCAAAAATATAAAAGAAGAAAAGGGAGTAAAAGATGGACAAGTGTCCCAACAATAAAAACAGTGGGTACTAGATGCCCGCCTCCCTGTGTTAAAAGAGAGAGAGAGAATAATAAAGATAGCCCATGTCTTTCCTGAAAAAGTTCAATAGAGAGTTATTCCCAAAGAATTATAAATTAGCCACAAATACCACAAATACACCTATCCACCATATTCCATACACATGCACACCTTGGTTTGATTGTATGCCTCGATTCTCTTTGGATCCATTAGTTGACTTTACAATACATGCATTGCAAGTATGCTTATCCTTGTTAGCACTCCTATAAGCTCCACCATATATATATATATCTTTAGCTATAGGAGGTATAAATGCCTCAAGGGAGAACCATAAATACCATATATATTGAGAGATTTGAGGGTGTCATACAATTAAGCTTTGAGTTTTGTTCTGAAAACTTAAAAAACTTCAGAATAATGGTTCTGCAAAGAATTTGAGACATAGTGCTTGACTTGATTGTTCTGTCTTTTGATTCCTCAAGACTCATGCGAAAGCTACAAAGCCCCATGGTTAAAGGTAAAATGGGTAAGTTTGAAGATTAGAGCAAGTATTGACTAATCTAGAGGAGAATCTTTATTTGGGAGCATGTGTACTAGGAAAGAATGAAAACATTATAGCAACTCTTACATATACTGCTTAGGCTAACTTTGCCAAGGGACTGGCAAAAGGTAAGCTTGGGGGAGTTGTTGATGGTCGATAACGTCACCTTTTATTATTACTTTAAACCTGAAGGAGAACATGAACACACACTAGTATAGGGTTTAAACTAACAATTTCCATGAGTTTTGTACATTCTGTATTTTCTAGGGTGAATTTTAGGAAAGCTACAAAATAGGGACTCCAATGCGAATCAAACACGGAAACGTATCCACCATGGGAAACAGCGCGAGAGGGTTCAGGAATACTCTGGAAGACACCCGACATGAGGGGCGGACCAGCTGCCACCAGGTGGGGCTGGCCGGCCCCACCCTAGCTCCGGCCGGCGGCCCCCTATAGGGTTTCGTGCCCCTCTTCCAAAAGCTTCCTCCACCACCTTTCAGGAGTCATCTCGGCCCTTGGTTAAGTCGGTTTGATCCAACGTCATGCGCGACTCCCACCAGACTATAAATACATGGGCAGACCCCCCCGGAGACATCACCAACCTCATTATTCATCAAGGCCTCAAGCCATCAAGCATCAAGCGCCTTCAAGTTTATCAAGAGCCTTTTATTTCATAGTTCTAGTTAGTTAGATTAGAAGTAGAGGAGATCTAGTTCTTCATCGGGATTTGAAACCCCTAGCGTTGGTCTAGAGCGCAAGAGTTTGGTAATAGTTCTAGTTCTACTTTATAGTATTTCATAGTATATTAAGGAGACTTTATTCTTAATAGATTCATATATTCTTAATTACATTAGTCATTGTCTACTTTGATTATATGTCTAGAATAGTTGGTTTGATCTTATTGAATTCATGTAATTACTCGTATAGCGTTTACCTAATCGATTGTTGGGTAGATGATAGACAGTATGTAGATGTGGTGTCTAGATATCTTGTTTGTCTGCGAGTGCCCCCTAACGTGCTAGGTCGTGTGGTAGTCCGCGTAGGTGACACCTGCGTTGGTTCCGCTGTAGTCCACCCTCCGTATGTAGGGCTAGCATGGGCGCGGTCGCGAAGGAGGTGACAGTTGCGTCTTAAAACCCTCACTAGATGTAATTGCACTAATTAGAGTTATTTATTGAAGTAGTTATAGCATTACCTTAGATTCAACTCTCTAGTTTATCCATTGGCTAATTATTATTATGACTAGTAGATGCTCTGATGATTATTCTTATTTATGATACTTGATGATTATGCTATCACTATTATTTATCATTATTTATCTTGTGACCTCTGCCTGTTATGAGTAGATCATAGGACTTAGGTAATATCATTTATTCATTCTTATCAATATAATAAATATAGTTTAACCGTTAGCCTTCCTAGTGGCATAAATATAAATAGGCAACCTGGATACTTCTCTAGGTAAAATGCTACAACGGTATAATTATCTGTCCACTTGCAGAACCCATTTAGTTTATAATTATATTCATATATTTATTTCTACCGAGTCACAATAGTATCTATAAATTCCTAGCAATATAATTAGGGATGACAACCTACTTCATGTTTAGGAATATTAATAATTAAGGAAGTGGCTAGTTGCTATTTGACAAGTTAATTAAATACCGTGCATTTCTGCTGTTGTTACTAGGAGTAGGGTTTATCTCTATTTTTAGTCATTATGGTAGTAAATGACAATAAGCATTTTTGGCGCCATTGCCGTGGATAGACTTTATCTCTATTTTTGGTAATGACGTTAGAAGTGTCAATAGGTACAAAAGACGAACCGTTCGTGCTTGCCAAGGATGTGAATCAGGTGTTCTATGTCAAGGACATGTCTACAAAACTGAAGAGAGGGAAAAACGGCAACCACCCAACCAATGATGAGCCAAAGCGCCACATAGTTCTTTTAGGGAAAAGAAACATCGTTGGAATCAAAGACAAATCAGACATGTCAGAAGATTATGAAAATGATGACTGAATTCAACCCTTTACATTGAACAAAGACTCAAGCATCCTACCAAATGATGATGACACTCCATGGTTATGACAAGATCATAACCAAGGGACATACGTCAAGAAAAAGTTCACTACTGTGCCCGCTTAATATATCTTGGTGTTCAATAGTGTGTAATAAATATTATTGTGCAATAACTATGATGGTGGCATTATATCTTGTATTTTCAGTGTTTGATGGTGGCATTATGTCTTGTATCTTGACGAGGACCCTGTTTCAAAAGTGTTTCATTTGAGATCATTTAGTGCCTCGTTTGACCAAGTTTGACCAAGTCACGCCTTCGATTTTTAAAATATGTGACTAGAGTTTACTAGAACTTTGCAAATGCAAAAATGTACTATGTATCAAAGGTAGACCTTGGTGAGGTCTAACTCTCTTGTATTCAAAATTTTTCCATTTGAGGTCTTTTATTGCCTAGTTTGACCTAGTTTAACCAGGTCAAACATTGGATTTTTCAGAAAAAGACACTTTGACCAGACCCTAGATGGTCTCAGCTACAAAAGTCATGAATACAAAGTTTGTCCAGATCATCAAGACACACATTTGGTGTAATGGTCAACTTTTGATCTAAGAGAGTGTGGACCAATCAAATTTTGAAATTTCAAATTTCACAACTACACGCACGTTTTCGAAACCCTAGATGGCCCCAACTCAAAAAGTCATGAATACAAAGCTTGTTACACTCATCAAGATCTACATTACATAGGACATTTTTGCATTTGACAAAGCATTATGAAAGCGTAGTTCTAAATCCAAAGGTCTCACATATAGTTTCATAAAGTCTGTGTGAGATTCAAGACTTTGTGACTAGAGTGTACCAACACTTTCTCAAATGCAAAAATGTTTTATGTATGGAATGTGTATCTTGATGAGCTCTAACACCCTTTGTATTCAAAAGTGTTTCATTTGAGATCATTGAGTGCCTCGTTTGACCAAGTTTGACCAAGTCACGCCTTGAATTTTTAAAACATGTGACTAGAGTTTACTAGAACTTTTCCAAATGCAAAAATATACTATGTATCAAAGGTAGACCTTGGTGAGGTCTAACTCTTTTGTATTCAAAATTTTTTCATTTGAGGTTTTTATTGCCTAGTTTGACCTAGTTTGACCAAGTCAAACATTGGATTTTTTAGAAAAGACACTTTGGCCGGATCCTAGATGGTCTTAGCTACAAAAGTCGTTAATACAAAGTTTGTCCAGATTATCAAGACACATTTGGTGGAATGGTCAACTTTTCATTTGAGGGAGTTTGGACCACTCAAATTCTAAAATTTCAAATTTTCACAGCTACACGCACGTTTTTGAAACCCTAGACGGCCCCAACTCGAAAAGTCATGAATAGAAAGTTTGTTACACTCATCAAGATCTACATTTAATAAATAGAACATTTTTGCATTTGACAAAGCATTTGGAAAGCGTAGTTCCAAATCCACATGGCTCACATATAGTTTCATAAAGTCTTTGTGAGATTCAAGACATTGTGACTAGAGTTTACCAACACTTTCTCAAATGCAAAAATGTCCTTGTTGACGGTTCTTAAGTATCAATTTTAATTATCAAATAAACAAGAGAAAGGACCAATATGCAACCATCACCTAGAATTAGGGTTTGATCTGACAGAATTCCACGAGTTTTGTTGTTTATCTGTTTCTGCAGGGGGTTATCAGGAAATAAGGAAGAAAGGCCCACATGTCGGGATTACATAGAGATATCAACGCACCGCATGATTTTACATCATCTCGAAGACTCCAGAAGCCACGAGACCGAAGCGGAGGCGAAACTGGGCCAGGCCCAGGGCGCCCGCCCTGGTAGCCTGGGCGCCCGCCCCCCTCTGGATGCCAATCAGGACTCTCTTCGTTCGGGATATTCCACCGACCTATTGGATCAAGAAAAACATAGTACCACCTCACCTATCGACCCAAAAACGCATAGAAGGGGAGGACTATATAAGCATGGCCCCCTAGCCCCTGGAGAAGACATGAAGAAATTATCATAGAGACTGAGGGGTGCCCTCGAAGGAAAACCTCTTCTCTAATTAATATTTCTTTTTAGGCTTAGCAACCAATGTAAGGTAGAAATAGATCTTCTAGTTTCTACTAGATTGAGAGAGATAGAGTGGAGGTGAAGAGTGGAGGAAGCCCGGCCTTGTCGGTGTCTACTCCAAGCTTGTACCTGCGGGATCAAGTTCTCCTAACCCGAAGCTTGCTCCTAGGATTCTTCAGTAATTCGACTTCTAAATTCTAGTAAGTTCTTGTTTTATTGTTCTTATGGTTTATGAGTTTACTTTAATCCTCTTCCCGTTGAGTTTAGAGTAATCATTGCTGGCGTAAACGTGGTGTTTAGGCTGGGGTACTCATAGATATTCCCTGACTAGCTGGACCGTGGTAGTAGTGAGGAACGTGACAATTCCGAGCTACCTTTGTAGATCACATCTCGTTAGCAGGAAGGATAGGGTTTATAGGTGCGGGTTGAACATCCTTTGTGGTGTCTAGATTCCGTTAGCCTCCCCATTAGAACAGTAGATCATCCTTACCAAGGTTAGAAGGAGACTACGGTTGCAGTCTTCAATATTTATCACTCACATCGAAAGACATTCTTTGTGCCTAAAGGTTAGTAGTAATAGACCGGTTAGTCAGATGCACTCTTTCTCCTAGTGGTAAAAAAATAAATACGATACTCTGGATAACCTCCCGGGTGAAGTGCTCACCGATATCCGTGCGCTTGCGGATCAATTCCTTATTGCGTTCCCAAATATCAACAAGCATTTCTGGCACCGTTGCCGGGGAGAAAGACGGTTGCTGAGATAACCTGAGTCTTGCTACTAGCTTGTATCTATACTTTTATCTTTTCTTATCTTTTATATTCTTTATTTATTTTTCTTTACTCTTACCTTATGGAAAACCAAAATTCTAAATCGATCCATGAGTCTGCAATCCCTTTAGCAACTGACCTTTTACCATGGGAATCATCACAGCCTATCCAAACATCCCAGTATAAGTTAAGTTCTAGGTTGATTGCCATGATTCAAAACCTATCTTTTTCGGGAAAGGAAGACGAAAACCCTTACCTTCATATTAGAGATTTTGAGCAAACATGTGATTGTCTTCGCATTGAAGGCATTTCTGATAAGACTTTACGGTGGAAGCTTTTTCCTTTTTCTTTAAGGGGAGAAGCTAGACAATGGTACAGTCAGAAGGTAAGTCAACAACAAGGTGAATGGGGAGTTTTACGAGCCAACTTTTGTCTAGATTTCTATTCCCTTGACCGTATAGCCGACCTTAGACTCGAAGTCCTATCTTTTAAACAAAAAGATAATGAAACTTTGGGAAAATCCTGGAAACGTTTTTCTGATCTTTTAGAATCTGGTCCAAACCTTAATCTTGAAGACCCTATTCTTTTATTTCACTTTTTTCGAGGTCTTCAGAAAAATCACAAACAAATGCTTCACACAATGTCTAGAGGTTCTTTCTTTCGCATCCCTGCTGATGAAGCAAGAGTGATCCTAGATAGAATCCTAGAAGCTGAGATGGATAATACCCTTCATGATGAAACCTACGAAGCCGAAGTAGACACTCTGCCAAATTCTTCATCTACTTTAGCTATTCCAAGTTTTGAGCCACAAGAGGAAGAAATTTCATTACCGGACTTCATGCTGGATATAGAATCCGATCTTTTTGCCGATTTTAGAAATATTTCAAACTACCATTCTATTGACAAACCCCAAAACGGCCAGTTTAGCATTTATTTGCCAAGTGAATATCAATTGAGAGAGCTTATCTCAGTAATGAGTAGCAAATGGTTGGAGGAATCAGAGCTTTCCTCTGATGTGATCCGTTTGGACACACCCTCTATAACTATACGCTGTGCTTATAATTCTGATCGATTTAATGCTCTCTATAATCCTGTTGTGGGGATCAACATCATGTCCGAATCTTTTGCACTTAAACTATTTAAAAATCTTGTCTTAACCTCCACAACAAAGGTCATAAAGGAATCTTCGGGACGGTTAGTCCCCAGTCTTGGAATTATTAATGTCCTACCTCTTACGGTAGAAGGCTCCATGGTTCATTTGAACTTCTATATCTTTGATACATGGGACTTTGACCTGTTGATAGGACAACCTTTTAGAAGACTCCTTTATGAAGGTCATACTGGAAAGCTACACATTTCTTTTGGAAAAACTTTTAAATTCCCAATAATAATTTCACACTCCTTAAATAATAAGGCCGAGTCATATCTTTTGCCTGATCCTATGGAGGAAGTAAAGGCTGCATCTCTAGAGCTTTTAGATGAACCAGACTTAGAAGACGAAACTCCTTTCTTCACTAAAGAAGAAGACGAACCTTCTGAGCCTGAACCCTTAGATGAGTTTGCAGAAACACCTAGACCTCCCATAGAGCTTAAAACTTTACCACCCGGTCTTACCTATGCTTTCCTAAACAATAATCCAGAGTTCCCTGTGGTCATTAGCGATAAACTCACTCAGGATCAAACTCTGCGATTAATGACCATTCTTGATAAACATCACTCAGTTTTCGGCTACTCACTCCAAGATCTTACAGGAATCAGTCCTATGATTTGTACCCATCATATTCCAACAGATCCTTCTGTTACACCCTCTTGAGAACCCCAACGTAGACTTAACAACACTATGAGAGAGGTAGTTAAAAAGGAAGTTATAAAGTTGCTGCATGCAGGGATTATATATCCTGTGCCGCACAGTGAGTGGGTGAGCGCAGTGCAAGTTGTGCCCAAAAAGGGAGGCATGACCTTTAGTCCCGCGTGGTAAAAATAACCGGGACTAAAGGTCATTTAGTCCCGGCTGTTGGTGTAGTCCGGGACTAAAGGCTATTTTGATGGCCTGCCAAAAAGGACCTTTAGTTCCAGCTGCTAACACCAACTAGGATACCTTTAGTCCCGGTTGTTGTTAGCAGCCGGGACTAAAGGTCTTTTAGTCTCGGTTATTGTTTGCGACCGGGACTAAAAGTCCATCCCCTATATAAAGCACAACGGGCGACCTGTCTTCTTCCACCTCTGGCCAGAACACTCAGCGCAATAACCCTAACGAACCGTCGCCACTCACATCGCCGCCGCCGCCGCGCACGACCTCGCCGGCCAAATGTGTGTGTGTGTGTGTGTGTGTATATATATATATGATGTAAATGAATTGTATATGAATGTCACTTATATATATTTGATGGATATTAATGCTTGACTTATAAATATACACACACACACACATATATATATATATGATGCAAATGACTTGTATATGAATGTTACTTTATTTTTATTTAATGTACATGACTTGTATATGAATGTCACTTATATATTTTAGGTATATCACTTTTTGTGTATATAAGTTATATATATATATATATATATATATATATTTGATATATATGACTTGTATATATGAATGTCACTTATATTATATTTTAGGTATATAAATTATTGTATATATATATATGATGTAAATGACTTGTATATGAATGTCACTTATATATTTTAGGTATACGACTTAATTTTATATATATGTGACTTAAAATTTGTTAGATTTGTTAGATATGGCTCTCCCAGGAGACAACATGGACGAAGAAATGATGAATATTATCAACAGTGGTACTTAATTTTTTTCCAATGATAACGAGTAAGATATTGATGACGGGAGTCAATACCCAGCTCTTGGAAATGAGCAAGAGAATACTGGCAAGGTAAATATATTTGAATATGTAGCTGTCATCTCTTTTGCGTACACAACATAAGCCCTCTGAATCGATGACCACAACCGCGAAGAGCAGAAATGTTCGAGGCCCAAAAAAACCACTTGAGGGGTGGTACATAATATTAGAATTCAACATCGAGACATGCAAATCACTTGGTCCACATAAAAGGAAATTCGTGGAACACTATGGGTACCTTGTAAGGGACAGAATTACGATCAGTATCCGTGAATGGAAGCAAAAGATCAACGCCCCTGATGTTAGTTTTGTCTCTGATCTTGACAAAAGTTTGCTATGGATGATATCCTTCAGCAATTCACATTGCAAGCGGATGATTATGATGGTATCAACGATGATGAATTGAAGGAGCTCGTTTGGAAGTGGGCTTTGAAGAAGAAGGCCACACAATTCCAGACTTGGAAGAAAACCCTATACAACATGATGAGGACTAGTGGGTTCACATCACAACACATACGTCAAGATGAACATAACGCCAAATTTCAATACTACTAGGGGTCCGTTGTCGAAGTTGAGGCCCTATTGGAATGATTTCATATAGTATAAGACATCAGGAGTGGGTGAGGCACAGTTGAGAAGGAACCAAGAGAATGCCCAAAAAAAAGTATACCACCATGACATGGGATCACGTGGATATGAGACTACCATTCCCAAGTGGCAAAAAATGAAAGCAGACTTGATTGCAAAGGGGATCGAACCAGAATCAGCCAAGTGGCCCCAACGTTCAAAAAATTGGTTTTTTGGTCATGGGGAAAGACTCGACCCTGAGACGGGTGTAGTAGTGTATGGGCAAAAACTTCAAACAGCTGTAGAAAGATTGGCTTATGCTATACAAGCTAAAGAGTTTGGTGCATTTAAGCCCAATAGAGAGAAGAATGAGGTGACGTATGCCAACAGGACTGCTAAACATAGTGGCCACACTAGAGGTTTAGAGCACAACACTTCGTGGGAGCATGGTTTTCCTAATGATAGGGAAACCTACCAAAGCCGCCTGAGAAGGAAGGAGGAGGAAGCGGCACATAATAGAATGTTGGAGCAAACAATGCTTCAAGCAGAAGAGTGAGCCAAAGCATTTGAAGAAAGAATGCATGAAGAAATTAAAAGGCAGGTGCAGATAGCAATTAGTGCCCAGAGGCAGGTATCAAATCCAGGAATGAATGTTGATATTAGCCCCCCTGGTCAGTTGAAAAGCAACTGCGCTTCCACTAAGCTACCAAATCAAGATGATGCAGCACTGCGCTTCCCCGTGGATGATGTCACGACTCCAATGACATCAATTGAGCTACATATTCCAAGAGGGAATGACACAATCAAGGTCGCTGTCGGTGTTTATAATCCTCCAGACCCAACCAAGACACCAAGAATTCATGGGGCACTAATACCACCTGGATATGCTACCATCTCAGTGGATAAAGTGTACAAAGGTTATGACAATGTAGCTCTTGACATTCCTAGAGGTGATGGAGAGAAGACTCTAGGAGAAGCAGAGAAGGCATACATATTATGGCGCAAGCGCTACATCATTATCCCCAGAGTGTCTACTCCACCGTGAGCAGACATTAGGTATGAACAAAAGTTAACAAAACATTTTTTTACTAATTACGTATGGGCGCTGTCACAGAACCGACCAAATTATAAGAGTTCAAGTGCAGAAACGATCGTCAAGCAATCAAGTTTCTAGACTTGAGCCCATATAATCCCGGTAGTCAATCGAAATCACGAAGGACTTCAAACCAACTCGCAACAAACCAAGATCGTAATAGTTCAACATAAACACAACGATTGTTACATAGTCATTCATTGCCGTCGAAGCGGCACCACATCGGAGTATTAAGTTATTACAACACATGTTCGAAGTAGCGGAAGCAAAATAAGTACACACACTTGTTCAAAGTTCAGTTCACAAGTTTGTTACTGCCAGAGTCTAGGTCATCCTTCCAAAAGCATCATAGACGAGAAGATTAGAGAACCGTGCCCAACGGTTAGTCCTCATCCCCAGCGGGATGGAGACAGGTCTTGCAGAAACCGTCATAGAAGATATCATCTGCAACAGGTGGGAATAAACCCTGAGTACGAGGATGTACTCAGCTAGACTTACCCGTCTAGGAAAACATAAAAGACACCAAGGATCATGCAAGGCTAAATTTTTAAGTGGAGCTGGTTGACTCACCTTTTGCCAAAAGCTTAACTTACAACTAAATCATTTTAAGAGCATCAAATTTATTTATCATCAGCCTACCACTAGATTAGCACCTGTACTGCAACACATCATTTGATTATTACAAACAATAGTAACCATATCAATTTTCATCATATATTCTTCTTGCTATCATCATTATCATGAACCAAGTTCATTAGTGAATGCTACGTTTGCCGCTGCTCTGTCAAGTTCTCACTAACCGGGAGAGACGGCGATTCGAATCGAATTCCTATCCAGCTGGAGGTTTATTCCTAGCACTCACCCAAGCATCCCCTGCCGGAGAGCCAAAGGGTCACCTTTGGTACGACTCAGAAATCGCGGCTCCGATCAGCGCCGCACTCCCAGGGCTACCACTCTGCCAGGGAGGTCAGGAATTTTAACTCACCTGCCTTTGGACTTACGCCAATGGTCCCCCGCACACCGCACTTCCTCCGGTAGTGCGCACTTTATACTTGCCGGTCTTCCGGCCTGAGTCATACTACTCGGCTTCGCGGTCGGAACGAGTTATCCGGCCAACTAAGTGTCAGGCATGCGTTCAACATGACAAGAGGACGTACAACGATCGGTCCTTAGCTGCCACAGACGGAGTTACTACACACTTGCAAAACTCCGCCCGGCTTAAGTCAAATTAACCAGGTTCCATCCACGATAGCACATATAGACCATCGCGACCCGACACAACCCTATATCGCGCGGATGACAGGATATCACCCGACTTCTACCGATTAAAGCATAGCTAAGCTGCTACTCGAACCTAACTCTACAACCAGGGAGGGTAAGTTATCTGGACAAGGATAGAGTAGAATGCAGCAACAGTTTCATCACAACTCCTATACGTAATGCATCAATAGATATAACGTATTAAGTAAACTTTTGAAAATAGAGGAGGCTTAAAATGCTCCGGGGCTTGCCTTTCACGAACGATGCCGGCTCGTGACTCGGGCACTCAACTTCTTCTTCGGGCTCCTCGAGTCCGGCTTGCTGGACCTCCACCTCCTGGCTGCCTTCCTGGCCTTCGGGGTTCGCTTGGAGCTCGAAGGAAACTGCCACGTCCGGTGCACCTATTGCATGCTCGATGAATGAGAAGGTGCATATGCTACAGATGAATGCTTAATAACACAAGCACTCACTGGACACTCATTTACGGAACAAGAGTTATACTGACTCACATGAATAAACAAGTTAACACAACCCAACCCTATCATGGCACCAAAGCAGCAAACAACATAAAACAAGTATGCTCAGTAAATAAATCATAACTATAGATACACAGGTCCAACAAACATGAGTAAGGACATTCTGGAAAGCTTAGGAAATTGTCTACAACTCATCTTTAAACATGACAGCAAGATTCAAACATTAAACTAGTCATTTTAACAAAGTTCCAGGTTCTGTTCCAGAAAAACAGAGAACCCCTATTTCTGGAACCCAACTTGGAACAGCTATAACTTTTAAACTACTTGGCCAAATGACCTCAAATTTGAACCACAGTTAGTTCAACAAGTTTAGAACAACTTTGTTTTATACAAGTTTCACAGAAAGTCAAATTATCATTAAGCAAAGTTAAATTATTCACTTGCTGTCCAGACAGCATTTAACCCTATAGTTAATTATTTAATGACATGATCAAAACACAAACTAAGCCAACCATAAGACTCATGGGCACAAACATATTACAAGGTCACCAGATCATCAGTTGAAAACCCCAAAACAATTACTTAACAAGGCATTTATTAATTAATTTTAGGTAAGGCATATTTACAAGATATTAGTTAAAGTGCTCAGAAAAATCTACAAAAATTACAGAGGCACAAGTATAACATCAGATCAACACCATAAAAATTTCAGGACCATTGCACATGCCAATTTAAAGATATGCATTTAACATGTATCAAGGCATTTATTTCATAAATTCATAAACATGACTCATATGGTGTCAAACAACAGATTTCAGATTATTTACATCTTAGGAATACCATAAACAAGTTTACTACCAAAGTAGAACACCAGCATAAGCATCAATTATTTTATATGATTTAATTAAAGAAACAAGCCATATTTCAAACATAAATTACATATCACAACTGCAGTGCTCCAAAAATCATGAAATAATTATCAGAGCACTCTAATGCCATGCAAAGACCACTATAAAAATTTCAGAGCAAACTAATCAGTAAAACCAGAGATATGCATTTATCCATGAATAACAAGATTAAATCCTTAATAAATAATTTCTCAGAAAACATGATTCATTTTATATTTTTGTTAAATACTAGCCATCTCAAGAAACAACACAAAATTTGTTTCACAATTTTTGGATCTCAGAAACAGGAGATATGATTTTTGCAAGAAAGCCAAAAATCAGGATTTTGAATAAAAGAAAAGGAGGGAAAGAGAGAGTCGCTGACAGGGGGTCCCACCCGTCAGGCTCTTCTTCCTCGCGGCCGAGGTGATCTTCGCCGGCGATTTCTCCGCGACGGCGAGGTCTCCGGCCAAACCCAGGGCATCAACGTGATCCCCACACCCTAACGACTCGATTGACCCTACTTTTGCCACGGCGGAGCCACCGGAAGGGACTCACCGTCGGCAATGGCGGCTCGGCGGAGGTGCTCGGCGTTACGCCGGAGCCCTCAGGCCGGTAGAGCGTGACCTAAAGCCCTCTACAGCACCAGCAGACTAGGGCGAAGCTTCCTAGGTACACGGCTTGGCCTGGATCCCCGTGGAAAGCGCTGGCCACGGGAGCACCCAACTCCGGCGGAAGCACGGCGGCGCTGCGCACCGTGTCCGGCGATGGAGAACCCGGTAGAGCGTCCACCAGGTGGCGCAAAAGCTCGCTAAGGACCTAAGCTACCTCTAGGACCTAACCAAAGACGGTGAGAAGCCTCACAACGCTCGGCATTGAGTTCGCCGGAGAAGAGGGTCACGGCGGACCGATTTGGGGGAAGAAAGAAATGTCGGCTCACCGGTGGGTTTCTCGGCGAGTTAGAGGGTGGAGCTTGGAGAGCGGCTCACGGCGGAGCTTTGGGTGGAGTTTGGTGGACGGAAACGCAGAGAGGAGCGCACACGAGCTCGCCGGAGTGAGCTCGCGGCGGAGAGCTCGCTGCGGGCGAGGTTCAGGCGAGAGAGGGCGAGGCAGAGCGAAATGGACGCGTCCACGCGCTCGGGGCGTCGCCGTGGTGGTCATGCACGCGACGAGGGCTGACAGGCGGGGCCAGGAACGGCGTACGGGCGCCAAATGGCGACGGAGCGCTGCCGGCGGTCGGCCACGTCGACGAGGTCCAAGTCGATTCAGACAGTGCATCGACCGACTGACAGAGCGACTTCACCGGTGATTATCTCCCAAACCAGAGCGAATTAGGAGATGGCGTAGTTGACAAACTTGGAGTACTAGGCGAGATCTACAACTTTGTCAACTAGAGCAAAGACTAGATCGGCCTGGATTGAAAGATATAGAGTTCCCAAAATCGATCACGCAAACTGCAAACCACCCGGGGACTTAGAAAATTTTCCAAGTGTGGAAAACAGCCCCAAAACTGCCTTGTGGGCCACTTTTGAGCTATTTGTGATCATTTTCATGAGATGGCCATAAAACAACTTTTGTTCCTTATAAAATTTGCTACAACTTTGCTGTAGGAAGTTTTGACATGCAAACATTTTATGAAACACTTTTTAAAAGCCTAAGCAAAAGAGGTTTCTAGGGCCTATTTGCATAAGTAAGACTTAAGTGATTATTTTGGAGAAGTGATCAACATGAACATTGTTCCCAAGAATAAGTTAAGCATAAATAAGCTATTTACCAAGGCATTAAGCACAAACACAAGCATTGTTCACTCAAACATAAGCATAGAAAGCCTATTTAAGCCATTTAAAACACATTTTTGCAAAGAATGCCATGTCCCAAGATAGATGAGGATCATGGATGCTTTGAATAAATGATGATGCTCATGCTATGCACATGCTTGATGCAACCATAACACTGGGGTGTTACAGGCACGATTAATATTAACAATTTCATTATATGAACAAATGCAGGGCCTCCGCCAACCTAAGTCCAGTTATTGCTTCTCCAGATCAACATAGTGCTCCAGGCAAGGATGATGCCTTCGAAGGCACTGCTGCATCCCCACTAGCTCCAACTCCTCCGCCACCTCCAAGGAAGTCTCCAAGTCCTCCGCCTCCTCCAAGAAAGTCTCCAACTCCGTCGCTGCCACTAAGGAAGTGTAGATCGCCTTCCCCACCTCCAAGGAGGACAACTCCTGAGAGGTCCGCCCCATAGATCCTATGCACTGGCAAAGAAGATCAAAGGCGCCAAAACTCATCTAGCTATTCCTTAGAAACTATCTTACAAGAAGAGTGATGCCGAATTAAAGGATGTAGTACAAAAAGAAGTGCATGATTACTTCGAAGGTGTAAAAAAGGCACGACTAGCGAGAGAGAAGCTAGAGCGAACGTACTTCTATCTACATCTAGATCAGCTAAAAAAGAAGGTAGACTAGAAAAAACGAGATTCTCTTAAGTCTGTCGTGAAACAAACAGACTATGAATGCTCTCTCACCAAGTCATTTGAGACAACGCATAAAAAGAGAGTAGGGAAAGGTGTTGCACCACTCGGAAAACAATCGCAACAATCAATCCCCCCTTGTCATTCCTAACGAATATGGTTCAAACTTAAACATACTCAAGGTCGGCTTCAATGGGTTTCATTAGTTTTACAAGGACACTGGTTTAGACCTTGCCGTAGTGCTCACTCAAGGACCATCTGCTCCGGAAGTGGATCCTTATAGGAAATATAAACAAGGCCAGAGTCTTTACAACCCTAAGAAATTAGGAGAACTAGGTACGCAAATGTACCTGCTAAACCAGTGGTACATGGAGGCATGCAATATCTTTATTTCTGTCAGAATTAGAAAACAACATTACTTCCATGGCAATGGCATTATCTATGTTGAGTTTCCTGAATTACACCAACTATGCTACTTGGACTCTCTTGACAAAAGTCTCATTAGCTGCTATTGCCTGTAAGTGTGTGATTATTGGATTCTATGCATATATATATATATATATATATATATATATATATATATATATATATATATATATATATATATATATTATCCTCACACTATATATTTTGATATATGCAGATATCAGATGGTAGAACTGAGAAAGAGAAATGATAATAATGTTGGTTCTGTTGATCCATGTGTCGTAAACAAACACCATAACCCCCTGTTGGGTATTCTTAACATCACTACCAAAAGTAGACAATTCCTAATTCTAGTAACGGTGCCAAAAATGCCAAACCTATCCCTCATACCACTTAAGCCAAGTTGTCATCCCCAGCATGACATGAGAGACACGGTATTGAAATATGCAATTGCTCTTCTAAATAAATAATGAATGGGATCTGCAAGCGCACAGATTAATACCGATGTAGCAATTTAACCGGGAAGTATTCCAGGTATCGTTATTTATATTTTTACCACTGGGAAAGGATTAGCAATCATCAATATTGATTACAGAATAGAATATGAGATTGAGCATCTATCATTGCATATGTAATTGAGAACATTTATCTAACTCTTCATACAGGGATAAGTGTCACATAAAAGATATATGAAATAATAAATAGTGACAAGGATAATTAATCTGATCAGCCACATATAAATATGATAAGCACCTCAATTAGATACTCTAGAAAGTCATTAGCATGGAATTAGAATGAACTACAAGAATATTTCCTAAGTTATTCTCAACTATATAGTCTAGCATTATCCTAATTAGTGCAAGCATACTTAGCAATCATTGCGAGACAAGACTACGCCCATGCATAGTGATATTAGCAAGGTAAATGAGAAACATAGCAATCACTCCCCTGTAATAATGTTGCTCTGCCGGCCCAATACACGAGAGGGGGACTATATAAGAATCAATGAAGTTGTCACTATCACGAACTACCCCACGATCTGGCATATTGGGTACAATCGCAGATAAATACGGTATAAGCACCACGCCTACACAATATCTATCATTTACCCATGGATCCGATGGATAAACGCTATACGATCCTAAGCATGTATATAGATCCAATCTAACTAAGCCAAGTACATAACTATGATAAACTAAGAACAATATAATCTTGAATATAAGCAAGTAGAGCAAAGTCATAAGCAATATATTGAAGTAGAACAAAGTCATATTCATAATATTGAAGAACAAAGATAATTAGAAGAACAATTAGAAGCACAATTAGAGAATTACCAAGAATCCTCTTGACAGATCCGGAAACCAATCGAAGATTGACTCCTTCTAGTTCTAATCCTATGTAGCTATGCTAATCTAGATATCTAATTGATGTGGTGGCTCTAATCAGAGGCTTCTTCTCCCTTGAGGAATAATGAATTAGGGTTGAGAGGCTCTCTCCTCCAGGGGCCAGGGGGTCTGGTTTTATAGTCCCTTCAAGTGAATATGGGCCGTTGGATCAAACCGACATTGATTGTATGGTTTAGATTCATCCTTTAGGTCGGTGGAGATCTCCCACGAAGCAGAGTCCTGATTGGACTCAGGGAGGGGGCGGGCGCCTAGGGGAACAGGGCGGGCGCCCTGCCTCTGGCCCCGTTTCGTCTCCGCTTCGGTCTCGCGGCTTCTGGAGTATTCTAGATGTAAGATAATTGCGCGGTACGTTAATATCTCTATGTAATCCCGACGTGTGGGCCTTTCTTCCATATTTCCTGATAACCCCCTGTAGAAATAGACAAACACCAAAACTCGTGGAATTCTGTCAGATAAAACCCTAAGTCTAGATGTTGATTTCTTTTGGATCCTTTTCTTTGTTTATTTGATAATTAAATTTGATACTTAAGGACCGTCAACAAACTCCCCCAAGCTTACTTCTTGCTCGTCCCTGAGCAAGGATAGACTCAGCAATGGATTAGAAGTTGTTGCAATATCTTTAAAAATTGACGGTACACATGCTTTTAAAATAAGATCTCATCTCTGAGTTAGAGTAAACTGTCAAGACTTAAAACTTACTTACTTTACCTTCACCATGGGACTTGTAACCGTCACTTCTGTCTTGAGTAGTTAAAAGATAAAATAGTCTAGCCAAGTGCCAGGTCTCTCATTCTTGATCAGCTATAGTTCTGGAGTTTTTGCAGATTTTCAAATAAAACTCAGAGATTCCTTGTATGATTCTCTCAGATCTCTTTTTTGTGGTATTTCTGGATCCTTACCAAGGCAGTGATGGTATATGCCTTCTCTCAAGATATGTGGTATTTGTGGTATGAAGCATAGTGACATTGCCTTCTCTCTCACCCTACTCTAATAAGACTTTAATATCTGGAGCTCATAGGTGGGAGATAAAATATACATACTCACAAGACATGTATTGCATAGTCAAACCATGGATCCAAAGAAACAAGTCAATAAGTTTAATCAAGATGTGCATGTGTGGCGATTGAATAGTGTATGGTGATGATAGTGATAACAATGGTGAAAGTCTAATTCTACTTTTGCTCTTTTGAGGAGATACATACCTTCCTTGCTTTTTTGAAACTTTGTGAGGAGAATGAGATGCTCTTCTTTTTCTTTTCTCTCAGGTGGGTATCTTGTACCCCTAATTCTACTGTCGGACACTTGTCCATTTTTACCTCTCGTCTTACTTTTTTCGTTTCTTTCGAGGTTCTGAGCACTTGCTCTTTTTATTTCCTCGTATCTTTTTTCTCTCTTTTTTTTATTTTTAGAGCACTCATCTCTTGAGATAATATAGCAAGTGGTAGTAACAAGATAACTTGAGCATTTATTTCACAACGGAAAAACAGAAATATTTTTGGCTATTCTCTCCCGGGTTAGGAGTAGAATATTTTTGGGTGGTTCTGGAGATGGAAATGGGTGGATATATGTGGATGATACTTCCAGAGTAGAAGTAGCATATATGAGTGAACGTGCAAGTGAAATCTTGATTTAACCACATGACAAGCTCCTAAGGGTCTACACAGGTTGACCACACTCAATGCTCATAAGCAGTAAATAGTAAATGTGTGGCTCAAAGTCTAGCAAGCATGTATATATGGCTGTGGTAGGAATTTAAACTCTCATCATACAGGAACTCATCATGCAACATTTTAAAGATTTTCAAAGATAAAATTCTCTAGAATTCTAGCATCTCTAGGAATAGATCAACCTTCCCATATCATATCTGTTAACAACTTAGACTTCAGATCAAGTTTTCATCCCACAAGTTTAGGTCTAGAGCAAGCTTTAAATTATAACAATTATGTCTAAACTTGAGAGAGCACTTAAAATTTGCAAATTAGGCAGAGCAACTATTCATCATATCCATGCTTGAGTTTTATTTAGATACAGATTAGCATAGCCACTTTATCTATTTATTAAACATACTAAGCAAAAGATATATATATAAGCACAAAATCTTTATTTGGTTTTTCCTAGTTTATGTATATTTATATTTTAATATAGTATAAGTATAAAGATAGATAGATAGAAATACTTATCGGTATAAATGGGGGTGCTCTCCCCCAAGCTGAATTTTGACGTAATTTCTCTTGATATAGCTAGCAGGTGGCAGAGGTGTATTTGAAAGTCAACAGCATTCTGACAGCGATTAGAATGTCCTCCGTCTGCTAGTCTTCTTGATTCTTAAATTCTGTGGAGCTCAAATAGACAACAAAGCTTGTGGAACTGATTAAGTGTTAGCATAAATATCTAGCCTTTATCATGTTGAGACTCCTCAATAAATATTACTCCCTGTTTTTATATTTTCATTTTATAAAGCAGAAATGAAATATTTATTTTATTTTAATGCCACCACAGTGAATGTACTTATGGGTTTTATGCCACTCGTCTACTCACATGGGGCTTACCGTTTTTCACATTTTTATTTTCTTTTTAGGATAGCATGAACATAAGTAACTAAGCAAACTATTTTAAATAATTGAAAGGGAAAGGATAACTACCAAGTTTACCTCTTGGCAAGGCGTTCGGTGTTTTTAAGTCCTCCGAGCGGGACTCTCCGTTTTCTTCAATTGTCCTGGGATTCGTTGGTTGGCGGAGTCGGTACTTCCGGCAGCGCCTCCTCTTCATGTATAGTTATCTTCTCTTTCCACACCTGACTCAGTGCTACGGTCTCCTCTGGATAATTCTCTTTAAACTCTACGTCTTCTGACCTTACAACTTCTCCTTCATAGTCTGCCCATCCGTCCTTGATGATTTGCCTCCTCTGGTTGTGGTTGCGTCGTTTCCTCATCTGCTTAGATTCTACAACGATATAGTTAGGGTCAGTAAAATAACGGCGTACCTTCTCTGAGGGGAAGTGCATATGGACTTCTCCGGTTCCAATGTAGATGATTGCTTTAACGGTGCTGAGGAACAGTCTTCCAAGGATGATGGGTAGATCGTACTCATCTTCTCCCATGTCAATAACTTGAAAGTCTGTGTAGACAAAATGATCGTCTATTTTGACTGGCACATCAGTTACTGTTCCTTTAACTTTTCGAAATGTCTGATCTGCCATCTGGAGCTGAATGTATGTTGGTCTTAGTGTCATGGTTCCGAAGAAGAGCCGATAGGTGACTGCGGCCATTATGTTGACGCCCGATCTGGTGTCGCAAAATGTCTTGTAAAAGTTGTATCCATTTATGGAGCAGCAGATACTTGGCATTCCTGGGTCGTCCTTCTTGGTCAAAAACGGTGACTTAAGTTGATGATCTTGGCCTCCATGAACTGCAGTAACCATCTTAGCTGACTCGGTCCACACTTGCTTGTTCTTGTTCCTCCTGTTGGTCCTCTTCCTTGATTCACGTCTGGATTGATCTGGAATTTGTGTAGTCTTGTTCCTGAAGAAAAACGTCTCCTTCATCCCTTTGATGTAGAAACTGATCTTGGCAGCACTAGCATAGATGATAGCTCCCGTGGTGTTTAAGAATGGCCTCCCTAAGATGATGGGTGCCCTCTCATCATTTCCGGTCTCTACTACTATGAAGTCTGCTGGGGCATATAAGGTACCAACTCGGACACAAAGATTCCTCAATATTCCTTTTGGAAAACTTATCGTCTGATATGCAAACTGCAAACACATCGTTGTTTCTAATAAAGGATATGTAAAGAATTTTTCATAGAGTACCCTGGGTATAATGTTGACACTAGAGCCAAAGTCACAGAGTGCTTCTGGGACGTCCACCATGCCGATGGAGATCGGGATGACGGGGCGTCCTGGATCACCTCTCTTGATCGGCAGAAGGTCAGTATTGAATTCAGTGACGGGGTTACTCCAATTATTACCTGCATCAAACATGTCTACAAGATTTGCAGATTCTAATCCTTCCGGTTGTGATGGTATGCCGGGGTTAGTAGCAGGAACAGCAGCAGCTATTTGATTTAGCTGAGATTCAATCATTTTATTAAAGCTAATTTGATTCTTGATGGCAGTAGAGAAATTATCCATTCTATTATTTATATTTTCTAGCATTTTATCATTAGATGCCAATTTCTTAGATAGGTTATCCATTAGCTTTCCTTGATTAGACACTAATTCTCTTAAAGGTGAAAAATTATTAGTATTGTTGTAAGAATTATTACCTTGATAATTACCTGAGTAGTTAGGCCTCTGTTGATTCCAACCTTGATTTTGTTGAGGACGGTTGTAGTAGTAGTAGTAGTTGTTGTTGATGTAGTTCACATCCTCAAGCATCTCAGGGCAGTGATTGCCTGAGTGTCCAGTGTCTCCACACTCCTCACAAGTCATGTGAGAGTCGTAGATGTGCATAACTTCTTTCTTGTCTCCAGCTCTATCATCGAGCTTCTTCATGAGCAGGTCTAGCTTTGCAGACAGCATGTCTACCTCCTTGAGCTGATGCATACCTCCACCTCTCTTGCGTGTCTGGGTCCTCTCTTCATTCCAGCTTTGGTTGGACGCCATCTTCTCCACAAGAGCTGTGGCTTTTGGTATAGTAAGTGATAAGAATGCTCCTCCAGCTGCAGCATCCATGGTTTCTCGGGCACTGTTGCCGAGCCCATGATAGAATGTCTGCCAACTCTCCATTCCATGATGGGGACATTCTAGGATGTAGTCTTGAAAGCGCTCTCATGCTTCTGGAACAGATTCATCATTTTGTTGCTGAAAACTTGTAATCTTCCCACGGAGAGCATTGGTCTTGCCCATGGGAAAGAACTTAGCTAGGAAGGTTGTTGAGCAGAGTGCCCACGTAGTATTCTTCTCCTTTGTAGCGTAGAACCACTGCTTCGCTCTTCCTAACAGTGAGAATGGAAAGAGGCGAAGTAGTATAGCATCTTTGGAAACTCCTGATATGGTAAATGTGTTGCAAATCTCCAGAAAGTGTTGTAGATGAGCACTAGCATCTTCGTGTGCCTTCCCATAGAAATGGTTGGATTGCACCATGTTGATAAGTCCAGGCTTGAGCTCAAAGTTGCCATCGATCTCTGCAGCAGGTCCAGTGCGGATGTTGTCCGTAGTGGGAGCTGAGAACTCACGGATCGATTTGTTCGCCATGGCTTCGAACTCTGAAGACAAGTTCCGGTGATCTTCTTGATTGGATGAAGCTTCTTGCTGAAGTGTTGATGATCTCTTTTTGAGCTTGGCTCTTGTCTTCTTGAACAATGCTTTGGGATTGTCAACAAAATTTCCTGGAAGATGTCTTCTATTCATACATTCCCCTGCATAAGTTAAAATAGAAAATATCGGGGTAAAACTTGTAACACCCTAGGTGTTAAGCATGCACTTAGCCTTATCAAAGCAATGCATAAGCATTCTCATCAAGCATAGCATCATGAGCATGTCATTTCATCCCAAAACATGATTTTATGTGCTTTATTTCATGTGTTTTAATTATGCTAAAAATATGATGCTTGCTTCTAAAAATGTGAAATATTCAAACTAGGTTGATTTATGTGTAAGAAGAATTTAGAGTATTTTTGTGTAAATTTTGGAGCTATGGAATTTGAGAAATGGAATTTATACAAGATTTCCAAATTGAATTTATTTAAAAACCTAGAACTAAGTTTTAATTTGCAATTCAAATTCTAGTTGGAATTTGGTCTTGCTTATTAAAGCAAAGTTGTAGAGTTTTTGTTTTGGAACAACTTTATTTTTGGGAGCAAGAGGTGAAAGTGATTTTAAATTGGTTCAAATGAATTTAGAAAGAATTTGGAGAAAAGAAATTCAAAAAAAAGGAAAGGGGCAGGCGCTGCTGGGCCAACCCCGCTCCCCTTTCGGCCCAGCGAGCGGCCCGGCCTGCTCCCCCTTCCCCTCTCTCCCGCGCGCGCGGACGCGCCTCGCTCCACCCGGCGCCGGCCACGTGGTGGCCGTACGCCGGCGTTGGACGCGCCGCGGCCGGCCATTTCCTCCGTTCTGTCCCCCGCGCCCTCCTTCTCCTTCCTCCCTCCGCTCGCACCGTGCAGCAGCAGCAGCTCCTCCGCGCGCCATTGCTGGAGAAAGCCCCGCCGCTCGCCGCCGACCGCACCAGAGCCTCAAGCTCACCGCCGAGAACACCAGAGCCTTCGTCATCGTTAGGGTAAGCTTGTGCGCGCGTTCTACCGAGGTGAGAGTCCGTCGAGCGCCGGGAATGGCTCGCCGGAGTTACCCCGAGCTCGCCGGAGTACTCCGCCGCGACGGATCTTGTGTTTCTCTACCTCTTTTCGCTGGTTCTTGGGTGCGCTAGGTCGGTAGGGTGGTGAGGAAGCTCGGAGAGGCGTTTGTGCACGCTCTACCGCGCCGGAGCGGCCTGGCCACGGCGAGCAGCGCCGCCGTGCCGCCATGCATGCTCGTCGGAGGTGTTCCGGTCATCCTCCGGCCAATCCAAGGGTACCGTTGGGTGCGCCTCGCTGCGGGGAGCACGTTGGTGCTTACCCCGTGGCCGGAGACCTCACCGCCGGCGAGATCCGCTCGTCGGAGGTGAGCTCCCTCTCGGTCTCGCTGACCGGTGGGGTCGGGGACCCACTGTCAGTCGCGAGGGGACCCCGGTGGGTATAGATCTGGGTGCGCGTAGCCTTTTTCGTCGGTTTTCTTGAATAAATGATTTCCAGAAATTGATTCAAAACTTGTAAAATTTATATCTTGAGTTCTACAGCTCCAAATTGGATGAAACAAATTTTGGTGTGCTCTATATTTCCAGATCTACAGTTTGATGTAATTGCATGTCATGTTTGAGTAACTTTTCTGAATAAATATATTTAATCCATGTTTTTGTTAAACTTGGAAAATGCATAGTAAATAAAATATGGTTCAGAAAAATGTGGAACTTGATTTGTTGGCTCTGCATGTATGATTACTCATTGGGAAAATATTGCTACATATTATTTGGTGTATAAATGAATTTATGGTAATTTAAATGCTTGCATGGTAGTGATTTATGATTTTTAATAATTAGTTGGATCATGCAATAAATCTGGAAAATTTTGTGGGTGTTTCTTATGATGTTAGACAAATTGTAAAAATATGAAATCTGTTGTTTGACACTTATATCACAGGAGAATAATTATACTTACCCTATGAATTAATCTTGTGATTTTTGTGGCTCAAAATAAGTATCCAAAAACTATGAAAAATTTACAGTAGACTCTATGCTTGACTGGTAGTCTCTTGTAACTTTTGTGGAATTTATTGATGAATAGAACTGCATGTGAATTTTAATGGGCCTAGAAATGAATAAAGAAAATTATGAATCGTTGTATATATAGGTTGAATAGAATAAGTTGGGTTTGGTGTATCTTTGAAGCATCATGTGGGTTGCTGGTTGCATTTGAAAAATAATTAAAGAAGGGAATGCAATAGATGTTTGATTCAATTGTTTGTTCTTGGATGATGTGGACTACCTTGTAATGAGCATGACCAAGCACATTACATATGCATCATGTCATGACTCCTTTGGTATTTTCTCATATAAGCATCCACTCGGGCATCTCGCACTCCACTCATAAGCACACATGCATCATACAGGCTCGCATGAGAACGAAGTGGGACCCGAGGAACCCGAGGAGATTCAGGAGCAGGAACCTCCGGAAGCACAGGAACCCGGAGAGGAGCTGCAGGAGTGTCCGGATCACCGACCCAGCACGTTTGAGAAAGGCAAGCCCCGGAGCATTCTAAGTCTCCCTATTCTCGCTAACTTATATGATGCACTATAATTGTTCTACTATATTACATCTAAGTGATAGGATTTGATTGACACCGTTGATGCATATGTACTCCTTGTTATCCCTAATCGTTCACCTACCTTGTCCTATGTAGATAGGCACGGAGTCTATGCTTAGCTTGCTTAGTCCAGTAGAAGTCGGGTGATTTCCTGTCACCTGCGAGAAATAGGTGGATACCTGCTTGATTAAGCATTGGTTGCTTGGGGAAAAGAATAAGCAAGTGTGAAATGTAATTGGAGACCGGGCAGGGTCTTATGGTGGGTTGACTATAGTGCCCCTGCCTGTGTCGATTAAGGACCGATCGTTGACGGCCCTCTTGTCATGTTGAACGCATGCCCCACACTTAGCTGGAAGGATAAGTCGTTCCGACCGCGAAGCCTGAACACTATCCGGGCCGGGAATCGAGCCGCCACGCGCTGTATTGGTGATGGTTGAGGAGAACGATGAGGGCGCGACACGCAACCTTGGTATACCTTGGATACCTCGGTCGCCGGAACGGTCCTCGGGTACTGGCGGTGCCTGCCGAACCCGCGAATTGGTCCTGGATAGTGTAATACGGTGATCTGTAGCTCACTTGATCAGTGAGTGTGGTTTGTGTGGGGAATACCTCGCCAGCTGGTTAGAAATCGATTCGAATCGCCATCACTCCTGGATAGTGAGCACTTGACATGAGCCCTGTCCTCGTAGTAAGGACTATGGAACACTTGGGTTATAATGATGAATGGTTCTAAGAAATGCTATGTTGAGGTACTATCATAACACTATACTTGCTTGTGATAGTGCAGGTGCAAACCTAGATATTAGGTAATGATACCTTCAACTTGAGCAAATTAAAAGAAGAAAGACTTATGTAGGTTATGATAATAGAATTCTGCGATTTTGCAAAATGGTCGTCAGCTACCTCACTATATAGCCTTCATGATCCTTGAAGAGTCTTTATTTTTCAGTTATGACGGGTAAGTCTAGCTGAGTACCTTCTCGTACTCAGGGTTCTATTCCCATGTTGTTTTGCAGATGGTCAAATGTACTATGGTTATTGCATCCTCTGTCTGTACCCAGCCATGGGTGATGACTAGACCAAGGGCGATGGTCACTCCGTCTCCTCTTTTGCTGTTGTGGGAATGACCGAACTATGGCACTGTATCGGACTAAATGTGTGTGTTGTATTTTTGAATTATGAAGCTTCCGCTACTTGAAGAACTTGGTTTGTAATAACTTTAAGTACTCCGATGTATTTTATGAATGTTGTAATCTGGAGGTATTTATGGATGGCGACCGCTAAACTTATTATGATCTTGGCTGTTGTGCGATGTGTGGTTTGAAATCCTTCGAGATTTCACGGACTACCAGAATTATATGGGCTTAAGCGTAATGGTTTGACTATGCAAATGGTCACTGTTAGGCTTAATCTCTTATAATTTGGTCGGTTCTGTTACAGCTGGCATCGGAGCAAGGTTTAGCGAGTTACTGTTTATAAGTACGTTCTAAACAAAATCTAAACCGGTCTAATAAAGGATTTTATTAATTAATAATGATCAAGGTGTTAAACTAAGTTTTGGGAAACTATCTAGGGTGCCATGGTCATATCCTTTATGCCCAGTTAAGGACTCTAAGGTGGCTAGTTAAGTACTGACTTGGGGGTTAATGCATCATGTTTTATTTCGTCGCTCATACGGCGTGCAATAGTATGAGTGCCATTCATTTGAGTGGTAATGTATGGATCCCTTTTTCCTCTACGCCACGGTAAGTGGGAGCTGTGAGAGCATGATCGGATACACTGCCGGTCTAGGGGAGTGTTGTTAGGTACTGTGTCATGCACACATGTTTTGGTGTGTCTTGGGAACAGTACCACCTGTTGGGAATTCCGTCCTGAGAGGCGATGCCGTCATTAGGGCGATGATGCGGGTAGTGACGCGTCATATGCATGGACGGGTGTCTATGTATGTGGGGTGTATAGTTTAAAATTCTTGTTCTGCACGATCATACTGTGGGTGGGCTGAAATGAGTTTTCTGCAGGTACACTAACCACGTTCTCGCTTAGAACGCTAGTTACGTTATGAGAGAACGTTGTGTGCCACCGCATATACCGCTTAGTGTTAACCTTTGTTTCTAAGTTTGTGAGATCGTAAGTTCGTGCATGCATCATGTTCATCTCATATCATTGCTTACTTCCCCCTTAATTTAATTTGTCCCAATTATAAATAAAATAATTAAAGGTAATCCTCGCTCTTACCCACGGTATTCCATTTGCAACAGATGGCACGCACTAGGCTCACCGCTCGCAAGTCCACTGGTGGGCGGGCCCCTCGCCATCCGTTGGCAGCTAGGAGCTCGCGGCATAAGAGCAAGTTCCTGGAGGAGTTTGGGATGCCCACTTTGCTTTGGAGGGTGCTCAGTTCGATGGGGTATCCCGAAGGAAGGGAGCCTCGCTACTATTGGGATAAGGAGCCGCTTGGTGACGAGACCCTGGTGGGGATCGAGGCAGTTGTCCCTACCAGTGGAGGAGACCCTGCTTGGGGCGGCTGGGTGTACGAGTCCTGAGGTGTCACGCCTTTCCACGGTGCCAGCAGGGCAGCTTTCGCAGTTCTGAGGGACCTCATGGAGAGGTTTCCACAGGAGCTGGCCCACGCCTTCGCTGGGGTGTTTCCCCGGGGTGACCCCTACACTTCAGTGTGGGATCAGTCCGAGGTGAACGCTCTAGAGAGGAGTGCGGATGAGGACCAGCACAGTGACAGTGCAGCTATGAGTGCCATGTACGCGTTGATGAAGACCTATGGAGGCCTAGAGCGTTGTTTGGGTCGCTTGTCCGGGTCTCTTCTCACCGTCCAGGATGAGAAGCGTCAGTTGCAGCGTGAGTTCGACTCTGAGGTTGAGAGGCTACAGGCAGAGTTGGCCCGTGTGACCACAGAGAGAGATCAGGCAGTCCAGAAGAATAGTGAGCTGAGTCAAGACCTGCTTGCAGTACGGGAGCAGAAGGACAGGGTGACTACTGCTCACAGGAACTGCGAGCGCATGCTAGTCCATGTGCTTGGACAGAGGAATGAAGCCTGGCACGAGGAGGACACTTTGTGGGCCCGACAGCTGGAGCTAGAGCAGCAGCTAGCTAATGCGGAGGAGTACAATGAGAACTTGCATGAGGAGATCCACCAGCTGCATAACCAGCTCCACCCACACCACCTGCCTGGAGCAGCTGAGCTAGACTCTGAGGACGAGATGGATGCGGATCCCGAGATAGGAGCAGCTGCTAGTGGAGATGAGGATGAGGATGGCTTCGGCATGGACAGTGACCATAGCGAGTAGATGCTAGGGCTCTAGAGCTAGTCCTTCTTCTTTTGTGTTGTATGTTGCATGGCATGTCGTGTACTTTTGGATCTGGGCTATTTAAAACTTTATGAGTTAGTGCTGAAAGTCCAGTGTATGTATGCTGGCAAGTTGGATGTCTGCGAATCTTGTTGCGTGAATGTTAAGTAATCTGTTAGTGATGTTGTGCGTAGATGATGAATTGTCGTGCCTCTGTTTATTGTGCGAATTTATTCCCTCAGTAAATTCAGTACGGCATGATTCTACACATTTCTACCGTTGATGGCAACTCCTAACGATTGCTTATCATTGACGTATGCAGATGGTGCAAACACGTGGCGGGGGTAACAGCAATCCGGGCCTTGGAGCAGGAACGTCTGGAGGTGGGGCTCAACGGAATGAGGACAGAGCACCAACACCGCCACCACCACCGCCTCCTCCGTACACTGCGGACGTGTTTTTCGCACAGTTTCTGGGGAGCCAACGCAACATGGAATAGATGCAGCGCAACATGGAAGAAGCTCTGCGCAACATAGCTGACAACACCCGTCGTGGGGATAATCAGGGTGGCCGAGAGGTCAACCAGTACAGTTCGTTCAAGGACTTCATGGATACCAAGCCACCAATCTTCAAAGAGGCTTTGGAACCACTTGAGGCAGATGAGTGGATCAACACCATGTAGCAGAAGTTTCGTCTTCTCCGAATGACAGAAGAACTTAAGGCTGAGTATGCGGCACATCAGTTGCAAGGACCCGCTGGGATTTGGTGGTCCCATCACCGTACCACCTACCCAGAGGGGACCCCAATTACCTGGAACCGTTTCACCATAGCTTTCCGGGGAAATTACATTCCTCCGGGTGTGGTTGAAATGAAGGTTGGGGAGTTCATGAGGTTGTCCCAGGGGACGAAATCGGTGAAGGAGTATCTACATGCTTTCAATAATCTTGCTAGCTATGCCCCTGAATTTGTAAACATGGAGGCTAAGAAGATTGCTAGTTTCCAGAGAGGCTTGAATCTGAAGATGCTGAAGACCATGGGTACAGGGGCCAGGGCTACCTTCAATGCTTACATCAGTGACTGTCTCACCCAGGAGAACAACAACAACAACTACAGTGCATCCAAGTCACGTAAGAGGGCTTTTGAAGCCGGATCATCTCAGTCCAGGGCACCAGTGGCAGGGCGACAACAGTATCGTCCTCCTGCCCCAGGTGCTAGGTTCCGACCGCCGCAGAGAAGGAACACCGGGCATCCAACACAACAGAAGCCATACAAAGTGGCAATAGCCCCTGCCAAGCCAAAGGCAATTCAAGCTGCAGCACCTGCCGTCAACAATGCGCCCAAGGGTCCGTGCTATAACTGCCACAAGATGGGGCACTTTGGTAAGGAATGTCCCTACCCCAAGAGGCAGCAGCCAACCTATCCAGCTCGTGTGCACCATACCTCGATTGAGGAAATCCCGGAAGGAGAACCGGTAATAGCTGGTATGTTCTCTGTCAACCAACATCTTGCAGTTGTTTTGTTTGATTCTGGATCATCGCATTCATTCATGAGCCAAGCATTTGCACAAAAGCATAGTCAACCAGTTACAGATCTGGGTTATGGCTACCGCATCAGCTCAGCAGGGGCAGATGTGTTGACCAATAGAGTGGTTCGAGGGGCAACCCTGGATATAAGTGGCCGAGTTTTCCGAGTGAATCTAGTGGTCATGCCTGGGTTAGTTTTGGATGTTATCATGGGCATGAACTGGATGAGAGAATGGGATGCCGTCATAGATACTGGGAAGAGGATGTTATCTCTCAGAGAACCACAGGGCAGCAGCTCTTTTCAAGTACCTCTGCCCCGTCGTCTTGACTTTGCTAGCATCTCTTGTGCTACGCACGTGGTTCCGTTACCACAGATCCCAGTAGTCTGTGAGTTCCCTGATGTTTTTCCTGAGGAATTACCAGGACTTCCTCCGGATAGGGAAGTAGAGTTTGCAATCGAGTTGATACCAGGTACAGCACCAATATCTAGAAGGCCATACAGGATGCCACCAAACAAACTCGCTGAGTTAAAGAATCAACTAAAAGAGTTGCTGGATAAAGGATTCATCCGGCCAAGTTTGTCGGAATGGGGTTGTCTGGCGTTGTTTGTGAAAAAGAAGGATCAATCGTTGCGCATGTGCGTGGACTATCGTCCACTCAATGCAGTGACAATCAAGAATAAGTATCCGTTGCCAAGGATTGATATCCTGTTTGATCAGTTGTCCAAGGCAAAAGTGTTTTCCAAGATAGACCTGAGGTCAGGGTATCACCAAATCAAGATTCGTCCGCAAGATATCCTGAAGACTGCTTTTTCCACCAGATATGGGTTGTATGAGTATCTTGTCATGTCCTTTGGATTGACGAATGCTCCTGCATACTTTATGTATCTTATGAATTCAGTCTTTATGCCAGAATTGGATAAGTTTGTTGTGGTGTTTATCGATGATATTCTGGTTTATTCAGAAAATGAGCAAGATCACGCCGAGCATCTGAGAATCGTGCTGACACGATTATGAGAGCATCAGTTATATGCCAAGTTCAGCAAGTGTGAGTTCTGGTTGAAGAAAGTTCCTTTTCTAGGGCACATTCTGTCGGAAGAAGGGATTGCTGTGGATCCGTCAAAAGTGCAGGAAGTCATGGACTGGAAGGCACCAACTTCTGTCTCGGAAGTTAGAAGTTTTCTTGGTCTGGCCGGGTATTATCATCGATTCATACCTGACTTCTCCAAGATTGCTAAGCCAATGACGAGTTTGCTACAAAAGGATCATAAGTTTGTTTGGACGGAAGGGTGTGAGATAGCCTTCCGCACCTTGCGAAAGTTGCTAACCACTGCTCCTGTTATGGCACAGCCCAATATAGAGAAGCCTTTTGATGTGTTTTGTGACGCATCGAAGAGTGGCCTGGGGTGTGTGTTGATGCAGGATGGCAGGGTGATAGCTTATGCTTCCCGACAGTTGAGAAAGCACGAAGTCAACTACCCAACGCACGACCTCGAGTTAGCAGTAGTAGTGCACGCTTTGAAGATTTGGAGACACTATCTGCTGGGGAATAAGTGTCACGTTTTCACCGACCATAAGAGCTTGAAGTACATCTTCACTCAGTCCGAGCTGAATATGAGGCAACGACGGTGGTTAGAGCTAATCAAGGACTATGATCTGGAAGTTCACTATCATCCCGGCAAGGCTAATGTAGTAGCGGATGCGTTGAGTCGTAAACCACACTATCAGGTGGTTCAACCGTTGTTTGAAGATGGGTTCAATCTCATGCATCCTGAGGTCTTATGTCACATACAACTCAGTTGCTCACTCGAGAGTCAAGTCATTGAAGGACAGAAAACAGACAAGGATATTTTCCACATCAAGGAGAATATCAAAGATGACCCAAAAACTCAATTTCGAGTTGATGAAAAAGGGGTACTGTGGTTTCAACATTGGTTAGTAGTTCCGAAGAATCGTGAATTGAAGAATCGTATCATGGATGAAGCCCATCTCTCAAAACTTTCTATTCATCCTGGCAGTAGCAAAATGTATCAAGATCTAAGACCCCACTTTTGGTGGACCAAGATGAAGAAGGAAATAGCCGCATATGTAGCCCGTTGTGACACGTGTTGCAGAGTTAAGGCCATCCACATGAAGCCTGCAGGTCTGTTACAACCGTTATCCGTTCCAGAGTGGAAATGGGAAGAGGTCAGTATGGACTTTATCACGGGTTTACCAACGACAAGGAAGGGGAATGACTCGATTTGGGTAATCATAGATCGATTGACCAAATCGGCCCATTTCATTCCTGTGAAGACCCGTTACCGACCTCCTGAGTATGTCGATATATATATGGCTGAGATTGTCAAGTTGCATGGTATTCCCAAGACCATCATATCAGATAGAGGACCGCAGTTCACCGCTCACTTCTGGGAGCGAATGCATAAGAGTTTCGGCACCAGTCTGATAAGAAGCACGGCGTATCATCCCCAGACATCGGGCCAAACTGAGAGGCTAAATCAAGTGTTAGAAGATATGCTGAGGGCCTGTGTGCTATCATCCAAGGGATCATGGGAATCATGGTTACCTCTGGCTGAATTCTCATACAATAATAGTTATCAAGAGAGCATCAAGATGGCCCCGTTCGAAGCTTTGTATGGTCGAAGATGTAGAACTCCGTTAAACTGGGTTGAACCTGGTGAAAGAAGATACTATGGTATCGACTTTGTGAATGAAGCAGAGAAAAAGGTACAAACCATACAACAGCATATGCAAGCAGCACAATCACGACAAAAGAGTTATGCGGATAAAAGGAGAAGGCCACTTGAATTCAACATAGGTGACTATGTGTACCTCAAGGTTACGCCAATGAAGAAAGTTCAACGTTTCCGAGTTCGAAGCAAGCTTGCGCCCAGATATGTGGGACCGTATCAAGTACTGGAGAGGAAAGGCCCAGTGGCCTACAAGATTCAGTTACCTGAGGAGTTGAGTTCGATCTTTCCGGTCTTCCATGTGTCTCAGTTACGGAAATGTTTGAAAGTGCCTGAACAAAGGATTGAACCTCGAGGGATCAAGATAAGAGCAGACTTAGAGTATAAAGAGCAGCCAGTGGAAATTGTGGATACCAAGGAACGAGTAACCCGAAACAAAGTTGTCCGAACATATAAGGTGGTGTGGAGTCATCATGACGATAGGGATGCCACCTGGGAAACAAAGGATTACTTAAAAACAGTTTATCCAAAATTTCATAAGAAATGGTTAGTAACCGAAAATCTCGGGACGAGATTTCCCTAAGGGGGGAAGGGTTGTAACACCCTAGGTGTTAAGCATGCACTTAGCCTTATCAAAGCAATGCATAAGCATTCTCATCAAGCATAGCATCATGAGCATGTCATTTCATCCCAAAACATGATTTTATGTGCTTTATTTCATGTGTTTTAATTATGCTAAAATTATGATGCTTGCTTCTAAAAATGTGAAATATTCAAACTAGGTTGATTTATGTGTAAGAAGAATTTAGAGTATTTTTGTGTAAATTTTGGAGCTATGGAATTTGAGAAATGGAATTTATACAAGATTTCCAAATTGAATTTATTTAAAAACCTAGAACTAAGTTTTAATTTGCAATTCAAATTCTAGTTGGAATTTGGTCTTGCTTATTAAAGCAAAGTTGTAGAGTTTTTGTTTTGGAACAACTTTGTTTTTGGGAGCAAGAGGTGAAAGTGATTTTAAATTGGTCCAAATGATTTTAGAAAGAATTTGGAGAAAAGAAATTCAAAAAAAAGGGAAAGGGGCAGGCGCTGCTGGGCCAACCCCGCTCCCTTTTCGGCCCAGCGAGCGGCCCGGCCTGCTCCCCCTTCCCCTCTCTCCCGCGCACGCGGACGCGCCTCGCTCCACCCGGCGCCGGCCCCGTGGCGGCCGTACGCCGGCGTTGGACGCGCCGCGGCCGGCCTCCACCCCCCCTGGTCGGGACGCCGGCTCAGGCTCCCAGGCCATTTCCTCCGTTCTGTCCCCCGCGCCCTCCTTCTCCTACCTCCCTCCACTCGCACCGTGCAGCAGCAGCAGCTCCTCCGCGCGCCATTGCCGGAGAAAGCCCCGCCGCTCGCCGCCGACCGCACCAGAGCCTCAAGCTCACCGCCGAGAACACCAGAGCCTTCGTCATCGTTAGGGTAAGCTTGTGCGCGCGTTCCGTCGAGCGCCGGGAATGGCTCGCCGGAGTTACCCCGAGCTCGCCGGAGTACTCCGCCGTGACGGATCTTGTGTTTCTCTGCCTCTTTTCGCTGGTTCTTGGGTGCGCTAGGTCGGTAGGGTGGTGAGGAAGCTCGGAGAGGCGTTTGCGCACGCTCTACCGCGCCGGAGCGGCCTGGCCACGGCGAGCAGCGCCGCCGTGCCGCCATGCATGCTCGTCGGAGGTGTTCCGGTCATCCTCCGGCCAATCCAAGGGTACCGTTGGGTGCGCCTCGCTGCGGGGAGCACGTTGGTGCTTACCCCGTGGCCGGAGACCTCACCGCCGGCGAGATCCGCTCGTCGGAGGTGAGCTCCCTCTCGGTCTCGCTGACCGGTGGGGTCGGGGACCCACTGTCAGTCGCAAGGGGACCCCGGTGGGTGTAGATCTGGGTGCGCGTAGCCTTTTTCGTCGGTTGTCTTGAATAAATAATTTCCAGAAATTGATTCAGAACTTGTAAAATTTATATCTTGAGTTCTATAGCTCCAAATTGGATGAAATAAATTTTGGTGTGCTCTATATTTCCAGATCTACAGTTTGATGTAATTGCATGTCATGTCTGAGTAACTTTTCTGAATAAATATATTTAATCCATGTTTTTGTTAAACTTGGAAAATGCATAGTAAATAAAATATGGTTCAGAAAAATGTGGAACTTGATTTGTTGGCTCTGCATGTATGATTACTCATTGGGAAAATATTGCTACATATTATTTGGTGTATAAATGAATTTATGGTAATTTAAATGCTTGCATGGTAGTGATTTATGATTTTTAATAATTAATTGGATCATGCAATAAATCTGGAAAATTTTGTGGGTGTTTCTTATGATGTTAGACAAATTGTAAAAATATGAAATCTGTTGTTTGACACTTATATCACAGTAGAATAATTATACTTACCCTATGAATTAATCTTGTGATTTTTGTGGCTCAAAATAAGTATCCAAAAACTATGAAAAATTTACAGTAGACTCTATGGTTGACTGGTAGTCTCTTGTAATTTTTGTGGAATTTATTGATGAACAGAACTGCATGTGAATTTTAATGGGCCTAGAAATGAATAAAGAAAATTATGAATCGTTGTATATATAGGTTGAATAGAATAAGTTGGGTTTGGTGTATCTTTGAAGCATCATGTGGGTTGCTGGTTGCATTTGAAAAATAATTAAAGAAGGGAATGCAATAGATGTTTGATTCAATTGTTTGTTCTTGGATGATGTGGACTACCTTGTAATGAGCATGACCAAGCACATTACATATGCATCATGTCATGACTCCTTTGGTACTTTCTCATATAAGCATCCACTCGGGCATCTCGCACTAAACTCATAAGCACACATGCATCATACAGGCTCGCAGGAGAACGAAGTGGGACCCGAGGAACCCGAGGAGATTCAGGAGGAACCTCCGGAAGCACAGGAACCCGGAGAGGAGCTGCAGGAGTGTCCGGATCACCGACCCAGCACGTTTGAGAAAGGCAAGCCCTGGAGCATTCTAAGTCTCCCTATTCTCGCTAACTTATATGATGCGCTATAATTGTTCTACTATATTGCATCTAAGTGATAGGATTTGATTGACACCGTTGATGCATATGTACTCCTTGTTATCCCTAATCGTTCACCTACCTTGTCCTATGTAGATAGGCACGGAGTCTATGCTTAGCTTGCTTAGTCCGGTAGAAGTCGGGTGATTTCCTGTCACCTGCGAGAAATAGGTGGATACCTGCTTGATGAAGCATTGGTTGCTGGGGGAAAAGAATAACCAAGTGTGAAATGTAATTGGAGACCGGGCAGGGTCTTATGGTGGGTTGACTATAGTGCCCCTGCCTGTGTCGATTAAGGACCGATCGTTGACGGCCCTCTTGTCATGTTGAACGCATGCCCCACACTTAGCTGGAAGGATAAGTCATTCCGACCGCGAAGCCTGAACACTATCCGGGCCGCGAATCGAGCCGCCACGCGCTGTATTGGTGATGGTTGAGGAGAACGACGAGGGCGCGACGCGCAACCTTGGTATACCTTGGATACCTCGGTCACCGGAATGGTCCTCGGGTACTGGCGGTGCCTGCCGAACCCGCGAATTGGTCCTGGATAGTGTAATACGGTGATCTGTAGCTCACTTGATCAGTGAGTGTGGTTTGTGTGGGGAATACCTCGCCAGCTGGTTAGAAATCGATTCGAATCGCCATCGCTCCTGGATAGTGAGCACTTGACATGAGCCCTGTCCTCGTAGTAAGGACTATGGAACACTTGGGTTATAATGATGAATGGTTCTAAGAAATGCTATGTTGAGGTACTATCATAACACTATACTTGCTTGTGATAGTGCAGGTGCAAACCTAGATATTAGGTAATGATACCTTCAACTTGAGCAAATTAAAAGAAGAAAGACTTATGTAGGTTATGATAATAGAATTCTGCGATTTTGCAAAATGGTCGTCACCTACCCCACTATATAGCCTTCATGATCCTTGAAGAGTCTTTATTTTTCAGTTATGACGGGTAAGTCTAGCTGAGTACCTTCTCGTACTCAGGGTTCTATTCCCATGTTGTTTTGCAGATGGTCAAATGTACTATGGTTATTGCATCCTCTGTCTGTACCCAGCCATGGGTGATGACTAGACCAAGGGCGATGGTCACTCCGTCTCCTCTGTTGCTGTTGTGGGAATGACCGAACTATGGCACTGTATCAGACTAAATGTGTGTGTTGTATTTTTGAATTACGAAGCTTCCGCTACTCGAAGAACTTGGTTTGTAATAACTTTAAGTACTCCGATGTATTTTATGAATGTTGTAATCTGGAGGTATTTATGGATGGCGATGTGTGGTTTGAAATCCTTCGAGATTTCACGGACTACCGGAATTATATGGGCTTAAGCGTAATGGTTTGACTATGCAAATGGTCACTGTTAGGCTTAATCTCTTATAATTTGGTCGGTTCTGTTACAGCTGCATAAGAGAATAGATAAGCTCAATCATATTAGTGATGCGAATGATAACTCAAAACCTTTTATTCCATTCTTGATTAGTAATCAACCTTCCCCGGCAACGGCGCCAAAAATGCTTGTTGGGTATTCTTAACATCACTACCAAAAGTAGACAATTCCTAATTCTAGTAACGGTGCCAAAAATGCCAAACCTATCCCTCATACCACTTAAGCCAAGTTGTCATCCCCAGCATGACATGAGAGACGCGGTATTGAAATATGCAATTGCTCTTCTAAATAAATAATGAATGAGATCTGCAAGCGCACAGATTAATACCGATGTAGCATTTTAACCGGGAAGTATTCCAGGTATCGTTATTTATATTTTTACCACTGTGAAGGGATTAACAATCATCAATATTGATTACAGAATAGAATATGAGATTGAGCATCTATCATTGCATATGTAATTGAGAACATTTATCTAACTCTTCATACAGGGATAAGTGTCACATAAAAGATATATGAAATAATAAATAGTGACAAAGATAATTAATCTGATCAGCCACATATAAATATGATAAGCACCTCAATTAGATACTCTAGAAAGTCATTAGCATGGAATTAGAATGAACTACAAGAATATTTCCTAAGCTATTCTCAACTATATAGTCTAGCATTATCATAATTAGTGCAAGCATACTTAGCAATCATTGCGAGACAAGACTACGCCCATGCATAGTGATATTAGCAAGGTAAATGAGAAACATAGCAATCACTCCCCTGTAATAATGTTGCTCTGCCAGCCCAATACACGAGAGGGGGACTATATAAGAATCAATGAAGTTGTCACTATCACGAACTACCCCACGATCTGGCATATTGGGTACAATCGCAGATAAATATGGTATAAGCACCACGCCTACACAATATCTATCATTTACCCATGGATCCGATGGATAAACGCTATATGATCCTAAGCATGTATATAGATCCAATCTAACTAAGCCAAGTACATAACTATGATAAACTAAGAACAATATAATCTTGAATATAAGCAAGTAGAGCAAAGTCATAAGCAATATATTGAAGTAGAACAAAGTCATATTCATAATATTGAAGAACAAAGATAATTGGAAGAACAATTAGAAGCACAATTAGAGAATTACCAAGAATCCTCTTGACAGATCCGGAAACCAATCGAAGATTGACTCCTTCTAGTTCTAATCCTATGTAGCTATGCTAATCTAGATATCTAGTTGATGTGGTGGCTCTAATCTTGATCAGAGGCTTCTTCTCCCTTGAGGAATAATAAATTAGGGTTGAGAGGCTCTCTCCTCCAGGGGCCAAGGGGTCTGGTTTTATAGTCCCTTCAAGTGATTATGGGCCGTTGGATCAAACCGACATTGATTGTATGGTTTAGATTCATCCTTTAGGTCGGTGGAGATCTCCCACGAAGTAGAGTCCTGATTGGACTCAGGGAGGGGGCGGGCGCCCAGGGGAACAGGGCGGGCGCCCTGCCTCTGGCCCCGTTTCGTCTCCGCTTCGGTCTCGTGGCTTCTGGAGTATTCTAGATGTAAGATAATTGCGCGGTATGTTAATATCTCTATGTAATCCCGACGTGTGGGCCTTTCTTCCGTATTTCCTGATAACCCCCTATAGAAATAGACAAACACCAAAACTCGTGGAATTCTGTCAGATAAAACCCTAAGTCTAGATGTTGATTTCATTTGGATCCTTTTCTTTGTTTATTTGATAATTAAATTTGATACTTAAGGACCGTCAACACCCCCCGCGTGATTATAAGCCTGAACAAGAGAATAATTTTATGATGTTTTTAGTGAACCAACGCAACAAGAAGGACATACTCTTCCCCTACAACTTCAAGTAAGAGTTTAGTAATTAAAATATCAATGACATGGGATATTATTTGTTCAATTTATTATTTATTTATAGCTACCTAATAAGTTATGTCTATGCAGCAATCATTGGATATTGATGGTCATCGATATGGCCAGTAGTAGATTGAAAATCTTAGACTCCTTGAGAAAACCACAAACAAACTATCAAGACATGATAGATATTATTAAAGGATAATTAATTTAGTGTCTCTATAAAAACTATATATAGATCTCTCAACAATTATTAAAGGATCAATTATGTTTTTATTGGGCGTAGGGTGTGGAAAAAGTTCATTGAGGAACAAAAAATGAATCATTGCAAAGTGCACACAGAGTAAGTACTATAACTACGTTTATATTCAATTTACAATATATGATGATTTCAATTCACCTAACTAATTGATTTTTTGTCATAAAAGTGGGTTATAAGACAGAAGCAGGGGAGCAACTACTGTGGATACTATATTTGCGAGTTCATCATGGCGTACTCAAACAGAACTTCAGAAGAGTTCTTCAAAGTACGTATATATAAATACATTTTCCTTTAATTATATTGATTGTTTGCATCGTATATTCACAATTTTTTTTATTCTTCTCTCTTCTACATAAGTAATCACTATCAACACACATATATATTAATAATTTATTCTTTTACTTTTATTGAAGACTGAATGGTTGAAGGAAAGAGTCATACGACATGACCAACTTAAAGCAATTCAAGAGACCATAGTCGGATTACTAAATGACCACGTCATCAACCCAAATGGCGAGTTCTACAATGATCCCAACGAAATATGGAAGCTAAATGAGGACTGAATTGTTATGCCAAGGATATGAATTTATATGTACAAGCAAACCGCTATGTAATATATATACATACTATATGTGTACAAAAAATAACGTGTGATCATTTGTAGGTATAATTGTTTTGTTATTTATATATGTTGTGTTATTTAATTATATATGTTGTGTCGAATAATAACTTAATTACTGGTGCAAAATATCTATTAGTATTAGCAGCATATTTGAATCCTATTATAATATTAAAACTAATCATCAATTGAAAAAAAAGAAAAGAAAAATAGAAAAGAAAAAAGATACAAACTCTTTACTCTCTGTTTCTAATACCAACTGGGACTAAATGTCCTGCCATGTGAATAGACCTAGAGGGCCCTTGTAGTCCTGGTTGGTATTTCGAACCGGGACTAAAGGCCTACCTTTAGTTCCGGGCACCCAACCGGGACTAAAGGTGCCCTCCTTTAGTCCCGGATTGGTGCTCCCGGTTGGGAAACCAGGACTAAAGGAGTTTCCTAGCTGGGAGTACAGACCGTTTATGTACTAGTGATCACTAAAAATGGAGTTCGGATGAGGGAGATATGCCCAATTTACTCCGAACTACTCAGGAAGCCCGTTTGCAATCTTCCAGAAGGCATAACTTTGTCATGTGGACTCCGATTTGGGTGACTCAAAACTCTATTTCTTTTATCTCGATGAGCTCTTCACAATGGTGTACTCCAATTCATCACTTGAGATACTTATATTTGGTGATTCTATTCCTTTTCAAGTTTAACCCCTGTAAAACATAGATTCACCAAAACTCGTGGAACTTGTTAGTTTCAAACCCTACTACTATGCTTTGTGGTTCATATCATGTCATGTCAAGCAATAGTTGATGGATAAAAATAAGCATTAGTGACTGTCAACAGGTTCCCCCAAGCTTACTCTTTGCTACTCCATAAGCAAAGCTAACCTCAACAATGGATCAGATGTTGCTGCAATACTCTCGCGCCTCATAAGTACACATATGTTCAAACAAGGACAGTCCTCCGGATTAGAGTGAACTATTCCAACTCAAGACTCAGTCATATTACCTTTCACCATGGGGTTTGTAGCCTTCTCTTAGGTCTTGAGTAGTTGAAAGACATAACAGTTAAGTCGAGCAATATGTTTTAGCTCTTTGATCAACTATTATTCTAGAGTTTTTGCAAGATTTTTTAAATAAAACTCAGAGATTCCTTGTATGACCCTTTTAAGTCTCTCATTTGTGGTATTTTTGGATCCTCTCCAAGGCAAGTGTAAGGTATGCCTTCTCTCTTATCTTAGAATATGTGGTATTTATATAAGCATGAGAAAAAGTTATAAAGACAGATTTCTAAATCGTTTCCATCTTACAGGACTTCTTCACTTGCTTGGGCTTAAGTGCAGTACCTGGAGAATAGTTCAATTCTCTTTCTCCACATGACACCCTTGTGTTGTCAAACTAATGAATCCCTCTCCGCCCCTGCTCCGCTCCAGAATCCGAAGTACCAGTACTAAAATACTCTCAAGATCGAGGAACTGGTGTTGTTGGATCAATGAAGTTAAGAATTGCGATTACTTTGCTTTCTTGTCAAATTTACTTCATAGATGACTGGGAACACGATCTAATTAGTGATTACCTAATAATTGAGTTAGTCAAGTCTACTATTTCATTCAGATCTGAAGGCTAAAAAGTTTACTTTCCGAAGGCCTAACAACAATTATTTTCTAACTAAAGTGGAGAAAGCGAAACATTGATTTTCTTTTAAGTATCACACTCTCGTTGATTCAGACCATACGCCGGCTCCATAGTTCAAGTAGTTACCAGTAGTTCTCTCGCTGCTTTTTCATGGCATCAAAGCTACGCGAGGGAAAGCGATGCTACCCACTCTGCTGCAAAAGGGGGCGGCTTTCTTCTTCCCCAAAATGACAGATTCAAACAATTTTTAGCAGGCATCTCTTGGAAAACTTTCAATTCGAGTGGCGGTATTCTCGAAAAAGAATACAATTAATTAGAAAATGGATTCAATTCGAAATTTCCATTTTTGTAATGGGAGTCGTTGTGATTACGGGTTGGCTGTCTAATTGTCCAGGTGGTGGCTGTGTTCGGGGGGGAGTTATTGCCTATCATTGTCCTCTATGGTAGAACCCATCAGGGAGGCCTGAGAGGCGGTGGTTTACCCTGTGGCGGATGTCAGTGGTTCAAGTCCGCTTATCTCCAGCCCGTGAACTTAGCGGATACTATGATAGCACCGAAGGTTGTCAATTCGTCAGTTCGATCTATGATTTCGCATTCATGGACGTTGATAAGATCCTTCCATTTAGTAGCACCTTAGGATGGACCCTTTATCGCAGCAATAGTTGTTCCCTGCTTAGGGATAACATGGGTTAGTGATAGCCACTTACTTCTCCAAACAGGTAAGACCTACCTGGTGGGGTTCGAATCCCCACTGTGAGATGCGTGGCCATGGTGGAAACGGGCTGCCCAAAAAGCGAGCCCCGGCCCGGGTCAGCATAGAATGGGGGGGGGGAGGACCGCCCTAATGTTGTGTTGGCCGGGTTGCGGGCGGATAAAAGTGGACGTGGGGACTCGGGTCGGAGCATAGGGTGATGCTTTTCTTGAGCTTTTGAATCCACAGGTACCTGCTCATACTTCATAGGTTTTCGAGGCCGAGGGTGAACTGGACTCGCATTTACTTGCTAGGAAAAAGAGAGTGGATCAGGCTACGACTAATGCTGAGGATAGGTCACACGACGGATTCTGTCCTATCCATTAGACAATGGACGCTTCTCTTTCGTATTTTACTCTTTATTTATTATTATTATTTCTCAGAACAAGAGAAATAATAAAAAACTGTTAGAACGAAACTCTTTTAGGAAAGAAAAACAGCGCATTTCCATTATGTACTTTCTATGGGAGCCGTTTTTGCTTTATTTGCTGGACACAAAGACCAACGACCCATCCCGAAGAGAAGTTGACTGACGGGGATGTCTCGAGAAGAAATTCTAGAGCGAGATAGAACAGTTCAAGCTGGATATCAAACTGCAAGTCGCATCGTATCAGAAGGTCTATCAGGCACGAGGGTGTTGGGCATTCTTAACGTCACTACCAAAAGTAGACTTAGTTTTCTAATTCTGATAACGGCGCCAAAAATGCAAAACCTATCCCTCATGCCACTTAAGCCAAGTTGTCATCCCCAACATGACATAAGAGACGCGGTATTGAAATATGCAATTGCTCTTCTAAATAAATAATCAAATGGGATCTGCAAGCGCACAAATTAATACCGATGTAGCATTTTAACCGGGAAGTATTTCAGGTATCGTTATTTATATTTTTACCACTGGGAAGGGATTGCTAAACATCAATGTTGATTATAGAATGGAATATAGAATTGAGTATCTATCATTGCATGTATAATTGAGAGCATCTATCTATCTCTTTCATACAGGAATAAGTGTCACATAAAGGATATATATATATATATATATATAAAGTAATGAATGGTGACAAAGATAGTTAATCTGATCAGCATAACTTAGCCACATATAAATATGATAAGCACCTCAATTAGATATTCTAGCAAGTCATTAGCATAGAATTAGGACGAACTACAAGAATATTTCCTATGTTATTCTTAACTATACAGTCTAGCACGTCATAGTTAGTGCAATTATACTTAGCAATCATTGCGAGACAGGATTACACCCATGCATAGTGATATTATCAAGGAATATGAGAAACATCGCAATCACACTCCTGTAATAATGTTGCTCTGCCAGCCCTATACACGAGAGGGCGACTATGTAAGAATCAATGGAGCTGTCACTACCATGAACTACCCCGCGATGTGGCATATAGGGTACAATCGCAGATAAATACGGTATAAACACCACGCCTACACAATATCTATCATTTACCCATGGATCCGATGGATAAACGCTATACGATCCTAAACATGTATATAATTCCAATCTAACTAAGCCAAGTATATAACTATGATAAACTAAGAACAATATAATTGCGAATATAAACAAGTAGAGCAAAGTCATAATCAATATATTGAAGTAGAACAGAGTCATATTCATAATATCGAAGAACAAAGATGAACAATTGAAGAACAATAGAGAATTACCAAGAATCCTCTAGACAGATCCGGAAACCAATCGAAGATTGACTCCTTCTAGTTCTAATCCTATGTAGCTATGCTAATCTAGAGATCTAATTGATGTGGTGGCTCTAGGGCTTGATCAGAGGCTTATTCTCCCTGATGAATAATGAATTAGGGTTGAGAGGTGCTCTCCTCCAGGGGCCAGGGGGTCTGTTTATATAGTCCTTCCAAGTGAATTTGGGCCGTCAGATCAAACCGACATTGATTGAACGGTTATCCTTGATCCTTTAGGTCGGTGGAGCATGATCCCCGAAGAGGACTCTGATTGGGCACCAAAGGGGGGTGGGCGCCCTGGTTTCTAGGGCAGGCGCCCTGGGCCTGGCCCCGGTCTGGAGTCTTCTAGATGTAATATAATTGCGCGACACGTTAATATCTCTATGTAAACCCGACGTGTGGTCCTTTCTTCCATAATTCCTGATAACCCCCTGCAGAAATAGACAAACACCAAAACTCGTGGAATTCTGTCAGATAAAACCCTAAGTCTCGATGTCGATTTCATTTGGATCCTTTTCTTTGTTTATTTGATAATTAAATTTGATACTTAAGGACCGTCAGCAAACTCCCCCAAGCTTACCTCTTGCTCGTCCCTGAGCAAGGATAATCTCAGCGATGGATCAGAAGTTGCTGAAATACCTTTGAAAATTGACGGTACACATGCTTCTAAATGAGGTCTCATATCTGAGTTAGAGTAAACTTATCAAGACTTAAAACTTATTCATTTTACCTTTTACCATGGGACTTGTAACCGTCACTTCTGTCTTGAGTAGTTAAAAGATAGAATGGTCTAGTCAAGTGCCATGTCTCTTATTCTTGATCAGCTATAGCCCTGGGGTTTTTGCAGATTTTCAAACAAAACTCAGAGATTCCTTGTATGACTCTCTCAGATCTCTCTTTTATGGTATTTTTGGATCCTTACTTAGGCAGTGATGGTATATGCCTTCTCTCAAAGTATGTGGTATTTGTGGTATAAGGCATAGTGACATTGCCTTCTCTCTCACCCTATTCTAATAAGGCTTTAATATCTGGAGCTCATAGGTGTGAGATAAAGTATACATACTTACAAGACATTTATTGCATAGTCAAACCATGGATCCAAAGAAACAAGTCCATAAATCAAATCAAGATGTGCATGTGTCACGAATGAATGGTGTATGGTGATGATGGTGATAACAATGGTGAAAGTCTAATTCTACTTGTGCTCTTTTGAGGGGATACATACCTTTCTTGCTTTTTGAAACTTTGAGGAGAATGAGATGCTCTATATTTTTTCTTTTTCTTTCCTCTCAGGTGGGTATCTTGTACCCCTAATTCTACTGTCGGACACTTGTCTATTTTTACCTCTCGTCTCACTTTTTTCTTTTCTTTCGAGGTTCCGGACCTTTTTATTTCCTCGTTTTTATTTTTATTATTATTATTTTAGAGCACTCATCTCATAAGACAATATAGCAATTGGTAGTAATCAAGATAACTTGGGCATTTATTTCACAGGGGAAAACATAGGAGTAGTATATTTTTTGGGTGGTTCTGGAGATGGAAATGGGTGGATATATATGGAAGCGTACTTCCAGAGTAGAAGCAGTATGTATGCGTGAACGTGCAAGTGAATCTTGATTTAACCATATGACAAGCTCATAAGGGTCTACACAGCTTGACCACACTCAATGCTCATAAGCAGTAAAAAGTAAATGTGTGGCTCAAAGTCTAGCAAGCATGTATATATGGTTGTGGTAGGAATTTAAACTCTCATCATACAGGAACTCACATGTGTTAAAGATTTTCAAAGATAAAATTCTCTAGGATTCTAGCATCTCTAGGAATAGATAAACAGCAGCTCAACCTTCCCATATCGTATCCGTTAACAACTTAGACTTCAGATCAAGATCTCTTCCCACAAGTTCAGGTTTAGAGTAAGCTTTAAATTATAACAGTTATGTCTAAACTAGAGAGAGAACTCAAATTTGAAAATTAGGCAGAGCAACTATTCATCATATCAATGCTAGAGTTTTATTATTAAGATTCAGTTTAGCATAGCCACTTTATTTATTTATTAAACACACTAAGCAAAAGACATATATTTATATAGGCACAAAATCTTTATTTGGTTTTTCATGTTTATGTATATTTATATTTTAATATAGTATAAGTATAAAGATAGATAGAAATACTTAGCGAGATAAATGGGGGTGCTCTCCCCCAAGCTGAATTTTGACGTAATTTCTTCTCATGTAGCTAGCAGGTGGCAGAGGTGTATTTGAAAGTCGACAGTATCCTGACAGCGATTAGAATGTCCTCCTTCTGCTAGTCTTCTTGATTTTTAATTTCTCTGGAGCTCAAATAGACAACAAAGCTTTATAGAACTGATTAGGTGTTAGCATAAATATCTAGCCTTTATCATGTTGAGCCTCCTCAATAAGTGTTACTCTCTATTTTTATATTTTCATTTTATAGAGCAAAAAAATATTTATTTTATTTTTATGCCACCACAGTGAATGTACTTATGGGTTTTATACCACTCGTATACTCACATGGGGCTTACTGTTTTTTAACATTTTTATTTTTCTTTTTAGGATAGTACGAACATAATTAACTAAGTAAACTATTTTAAAAAATTGAAAGGGAAAGGATAACTACCATGTTTACCTCTTGGCAAGGCGTTCGGTGTTTTTAAGTCCTCTGAACGGGACTCTCTATTTTCTCAGTTGTCCTAGGATTTGTTGAGTGGCGTAGTCGGTGCTTCCGGTGGTGCCTCTTCTTCGTGTATAGTTATCTTCTCTCTCCACACCTGACTCAGTGCTACGGTCTTCTCAGGATAATCTTGTTCAAGCTGTATGTCTTCAGATCTTATCACTTCTCCTTCATAGTCTGCCTATCCGTCCTTGATGATTTCCCTCCTCTGGTTGCGGTTGCATCGTCTTCTTCTTGTCCTCACCTGCTTAGAGTCTTCAACTATATAGTTAGGGTTAGTAAAATAGCAGCGTACCTTCTCTGAGGGGAAGTGCATATAGACTTCTCCAGTTCCAATGTAGATGATTGCTTTAACGGTGCTGAGGAACGGTCTTCCAAGGATGACGGGTGGATCGTATTCGTCTTCTCCCATGTCAATAACGTAAAAGTCTGTGTAGACAAAATGATCGTCTATTTTGACAGGGACATCAGTTATTATATCTTTAACCTCTCGAAATGTCTGATCTGCCATATGGAGCTGAATGTATGTTGGTTTCAGGAGCATGGTTGCGAACAAGAGCCGATAGGTGACCGCATGTAGCACCCGGTTTTAAGAACAAAACCAGATACACACCATATGTGAGCCCAGAAAGTCAAATCTCACATATAGCCACAATTAAGGGTAATATCAATAGATAATGCTTATATATATAACGAACTTAGTATAAAAGATATAACCTTAGATAGCAAACAGCGGAAAGACACTCCGATCTTCAGGAGAAAGCTCCAAATCCACAGGGACAACTGACGGTTGAGCACAAGCCTAAACTCTTTTCCAAGCTTGCGATCTGGTACCCATCTGAGATTTTTATCTAAATAAAATGTAAAGGCAAGCGTAAGTACATCTCGTACTCAGCAAGAATAACATAGGGTTCATGAGGCTCAAAGGCTAGACATTGGTTGAACTGCATGTAGCTTTTAGTTGTCACAATTTTAGCATATGAGTAGCATCGAGTTGTCAAGTCCTATAGTAAACTCATGATGAGGTAAAGTGAATAAAGAATAGCATAAACAACATATTAACAAAAATAACATTAATGAATTGCCATTAGTGTTCATTTATTCTGTATTGGTCCAAGGCCGCTCGTGACCGTGAGCACGGCTGATATATCAGTTTTACACTCTGCAGAGGTTGTACACTTTTACTGTGAGTCATGATTTACCCTTTCACCCGAGGCCCGTCGACCTGTTAGCCCACTACCAAGGAAGACCGGCAGGGTTCACTATGAAGACTTTCAAAGGTTCGTCTAACAAGTTAGGGTCGCTTGGTTTCGTTAGTCAGTTAGTGTGACTCACCCGCAGGAATCCACGGTCTGCTATCCCCCACTTGCACCACAAGGGTAACCACTAACAAGCTAGAAAAGGTCCTCATACTGAGCTAAAGCCAGAGCCATGTAGCCCTCACAGTTGTACTGTATGTCCCGGATAGTTAGATACAGATAAGTCCTTATGGAGAGAAACCAGAGCACCATAAGATAGCCCAATGCTCCAGCCCTCTTTACCAAAGTTGCTAAAAAGTCATCTTTTAATGTTTCTTGCATAATCCTTTAATCAAATTACAAGATCATGGTTTAGTGGAGCACTAGCATAAGCTACCCAATGCATAACCATAGGTGACAAGGTATAAGATCAATACTAGGAAATCCTTATCAAGGAGACACATGCAATATGAATTAAGTGATTAATGTTATTAGGAAACAAGGATGATCCCATGCTATACTTGCCTTGATCACACTGGTCTTGCTGATCCTGCTCGTAGTAGTACTCTTGATCACCCACGAACTGCTCACCGTCTATACGTAACCACCACATCAACAACAATCATCCAAGGATAATCATACAAAGCAAACAAGCCTATTATTAGAACAGAACACCAACAGTTATAAATAAAGATAAAAAGTTTATAAAACGAATCTACCTCGCTCTACGATCACACAGACGTAAAATTCACAAAAATCGGATCTAAAACGAAGAAATTATGATCTAAATAAGATTGCCTTTGATAAAATAATAGATTAAATCTAAACTCAGATTTTAAAAGTTGAAAACTTGTATAACAGTAGCACTAATCTATAGATTACGCGAAAACGAATCTAACGCAACTTGAATGGATCAATTCGGAGTTAAAACGGAGTTTTATGAGTAAAATAGGTTCAATGGCAAAACTGTAAATCTGAGAAAACGGTTTTTGAACTGCGCAGACAAAAAATACGCTTTCAAACTTAGAAAACGTAATCGGAGAAAGCGCAAAGGACCGCGGGTTTATACATTAAAAACTTTGGGGGGTTTTCTGCAAATTTGGCGGCCGAAGGGGTATCCTTCGATATCGGCCGTTGGATCGTGGATTAACGGACCAGATTAGATCGGGGGGGGAGGTTAATTCCGGCCAGCCGGAGGTGGCAACCCGCGGCGGCGCCATGGCCGATCATGGCCAGAGTTGGCCGATGCGGTGCTAGAGAACGGTAGAGAACAAACCAAACATACCGAGACGCTTAGAAGCTCGATGCGAGCTCACCTGAGGCCAAGATTGGAGCCGAGGAAGTCCGCTGCGAGCTCACGACGGCAAGAGGCGAGCGGCGGCCCTGGAATAAGGTTCGGCGTGAGTGAGCCACGCGCAGAAGGCACAAAAATGTGAAGCAAGAGTTTCGGTGACTTCGCAAAACGGACCCGAAGCCCGGCAAGCTGCTCACGGGGTCTTGGACGCGCTGCGGCGGCGGATTGGCTTTGGCTTGAATCTCGGCGACGAAACGCGACTGAAGCTTCACGACGGCTGGAGCTAGGGTTGAGATAGGGGGTTGCGGGGCAGCGGAGGCCGCTATTTAAAGCCTCCTCGGCGTGCGGGTCAAGCCAACGGCGGGGTTCGCGCGTGGCTGACGCGGAGACTCACCGAGTCTCGCTCGACTACGGGTGGAAGACGGGTCCGATAGATGGGTCCCACCTGTCGGTTACTCAAAGGCGCGGGACCCACTCGTAAGTGAAAAGAAGAGAGGGGAAGGGATGCTGGCGCGGGGGGGGGAGGGGAAACTGGGCCGCAGTCCACTTGGGCAACAGAGAAGAAGAAGGGGGGAAAGAAAGGTTTTGGGCCTTCGGGCTGAAAATAGAGAGGGAGAGTCTTTCTTTTTTTTCTGTTTCTCTTTTCTTTTAAAAACAAACCTATTTCAAAACATTTTCAAAACCAAATTTGAATTCCCTTTCAATCTTTAGCAAAAACCACTCATCACAATAAATCCAATGCAAAGGCATGCATGCTCAAACAAGTTGTTAACTCCTATACTAAATTTTAATAAAAATATTATTTTTCCTATATTTCATGGGCACAAAAATACACAATTTAATAATTTATCCTATTTTGGAAAATTGCAAATTTTGGGGTGTTACAATTCTACCCCCCTTAAAATGAATCTCGTCCTCGAGATTCGGTTGGTGCTTACTCAAACCAAAGCGGGTATGCTTTTCTTAGATCCTCTTCTCTTTTACAAATAGCCTCCTCTTCGGTGTACTGATTCCACTGGACTTTGTACATCCTGAAAATCCAACTCCTGGTCACACTTTATGTTGTTTCCGAAATTCTTACCAGGTACTCTTGTATGTTAAATCTGATTTAACATTCCATTCTTCTAACGACATCTGCTCTTATGGCACACGCACGTACTTTTTAAGTTGAGGCACATGGAAGACATCATACACTCCTTCTGAACTTTCAGTAGCTCTATTTGGTAAGCCACTTCATTCCATATTTCTTGCATCTTGAAAGGCCCGACATATCTTGGTGCTAACTTTCCTTTCATATTGAACCTCCACACACTTCTCTTAGGTGACATCTCCAGATAACGTAGTTTCCCACTTTAGATCTAATTCTCTTCTCAGATATCAACACAACTCTTATGTCGAGACTGTGCCACCCTCAGATTATCTCTGATCATTCTCAATTGCTGCTCTGCACCACTTAGAATCTCTAGCCCAAACACTTGTGTTCTCCCGTTTGATTCCAAATCAGCGGGGTTCTCCACTTACATCCATACAAGCTTTCAAAAGGCTCCCACCGAAGGCTCTAACTGTTGTTCTAAGAAAACTTCGCATACGGTAAACTCTTTGTACCATACTGCAATACACAAGCTCACAACATATCTTCTAAGTAATCTTTGTAGTTCCTATGGTTCCCAAATGAGTAATTAGTAGAGCTCATTAGGCAGTACCAGTGACATCGCTCCAGTTCAACACTCAACTCTTCAAATTTAAGTGTTACTTGAACTCCTCTAGGACACTCTTTATGCTCTGAGCATTCGCAAAGGCTTTTTCTCCTTCAAGTGATAGCATTTTTTTTCCAGCCATAACTCTTGATTCACTCAAATCCATCGACAATGTGACCAGCTCAAATCCAACTTCCTAAAGATGCCTTTTAGATTCTTACATTATATGTAGATATTACTCTTATATCCAAAAAGATAATATCTCCATGCTCTAGCAAACCTATGATAGCCTCTTGCCATATCTATAAAACTATAAGTCTCATTCACTTTCCTTTGGTGGTTTCCAACTCTTGCATCTTTAACCTTCTTAAGTCCATCCTTAAAGATGACATCTCTTAGGTGAGAACTTTCATCAACTAGAACATACTGGTCATGCTCTCTTTAGCAAAGAAATCTTTTGAGTCTCTGTAGCATCAACATTAGATGTACCATATCCACTTCCTATGTCGTCAATGCCATCTCACCTTAGTTATATTGAAGATTGGACTCCCATTTGATGATACTTTGAATCAAGATCAAACCTTGATTAATATGCACTCTCCTTGTAGATGGAACCAACATGTTAAGAACTTCTTAGCAAGGATACTTGATAGTGGTTTCTCAACCATAGGAATGATCAACACTTCCAAGTCAAGTGCTAGAATGTATGAAACATTCATCTTGTAACTTCGTTAGCTTGGCAACTGAAAGGTCCAAATGGCTAGAGGGGGGGGTGAATAGCCTATTTAAAATTTCTACAAACTTCAACTAGACAAGTTGATTAGTAAAACAAAAGGTGAAGCTATTCTAGCACTAGCACAACTAAGCTATGCAAGCCACCTACACAAGTCTAGCAAGAAAGCTAAACACAAGTTACAATAAGAAAGCACAACTACAAACTTGCTACACTCCTAAACAAGAAGACTAAACTAAACAAGCTAAACAACTAGCAAGATAAACAAGTAAGTAAAGGAGTGGTGAATGATTGTTATACCAACGTTGTAGAGTAGAGATATATCCAACCAATCACTCACAATCACAAGAATGTCCTCGGCAAGAGATGACACAAGATTTTTACCGAGGTTCACTTGCTTCCCGGCAAGCTACTCCTCGTTGTGGCGATACACCCACTTGATGGATCACAAGCTAATTGGCAATCCAAAGCCAAACCCTCAGCGGGTGCCGCACATCCAGTCACAAGATGGGGATCCTCCAAGCCACGAGCAATCCACTAGAGTAGCCAATTGCGATCTCCCGCGGGGAAGGCTCAAGAACCCCTCACAAGTCACTTGGTGAGGCTCGAAACAATCTCCAAGCACGAGCTCAACACCACCGCTGCTCCAAGCCATCTAGGGCGTCGAGAAACACCCAAGAGTAACAAGAAATCCGCAGCAAACTCAAGAATCAAGTGCCACTAAATGCAACTCTCAAAGCAATGCACTTGAATCTCACTCAATATCACTAGGATTAGCAATCAAGCAAGGAGATGAGTGGAAGGAGTGTTCTCTAGCTCAATGTATGTCTCAAGTAATCAAATGTGCAAGAGTTGGCCTCCCAAAGCCGGCCACCTTCTATTTATAAGCCCCCTCAAAGAAACTAGCCGTTGGCCACTTTCACTGGGCTGAAAACGGGGGCACCGGACGCTACTAAGTGATCACCGGACGCTCGACCCCCAGCGTCCGGTGCTCAGGGAAAGGCCACGTGCCCTCTTTGAATCTCGCGTGTCAGATTCTAACGGTCACCTGCGGACCACCGGACGCGTCCGGTGCTCACCGGACTCATGCGCAGAGAGTTTGTCAAACTCGCGACCTCACCGGACGCTGGGCACTGTTGGGTATTTTAAACGCAAACAGAAAAATCCGCAAGCGCACGGATACCGATGTAGCTTTCACCCGGGAGTATTCCAGAGTATCAATTTTCCACAGGGAACGTGAGTGTACTAATTAAGATCCAAGATCGCCTAAGGATAACTATATAATTATTTTTTGTGGGAAGAGAGGAAGTTTCCTGAGAGTTCTCTAGTTGATCTAAGAATCAAGAATTACTTCAAGATTATCTATTTCGGGACATCAGAACACTAACCACAGAAAGAGATGAGAAGGGGGCTAGGAAGCTCGGACTACGGTCCTACAAACACCAATCCGAACGAGGTGGGATACGTCGACCGTTAGGGCTGTCACTACCCTAGGGCTACCACAACAATCCGCAGGATTGGGTGCAATTCCAGGTAATTGCAAGACTAAACACCACGTCCAATCTATTAATTACTACTCTAATGTTGCAAAGATAAGAGCACTTGATGCAAGCGGGAATCCAATAAATAACTTGAATATAAATAAAAGTAATTAAAGAACTTAGGATTATGAATTGAAGAACTTGGAGAACGATGAAGAACGAACCAGTTGCTGGAAAAGTACAATGTTGAGGAAGATCCGACAGATCCGGCTCCTCCTCCTCCGCTCTCCTCTTCTCTCTCCCTATTTTCTAGATTACAACTAGAACTAACTAGAACTATAACTAGAGGAACTAGAACTAGAACTAGATGAACTAGAACTAGATCTAGATGAACTAGAGGTAGAACTAGAAGAACTAGAGGGATCCTCTCTACTTGGATGAAGAATTGAAACCCTAACTTTGATTCTGTAGAAGAGGTATGATCTCCAGGGGCCAGGGGGTCTGGTTTTATAGTCCCTTCAAGTGAATCTGGGCCGTCGGATCAAACCGACATTGATTGCACGGTTTTCCTTGATCCTTTAGGTCGGTGGAGCATAATCCGCGAAACGTGTCCTGATTGGGCACTGTAGCTGGGCGGGCGCCCAGGAGAGTTGGGCGGGCGCCCTGCCTCCGAGCCCGATTTCCTTCCCGTTCGTTCCCGTGGCTTCTGGAGTCTTCTAGATGATAGAAAATTGCGCGACACATTAATATCTCTATGTAAACCCGACATGTGGGCCTTTCTTTCATATTTCCTGATAACCCCCTGCAGAAATAGACAAACACCAAAACTCGTGGAATTCTGTCAGATAAAACCCTAAGTCTAGGTGTTGGTTGGATTTGGATCCTTTTTCATGATTAGTTGATGGTTAAATGTGAGCATTAAGGACCATTAACAAGCTCCCCCTAGCTTAACCTTTGCTCATCCCTGAGCAAATCTAAAATCAGCAAGAAAATAGGGGTTACTTTTATGCCTCTTACTACAGGGTTTTTAAGTTATCACTAAGGTCTTAAGTGATTGAAAAACAGAACGATCAAGTCAAGCACTATGTGTCAAGTTCTTCTGTCTTACCTTTGTTCTGGAGTTTTTTATAAGTCTGCAAAATAAAACTGAGGCATTTGCCTTCTTCTCGAAAGATGTATAAGTAGAGCTTTAAAAGTTTTAGCATACTTACTTTGCATTTTGCTATGTCAACGCTCGGAGTAAGGGAGAGGAATGTCATACTCCTAGATCAAGACCTTTGACCTTTTTGAGAAGTTTGTCATCTCTTACTGGCATATTGCTTATTAGAGGGACCATGGGCTATCATTTTTTTTCTCTTTTATTTTCTAGTGGGCAGCAAGTACCCCTAATTCTACTGTCGGACACATGTCCATTTTTTTCCACTCAGGTGGGTATCTTTGTACCCCTAATTCTACTTCGGACACTTGTCCATTTTTACCTCTCGTCTCACTCTTTCTCTTTTTTTTTCGAATCAAATTTTTGCATAGTCCCATGCCTCTAACGCAATAATACTTCGGAAGAGTGAATCTTTTATATTTTTAAAACAAAAAGATCTTGATCTTTGGAGCATGATAATTCTCTCAACCAAAACTACAAGAATTAACAATGGCTTGAACAAAGCAAGTGCCCACAGTTTTAATATTTATATCTTATAAGACTCTAGGTATTATGATCTCATATTTTTTTATGAAATTTTAGATTTTCAAAAGATAAAATCTCCAGAACTCTAGCAAAACTTGGAACAAGTTAAATAGTAGCTCAGACCTTCTCATATCATGTTTGTCAATTACCTAGACTTGAATCAAACTTTCTTTTTATTTTATTTAAAACTTAGGATTACACAAAACTATTGTATATTACTCAAAAGAAAAACTTTGTTTGGTTTCATGGTTATGCATTTTTTTTATTTCCGAATACTAGTAAATAAAACTAAGAAAGAAAAGTAATACTTATCTAGATACACGTGGGGGTGCCTCCCCCAAGCTGGATGTTGACATAGTCGTTCACTCTTGTAGCCTGCATGTTTGATCTCACTCTTCTTAAGCCTCAAAATCCTGCACAACCCAAATAGACAACAAAACTTGTGGAGCATGTTAAGGGTTAGGTAATTGTCTAGAGCTTATGAGAGCTTAATATGAGAATTCTATAAACTCAATCACATCAAGTTCCTCTACCAGGTTGTTTTGTGGCTCAAGACAGATTTTCAAGCGTTGACCATTTACCTTAAAAGTGTTACCTATGTCATCTTGGATGGTAATGGCTCCATGAGTTGAAGTGTCAATAACCTTATATGGTCCATCCCACTTACTTCGTAGCTTACCATGCCCAAAGAGCTTAACTCTTGAATTGAATAGTAGAACCTTATCTCCAGGCTTAAACTCCTTGTGCTTGATTCTCTTATCATGCCATCGCTTTGTTCTCTCTTTATAGATCCTTGAATTGTGGTAGGCTTTCTCTCTCCATTCTTCTAGCTCAGATAGTTGCATCAGACGATTCTCGCTAGCGAGGTGGAGATCCATGTTCCATTTCTTGAGTGCCCAATGAGCCTTAAACTCTACTTCCACAGGCAAGTGACAAGTTTTTCCATATACAAGTTGATAAGGTGACATGCCTATGGGTGTTTTCAATGCAGTTCTATATGCCCAAAGTGCATCAGGAAGTTTGTCCTTCCACCCCTTACCCATCTCATCTACAGTCTTTTGTAAAATATTTTTGATTTGTTTGTTAGATGTTTCGGCTTGACCGCTAGTCTGAGGATGGTATGGTGTTGCGACGTTGTGTCGAACTCCATGATCGGCTAGGTACTTCCGGAAGATTTTGTCGATGAAGTGGGAACCTCCATCGCTTATGACTATCCGGGGTATACCAAAGCGAGGAAAGATTACTTCATGGAACATTCTCTTGGCATGTTTTGAATCAGCTGATCGACAAGGTAAGGCTTCTACCCATTTGGACACGTAGTCCACAGCTACTAAGATATACTCGCAATTCCCAGACATAGGGAATGGCCCCATGAAATCAATGCCCCATACATTGAAAAGTTCTACTTGAAGATTATTTGTGAGAGGCATTTCATTTCGTGAGTTGATATTCCCATGTTTTTGACATTGGTGGCATCTCCTGACAAAGTCCTTTGTGTCTTCATACATCGTTGGCCAGAAAAAGCCACTTTGCCAAATTTTAGCATGTGTCCGGAATGCTCCATAGTGTCCTCCATATGGCGAGGCATGGCATCTTTCCATAATTTGAGTAGCCTCAACCATAGGAACACACCTTCTCAAGAGTCCATCAGCGCAGACTCGGAAAAGATATGGCTCATCCCAAAGGTGGAAACGACTATTGTGAAGCAACTTCCTTTTGTTTGCACCAGGTGGGACATAGCCTTTTACTATAAAATTTACGATGTCTGCGTACCATGGATCTGCATGTGTTATCTTAAGTAGGGTGTCATCCCTTAGGTAGTCATTTATGGGAAGCTCATCATGTGTTTCCTTATATTGAAGCCTAGACAAGTGGTCGGCTACAGAATTCTCAACTCCCTTCCTATCTCGGATTTCTATGTCAAAGTCTTGGAGTAGAAGAATCCACCGAATTAGACGAGGCTTAGCATCTTTCTTAGTGAGGAGGTACTTGAGAGTAGCATGGTCTGAATAGATGATTATCTTCGCCCCCACTAAGTAAGATCTAAACTTGTCTATAGCAAAGACAACAGCCAAAAGCTCTTTTTCAGTTGTAGTGTAATTGAGCTGTGGTCCAGACAAGGTTTTGCTAGCGTAGGATATGGCATAATGCTTTTTATCCTTGGTTTGTCCTAAAACGGCACCAACCGCAAAATCGCTAGCATCACACATGATCTCAAAAGGAATATTCCAATCAGGTGGTTGGATAATTGGGGCTGAGATGAGTGCTTTCTTAAGAGTTTGAAAAGATTCATGACACTCATCACTAAAGATGAAAGGTGCATCCTTAGCTAGGAGATTAGTTAGGGGTCTAGCAATTTGAGAGAAATTCTTGATAAAGCGTCTATAAAACCCTGCATGTCCCAAAAAGCTACGGATTCCTTTCACATTCGTGGGAGGTGGAAGTTTTTCAATAACTTCAATCTTTGCTTTGTCCACCTCTATACCACGTTCGGACACTTTATGTCCTAGCACTATTCCTTCCTGAATCATAAAATGACATTTCTCCCAGTTCAGGATTAAGTGCTTTTCTTCACATCGCTGCAAGACTCTATCTAAATTCTCCAAACAATGATCGAAGGTTTTGCCATAGACGGTAAAATCATCCATGAAAACCTCCATGATCTTCTCAATCATGTCCGAGAAAATAGACATCATGCACCGTTGGAAAGAAGCTGGAGCATTGCACAATCCGAACGACATTTGTCGGTATGCATAAGTTCCATATGGGCATGTAAAGGTAGTCTTTTCTTGGTCATCTGGGTGGATTGGGATTTGGTGATATCTAGAATAACCATCAAGGAAACAAAAGAAAGAGTGGTTTGCAAGCCGTTCCAACATTTCATCAATGAAGGGTAACGGAAAGTGATCTTTCTTTGTAGCCTTATTGAGTTTTCGATAGTCAATACACATACGCCACCCAGTGACAATTCGTTGAGGGATGAGTTCATTCTTCTCATTCCTAACGACCGTCATTCCTCCTTTCTTTGGCACTACTTGGACAGGGCTAACCCACTCACTATGTGGCACAGGATAAATAATCCCAGCACGATAGAGTTTGAGGACCTCTTTCTTAACAACCTCTCGCATAGCATTGTTAAGTCTCCGTTGTGGTTCCCTTGAAGGTGTAGAATTGGGATCAATAGGGATACGATGAGTGCAGAGAATGGGACTAATGCCCGTGAGATCCTCGAGAGAGTAGCCAAATGCTGATCTATGTCTTTCAAGAACAGTGACAAGTTGTTGTGTATCATAATCGGAAAGCTTGTCACTGATAATTACTGGAGTTTTTGAGTTGTTGTGCAAAAAGACATATCTAAGGCCAGAAGGAAGAGGTTTTAATTCTATCGAAGGAGGTGAAGGTAGTTCATTTTTGTCTAGCTCAACGGGTTCTACCAACTCTTCTTCTTCTTGAACAAAGTGTTCATGATTAAAGAATGGTTGGGTCATCTCCTCTTGAGTCACCATTAAGACCTCCTCAATAGGATCTGGGTCAAGTTTGGGTTCCACTATCGTGTTAATTGATCTAACAAGAGGAACAACAATAGTGGAATTCCCAACCTTGAAGTCTAAATGACCTTGTTGTGGTTGTTCATGTAGAAGTTTTATGATTGGTCTACCAATCAAGAGAGGAATCTCTGGTATGTCAAAAATGTAAAAATCTAGACATATTCCAGAGTCCTTGATTCTAACAGGAACTGCCCTTAATACCCCATGGCTTTCTAGAATTAATCTAGATGGACTTTGTAAAAGTTTTTGAGATGGGGTTATGGACTCGTTGGGATAAAGAGTGCCAGCTAACTCCTTGGAAATAACATTTATCCCAACATATGGAAAGTAGTGCACCATCCTAGGGGACCCTCTAATTTGGCACAGAAGAATGGTTGAGGGAGTGATGATTCGAGCTACCTCAGGAGACAGCTCAGCTTCTGTTAGCCATTCATAACTCAGAATAGCCGAAACGCTTTTGATGTGTTCTATGTCAACAGATTCTACTCTTAGAACAGATTGAGTGGTCCTTACTAGAGGTCGTGTTTGGATAGGAAAATTCGAGGTGTTTCCATAATCTTCAAAAAGATCTTCCTCGAATTCAAAGGGATGCTCTAAAGGTGGTGGTTCATCATCCTTTAGTTGGTTTTGCATTCCCTTATCAAGAGGTTTCTCTACAACCAAATTAATAGGTGGGTCAGGTGGAATTTCTAACTCGGTTGCAAGTTTCTCACCTTTTGGTTTAGCATCAGGCTCGACTTCTTTTTCTTCTTCAGGAAACTCATCATAAATGCCTGTGTAAGGGGTATTTTCAAGGATTCTTTCTAGGATGGCTCTCCCCTCATTTGTGAGTTTGTGTGTGAATGAGCCTCCTGAAGCAATGTCGAGGTGAAGAGCAGCTTCCTTGTTTAGACCACGATAAAAGTGGTAGTACAGTACATGGTCAGGCAGGGAAAGGTTTGGACCGGAATTGGTAAGGCTTGTGAACCTAGCCCAAGCTGCTCCTAAAGTTTCCTTCTCTCTTTGTTTGAATGTAAGAATTTCGATCCTAAGGTCAGCGATTCGAAAGAGTGGGAAGAAAGCGAGACAAAAGTTGCTCCGAAGTTCATCCCAACTTCCATTAACGCCTCCTACAGAATGAGCATACCACTTTTTTGCTCTTCCCAAAAGGGAGAACGGAAATAATTTCCATTTAAGGGTGTCTTGTGTCATGCCGGAAATAGATCGGCAAGAGCACAACTGCTCGAATTCTCTAAGGTGGGTGTATGGATCTTCATCTACTTGCCCAGAGAAGGATTGCTCCTCAATCATGGCTATTAGATCAGGGCCGAGGTCGTAGCCATCTGTAAGAATTGGATGTGATGATGGTGGTGGCTCTAATAACTCGCCCTTTGGAGCAAAGAATTTATAGATAGGAGTGAAATTCATGTGGTGTGGTGAAAATGGTAAGGTGAGTGTGGTAAAAAAAGAAAAGAAAAAGGATACACGGACGACTTGGTTCGAAACTAGCACAGCTACCGTTCCCCGGCAACGGCGCCAGAAAGCTTGTTGGGTATTTTAAACGCAAACAGAAAAATCCGCAAGCGCACGGATACCGATGTAGCTTTCACCCGGGAGTATTCCAGAGTATCGATTTTCCACAGAGAACGTGAGTGTACTAATTAAGATCCAAGATCGCCTAAGGATAACTATATAATTATTTTTGGTGGGAAGAGAGGAAGTTTCCTGAGAGTTCTCTAGTTGATCTAAGAATCAAGAATTACTTCAAGTTTATCTATTTCGGGACATCAGAACACTAACCACAGAAAGAGATGAGAAGGGGGCTAGGAAGCTCTGACTACGGTCCTACAAACACCGATCCAAACGAGGTGGAATACGTCGACCGTTAGGGCTGTCACTACCCTAGGGCTACCACAACAATCCGCAGGATTGGGTGCAATTCCAGGTAATTGCAAGACTAAACACCACGTCTAATCTATTAATTACTACTCTAATGTTGCAAAGATTAGAGCACTTGATGCAAGCGGGAATCCAATAAATAACTTGAATGTAAATAAAAGTAATTAAAGAACTCAGGATTATGAACTGAAGAACTTGGAGAACGATGAAGAACGAACCAGTTGCTGCAAAAGTACAATGTTGAGGAAGATCCGACAGATCCGGCTCCTCCACCTCCGCTCTCCTCTTCTCTCTTCCTATTTTCTAGATTACAACTAGAACTAACTAGAACTATAACTAGAGGAACTAGAACTAGAACTAGATGAACTAGAACTAGATCTAGATGAACTAGAGGTAGAACTGGTGAGGTCGTTGTCCCGATCTTCACGACGTAGGATAACTAGCTGAAGATCAGCCGATAACTTGCTGCAAGCAGCGAGGATAACTAGTGCAACCTGACGACACGCACAAGGAGCCAACCACCGTCTCTATACGGCAGCCTGAACCAAGGATTCGCCCAACCACACTCTCAAAGAACCAACCTACGCAACCTGAACTCGAGGATCATGAGCACGAATTGGGTGCCGATGACGCGGCCGCTTCTGTAATATCCGCGAAGGAAAACACAAGAGCAAAGGGGTAGAGATCTCTCTCTGAATTTGTTAGCACACAGCTGAACAAAGTGGTTTGTATTCTCAATATCATAAGTCTTGGATTACAATGAGTCTTAGGGGGTATTTATACTAGCAACAGCCCTGCTAGATAGGTATGAAAACGAAATAGAGTTTCTGAGGGAAGGCAATGTGAAAGGTCCCCTCGAAATGGATTCCCGAAGTGACTTCGCGTGACTGTTGGCCTCCAGAGCAGTTTCCGAAAAACTGACCATAACTTTTTATTGGGAAGTCCAAATGATGATCCGTTTCTTCGGTGTGAAACTAGACTCCGAGAGCTTTCCATCAATATATTCCATGCACCACGAAACGCTGTAGATTGGTACAGTTTTACTTGGCAAGTTGTACCAACATTCTATCACGACAGACTGTTGACCTTCTGAGCAATCTGTACTAATTCTGGTCTGCAGGTAATATGGTGTATCCAAACTGGTCGCCACTTGATTCATTGGAAAGTAGACTCAAAGAGCTTTCCAACAAGTGCTCATGGGCCTTCATAGGATCTAGAAATTGAAAGTTATGATCTTTTCTTTCAACTGGTCCGTTCTGCACCGCACTGGTCCGATCTGCCCTTCTTTCAACTGGTCCGTTCTGCACCGTGTTGTTCCAATCCTTGCGATCCAGGTCACCTCCCTCCTCATGTGTATACCTAAGCATAACCAAAGTAGAACACTTAGGTAGTATAATATTCTCATTAACATTAATAGAACTCTCACAAAGTAGCGCGTTCACCTCTTGTTGTAGCTTCTTGGCTCGGCTACGTGTAATTGCTCCATCAATGGCTTGGGCTGGTGCCGGCGTAGTCGGTGTAGAGGTTGGCATGGAATTATAGGGAGCATGCTTGGTTGGGATGTCCTCATCATCCTCCCCCTCTTGAAAAGGAGTCGACCTCGACTCTGATTCTTCTAATCTGAAGAATGGTGTCAAGTCAGCAACATTGAAGGTTGTGCTAACACCATAATCTTCAGGAAGCTCAATCTTGTAGGCATTATAATTGATCCTGGACAGCACTCTGAATGGACCATCTCCCCGTGGCATCAACTTGGATTTACGCTTCTCAGGATAGCGGTCTTTGCGAAGATGTACCCACACTAAATCTCCGGGCTCAAATATCACCTTCTTGCGATGCTTGTTTGCCCAATCAGCATAGTACTTGGACCTTCTTTCGATTGCTTCTTTGGTCTTCTCATGAATCTTCTTGACATATGATGCATGCTTGGAAGCTTCCATGTTAATCCTTTCCTGCAATGGTAGAGGCAACAAATCGATCGGAGCAAGGGGTTTGAATCCATACACAACTTCAAAAGGACACATATTAGTTGTAGAATGTACTGCCCTATTGTAAGCGAATTCCACATGTGGCAAGCACTCTTCCCACTCCTTCAGGTTCTTCTTTATCAAGGCTGTGCTGAAATCTCTCACAAATCTCCTGTAAAAACCAGCAAGTCCATGAAAACTTCTCACCTGACTCACATTTTCAGGAGTTGGCCAATCCTTGATTGCTTTCACCTTTGATACATCAACCTGAATTCCTGAACCTGAAACAACAAAACCAAGAAACACAACCTGATCTGTACAAAATGTGCACTTCTCAAGGTTAGCAAATAATTTTTCTTTTCTTAGCACATCCAAAACTTGCTTAATATGATCAACATGTTCCTCCAATGTCTTGCTGTAAATTAGAATATCATCAAACTAAACAACAACAAACTTTCCAATGAATGCTCGCAAGACATGGTTCATCAATCTCATGAACGTGCTAGGGGCATTGGTCAAACCAAAAGGCATAACTAACCATTCATACAGCCCAAACTTTGTTTTAAAAGCAGTTTTCCATTCATCTCCAATCTTCATTCTAATTTGATGGTAACCACTTCTCAAATCAATTTTAGAAAACATCATAGAACCACTCAATTCATCAAGCATATCATCTAGCCTAGGAATAGGATGACGATAACGAACGGTGATGTTGTTTATGGCTCTACAATCTACACACATCCTCCAAGAACCATCTTTCTTTGGCACCAAAATCACAGGAACAGCACAAGGACTTAAACTTTCTTGCACATATCCTTTATCTAAAAGTTCTTGTACTTGCCTTTGAATCTCCTTGGTTTCTTCCGGATTGGTGCGGTACGCCGGACGGTTTGGAAGTGCAGCTCCAGGGATGAGATCAATTTGATGTTCAATACCACGCAAAGGGGGAAGTCCAGCAGGTGTTTCCTTTGGAAAAACATCGTCATAGTCCTGCAAAACACGTGCAACAACACTAGGGACAGATGTTAAGTCATTAGCTGAAAGCAATGTGTCCTTGCACACAAGTACAAATAGTACTTGTTCTGGGTTTTTCCTCACATCTCTCATTTCAGATTTGGTGGCTATCATCACGAAGTTCTCTCCCTCTCTTTTTCTGTCATCTCTCATGTTTGGCTCGTGGCTCTCACTCACTGATTTGTGGAGGGCACTCAAATTATTTTTCTCTCTTTCTTTTGCACTCTCATTCCTCACTTCGGAGCTCTTTTGCAAGTGCTCAGCTAGGATTTGCTGCGGTGTCATGGGTTTAAGAATCAACTCCTTGTTCTTCCACTTGATGGTGTATTGATTGGTTCTACCACAATGTAGAGACGATCGATCATATTGCCATGGTCTTCCCAACAGCATGTGGCATACTGTCATAGGCGCCACATCACACTCAACAGTGTCAATATATTCACCAATCTTGAATGGAACTTTCACTCTTTGTGCAATCTTAATAGAACCTGAATTATTAAGCCATTGCACATGATATGGATGGGGATGTTTCAGCAGCTTCAACCCAAGCTTTTCAACCATTTCTTTGCTTGCAAGATTGTGGCAATTGCCACCATCAATGATCACTTTGACAACCTTATCTTGCACTTTAGCTCTAGTCTGAAAAAGATTGTGCCGCTGTCCATTTTCAGCATCACTCATTTGTACACTCAAAATCTGAGTTACAACAAGAGCAGCACCAGATTCAAATTCACAGATGTCATTCTCAAGATTACTCTCACTTCCACTATCTTCTTGTTCTTCCTCACTAGCAGATTCATACTCCCCTTGATCATTCACAATGATGGTTCTAGCGTTTGGACACTCTCTTGCAACATGACCACGACCACCACACTTGAAGCACTGAATTCCACTACTCTTGCTGGAAGAACCCACTGAGTTTGCTGATTTGAATTTCTCATTTTGAGCAGCCAACTCTTTGCTACTAGAAGAACCAAGGTTGCTAGATCGTGCACCACCGTTTGAGCTGGAAAATGTACCTTTACTTCCACTTCCTTTGGGTGCAAATTTACTTCCACTTGCTGCACTCTTTGTGCTGAAAGATACTCCTCTAGTGGACTTCATGTCCTGCTGCAATTGCCGCTCAGCTTTGCTAGCTTGATGCACCAATTCAACAAGATTACGATATTGCTGAAATTCAACAATGCGCTGAATATTCCGATGCAGCCCTGACATAAATCTTGCAATTGTTTGCTCTTCATCTTCAATTACATTGGCTCTAATCATCGCCTTCTCCATCTCTTTATAATACTCATCAACACTGAGGCTTCCTTGCTTCAGATTCTGTAGCTTGTCAAATAAATCACGGCGATAATGTTTGGGGACAAATCTTGCTCTCAATTCTCTCTTCATTTCAGTCCATGAACGAACATCACCTTGACCAGCTTCTTCTCTTTCATTCAACATTTGCTCCCACCAGATTAGAGCATACCCATCGAAATCAAGAGCAGCCATGGCAACCTTCTTTCTCTCAGAATAATTATGCACACGAAAAATTTTATCCACCTTCAACTCCCATGTAAGATATGCTTCAGGATCAGATCCTCCTTCAAACTGGGGCATGGTGAATTTTAACTTGCCAAACCTCTCTTCATTGTGCTGATTACGCCTACGATTTCTTCGGTGACGACGATCATCATAATGGGGCTGTTCATCCTCTTCTTCTTCATCCTCTTCCTCAGTTTCACTTTCTTCCAATCCAATACCTCTCCCATGTCCATGACCAGCACCTCTACCACCATGATCACGTCGTGGAAAAGGAGGTCTTCTTGCATTGGCAGCAGCTCGCTCTCTACGCCGTTCCCTTGCACGACGAGCAGCTTCTCCTTCGCTTTCTTCATCTTCATCTTCATAGTGACTGCCATTTGCATTATCACGAGGATGAATTTGCAACCGGTTCATGAGTGCTTGAACATTGTTTGTTAGCGTCTCCATGCTTTGTTTCATCTCATCGAATTGTGCCATGGTGACACAATCATCAATCTCCGGATGCTCAGCCATCTTGCTCTCTTACCAACCGAAGCTCATGTGAGTTCCCCGCAGATTACAACGGCCAATGCGAGGTGGTAACCGAGAATGATGGTTGGGAGAATCCAAGATCAGTATTTTCCTATGACGGTGGGTTATTTGTGGAGCTTGGTGGGGATATATTTCTCAAGGAATGCAATCTGAATTCTTGATATTCTAAAGTTAAACCACAATCCAAACTAGAAGTTCAATGCCTAGTGCTGACCACAAGATATGAGTGATGTAAATAGATCAAACACACGCGCAAAGATAATTCAGATTTGATGCAAACAAAGAGTATGCCTAGGATGCAAGTGTTGCAATCAAACCCAAGCAAAATTTTGCACCAAAGATGGATAATGACTGATTGTGTGACTTGATATAAAATTCAGAACTTGAGCACATAAACAGAGTGAACTTTCTACTCTTTCTTCACAACTTTTCTTCCTCAACTTTCCTCTTTTTTTTCACTTTCCTTTTTTTGATACTTTTTTTTATAACTAAGAACAAGAGCAGATATAACACTTACACACACTTTTTTTTTGAAACAAGACACAACCGTCAGCGTTCTAACTTGATAGGCTCAAAGTTTACGCGAAGGATGATACCGGTTTCAGATTTTCTTTAGGGATTTCTAGATATAAAAGAGGCACAAAGGACACACAAAGGACATGATGATCAGCAACTAAACAAAACTCTAATGGACTGAAACTTAACCAAACTCACAAGAAAAATAGATTGAAACAAAGGGCTAATGCAATTTTTTTATGGCTTTTTGGTGGATAGGACGAACAAGATATATATATGTAGCTAAGGGTAAAAATCCTACCGTAGAAACTTGAGCTTTGATACCAGATGGTGAGGTCGTTGTCCCGATTTTCACGACGTAGGATAACTAGCTGAAGATCAGCCGATAACTTGCTGCAAGCAGCGAGGATAACTAGTGCAACCTGACGACACGCACAAGGAGCCAACCACCGTCTCTATACGGCAGCCTGAACCAAGGATTCGCCCAACCACACTCTCAAAGAACCAACCTACGCAACCTGAACTCGAGGATCAGGAGCACGAATTGGGTGCCGATGACGCGGCCGCTTCTGTAATCTCCGCGAAGGAAAACACAAGAGCAAAGGGGTAGAGATCTCTCTCTGAATTTGTTAGCACACAGCTGAAAAAAGTGGTTTGTATTCTCAATATCATAAGTCTTGGATTACAATGAGTCTTAGGAGGTATTTATACTAGCAACAGCCCTGCTAGATAGGTATGAAAACGAAATAGAGTTTCTGAGGGAAGGCAATGTGAAAGGTCCCCTAGAAATGGATTCCCGAAGTGACTTCGCGTGACTGTTGGCCTCCAGAGCAGTTTCTGAAAAACTGACCATAACTTTTTATTGGGAAGTCCAAATGATGATCCGTTTCTTGGGTGTGAAACTAGACTCCGAGTTCTTTCCATCAATACATTCCATGCACCACGAAACGCTGTAGATTGGTACAGTTTTACTTGGCAAGTTGTACCAACATTCTATCACGGCAGACTGTTGACCTTCTGAGCAGTCTGTACTAATTCTGGTCAGCAGGTAATATGGGGTATCCAAACTGGTCGCCACTTGATTCATTGGAAAGTAGACTCAAAGAGCTTTCCAACAAGTGCTCATGGGCCTTCATAGCATCTCGAAATTGAAAGTTATGATCTTTTCTTTCAACTGGTCCGTTCTGCACCGCACTGGTCCGATCTGCCCTTCTTTCAACTGGTCCGTTCTGCACCGTGTTGTTCCAATCCTTGCGATCCAGGTCACCTCCCTCCTCATGTGTATACCTAAACATAACCAAAGTAGAACACTTAGGTAGTATAATATTCTCATTAACATTAATAGAACTCTCACAAAGTAGCGCGTTCACCTCTTGTTGTAGCTTCTTGGCTCGGCTACGTGTAATTGCTCCATCAATGGCTTGGGCTGGTGCCGGCGTAGTCGGTGTAGAGGTTGGCATGGAATTAGAGGGAGCATGCTTGATTGGGATGTCCTCATAAAGAACTAGAAGAACTAGAGGGATCCTCCCTACTTGGATGAAGAATTGAAACCCTAACTTTGATTCTGTAGAAGAGGTATGATCTCCAGGGGCCAGGGGGTCTGGTTTTATAGTCCCTTCAAGTGAATCTGGGCCGTCGGATCAAACTGACATTGATCGCATGGTTTTCCTTGATCCTTTAGGTCGGTGGAGCATAATCCGCGAAACGTGTCCTGATTGGGCACTGTAGCTGGGCGGGCGCCCAGGAGAGTTGGGCGGGCGCCCTGCCTCCGAGCCCGATTTCCTTCCCGTTCGTTCCCGTGGCTTCTGGAGTCTTCTAGATGATAGAAAATTGCACGACACGTTAATATCTCTATGTAAACCCGACGTGTGGGCCTTTCTTTCATATTTCCTGATAACCCCCTGCAGAAATAGACAAACACCAAAACTCGTGGAATTCTGTCAGATAAAACCCTAAGTCTAGGTGTTGGATGGATTTGGATCCTTTTCCATGATTAGTTGATGGTTAAATGTGAGCATTAAGGACCGTCAACAGGCACCAGACGATCCGGTGCTCACCAGACTCGTGCGCAGAGAGGGTTGCAAAAACCCCTCACACCGGACGCTACCAGAGTGCGTCCGGTGCTCAACCCTAGCAAAGTGAAGCTCTGACAGCACACCGTACGCTCGGGCCAGCGTCCGGTGCCTCCGCACTGAGCGTCCGGTGAGTGTTTCCCACTGAGAAACACTTCCGCTACTTCTCCAAATTTCCCACCGGCGTAATAGAAAATATACACTTAATTTTCTCAAAAGCCTGAACCCGGTCAATCACTTCTCTACTCATCTTAGACCGGCGAAAGTAAAACCCTATGTTTATACCTTTGCCTTGATAACTTTGCTCCGTGTTTATCACCATGATCTTCACTTCATGCTTCATCCCTTTGTGATCATGTGGCCACCTTTCCATGCCACCAAGCACCTTCATCACATGTGTTGCTATGCCTAACTCAAATCACTTAAACACAAAGCATTAGCAACTTGGTGTCATTAATTACCAAAACCAAACTTGGGCTTTCAATCTCCCCCTTTTTGGTAATTGATGACAACCATCACAAAGATATGAAAAGAAATCATAATGAACATGAATTGCTTGTCCAAAGCATTTTTATCATGAGACAAGGTTGGACAAACATTTCAATTTCGGTTTTGGTAGTACTAGCTCCCCCTACATATGCGCTTCCAAGAGTTTGGTTCAAGTTTGCACATATGCATGAATTAGAGTTTTGGGAGATTTATTTCTACCAAAAAGATGCTAAGGTATATAGAATGGACCTTTGAAGCGTGATACCAATCGGAGTTGCCAAAATACCATCTTTAGCACCAATGTAGCTAGACATACATCAAAAACTCAAGATACCTCGTGAGATCACATTATATGTCTAGATACCACATGAAAATAAAACTCTATGCTAGAAAACAAAGCATCATTCAAGTTCTATTTCTAGCAAGCACCAAACAAACAAGAGTGGTGAATTTAACCTTGCAATGCAACACAACATTATGTTAGTGCACATTCAAATACAACAAATGGTTCATGAGCTTGCTCCCCCTATTTGTGTGCTCAAGTTTAAAGAAGTTTTCTCTCTCTATCTTTGTTTCTCTTTCCTCTTTTTGACTTTATCTTTGTTTCTCCCCCCCTTTGTCATCAATAACCACAAAGGTTCATCTTTTAGTGAGAATTAGGTCAATCAATGTGAGGGTCAAATTATGGTTCAATCTAGATCACTTGCCTAAAACATGTAATTCGGTTTGATCCAAGGACAAGCTTTTTCACACCTCATAAAGTATAAGGGTTATCTTGACCATGTTGAATTACACATCATAAACTCATATTCTAGATTCAACACTAGGCTTGCAAGCTCACAAACATGTCATATGCTACCACTATATCAATCAAACATAAAAGCAATAGTGGTACCTTACATACATCAAAATCTTTTGATTTTCATGAATGAGCCTATTTGTCATGCAAACATGTCTATATATTCTAATCTTGTCCTTAGCAGAGTATGAATGCTATGTCAACCAACTTTACCTTGCATTGTTGGAGGAGAGACATGTCATATATATAAATGTGGGGGTGCACTCATCTCAAGTTGGAGAAGTCAAGTATGTTCAATTCATTCCTCAACTTACAAAATCTCTTCTCATCAAGTGGCTTTGTGAAGATGTCAGCTAGTTGATCTTCGGTGCCAATGCTTTCAATGCTAATATCACCCTTTTGTTGATGATCTCTTATGAAATGGTGCCTTATGTCAATGTGCTTGGTTCTTGAATGTTGAACCGGATTTTGTGTCATCTTGATTGCACTCTCATTGTCACAAAGCAAAGGCACATTCTTGAATTTGATTGCAAAGTCATTCAAGGTAGCTTTCATCCAAAGCAATTGTGCACAACAACTACCGGCACTAATGTATTCGGCCTCGGCTGTTGATAGTGCAACACTATTTTGTTTCTTTGATGACCATGAAACTAGAGACCTTCCTAGCAATTGACAAGTGCCACTTGTGCTCATTCTATCAATTTTGCATCCACCATAGTCGGAGTCTGAATAACCAATCAACTCAAAGTTAGACCCCTTGGAATACCATAATCCAACATCATGAGTGCCCTTAAGATACCTCAATAATCTTTTGGTTGCCTTCAAGTGACTCTCTCTAGGTGAAGCTTGATATCTTGCACATTTGCACACACTAAACATTACATCCGGCCATGATGCGGTGACATAGAGCAAACTTCCAATCATGGACCGATATAGCTTTTGATCTACCATGTTGCCACTTGCATCACTACCTAATTGATCATTTGTGCCCATAGGTGTGCTCATTGGTTTAGCTTCTAGCAACCCAAACTTCTTGATCATGTCCTTGATGTACTTTCCTTGACTCACAAAAGTGTCATTCTTCATTTGCTTGATTTGAAGACCAAGGAAGTAACTAAGCTCTCCAATCATGGACATCTCAAATTCATTTGCCATCATTTTTCCAAACTCTTCACAAAAGTCTTGATTGGTTGATCCAAAGATGATATCATCAACATAGATTTGCAACACAAACAAGTCATTGCCTAGCTTCTTGGTGAAGAGGGTAGTGTCAACCTTTCCCATCTTGAACCCTTTAGAGAGAAGGAAATCTCTCAATCTCTCATACCTTGCTCTAGGTGCTTGCTTTAAACCATACAATGCCTTCTTGAGCTTGTAAACATGGTTGGGTTTCTTGTCATCTTCAAAACCAGGAGGTTGTTCAACATAAACCAACTCATTGATGTATCCATTGAGAAATGCACTCTTCACATCCATTTGATAGAGCTTGATGTTGTGGGCACAAGCATAGGCTAATAATATTCTAATTGCCTCCAATCTTGCAACCGGTGCATATGTTTCTCCAAAGTCAAGACCTTCAACTTGAGTGTAGCCTTGTGCTACTAGTCTTGCTTTGTTTCTCACAACCACACCATCTTGATCTTGCTTGTTTCTAAAGACCCACTTGGTACCAATCACATTGTAGTTCTTTGGCCTCTCAACAAGCTCCCACACTTGATTTCTTGTGAAGTTGTTCAATTCTTCATGCATGGCATTTACCCAATCGGAATCTCTCAATGCATCTTCTATTTTCTTTGGTTCCTCAAATGAGACAAATGAATAGTGCTCACAAAAGGATGCTAGTCTTGATCTTGTTTGTACACCACTTTGGATACCACCAATGACTTGATCCATGGATGATCTCTTGCTATGCTTGTAGGTTGGAGTATTGGGAGTTGATTACTTCCACTAGCTTGACTTTGATTTTGATCATCGTCATGAGAGCCACTAGTACTAGCTTGATTTGTATCAATTTGCACTTCTTGTTTGATCATGTGAATGTCATTATCATCATCAACTTGCATTGGCCTTATGTCACAAACATCCATGTTCTTCATTGCATTTGCTAATTGATCTCCTCTCACATCATCAAGATTTTGAACTTCATTTTGAGATCCCTCGGTTTCATCAAACTCCACATCATGGACTTCTTCCAATGTGCCACTTGTCAAGTTCCAAACTCTATATGCCTTGCTTGTGGTAGAATAACCAAGTAAGAACCCTTCATCACATTTCTTCTCAAACTTGCTCAATCTAGTGCCTTTCTTGAGAATGTAGCATTTGCAACCAAACACTCTAAAGTATGCAATGTTGAGCTTTCTTCCATTCAATAGCTCATATGGTGTCTTCCCAAGCTTCCCATGGCAATAGAGACGGTTGCTACAATAGCAAGCCGTGTTGATAGCTTCACTCCAAAATGAATGGCTAACATTGTATTCACTAAGCATTGATCTAGCCATATCAATCAAGGTTCTATTCTTTGTTTCAACTACACCATTGGATTGAGGAGTGTATGTTGGAGAGAATTGATGTCCAATGCCAAGATCATCACATAATTCCTCAATTCTTGTGTTCTTGAATTCACTACCATTGTCACTTCTAATCTTCTTGATAGTGGTTTCAAACTCATTTTGCACCCTCTTGACAAAAGACTTGAATAGATCACAAACATCACTCTTGTCATAGAGGAAGAACACCCAAGTGTATCTAGTGTAGTCATCTACTATCACAAATCCATACTTGTTGCCACCAATGCTAGTGTATGTTGTTGGCCCAAATAAATCCATGTGCAATAGCTCAAATGCCTTTGATGTGCTCATTTCACTTTTCTTGGGATGTGCATTTCCAACTTGCTTTCCGGCTTGACAAGCACTACACGGTTTATCTTTCTCAAAGGTGACATCCTTCAAGCCTCTAACTAAGTCATGCCTCAATAGTTTGTTCAATTGTTTCATTCCAACATGACCAAGCCTTCTATGCCACAACCAACCCAAACTTGATTTGCTAATTAGGCATGATGTCAATTGAGTGTCACTATCATTGAAATCAACCAAGTATAAGCTACCATGCCTAAATCCTTTGAATATCAAGTTTGATCCATCAACACTAATCACTTCAACATCATCACTACCAAAGATGCACTTGAAACCAAGGTCACAAAGTTGTGCAATTGACAAGAGATTGAAATCAAGGCTCTCAACTAGCAACACATTTGATATGCTCATGTCATTTAAAATAGCAATTTTACCAAGCCGTTTGACCTTGCCTTTCTTGTTGTTGCCGAAAGTGATAGAATCAAAGCCACCATTTTGACTAGTATCAATTGATTTGAACATACAAGACTCTCCGGTCATATGTTGAGTGCACCCACTATCAAGCACCCAATGCCTTCCTCCGGCTTTGTAATTGACCTACAAGACAAGATCAATTCTTTTTAGGTACCCAAACTTGATTGGGTCCTCCAAGGTTAGCAACTAAGCTCTTTGGTACCCAAATGGCTTTCTTCTTTGAGCCCATCCATGGTGCACCAATGAACTTAGCATGAACACCTTTTGTATCCTTGGTAAGCACATAGAAAGAATTAAGCTTAATTGAGGATACATAAGCTTTGGGTTTCTTGTTCATGCATTGTTGCTCTAGGTGCCCAACTTGCTTGCAAGCTTTGCAATACCGGCCATTGTTCTTCACAAAACTAGTTTTGTGAGGAGCAAAGGCGGCCTTGCCTTTCTTGGGGTTATAGCCCAATCCCTCTTTGTAGAGAGAAGCTCTTTGGCTACCCAAGCACATAAGCAAGCGGTCCTCACCACCATAAGCCTTGGCTAAGGTGTGATTGAGCTCCTTTACCTCCTTCTTGAGAATTTCATTCTCAACTTTTAGTGTGGTGTCACATGTGAAACCATCACTACTAGATGAGGATGATGTAGATGTGCTACATGAAGGTTTAGTAGAAGCAACAACAATAGGCTTACTTAAGATATCACATGTTAGGCCTATGTTGCAAGTTTTAGCTTTCACCATTTTAGTAGGCTCATTTTCACACTTGTTAACTAGAGAGGAATGAGCTTCTTCAAGCTTAGTGTAAGCCTTTTGAAGCTTCTTATGGTCTTCCTTTAGACTCTCATAAGATGCTCTAAGCTCATCAAGTTCTTGCTCAAGGGTTTTCTTATCCTTAAGCAAATCCTTGCACTCCTTTCTAGTTTCTTTATAGTGATGAGTGCAATCTTCAAGCATAGTGATTAGTTCATCATTAGTTGGTTCATCATCATCACTATCACTATCACTAGCATGGTCACTCTCATCATCGGATGATACCTTAGTGGCCTTAGCCATGAAGCATGATGGAGTGTCGAAGATGGAGCTCTTTCCTTGAATTGCAATGCTAGCATGCGCCTTCTTCTTTGTGCTCTCATCATCACTTGAGGAGTCATCACTATCCCAAGTTGCAACATGGGCATCACCCTTCTTCTTGTTTGAGCCTTCCTTCTTTTCTTGCTTCTTCTTTTGCTTCTTTCTTTCCTTCTTGATAACATCTTCATCATCACTATCATAAGGACACTTGGCGATGAGATGATCCTTGCTATGGCATCTAAAGCACCTCATGGAATGGTCATTCTTCTTGGAGGAGCTCTTCTTTCTTCTTGCCCGATAGCCCTTCTTCTTCATAAACTTGCCAAATCTTTTGACAAGAAGAGCCATCTCCTCATCTTCATCACTATCACAAGAGCTTGCTTCTTCTTCACTTGATGATTCTTGCTTGGCTTTGCCCTTGGATGTGGAGGCCTTGAATGCCACACTCTTCTTCTTTTCATCATCCTTCTTCTCACCATCCTTCTTCTTTTTCTTGATCAACTCATCCTTCTCATCATCTTCTCTATAAGCATCACCGGTCGTTACTTCTTGGAAAACTTGTTGGGGAGTTGATTCACTAAGTGTTGTCTTGACTAGCACGGTGATCAACGTGTCAAATCTCTTGGGCAAGCTTCTCAAGAACTTCATAGAGAATTGACTATCTTTTACTTCTTCCCCAAGTGCCTTGAGTTCATTCACAATGACTTGCAACCGGTGAAACATCTCCGGCACACTTTCATCTTCTTGCATCTTGAAGCTTGAGAACTTTTCTTGGAGGATGTATGCTTTGGCAGTCTTGGTACCTTTGGTGCCTTCAAATGTTTCTTCTAATTTTGCCCATGCATCATGAGCAACCTCAATATTCTTGATTTGCTCAAAGGTCTTGTCATCAAGAGCTTCATGAAGAGCACTAATTGCAATGTCATTGCATTGAAGCTTCTTTTGTTCAACCGGTGTTGGTGCATTCTCATTTGCAACCTCAAACTTTGTTTCGGTCACCTTCCAAACTTCTCTATTGATTGAGTTGAGATGGGCGGTCATCTTGACCTTCCAATAAGCATAATTTGTGCCATCAAAGTAAGGTGCCTTCTTAGTGTTGTTGATATGCAAACTAAGAGCCATTTCTTCACCGTAGGTTGTTAAGCCTCAAATAAACGGTGCCTCGGCTCCGATACCACTTGAAAGGTCCAAATGGCTAGAGGGGGGGTGAATAGCCTATTTAAAATTTCTACAAACTTCAACTAGACAAGTTGATTAGTAAAACAAAAGGCGAAGCTATTCTAGCACTAGCACAACTAAGCTATGCAAGCCACCTACACAAGTCTAGCAAGAAAGCTAAACACAAGTTACAACAAGAAAGCACAACTACAAACTTGCTACACTCCTAAACAAGAAGACTAAACTAAACAAGCTAAACAACTAGCAAGATAAACAAGTAAGTAAAGGAGTGGTGAGTGATTGTTATACCAACGTTGTAGAGTAGAGATATATCCAACCAATCACTCACAATCACAAGAAAGTCTCGGCAAGAGATGACACAAGATTTTTACCGAGGTTCACTTGCTTCCCGGCAAGCTACTCCTCGTTGTGGCGATACACCCACTTGATGGATCACAAGCTAATTGGCAATCCAAAGCCAAACCCTCAGCGGGTGCCGCACATCCACTCACAAGATGGGGATCCTCCAAGCCACGAGCAATCCACTAGAGTAGCCAATTGCGATCTCCCGTGGGGAAGGCTCAAGAACCCCTCACAAGTCACTTGGTGAGGCTCGAAACAATCTCCAAGCACGAGCTCAACACCACCGCTGCTCCAAGCCGTCTAGGGCGTCGAGAAACACCCAAGAGTAACAAGAAATCCGCAGCAAACTCAAGAATCAAGTGCCACTAAATGCAACTCTCAAAGCAATGCACTTGAATCTCACTCAATCTCACTAGGATTAGCAATCAAGCAAGGAGATGAGTGGAAGGAGTGTTCTCTAGCTCAATGTATGTCTCAAGTAATCAAATGTGCAAGAGTTGGCCTCCCAAAGCCGGCCACCTTCTATTTATAAGCCCCCTCAGAGAAACTAGCCGTTGGCCACTTTCACTGGGCTGAAAACGGGGGCACCGGACGCTACTAAGTGATCACCGGACGCTCGACCCCTAGCGTCCGGTGCTCAAGGAAAGGCCACGTGTCCTCTTTGAATCTCGCGTGTCAGATTCTAACGGTCACCTGCGGACCACCGGACGCGTCCGGTGCTCACCGGACTCATGCGCAGAGAGTTTGTCAAACTCGCGACCTCACCGGACGCTGGGCACCAGACGATCCGGTGCTCACCGGACTCGTGCGCAGAGAGGGTTGCAAAAACCCCTCACACCGGACGCTACCAGAGTGCGTCCGGTGCTCAACCCTAGCAAAGTCAAGCTCTGACAGCACTCCGGACGCTCGGGCCAGCGTCCGGTGCCTCCGCACTGAGCGTCCGGTGAGTGTTTCCCACTGAGAAACACTTCCGCTACTTCTCCAAGTTTCCCACCGGCGTAATAGAAAATATACACTTAATTTTCTCAAAAGCGCCGAATCCCGCCTCGCAAGCTCGGCGGGAGGGAGAGAGGAACCCACACCCCTCTCAATCCTAGGAACTCCACCTCCTTTGTAAATGTGCTAACACCAACAAGTGTCCACCACCAAAGTGCACGTGTGTTAGTTTTTCACAAACATTTTCCTAAAGGAGTTAAGTTAGCACTTTACTAGATCCTAATGCATATGCTCAAGATATGGACCTAGTAGCACTTGATTCGAGAGATGACCGTGATTTCCCCTCTTGATAGTTGGCTATCTATCCTAAACCCGGTCAATCACTTCTCTACTCATCTTAGACCGGCGAAAGTAAAACCCTATGTTTATACCTTTGCCTTGATAACTTTGCTCCTCATTTATCACCATGATCTTCACTTCATGCTTCATCCCTTTGTGATCATGTGGCCACCTTTCCATGCCACCAAGCACTTTCATCACATGTGTTGCTATGCCTAACTCAAATCACTTAAACACAAAGCATTAGCAACTTGGTGTCATTAATTACCAAAACCAAACTTGGGCTTTCAGCTACCCCCCTTAAGAAGAGTAAACAAGGGGGCACAAATGGGTAGCTTGTTCCATCTTCTAAGTGAATTATCTTATCATATGATCTTCTAATATCCAAGAGAAACTCATGTGCATTGACACGTACAAGAAATCTGAAATTCCCCATGAAATAAAAATATGCAGCATAGTAAAGCAGCTATAACTCATACTCCATCAGTCTAATATACTTATGGCCCACACCGTTGGGAACCTGACAAAATCCTCTATGACTTTCGTATAGAATACTGTCTCAGGCTCTGACATTAACTTTGGATAAAACAACCAAGGACAATAGCTATCTAGAAAATATCTCAGCACAGTCGTGGCAACTTGCAACAGTCATATCTCAAGCTACAAAAATCATGCGGGGACGAGTCTTACATGGCTGAAAATCTTATGAGGTCCTCCACAACTTCTGTATATAGCACTTTCCCTGATTCTGAAGTTAATGTGGCTGAAAAATAGAAACTAACTAGAACTGTCTAGATTTTGAAACTGTGCAGAAACATCAACTTGTAGATGCCATAACTCAAGTCCTATTAATCCGATAAAGTTGCAGCTTGCATCGTTGCAAAGCTTATCAAAAGACCTAAAACTTTATTATAGAACCTTTTCCCAAATTCCGGAGTTACATTTATCCAAAACAGTAGGCAACTGAAACTGGTCCAGATTCCTGACAGCCCAACTGTACCGTCTTGTGATTTTTGTAATTCCCAAACCACAACAGCTATGGGGGTGATTCTTGCGGTCAAAGAAAGATCTTGAAGTATACTATCACCCAGAATTTTCACATGATTTTATGGTCCTCCGAGATTAGGGATTTGATCTGAAGAAGATAAGTTGCTCCCAAAAGACAAGGACAAAGAAACAAGAGAAACTAAAACCCAACTATTTATTCACGAGTCCTTATACCTTAGGTCTGTAAACTAAATGAAATTGTGGAGAAACCCACAAGATCATTGCACTCATTATGAAAATCCAACTCAAACATAAGCACTAAAACAAACAAATCAAACATTAAAGGTTCACAGAGCACACATATTTGACACAACTTTCGCTACTAACGTTTATTACATAGGGGGACTTCCTACTTCTTAAACACGGTGTGACTGCAGCGACATCCAGGGTAATATCTTTTGCATGGAGTTAAGCGAGGTATGTCCTCCACCTCATTGATCTTAGGTAATCCACCATGACTTCTCCACTCATCAATCTCATCCAGGGCTTCCTCATAGTATTGCCTTACTTCTGCCAATTCTAGTTGACTGTCTTCTAGCTTTTGATGCATGACTTGGATAGTCAAAGCCATCTCCTTTAGTTGTTCATTCTGCTCCAAGTAGGGGTCAGCCATCACACATTGAAAAGTGCCTAGTGGACGACGAGGAAGATACTTTTGTTTTCCATTCTTCCTCTCTTCGTAGTGCTTTCCATGATATGCCAGAAGAGCTTGATGGGCAGCATCAGATATGCTAGCATGCTTACTGAAGCGGTCACTGAGAGACGAGTGAATGGATTCCACCATGCGTGAACCAGTAAACTCATTCCACCTTGTGATGTGTGCTTCCGTGCTCCAGTGGCTCTCATACTTGGGATGAGTCCACTTAGTGCACTTATATTCCACCTTGGCTTGCTGTTCAGGATAGTGGTCTTGTAGTATACGCACAAGCCGAGGGTGAAAGAAATCTTCGCCACTAAAGGATGTGGTAAAGTACTCCTTCCGCCAACAAGTATGTCTTGAAGTGACAGGGCGAGCTTCTTCATACTCTGGTTCCGTTAAGCCATAGATATCCCGAGTTAAGCATGGTCTTCCAGAGTTGTTGTGAGCAATCTTCTCGTTACGAACCATCTATATATTTAGACCAAGAGTAAGTTCGAATAGAAGCAATAATTTTATAATAGAATTAGATGATAGAAGCATAAGAATTTTAGCAAATAGCAAGGGTGTGATAGTAAGCATGAATGTAGTGAAGCAAAGATGACTAAAACGACCATTACTATCTAGGCTTGCGTCCTACAGTCAGCATTGCTTTGATACCACTTTGTAGCACCCGGTTTTAAGAACAAAACCAGATACACAACATATGTGAGCCCAGGAAGTCAAATCTCACATATAGCCACAATTAAGGGTAATATCAAAAGACAATGCTTATATATATAGCAAACTTAGTATAAAAGATATAACCTTAGATAGCAAACAACGAAAAGACACTCTGATCTTCAGGCGAAAGCTCCAAATCCATAGGGACAACTGACTGGTTGAGCACAAGCCTAAACTCTTTTCCAAGCTTGCAATCTGGTACCCATTCGGGATTTTTATCCAAATAAAATGTAAAGGCAAGCGTAAGTACATCTCGTACTCAGCAAGAATAACATAGGGTTCATGAGGCTCAAAGGCTAGACACTGGTTGAACTGCATGTAGCTTTTAGTTGTCACAATTTTAGCATATGGGTAGCATCAAGTTGTCAAGTCCCATAGTAAACTCATGATCAGGTAAAGTGAATAAAGAATAGCATAAACAACATATTAACAAAAATAACATTAATGAATTGCCATTAGTGTTCATTTATTCTGTATTGGTCCAAGGCCGCTCGTGACCATGAGCACGGCGGATATATCAGTTTTACACTCTGCAGAGGTTGTACACTTTCACTGTTAGTCATGATTTACCCTTTCGCTCGAGGCCCATCGACCTCTTAGCCCACTACCAAGGAAGACCGGCAGGGTTCACTATGAAGCCTTTCAAAGGTTCGTCTAACAAGTTAGGGCCGCTTGGTTTCATTAGTCAGTCCGTGTGACTCACCCGCAGGAATCCACAGTCTGCTATCCCCCACTTGCGCCACAAGGGTAACCACTAACAAGCTAGAAAAGGTCCTCATACTAAGCTAAAGCCAGAGCCATGTAGCCCTCACAGTTGTACTGTATGTCCCGGATGGTCAGATACAGATAAGTCCTTATGGAGAGAAACTAGAGCACCATAAGATAGCCCAATGCTCCAGCCCTCTTTACCAAAGTTGCTAAAAAGTCATCTTTTAATGTTTATTGCATAATCCTTTAATCAAATTACAAGATCATGGTTTAGTGGAGCACTAGCATAAGCTACCCAATGCATAACCATAGGTGACAAGGTATAAGATCAATACTAGGAAATCCTTATCAAGGAGACACATGCAATATGAATTAAGTGATTAAAGTTATTAGGAAACAAGGATAATCCGATGCTATACTTGCCTTGATCACACTGGTCCTGCTGATCCTGCTCGTAGTATTACTCTTGATCACCCACGAACTGCTCACCGTCTATACATAACCACCACATCAACAACAATCATCCAAGGACAATCATACAAAGCAAACAAGCCTATTACACCAACAGTAAAAAATAAAGATAAAAAGTTTATAAAACGAATCTACCTCGCTCTACGATCTCACAGTCGTAAACGGATCTAAAACGAAGAAGTTATGATCTAAAATAATAGATTAAATATAAACTCAGATTTTAAAAGTTGAAAACTTGTACAACAGTAGCACTAATCTATAGATTACGTGAAAACGAATCTAACGCAACTTGAACGGATCAATTCGGAGTTAAAACGGAGTTTTTATGAGTAAAATAGGTTCAATGGCAAAACTATAAATCTGAGAAAACGGTTTTTGAACTGTGCAGACGAAAATACGCTTTCAAACTTAGAAAACGTAATCGGAGAAAGCGCAAAGGACCGCGGGTTTATACATTAACAACTTCGGGGGGTTTTCTGCAAATTTGGCGGCCGAAGGGGTATCCTTCGACATCGGTCGTTGGATCGCGGATTAACGGACCAGATTAGATCGGGGGGGTGGTTAACGCCGGCCGGCCGAAGGTGGCAACCCGCGGCGGCGCCATGGCCGATCATGGCCGGAGTTGGCCGATGCGGTGCTAGAGAACGGTAGAGAACAAACCAAACATGCCGAGACGCTTAGAAGCTCGATGCGAGCTCACCTGAGGCCAAGATTGGAGCCGAGGAAGTCCGCTGCGAGCTCACGACGGCAAGAGGCGGGCGGCGGCCCTGGAATAAGGTTCGGCGAGAGTTAGCCACGCGCAGAAGGCACGAAAACATGAAGCGAGAGTTTCGGCGACTTCACAAAACGGAACCGAAGCCCGGCAAGCTGCTCACGGGGTCTTAGACGCGCTGCGGCGGCGGATTGGCTTTGGCTTGAATCTCGGCGACGAAACGCGACTGAAGCTTCGCGGCAGCTGGAGCTAGGGTTGAGATAGGGGGTTGCGGGGCAGCGGAGGCAGCTATTTAAAGCCTCCTCGGCGTGCGGGTCAAGCCAACGGTGGGGTTCGCGCGTGGCTAACGCGGAGACTCACCGAGTCCGGCTCGGCTACGGGTGGAAGACGGGTCCGACAAATGGGTCCCACCTGTCGGTGACTCAAAGACGTGGGACCCTCTCGTAAGTGAAAAGAAGAGAGGGGAAGGGATGCTGGCGTGGGGGGGGGGAAGGGGAAACTGGGCTGCGGTCCACTTGGGCCAGAGAGAAGAAGAACGGGGGAAAGAAAGGTTCAGGGCCTTCAGGCCGAAAATAGAGAGGGAGAGTCTTTCTTTTTTTTTCTGTTTCTCTTTTCTTTTAAAAACAAACCTATTTCAAAACATTTTCAAAACCAAATTTGAATTCCCTTTCAATCTTTAGCAAAAACCACTCATCACAATAAATCCAATGCAAAGGCATGCATGCTCAAACAAGTTGTTAACTCCTATAGTAAATTTTAATAAAAATATTATTTTTCCTATATTTCATGGGCACAAAAATACACAATTTAATAATTTATCCTATTTTGGAAAATTGCAAATTTTGGGGTGTTACACCGCAGCCATTATGTTGACGCCCGATCCTGTGTCGCAAAACGTCTTGTAGAAGTTGTATCCATTTATGGAGCAATAGATGCTTGGCATTCCTGGGTCGTCCTTCTTGGTCAGAAATGGTGACTTAAGTCGATGATCTTGTCCTTCATGAACTGCAGTGACCATCTTAGCTGACTTGGTCCACACTTGCTTGTTCCTGTTCCTCCTATTGGTCCTTTTCCTTGGTTCATGTCGAGATTGCTCTGGGATTTGTGTAGTCTTGTTCTTGAAGGAAAATGTCTCCTTCCTCCCCTTGATGTAGAAACTGATCTTGGCAGCGCTAGCGTAGATGATAGCTCCCGAGGTTTTTAAGAATGGCCTCCCTAAGATGATGGGTGCCCACTCATCATTACCGGTCTCTATCACCACGAAGTCTGCTGGGGCGTACATGGTACCAACTCGGACACAGAGGTTCTTCAATATTCCCTTTGGGAAACTTAACGCCTGATCTGCAAACTGCAAACACATGGTTGTTTCTAATAAAGGATATGTAAAGAAATTTTCATAGAGTACCCTGGGCATAATGTTGACGCTGGAGTCAAAGTCACCGAGTGCTTCTGGGAAGTCCACCATGCCGATGGAGATCGGGATGACGGGGCGTCCTGGATCGCCTCTCTTGACCAGCACAAGGTCAGTAGTAACTTCAGTGACGGGGTTACTCCAGTAGTTACCTGCATCAAACATGTCTACAAGATTTGCAGATTCTAATCCTTCCGGTTGTGCTAGTATACCGGGCTTAGTAGCAGGAACGACAGCAGCTATTTGATTTAACTGTGATTCAATCATTTTATTAAAGCTAATTTGATTCTTGATGGCAGTAGAGAAATTATCCATTCTATTATTTATATTTTCTAGCATTTTATCATTAGATGCCAATTTCTTAGATAGGTTATCCATTAGCTTTCCTTGATTAGACACTAACTCTCTCAGAGGTGGAAATTTTTTTTTATTATTATTGTAAGAATTGTTACCTTGATAATTACCGGAGTAGTTATGCCATTGTTGATTCCAACCTTGATTTTGTTGAGGACGATTGTAGTAGTAGTAGTTGTTGATGTAGTTCACATCCTCAAGCATCTCAGGGCAGTGGTTGCCTGAGTGTCCAGTATCTCCACACTCCTCACTAGTCATGTGAGAGTCGTAGATGTGCATAACTTCTTTCTTATCTCCAGCTCTATCATCGAGCTTCTTCATGAGCAGGTCTAGCTTTGTAAACATCATTTCTACCTCCTGGAGCTGATGCAAACCTCCACCTTTCTTGCGTGTCTGGGTCCTCTCTTCATTCCAGCCTTGGTTGGACGCCATCTTCTCCACAAGAGCTGTGGCTTGTGATATGGTGAGTGATAAGAATGCTCCTCCAGCTGCAGCATCCATGGTTTCTCGGGCATTGTTGCCGAGCCCATGATAAAACATCTACATTAGTAGTCAGCTCTCCATTCCATGATGGGGACATTCTAGGATGTAGTCTTGGAAGCGCTCCCATGCTTCTAGAACGGATTCATCATGTTGTTGCTGAAAACTTGTAATTTTCCCGCGGAGAGCATTGGTCTTGCCCATGGGAAAGAACTTAGCCAGAAAGTTCGTGGAGCAGAGTGCCCACGTAGTATTCTTCTCCTTTGTAGCGTAGAACCATTGCTTCGCTCTCCCTAATAGCGAGAATGGGAAGAGGCGAAGTAGTATAGCATCTCTATGGACTCCTGATATGGTGAATGTGCTGCAAATCTCCAGGAAGTGTTGGAGATGAGCACTAGCATCTTCATGTGCCTTCCCACAGAACTGGTTGGATTGCACTATGTTGATAAGTCCAGGCTTGAGTTCAAAGTTGCCGTCGATCTCTACAGTAGGTCCAGTGCGGATGTTGTCCGTAGTTGGAGCTGAGAACTCACAGATCGATTTGTTTGCCATGACTTCGATCTCTGAAGACAAGTTCCGGGTGAAACTTCAGAGATCTTCTTGATTGGATGAAGTTTCGTGCTGAAGTGTTGATGATCTCTTCTTGAGCTTGGCTCTTGTTTTTCTGAATAATGCTTCGGGATTGTCAACAAAATTTCCTGGAAGATGTCTTCTATTCATACATTACCCTGTATAAAATAAAATAGAAAATAACGGGATAAAACTGTATGAGAGAATTGATAATCTCGATCATATTAGTGATGCGAATGATGACTCGAAATTCTATATTCATTCCTGATTAGTAACCAACCTTCCCCAGCAACGGTGCCAAAAATGCTTGTTGGGCATTCTTAACATCACTACCAAAAGTAGACTTAGTTTTCTAATTCTGATAACGGCACCAAAAATGCCAAAGCTATCCCTCATGCCACTTAAGCCAAGTTGTCATCCCCAGCATGACATAAGAGACGCGGTATTGAAATATGCAATTGCTCTTCTAAATAAATAATCAAATGGGATCTGCAAGCACACAGATTAATACCGATGTCGCATTTTAACTGGGAAGTATTCCGGGTATCGTTATTTATATTTTTACCACTAGGAAGGGATTGCTAAACATCAATGTTGATTATAGAATGGAATATAGAATTTAGTATCTATGATTGCATGTATAATTGAGAGCATCTATCTATCTCTTTCATACAGGAATAAGTGTCACATAAAGGATATATATATAAAGTAATGAATGGTGACAAAGATAATTAATCTGATCAGCATAACTTAGCCATATATAAATATGATAAGCACCTCGATTAGATATTCTAGCAACTCATTAGCATGGAATTAGGACGAACTACAAGAATATTTCCTAAGTTATTCTTAACTATACAGTCTAGCATGTCATAGTTAGTGCAATTATACTTAGCAATCATTGCGAGATAGGATTACACCCATGCATAGTGATATTATCAAGGAATATGAGAAACATCGCAATCACTCTCCTGTAATAATGTTGCTCTGCCAGCCCCATACACGAGAGGGGGACTATATAAGAATCAATGGAGCTGTCACTACCACGAACTACCCCGCGATCTAACATATAGGGTACAATCGCAGATAAATACGGTATAAACACCACGCCTACATAATATCTATCATTTACCCATGGATCCGATGGATAAACGCTATACGATCCTAATCATGTATATAATTCCAATCTAACTAACCAAGTATATAACTATGATAAACTAAGAACAATATAATTGCGAATATAAACAAGTAGAGCAAAGTCATAATCAATATATTGAAGTAGAACAAAGTCATATTCATAATATCGAAGAACAAAGATGAAAAATTGAAGAACAATAGAGAATTACCAAGAATCCTCTTGACAGATCGGGAAACAAATCAAAGATTGACTCCTTCTAGTTCTCATCCTATGTAGCTATGATAATCTAGAGATCTAATTGATGTGGTGGCTCTAGGGCTTGATCAGAGGCTTCTTCTACCTGATGAATAATGAATTAGGGTTGAGAGGTGCTCTCCTCCAGGGGCCAGGGGGTCTGGTTATATAGTCCTTTCAAGTGAATATGGGCAGTCGGATCAAACCGACATTGATTGAACGGTTATCCTTGATCCTTTAGGTCGGTGGAGCATGATCCCCGAAGAGGACTCTGATTGGGCACCAAAGGGGGGCGGGCGCCCTGGGCCAGGCTCCGTTCTGCCTCCGCTTCGTTCCCGTAGCTTCTGGAGTCTTCTAGATGTAAGATAATTGCGCGACACGTTAATATCTCTATGTAAACCCGACGTGTGGGCCTTTCTTCCATAATTCCTGATAACCCCCTGCAGAAATAGACAAACACCAAAACTCGTGAAATTCTGTCAGATAAAACCCTAAGTCTGGATGTCGATTTCATTTGGATCCTTTTCTTTGTTTATTTGATAATTAAATTTGATACTTAACGACCGTCAACAGAGAGTTGCGCTCGTTGCGAGACTTAACCCAACACCTTACGGCACGAGCATAGTGAAGTTGCCTTCTCTCTCTCACCCTACCTCTAATAGGCTTATGTGGAGCTTATAGATGGAGCAGACAATTCAAACCTACTTGCATGTAATACAATCAAGTCATATGTGCATGCGAGTGCAATGAATGAAATGAGTGATAAAAATGATGGTGATAATAAGGGGTGATGACTAATGGTGAAGATCTAATTCTACGTTTGCTCCATGGGGATAACATACCTCCCTAGTATGAAGAGAAGGACTTGGTTGCTTTTTGTTTTTTCTCTTTCTTTATTTATTTCTTTCTTTTCAGGGACATTTGTCCTCTTTATTTGCTTCTCTCTTTTTTAGAGCAACCAATCCTTTTAATGTACTAATAGCAGTAGGAGTATAAACTAAAATAACTAGAGCTTTATTGGATAAGTAGAAAAAGACATAATGACAACGAATATTTTTGGGTGTTCTCTCCTAGTGTAGGAGTAGAATATTTTCTGAGTGGTTGAGGAATACACATATGTGGATGGATGAATGCGTACTCCTAGGGTAGGAGCAGCATAGGTGCATGTCTCCCAGATAGAAACAGCACAGAGTGTAGTGCGTTGTGTGGGTGGTACTTCTAGTAACTGAAGTAGCACAGGGAGAATGTGTAATGGATGTAAGTGGTTGCATACTTTTGAGGACAGAAGTAGCTAAGATCAATGGATGGACAGCACATAGTATTGGCTTTAACTGCATGACGGTTCCTTAGGGTCAACACAGCTTAACTATCCTCAATGCTTATAGGATGAAATACAAGTTGGAGGCTTTCCTAATCTAGTAAGCATGAGTATTTGGCTATGGTTAGAATTTTGAACTCTCATCATAAAGGAACTCATCATGTAGTAAGATTTTCAAATTAAATTCTCCAGAACTCTAGCATCTCTAGGAGCAAGATTGACAGCAGCTCAAAACCTTTCCATATTACATCCATCAACTAACTAGATTTAGATCGAGCATTTGCTACCCACAAGTGTTAGGCTCAGAGCAAATATTAAATCTAAACAGTTGTATCCAAAACTTGGGAGAGTACAAGGTTGAAAACTAGGTACTTGCAAGGAATTACGGCAGAGCAACTTTTCATCATTTCCATGCATAGAGATTATCTCCACTGATCATTTATTTAAACAGAAAAGCAAACTTTTATACTAGCACACACTATTATGAAATAACAAAATATAGGACAAATACTCGACAGGATAAGTGTGAACCTTCATGTGCCCACTATTTTTTTATTTTATTTATGAAAATAAAACTTTTAAGAGGGTAAGGATACGTACCTAGATAGGATGTCCCTCCCCCAAGCTAGTTGTTAACATAGTCTTTTAATACACTAGCTGGTATTTCAAATTTTCTCTTCTCGCTCCTCAAAAATCCTGTGGAACTCAAATAGACAACAAAACTCATGGAGCATGTTAAGAGTTAGGTGTTCACGCATTAGTTGTCTAGAGCTTAGTTTTATTGAGTTTTAATGTAAAACTTCAATAAACTTGATTACATCAAAATCTTCAACCGAATTGATTTGTGGCTCAAGATAAACCTTCAAGCGTTGGCCATTTACCTTAAAAGTGTTACCTGCATCATCTTGAATAGTAATGGCCCTGTGGGTTGAAGTATCGATGACCTTGTATGGTTCATCCCACTCACTTCGCAATTTACAAAGTTCAAGGAGCTTAACTATTTAATTGAATAGTAGAACCTTGTCTGTAGGGTTAAACTCCTTGTGCTTCATTCCCTTATCATACCATCTCTTTGTTCTCTCTTTATATATTTTAGAGCTATGATAGGCCTTTTCTCACCATTCCTCTAGCTCAGATAGTTGCATCTGATGATTCTTGCCAACTAGGTGGAGATCCATGTTCCATTTCTTGGTTACCCAATGAGCTTTGAACTCCTCTTGGATAGGCAAATGACATGTTTTCCCATATACAAATTGATAGGGTGACATGCCTATGGGTATCTTATAGGCAGTTCGATATGCCCATAGTGCACCAGGGAGTTTGTCCTTCCATCCCTTCCCCATTTCATCTACAGTCTTTTGCAAAATATTCTTGATTTGTTTGTTAGATGTTTCTACTTGACCGCTAGTCTGAGGATGGTATGTTGTTCCGACATTGTAACAAACTCCATGATCTGCTAGGTACCTAACAAAGACTTTATCAATGAAGTGGGAACCTCCATTGCTTATGACCATCTGTGGTATACCAAAACAAGGAAATATCACTTCATGGAACATTCTCTTGGCATGTTTAGAATCTGTTGTTCGACATGGTAATGCTTCTACCCATTTGGACACATAGTCCACAACTACGACGATGTACTTGCAATTTCCGGACATGGGGAATGGCCCCCTAAAATCAATGCCCCAAATATCATAAAGTTTAACTTGGAGATTGTTTATGAGAGGCATTGCATTTCGTGAGTTTGATATTCCATTGCTTCTGATATCGATGGCATCTCCTGACAAGCTCCTTTGCATCTTCATACATCATTGGCTAGAAAAAACGACTTTGCCAAACCATGGCATGTGTCCGGAATGCTCCATAGTGTCCTCCATATGGTGAGGCATGGCACCTTTCCATAATTTGAGTAGCCTCAGCCATAGGGACACATCTTCTCAATAATCCATTAGAGCAGATTCAAAATAGATATGTCTCATCCCATAGGTGAAAACGACTATTGTGTACTAATTTTCTTTTGTTTGCACTAGGTGGGACATAGCCTTTCACTATAAAGTTCATAATGTCAGCATACCAAGGATTGAAGTTTGATTTTTTGAATAGCGTGTCATCTCTTAGGTAGTCATTGATGGGAAGCTCAATTGTGTCCTTGAAATGAAGCATAGACAAGTGATTGGCTACTGAATTCACTACTCTTTACTTATCTTTTATTTCTATATCAAACTCTTGGAGTAAAAGAATCCTGTGGATCAACCGAGGTTTAGCATCTTTCTTAGCGAGTAGGTATTTAAGAGCAGCATGGTGTGAATAAATGATTACCTTTGCTCCAACTAAGTAAGATCTAAACTTGTCTATTGTTGACACTTGCTAACACCACTTGAATACTAGGTTGTCATCCCCAGCATGGCACTAGAGTGTACTATGGTATTTATACGCACACAGATAAATCCGCAAGCGCACGGATACCGTTGTAGCATTTACCCGGTTAAAGGTTTTATCGTATCCACAGGGAAACAGGAGAACCAACTACGCTCTAACTTAACCAAGATAGATAGATAGCTGTAAATAGGAAAGATGGTAGAATTGAATAAGAACAATATTAATGGTAAGATAACAATGGGTGATAATATGGAAATAGAGAGTAGAGCAATCTAGTATATGGGCGATGGTAGGAGAATAGAGAGGATAACTACGGTTTCTCTACTTCAAAGGGGTATGTCTATGTCTGGGACGAACCACGTGACAAGAATACACCACAAAGGATGCTTATCCATAGGCCGATAAACCCTACCAGTCCTGCTAACGGGAGGTGGACTACAGGGGACCAACGTAATTGTCACCTACGCGGCCTACCACAGGATCCGGCTAACAGGGGATATCCACAAGTAATCTAGGTCTAAGCACCACGCTTACACCTATACTACAACTCTCAACTATTGCGTCCTATAGATTAAAGTACTCAAAAGAGTTGTGAACCAGAACATACATGGATAGTAATTGCATAATGAAATAGAAGTAGATTACCAGAGTCATCCCATGAGCCAGCTTGATTAGAGCTTGATCATGGCGAAGTACAACCGGAGGAAGAACCGATAGGCCGGCCTCTCCTCCAATCCTCCCACGCTCTCCATCTCGCTACTATCTAGATCTACTCTAGTTTAGAGAAGAGAGGAGAGCTCTCATCTCCAAACCCTAGCTTTTGCTCTGTCTATGAATAAGGAATAAGGATCAAGGGGTGCCTCCTCCATGGGCCAGGGGGCCTGCTTATATAGTCCCCTCAAGTGAATCTAGGCCGTCGGATCAAACCGACATTAATCGCACAGTTTTTCTTGATCCTTTAGGTAGGTGGAGCATGATCCGTGAAGTAGAACGTGATTGGCCGAAACACCAGAGCGGGAGCCCAAGGGGGGAGGGCGGGCGCCCTGTCCCCGAGCCCGCTCGACTTCCCGTTCATTCTCGTGCCTTCTGGAGTCTTCTAGATGATAGAAAATTGCGTGGCACGTTAATATCTCTATGTAAACCCGACATGTGGGCCTTTCCTCCATATTTCCTGATAACCCCCTACAGAAATAGACAAACACCAAAACTCGTGGAATTCTGTTAGATAAAACCCTAAGTCTGGGTGTTGGTTGCATTTGGATCCTTTTCTTTATTTATTTGATGGTTAAATTTGATACTTAAGGACCGTCAACAAACTCCCCCAAGCTTACCTCTTGCTCGTCCGTGAGCAAGGATGGAATCAAAAGTTTCTGCAGTGGTTTCATGCCTTAAAGGTACACATGCGTTCAAACAATATCTCATCTCTTAGTTAGAGTAAACTGTTAAGACTTAAAACTTACTCATTTTACCTTTCACCATGGGGCTTGCAACCATCACTTGTGTCTTGAGCAGTTAAAAGATAGAACAGTCAAGTCAAGCGCCATGTCTCTTGTTCTTGATCAACTATAGCTCTAGAGTTTTTGTAGATTTTCAAAATAAAACTCAGAGATTCCTGTATGACTCTCTCAAATCTCTCTTTTGTGGTATTTCTGGATCCTTACCAAGGCAGTAATGCTATATGCCTTCTCTCAAAGTATGTGGTATTTTTGGTATGAGGCATAGTGACATTGCTTTCTCTCTCACCCTACTCTAATAAGGTTCTGATATCTGGAGCTCATAGGTGGGAGACAGCTAATACATACTTACAAGACATTTATTGCATAGTCAAACCATGGATCTAGAGAAACAAGTTAATAAGTCAAATCAAGATGTGCATGTGTGGCGAATGAATGGTGTATGGTGATGATGGTGATAATGGTGAAAACAATGGTGAAAGTCTAATTCTACTTTTGCTCTTTTGAGGGGATACATACCTTTCTTGCACTTTGAAGCTTTTTGAGGGGAATGAGATGCTCTATATTTTTTTTCTTTTCTCTCAGGTGGGTATCTTGTACCCCTAATTCTACTGTCGGACACTTGTTCATTTTTACCTCTCGTCTCACTTTTTGTTTTCTTCGAGGTTTCGAGCACTTGCCCCTTTTTATTTCCTTGTATTCACTCTTTTTTTTCAGAGCACTCACCCTCCTGGAATAATGTAGCAAGTGGTAGTAACCAAAATATCTCGAGCATTTATTTCATGGGGAATAATAGGGATAGGATAATGTTTTTGACTATTCTCTCCTAGATAGGAGTAGAAAAATTTTGGGTAAATCTGGAGATGGAAATGAATGTATGTATGTAGATGCGTACTTCCGGAGTAGAAGCAGCATGTATGAGTGAACGTGCAAGTAAATCTTGATTTTAACCGCATGACAAGCTCCTAAGGGTCTACACAGCTTGACCACACTCAATGCTCATAAGCAGTAAAAAGTAAATATATGGTTCATAGTCTAATAAGCATGTATATATGGCTGTGGTAGGATTTTAAACTCTCATCATACAGGAACTCATCATGCAACATTTTAAAGATTTTCAAAGATACAATTCTTCAGAATTCTAGCATCTCTAGGAACAGATAAACAACAGCTCAACCTTCCCTATCATATCTGTTAACGATTTTAGACTTTAGATCAAGTACTCTTCCCATAAGTTCAGGTTTAGAGAAAATCTTAATTCATAACAGTCATGCCTAAACTTGAGAGAGATTTAAATTTTGAGAACTAGTCATGGCAGAGCAACTATTCATCATTTCCATGTGAGAGCTTATCATGAGGGTTCATAGCAAACTTTATTTATTTATTTATTTAGCAATCTAAGCAAAGATATATATAAGTACAAAATCTTTATTTGTGTTTTTATGATTATGCATCTTTTTATTATTTGAGTAAAGTATAAATGCGAGTAGAAACACTTAGCTGGATAAATGGGGGTGCTCTCCTCCAAGCTGAATTTTGACGTAATTTCTCCTGATGTAGCTAGCTGGTGGTGGAGGTGTATTTGAATGTCGGTAGCACCCTGACAGCGATTAGGATGTCCTCCGTCTGCTAGTCTTATTTGATCCTTGAATTCTGTGGAGCTCAAATAGACAACAAAGCTTTGTGGAACTGGTTAAGTGTTAGCATAAAATCTCTTAGTCGTTATCATGTTGAGCCTCCTCAATAAATGTTACTCTCTTTGGTAGGATCATAAATTTATTTTTATATTTTCATTTCTATAGGACAGGAATATATTTATTTTATTTTTACGCCACCACAGTGAATGTACTTATGGGTTTTATGCCATGAGCATACTCACATGGGGCTTACTATTTTTAACATTTTTATTTTCTTTTCAAGATAGCATGATTAACTAACAAGCCATTTAATGAAAGTAAATAATAAAAGGGAAAAGGGAATGCAGAAAGGATAAATATGGATAACTACCAATTTTACCTTTCGGCGAGGGTTTAATGTTTTAAGTCTTCTGATCAAGACTTCTCACTGTGTTCATTCTTTAGGTGCGTCATTTGATTCAGGTGGGGACCTTGATGTTTGCTCCTCTTGATACGGTGTCACCTATGTTCTTCATTTGCTCAGCAGTTCGAAGTGCGGCGTTGGCAGTATCTTGCTCGGTGTGTTTGTGCTCGTAGATCCAAGTCCTTCACTTGGTAGAGTCTGGGAGTTGAAAAATCCTCCATGTTTCTTAAAATGTGTCCTGCTTATAGAGACAAGGCAGAGATCAAGTGCATGGGTCCTGTTGGTGGAAAACACCAACATAACCAAAAGTATATTTATTCTTCTCTATCCTTAAGCGTAGGGAGCAAGACAAAGTTGATGGGTGATAAGTTCATGAGTGTAGTATTTAAAACATTTGTCAGATCAGATCGCTCAACCTTATGGAAAGATAAACTATCTATGTATATGTCTTTTTCTTTATATCTTCCCAATGATTGAATGTGCAACATTTTAGCTCATATGATTAGGAGTGTAGGATCATGGAGGTAATACTAGGAACAAAGATTAAAGGACTAAACATGCTGAATCAGTTGGGTTGGTTAATTTGGAGTTATAAATCATATATGTTTGTCTCTTTATTTATGTGAACGCCAGAACCAAGGAGAAACTTATAAAAGTGATAGTCACGTACGTTAAGATGTTACCTTACTTGAAGAGTGATGGTACAGTATCACCTTGTGGAAGCTTTTCTTTCTTAGCGGTTGTGCATCGTGTTTGTGGCACCCTCCATGGATCATCTCTTATGAGCTACGTCTTCCTTGTGTAAATTGTTAAACTTGATGTGTCTCTCTCTTTGTCTCCAATGTGAGTTTATCTCAGGACTTCCCAGGTTGATATTGAAAGTTTTCCTATAGGGGTTAGTCCAACAAAATATCCAATATCTACTATAGCATACTATCGGCTCAAAATTCAACCTAGACACCATGTCTAATTTGATTTAGGAGGGCATTTTAACCTCAACACCATGCTTAATTTAAAATCCCTTGGAAGTAAGATCATCAATTTATGTCGGCAAAGTGGTTTCCCTTCCAACGCTGACCTATATCAACATCAACTCAACGAGATCTGCAGTATTTATTATAGACATATGCATTGACAACTGCCCTTTTAAAGTTTTTATAAATAGAAAGGAAGAGGGGGTTGGAGATCTCAAATGTGGTGATGTTGGAGAGACCAATAGATTGGGAAGATGTTGCATATGAGCATGGAGTAAATGAAGTGGGTATGAAATAAATTCCATGCTCATTAATGTTATCTTCGTCTCCAATCTGAATGTTCGGAGTTTCTCCTGGATTGATCTCACCTATGTCCTCTTCTGTAGTTGGATGAATCTCATCTTCAAAGGAAGTCAAGAACTCACCATGTCACACCCGGTTTTAAAGAATAAAACCAAGCAAGCCATATGTGTGCCTAGGAAGTCCACACATATAACAACAGAAAGGAATAGTATCAGAAACAATGTTATATAGCGGAAACATACATATAATAGACACTTACATCATAGTATCGCGGAATGATAACTAATCTTTAGGCTCAATCTTCACAGGGCCGGTTGACTGGGGGTAACATATGCCAAGCACTTCTTGTATCCTGAGAACATCCTTCATGACTCCATCCTTCTAATCAACTCTTAGCAACTCTTACTAGTAAACTAGAGTGGTGGGAAATAGCAAGAGTGAGCACATATCATACTCAACAAGTATAACCAGGGGTTCATGAGGCTCAAAAAGCTGACACTGGTTTAACTGCATTTAGCTTTTATATGTAGATAGCATGTTTATATTTAGATAACAAATGTCAAGGTAGCATAATTAAATCCAATAACCACATGATCAATATACACAAGAATAAAGAATAACACATATAAACAATATAATAAACCATCATTTATCATCATTATTCATGTTCATCAGTGTCCAACTATTCCGTCAGTTTTTCGGGCCGCCCGTATCTGTGGGCATGGCTAGTATACCGGATTTAACACTCTATAGAGGTTGTACATCTTTACCCATGAGTCATGATTTACCCTTTCGCCCAAGGTGATCAGCCTCTTAACCCACTTCCAAGGAAGGTCGGCAGGGATCACTATGAAGCCTTTCAAAAGTTCGTCTAACATGTTAGGGCCACAAGGTTTCGTTTGCGCGCAGATATAGATACCCCCTTCCAAATGGCACAATGACGCGCAGCCTATACACATAAGGACAGGGGCTCGCACTATACCCAAAACGGTTCAGCCCCTCCGCCCTTTCGGGTAACCTCTAACAATCTAGAAAAGGTCTTCATACTGAGCTAAAGCCAGAGCCATATAGCCCTCATGGTTGTACGAGTTGTCCCAGCTTTTGCCAAGGGATAAGTCCTTATGGAGGGTCAAGATCAATCTAGCAAAAGCTAGAGTTCTTTCCACCCTTTATATTCAAGTTGCTAGAAAGCTTATTTTATTGTTTATTGTATATCCAAATATTCATGTTACAAGATCATGGATTAAAATCAGCACTAGTAAGAACTACCCAAATACATAACCAAATAGGTATCAAGGAATTCAAGATAACAATCATCTATGATTTCACTAAGGTTGTCAAGGTGGACACATGCATATGATATATGTGTAATTATAAGTGAATAGGTAACAAGGATGGTCCCAAGTTATACTTGTCTTAAACACTTGCTCAATTCCCACACTTTTAGCTTTCGGTCATCATCTTCTGATCCTCAGCGTCCACAAACAGTTCTCGTCTACTCGTATCAAGCACCGCACATAGGCAAACAAACAAACAACAAATAAAAGCAACTAAGAACAATTCAGCACACAAGATTACACAACATACTAAAAGAGAACAAATTACTATAGTCGCGAGAACACAAGAAACACCGGAGAACACGGCTACGTTAGAAAGAAACGACTATCGAGAGTTTTATACTATAAAAGAGAAACCTAGATATTTGATTTATTTAAGTAAACAAAATAATCTAAAAGTCATTAATTCAGATTAATGTTAACATATTTATTTTCAAAAGTCAAGTTAAAACTAATCATGTTTTATTTATAAATATTTAGATATCATTTATGCCATATGAGAACATCTAAAATCTAATTTGAATTTAACATACATGTTTGGACTGAATAAATTATAATTTAGAAACATGATTATGTGTAGTATTTAATCAGGTTAACATATATATATATATGAAATACACAAATATAAAACCTATATTTATTTTTTTAGTTATAAAACTAGATGCAAGTGTATTAATCAATTTAGTATTTAACTTTGTATAGAGAGCATGGGGCAATTAAACTACAGCACTTAGATATCAGAGTTGAACTAAGCATCTTAGAATTCGAAAGACATTAAAGTTGATATTAACTAGATTAACATTAATTTACGAAAGACCGAAGTAAGTCCTATTATGCTTTTTAATTAGAAACTCAGTTGCATGAGCATAAATCAAAATAATATTTTACTTATAAAATTAAATGATGTAAGACATGTTAAATGTTTCTTCTAACATGCAGTTTATAGACGGCATGGTCGTAACACAATAAGAACCAAGTAAAACTAAGATTATGTAACACCCTAAAAAGTTCACTTTTCCAAATAGGCTAATTGCTTTAATTATTTGATGTGAGCACTGAAAAATAGTAAGAAAATAATTTTTGTTGAAATAAAATCCACTCTAAGGTCTAGACACATGTATGTGCATTCATGCTGCTGCATATATTTTGTTGAGTGAAGTTCTTTCCTTTCAAATTAGTTTTGGAAATACTTTTCAAAAGATTTGAGCAAAACACAAATTTGGAAAATGGAAAAGGATTTCCTTTATTCCCTCCCTGTCTCGGGCTCGGCCCATTTCTTTTCCTCCCCCCCCCGGCCTGCCTGCCCCCTTTCCCCTTCTTCTTGTTTCGGCCCAGCACCAGGTCGGCCCACCTCGCGGCCCAGGAGGACAGCCAGCGCGCGCCTCCTCTCCCCTTCGCCACAGTGGCTGACAAGGCGGTCCCGCGTGCTGTGCCACTGTCGGGCGGGACCCACCTGTCGGAACCGCCTTCTTCCTTGAGTCCGAGCTGGTTACGAGCCGAGTTCAACAACCGTGCGCGATTCGCGCGAACAAGCCCTGATTTCGCCCGATTCTCGTGCTTTATATACCGCCCCGAAGCTCCGCTAGCCCCTCAATCCATCCCGAGCCGCAGCCACCGCGCCGAGTTCGCCAAAGCCGCCGCCGAGATCCGCCGCATCCTCAATCCGCCGCTGCAGCGCCTTCGAGCCTCCGCGAGCGACGTGCCGGGCTTCATTTTCGTCGTGCGAAGTCGCAGAGACTTTCCCTTCGCGCTCTACTGCTTTCTACCCATCGCTAACACTCGCCGAACTTGTTCCAGGGCCGCCGTCCGCTCTCCGCCGTCGTGGGCGCTCCCGGGTTGAACTCAGCTCCTCTATTTGCTTTAGGTGAGTTCGCAGTGAGCTCCACTACGCCCCCGTGCCCTTGGTTTATCTCCTAGTGCTCTAAATCGTGAAAACCGTGGACGCCGGCCAACTCCGGCCATGGCGCCGCCAGGATCGGCCCCAACTCCGGCGGCCGGTTTCCCCTCCCCCACTCCGATCTAATCGTGGCCACCGAATTGAGATCCAACGGCCGAGATCGTGGGATACCCTTTCGGCCGGCTATCTTGCAGAAAACCCCCTGTGCTTTTTAATGTTCTAACCCGCGGTCCTTTACGCTTTCACCGTTTACGCTTTCCAAGTTGGAAAACGTATTTCAGCCGCGCAGTTCAAAATTAGTTTCCCCAGATTTACAGTTTTGCCATCGAATCTATTTTGCTCATAAAAACTTCGTTTTAACTCCGATTTAATCCGTTCAAGTCGCGTTAGATTCGTTTTCGCGTAATCTATAGTCTAATGCTACTGTAGTACAAGTTTTCAACTTTTTAAATCTGAGTTTAGATTTAATCTATTATTTATTCAAAGGAAATCTTAGGAAGATCATAACTTCTTCGTTATAACTCCAATTTTCGTGATTTTTACGTCTGTGTGATCGTAGAGCGATGTAGATTCGTTTTATAAACTTTTTATCTTTATTTATTACTGTTGGTGTACTGTTCTAATAGTAGGCTTGTTTGCTTTGTATGATTGTCTTTGGATGATTGCTGTTGATGTGGTGGTTACGAGTAGACGGTGAGCAGTTCGTGGGTGAACAAGAGTACTACTACGAGCAGGATCAGCAGGACCAGTGTGATCAAGGCAAGTATAGCATGGGATTATCCTTGTTTCCTAAGAACTTTAATCACACAATTCATATTGCATGTGTCTCCTTGATAAGGATTTCCTAGTATTGATCTTATACCTTGTCACCTATGGTTTTGCATTGGGTAGCTTATGCTAGTGCTCCACTAAACCATGATCTTGTAATTTGACTAAAGAATTATGCAATAAACATTAAAATATGACTTTTTAGCAACTTTGGATAAGAGGGCTGGAGAATTGGGCTATGTTATGGTGCTCTAGTTTCTCTCCATAAGGACTTATCTGTATCTGACCATCCGGGACATACAGTACAACTGTGAGGGTTATATGGCTCTGGCTTTGGCTCAGTATGAGGACCTTTTCTAGCTTGTTAGTGGTTACCCTTGTGGCGCAAGTGGGGGATAGCAGACCGTGGATTCCTACGGGTGAGTCACACGGACTGACTAACGAAACCTAGTGGCCCTAACTTGTTAGACGAACCTTTGAAAGGCTTCATAGTGAACCCTGTCGGTCTTCCTTGGGAGTGGGCTAAGGGGCTGATCACCTCGGGCGAAAGGGTAAATCACGACTCACAGTGAAAGTGTACAACCTCTGCAGAGTGTAAAACTGATATATCAGCCGTGCTCACGGTCACGAGCGGCCTTGGACCAATACAGAATAAATGAACACGAATGGCAAATCATTAAATGTTATTATTGTTAATATGTTGTTTATGCTATTCTTTATTCACTTTACCTGATCATGAGTTTATTATGGGTCTTGACAACTTGATGCTACTCATATGCTAAAATTGTGACAACTAAAAGCTACATGCAGTTGAACCAGTGTCTAGCCTTTGAGCCTCATGAACCCCCTGTTATACTTGTTAAGTACGAGGTGTACTTACACTTGTTTATTTTCTTTATTTGGATAAAAATCCCGGATGGGTAACAGATGGCATGGGTAATGACTACTACCAGTACTTCCCTGAGGATTTCTAGACTTGTTGTCAACCAGTTGACGTGCCTGTGTGATGGAGCTTCCATGCTAGAGTTATCTTTTATTTCCGCTATATTTGTGTAAAGACTCTGAGTTATACCGTTATGTAATAACACTTGTGATGATACTCCCTATAATTTGTCGGCTTATGTGTGATTGATCTCTGGGCACACATAAGGTTTTGCATTCAATTTTATCCTTAAAATTGGGTGTGACAAATTGGTATCAGAGCCGTGTTGACTGTAGGACGCAAGCCTAGATAGAAATGGTCGTTTTAGTAGTCTTTTCTTCTCTATATTCATGCTTACCATCTTGCTCTTGTTATTTTCTAAAAACTTTATGCTTCTATCATCTTATTCTATTATGAAATTATTGATTCTAATCTAACTTCTCTCCGGTCCATTCCATAGATGGTTCGTGCCAACAAGACCGCTCGTATCTCCACTGGAGGGTACCATCCACCTCGTTACCAATACGAGCCTATGGAGCCACAAGAGGAGAGTTCACCGGAGCATGAGGAGACCTCACCACCTTCAGAGCAAGCATCTGGGCCAGAGCTATCGCAAGTGGAGTCTGAACCAGAGGAGGAGCCCCAGGAGTTCATACTTATTTCCGATGATGAAGAAGAAGGTGCTCCCCGAGGAGGTCAACCCCCATCACCGCCACAAGATGGACCTGCTGAGGATGATGAGTCCCCTCCCATAGGGTGGACTAGAAAGGTGTACCACAAGGCTTCGTGCAACGCTCCGTCGCATCACCGGCTGGTGGGAATGTTGGAGAACTACTTCTCTGACTGGGATGCAGTAGTGGAGTATTCCTGCATCGAGTACACGCACCCCCTGGAGAACACCTACTGGAAGTCCAAGGTGCTGATCTTTCCCAAAGATGTGGAGAAAGATGCCTACTTGAAGGACAGGGGCTACCGTCATGATGGACATAGAGCTACCATGGAAGAGAGCATGGAGGAAGCAGCTTTCACAGCATGTTTGTTCCTCCGTGAGCAGCGTTTCGGTAACATGCGGTGGGACATACACCGTTATCTACCCCGCCTGGACCCGGAACAAGGATGGGGAATGCTGGAGCCAACAGATTTGGACCCAGTCTCCCGAGTGATGGTGTACTTCGCTCATGAGATGGTGGAAAAGCATTTGAAATTGCAAGATATGGTGATAGCGCAAGGGAAGGCCCTCAAGAGGTGCTACAAGATTATTGACGATCATCGTGAGAGGGAAGGACAGCCCAAGATTTATGGAAAGCTTGACTATGAACCACGCCCTTAGTGTTGGAAGTCCCTATTTGTAATAAGCCGCTAGAAACGCTAGTGAGTCGAGTCAAGTTAGTGTGGTGTGCTTTTGTTATGCTTAGTTGCTTGTTATTATGTTTATGAGTGAGTTGGATCTTTGTAATGAGTGCTGGGACATTGTAGGCATGTCTACAAGTTCCATAGTTTAGGTTATTAAGGATTAAGGTTTAATGAATAAATAGTTGGGTTGGAATATCTGTCTTTCCTGTTTTCGTTCTTTAAACCTATCTGTCTTAATAATTTTACCCAGAAAAATCAGTTCGACCAAAAATTATGAAAATTTTATGGGAATAACTAGACTTAAGCACCTTTCCTATGCCTCTGGAATCACCTTTTTATCTGATCTGAGCCGAGAGATATGAATGTTGAAAACAGAGGTTCCTGTGCAGTTTGAGTTCTGGGACAGTTTCGATTGGAGACAGTTTATGGCTCATTTAATGTCCGAATCTGGATTTGTTCTCTAAATAAAAGTTGTAGACAATTTCTTAAGCTTTTCAACCATCAAAGTTTCGCCTCTGTTGGACTTTTATATCTCAAGTTATGATCGTTTTACTGAACTGCTGGCACTGGACTCACACAGAAGTTTTCAGAATTGCAAACTTGCACTTGAAAGTCTATATTTTGGGAGTTTCTAAAGTTTTAATGTTATGACCGATGCCGCCAAGAGGTAGAGGACGTGGAAGGGGTGTCCCACTCAACCCACCCGCCACCATCGAGCAGCTACTAGCAGTCCAGACGCAGCTTATGGAAGCCCTGGTGAACAACCAACAAAATCACCCAATCGGAGGAGCACCACCGCGTGATAAGCGGGGTGAATTCTTGAAAGGTCATCCCCCTGTGTTCACACATGCTACTGATCCACTGGAGGCAGATGACTGGCTTCGCGCAGTGGAGAAGCAACTCAACATAGCACAGTGTGATGATAGGCAGAAGGTGTTGTTCGCATCTGGACAACTTCAGGGAGAAGCTCAGACATGGTGGGAGTCGTTTGAGTATGGACGACCTCCCAATGCACCTGCTATCACATGGCTAGAGTTCAAGGAGAACTTTAGGTCCTATCACATACCAGAAGGGTTAATAGAACTGAAGGTAGAGGAGTTCCAAAATTTGAAGCAGGGATCTATGACAGTTCCAGAGTATAGGGACAAGTTTGCTCAGTTGTCGCGCTATGCCCCCAGTGAGGTGGCTAATGATGCTGATAAACAGCGCCTCTTTTTGAAGGGATTGTATGATGGGCTCCAACTCCAGCTGATGTCCAATGAATACCCCAACTATCAGATGCTTGTGAACCGTGCTATCGTGGTGGATAACAAGCGTAAGGAGATGGATGCTAAAAGGAAGAGGATGCAGGGACAGGCCTCCGGAAGCAATACTCGTCCACGCACCAACCAGCAGCAAGGTTCTCAGCAAAGGTACCAAGGAGCACCTTCACAGTGGAATCGTGGGCAGTACCCCCAGCGCAATCAGTTCCAGCAGAGCCCGCAGTATCAGCAGAATCAGCAGCAGGGCAATCAGCAGACGTCACGCCAGGGTACGCCTAGCCACACTCCAATGAAGACTAGTGCCCCTAACACCCCCAACAAGTGTTTCCGCTGTGGTAAGGAGGGTCACCTGTCATATCACTGCCCTGAAAAGCAAAATCAACAGAGCCCCCAGAAGCAAAATAGCAACCAGAAGTCAGCTCCCAATACTGGAAGGGTGAACCATATGTCCTCTGAGACAGCACAGCAGGAACCGGAAGTTATGCTCGGTACGTTCGAAGTCAACTCTATCCCCGCATCTGTTCTTTTTGATTCTGGAGCTTCGCATACTTTCATATCACAAGCATTTGTTAGAATACATAGCTTACCCTTATGTGCCATGAAGAATCCCATATTAGTAAATTCACCGGGGGGAAGTATGCAAGCTACTTATAGTTGCCTCCCACTTACTTTAAACCTAAGGGGGGTAGAGTTCAAGATAAGTCCAATTGTGTTGAGAGCATCTGGTATAGATGTGATTCTGGGAATGGATTGGATGAAACAACAAGATGCATCAATTCAGTGTAAAGGAAAGGCAGTTGCACTAACAACACCAAAAGGGGACAGGATCTGTGTGGAAGTTGCAGTTCAGCCTCAGCCAACAGCTACAGTGAACCAGCTTGATAACAGTGTCAATCAGGAGGGCCTGGTTGTTGATGAGTTCCCAGACGTGTTCCCCGATGATTTGCCAGGTATGCCACCCGACCGTGACATTGAGTTTATTATTGAATTATTACCTGGCACTGCACCTATAGCTAAACGTCCATATAGAATGGGGGTTAAAGAATTAGAAGAACTTAAGAAACAAATAAAGGAGTTGCAGGAAAAAGGTTTCATTCATCCTAGCTCTTCACCTTGGGGGGCACCAGTGATTTTTGTCGATAAGAAAGATGGTACACAGAGGATGTGTGTAGATTACCTGTCACTCAATGAGGTCACAATCAAGAATAAATATCCATTGCTTAGAATTGATGATTTGTTTGATCAGTTGAGGGGTGCTTGTGTGTTTTCCAAGATTGATCTTCGTTCTGGGTACCATCAGCTGAAGATTCGTGCCACTGATATACCAAAGACAGCATTCACAACCCGGTATGGTTTGTATGAGTACACAGTGATGTCTTTCGGTCTGACCAATGCTCCTGCTTACTTTATGTACCTGATGAATAAGGTGTTCATGGAGTTTCTTGATAAGTTTGTGGTGGTATTTATTGATGACATATTGGTATTCTCCAAGACTGAGCGAGAGCACGCTGAGCATCTGAGCTTAGTCTTGCAGAAGCTTCGGGAACACAAGTTATATGCTAAACGGAGTAAGTGTGAGTTTTGGTTGAAGGAAGTTTCCTTTCTAGGCCATGTTGTCTCTAATGGAGGAATAGCGGTGGATCCAAGCAAGGTGAAGGATGTGCTCGATTGGAAACCACCTACAGATGTGAGTGGAATCCGTAGTTTCTTGGGATTGGCTGGTTATTACCGAAGGTTCATTGAGGGATTCTCCAAGCTTGCCAAACCAATGACAGCCCTGCTTGAGAAAAACGCCAAGTTTGTGTGGTCTGAGAAGTGTCAAGAAAATTTCGAGGAGATGAAGAAGAGTTTGACTACAGCTCCAGTGTTAGTACTGCCAGATCTAAGCAAGAATTTCTCCATATATTGTGATGCATCCCGTCTAGGACTTGGGTGTGTTCTTATGCAAGAAGGAAGAGTAGTGGCATATGCATCCCGACAGTTGAGGAAGCATGAGTTGAATTATCCTACTCATGACTTGGAGTTAGCCGCAGTGGTTCATGCCTTGAAGATCTGGAGACACTATCTTATCGGTCATAAGAGTGACATATACACAGACCATAAGAGTTTGAAGTATATATTCACACAGTCAGATCTAAATTTGAGGCAACGTCGGTGGTTAGAACTGATCAAGGACTATGATTTGGAGGTACACTACCATCCGGGGAAAGCAAATGTGGTTGCCGACGCTCTAAGCAGGAAGAGCTATGCCAACGAGGTGCAAATAGCCTCTATGGCTGAGGAGTTGTGTGCTGAAATTTCACATTTGAACTTGGGTTTTGTTATTAATGCAGTTGAGTTAGTAATAGAACCTACCTTGGAGCAAGAAATACGAAAGGGTCAGTTACAGGATGAAAAGCTGAAGGAGATAGCTGAAAACATAGTGATCGGAAAGGCACCAGGTTTTCGAATGGATGATAATGGGACACTATGGTTTGGGAAAAGGCTATGTGTGCCGGAGGATCGGTCTATTAGAGAGGCAATTCTGCGGGAGGCACACGAGTCCGCTTATTCTATACACCCTGGCAGCACTAAGATGTACCTAGACCTAAAAGAGAAGTATTGGTGGTATGGCCTGAAAAGAGATGTTGCTGAGTATGTCGCTTTATGTGATACTTGCCAGAGGGTCAAAGCAGAACATCAGAGACCGGCAGGATTGTTGCAAGCAATGAAGATCCCTGAGTGGAAGTGGGAGGAAGTTGGTATGGACTTCATAGTGGGATTACCCCGCACTCAGAAAGGTTATGACTCTATATGGGTAATAGTGGATCGGTTAACAAAGGTCGCTCACTTTATCCCGGTCAAGACCAAATATAGTGGACCAAAATTGGCTGAGTTGTACATGGAAAGAATAGTGTGTTTGCATGGGGTCCCCAAGAAGATAGTACTGATCGAGGTACCCAGTTTACATCTCACTTCTGGCAGAAAGTGCATGAGTCTCTGGGGACTAAGCTTAATTTTAGTACAGCATACCATCCCCAGACTGATGGGCAGGCTGAAAGGACTAATCAAATTTTGGAAGATATGCTGAGGGCATGTGCTTTGCAGTATGGGACGAGTTGGGATAAGAGTTTGCCATATGCAGAGTTTTCATACAACAACAGCTATCAGAAGAGTCTCCAGATGGCACCATTTGAAGCCTTGTATGGTCGGAAGTGTAGAACCCCGTTATTTTGGAATCAAGCAGGAGAAACACAAGTGTTTGGACCAGATGTGTTACGGGATGCAGAACAGCAAGTGAGAATAATTAGAGAGAACTTGAGAGCAGCACAGTCCCGGCAGAAGAGTTATGCTGATACACGAAGAAGAGAGTTAGCTTTTGAAATAGGAGACTATGTGTATTTGAAGGTTTCCCCTATGAGAAGTGTGAGAAGATTTAAAATGAAAGGGAAGTTAGCACCAAGGTATATTGGGCCTTTCAGAGTGTTGGAAAGGTGAGGCGAAGTGGCATACCAGTTGGAACTGCCTGAGAGTTTAAAAGGAGTACATGATGTCTTCCACGTGTCACAACTTAAGAAGTGCTTGCAGGTGCCAGAAGAGCAGATACCGATAGAGGAATTAACTGTAAAAGGTGATCTTACTTATGAAGAATATCCGGTCCGAATTTTGGAAACAGCAGAAAGAGTCACTAGGAGTCGGGTCATCCGAATGTGCAGAGTGCAGTGGAATAGATATACCGAGGAAGAGGCTACGTGGGAAAGAGAAGAAGGTTTAAGAAAATCATATCCTCAGTTGTTGAGTAAGCACCAACCGAATCTCGAGGACGAGATTCATCTTAAGGGGGGTAGAATTGTAACACCCTAAAAAAATTCACTTTTCCAAATAGGCTAATTGCTTTAATTATTTGATGTGAGCACTGAAAAATACTAAGAAAATAATTTTTGTTGAAATAAAATCCACTCTAAGGTCTAGACACATGTATGTGCATTCATGCTGCTGCATATATTTTGTTGAGTGAAGTTCTTTCCTTTCAAATTAGTTTTGGAAATACTTTTCAAAAGATTTGAGCAAAACACAAATTTGGAAAATGGAAAAGGATTTCCTTTATTCCCTCCCTGTCTCGGGCACGGCCCAATTCTTTCCCCCCCCCCCCCCCCGCGGGCTGGCTGCCCCCTTTCCCCTTCTTCTTGTTTCGGCCCAACACCAGGGCGGCCCACCTCGCGGCCCAAGAGGATAACCAGGACGCGCCTCCTCTCCCCTTCGCCGCAGTGGCTGACAGGCGGTCCCGCGCGCTGTGCCACTGCCGGGCGGGACCCACCTGTCGAAACCGCCTTCTTCCTTGAGTCTGAGCTGGTTACGAGCCGAGTTCAACAACCGTGCGCGATTCGCGTGAACAAGCCCCGATTTCGCCCGATTCCCGTGCTTTATATACCGCCCCGAAGCTCCGCTAGCCCCTCAATCCATCCCGAGCCGCAGCCACCGCGCCGAGTTCGCCAAAGCCGCCGCCGAGATCCGCCGCATCCTCAATCCGCCGCTGCAGCGCCTTCGAGCCTCCGCGAGCGACGTGCCGGGCTTCGTTTTCGTCGTGCGAAGTCGCAGAGACTTTCCCTTCGCGCTCTACTGCTTTCTACCCATCGCTAACACTCGCCGAACTTGTTCCAGGGCCGCCGTCCGCTCTCCGCCGTCGTGGGCGCTCCCGGGTTGAACTCAGCTCTTCTATTTGCTTTAGGTGAGTTCGCAGTGAGCTCCACTACGCCCCCGTGCCCTTGGTTTATCTCCTAGTGCTCTAAATCGTGAAAACCGTGGACGCCGGCCAACTCCGGCCATGGCGCCGCCAGGATCGGCCCCAACTCCGGCGGCCGGTTTCCCCTCCCCCACTCCGATCTAATCGTGGCCACCGAATTGAGATCCAACGGCCGAGATCGTGGGATACCCTTTCGGCCGGCTATCTTGCAGAAAACCCCCTGTGCTTTTTAATGTTCTAACCCGCGGTCCTTTACGCTTTCACCGTTTACGCTTTCCAAGTTGGAAAACGTATTTCAGCCGCGCAGTTCAAAATTAGTTTCCCCAGATTTACAGTTTTGCCATCGAATCTATTTTGCTCATAAAAACTTCGTTTTAACTCCGATTTAATCCGTTCAAGTCGCGTTAGATTCGTTTTCGCGTAATCTATAGTCTAATGCTACTGTAGTACAAGTTTTCAACTTTTTAAATTTGAGTTTAGATTTAATCTATTATTTATTCAAAGGAAATCTTAGGAAGATCATAACTTCTGCGTTATAACTCCAATTTTCGTGATTTTTACGTCTGTGTGATCGTAGAGCGATGTAGATTCGTTTTATAAACTTTTTATCTTTATTTATTACTGTTGGTGTACTGTTCTAATAATAGGCTTGTTTGCTTTGTATGATTGTCTTTGGATGATTGCTGTTTATGTGGTGGTTACGAGTAGACGGTGAGCAGTTCGTGGGTGAAAAAGAGTACTACTACGAGCAGGATCAGCAGGACCAGTGTGATCAAGGCAAGTATAGCATGGGATTATCCTTGTTTCCTAAGAACTTTAATCACACAATTCATATTGCATGTGTCTCCTTGATAAGGATTTCCTAGTATTGATCTTATACCTTGTCACCTATGGTTTTGCATTGGGTAGCTTATGCTAGTGCTCCACTAAACCATGATCTTGTAATTTGACTAAAGAATTATGCAATAAACATTAAAAGATGACTTTTTAGCAACTTTGGATAAGAGGGCTGGAGAATTGGGCTATGTTATGGTGCTCTAGTTTCTCTCCATAAGGACTTATCTGTATCTGACCATCCGGGACATACAATACAACTGTGAGGGCTATATGGCTCTGGCTTGGGCTCAGTATGAGGACCTTTTCTAGCTTGTTAGTGGTTACCCTTGTGGCGCAAGTGGGGGATAGCAGACCGTGGATTCCTGCGGGTGAGTCACACGGACTGACTAACGAAACCTAGCGGCCCTAACTTGTTAGACGAACCTTTGAAAGGCTTCATAGTGAACCCTGCCGGTCTTCCTTGGGAGTGGGCTAAGGGGCTGTTCACCTCGGGCGAAAGGGTAAATCACGACTCACAGTGAAAGTGTACAACCTCTGCAGAGTGTAAAACTGATATATCAGCCGTGCTCACGGTCACGAGCGGCCTTGGACCAATACAGAATAAATGAACACGAATGGCAAATCATTAAATGTTATTATTGTTAATATGTTGTTTATGCTATTCTTTATTCACTTTACCTGATCATGAGTTTATTATGGGTCTTGACAACTTGATGCTAATCATATGCTAAAATTGTGACAACTAAAAGCTACATGCAGTTGAATCAGTGTCTAGCCTTTGAGCCTCATGAACCCCCTGTTATACTTGTTAAGTATGAGGTGTACTTACACTTGTTTATTTTCTTTATTTGGATAAAAATCCCGGATGGGTAACAGATGGCATGGGTAATGACTACTACCAGTACTTCCCTGAGGATTTCTAGACTTGTGGTCAACCAGTTGATGTGCCTGTGTGATGGAGCTTCCATGCTAGAGTTATCTTTTATTTCCGCTATATTTGTGTAAAGACTCTGAGTTATACTGTTATGTAATAACACTTGTGATGATACTCCCTATAATATGTCGGCTTATGTGTGACTGATCTCTGAGTTTTGCATTCAATTTTATCCTTAAAATTGGGTGTAACAGATTACTTTTAATTAGAAAGTTACTAAATAAATATTAATTTATTAGTATTTAAATTTATAAATTTATAATCAAGTGACATGCTAAACTTTAGAACAACTATGTAGAGCATAACGACATGTACCTAACACAATTAGGACATAAAACAGTGGCAAAATCGTAATTACGCTTATCTTCTACCCTGGTCGTCGTTTCCATCTGGACGTGGTCTGATTGGGCTGCTGCTGTTCGTGGAGGCAAGGGCAGGAGCTGCTCGGCCAATGGGTTAGCACGACGGGAGATAACGCTGCAATCTGTTAATGAAGGAAGATGGCTAAACATAAGTCGGCCGGAAGCAACGGGATCAACATATAAAGCTGCATACACAGATTGAGTAGATAGGCTCACCATTGCCAGCGACGGTGGCTCGCTGCAGGAGCCGAGCGGCCACATGGAGTTGACATAAGGACAAGGTCAAGCTGCATATGCTAGGAGCTAAGGCCTTGTTGCCGGCTGGTCACCGTGATACGTACAGAAGCTGTAGGTACATTGAGGTGATGAGGAACCGGCAACGTCATCCACTAGCGAATCACAAGAAGGAAGAAAAAGGATTACCAGGTTTACCAAGTGCTTCGATATATCATAGATATGTCCAGGGGTTGGTACAACTTTATAGCGTGATAAACTCCGTACATCATATCAATGAGCAATATGGTACTAATTGATATTGCATTCTCTAATTTTACTAACAGGCCTGATTAATTAAAGCCCATTAGTAAATAAATATACTAGCCTTTGAGATCATGGGCTTGAGCATTGGGATAAAATAAAGGATTTCTTATTTTCGGAATTAATTATTTTTGTGAATAAAATAATTCTAGAAAAAGTCCAAAATTATTATTTTAAGCCCCGAAAAATACTCTGAAGGCTCCAAAAATTTGGGGAAAATTATTAGAGATATTTTAGAATATGAAGATCACAAGTAAAGTATTTAGAGATTGATTGACGGATGAGGAACTGAACGGAGTGATTTGGGTTACAAAGAAAAGATTTTGAGAAAATCGGAATTAAAGCATAGGCTGAAAACAAGGAATTTGATTGTAGAAAAAGATAAAGATATGTTGAACAAGGAGCAAATTTATTTTTCATATATTTTCATGAGCACTCAAATATTAAACTAAATCAATTTTCATCTATTTTGAAAGGGGCAAATTTTAGGATGTTACACACCATTTGAAATTGAGCCAAAATCAGAATCCATTAAGGATTCTTCCTTATCCATCCATTCTACACATTCTAGCCATTTAGAACTTGTAATGAGGAAAGGGGAGGTGTTAGAATTTTCTATATGGCTTAGCTCTCCTTCTATGACATTACTTGACATGTCATCCTCATGGTCTTCATGACTCCTATGGTTTGGTCGTCTTGGTGAATTACTAGGATCATCAAGAGACTGAAAAGGAGAGGGATAAGAGGGATCTCTAAGATCAAGGATGGATTTAGAACATGTGAATATGGAAGGGGAGCAGATAGAATCTTCTATATGGTTTAGCTCTCCTTCACTTGATATGTAATCCTTGACTTCTTCATAATAGGAACCAAGACATTCTCTAAGAGAACCATTATTGCAAGGATTTGAATTATCACTGCTTGAAGGTCTCTTATGGAACCAGAAGTCTAAACCATCAGCATCTAAAACATTTAAGGATGGAATTCCTTCCTTCCATGGAGAATTTTGGGGTATTGATGGTTTAGGATCGATAGCTAAAGTTTGGGATTGAAGTGGTTGTGATCTAGCTATCGAAACTTCTTCTTCTTGTCAAGGAACTGGTTCTTTCTCTTTCTTAGGGATATAAATGCTAGGAAACTTTCCACTCAATGAATCAATTAAATCCCTAGCTTCACTAGCAGGAAGGTGATAGAAGGATCCTCTAGAGGCTGTATTCAAGGTTTGCTTATTTTCTCTACTAAGGCCCTCAAAAAAGTGAATTAGAAGAACTTCTTCTGGAATAGAAAGCTTTGGGCCAGTGAGAGTAAGGTTAATAAAGCGGTCCCATGATTTGCCAAGAGATTCTTCTTCCAGTTGTCTAAAAGAAATAATCTCACGCCGAAGTTCCGCCACTTTGGAGATTGGAAAATATTTAAAAAGAAAACTATTATATAACTCCTTCCAATCTCCATGAACACTCCCTACTTTGAGTTTGTACCAATGTCTAGCTTTTCCCGTTAAAGAGAACGGAAAGAGCTTCCATTTAAGGGTCTCATCGGACATGCCTTCTATGCGAAGGAGGTCACATACTCGATAAAACTCTATTAGGTGTGTGTATGGGTTTTCCTCACCTTCTCCTGAGAAAGGTTGTTTTTGAACAAATTCTATGTATTCGGGGTCTATCTCAAAACTAGATGCTATGATAGGCTTTGAATACTTTGGTGGTTCGAGATGTGTGCCCGTAGATCTATGAAACTGATAGATAGACATGTTTGCATTCATGATAGACCAGAAATCAAGGATTAGATAAGAAGAAAGAATAGCAGAGATGAGGCAAAGGATAAAAGGAAATATATATACTTTTTTATTTATTTTTTTAGAAAATGATTAAGCTAGTTCATAGTCAACTCAGCAACCGTTTCCTAGGCAACGGCGCCAAAAATGCTTGTTGACACTTGCTAACACCACTTGAATACTAGGTTGTCATCCCCAGCATGGCACTAGAGTGTACTATGGTATTTATACGCACACAGATAAATCCGCAAGCGCACGGATACCGTTATAGCTTTTACCCGGTTAAAGGTTTTATCGTATCCACAGGGAAACGAGAGAACCAACTACGCTCTAACTGAACCAAGATAGATAGATAGGAGTAAATAGGAAAGATGATAGAATTGAATAAGAACAATATTAATGGTAAGATAACAATGAGTGATAATATGGAAATAGAGAGTAGAGCAATCTAGTATATGGGCGATGGTAGGAGAATAGAGAGGATAACTATGGTTTCTCTACTTCAAAGGGGTATGTCTATGTCTGGGACGAACCACGTGATAAGAATACACCACAAAGGATGCTTATCCATAGGCCGATAAACCCTACCAGTCCTGCTAACGGGAGGTGGACTAAGGGGACCAACGTAACTGTCACCTACGCGGCCTACCACACGATCCGGCTAACAGGGGATATCCACAAGTAATCTAGGTCTAAGCACCACGCTTACACCTATACTACAACTCTCACCTATAGCGTCCTATAGATTAAAGTACTCAAAAGAGTTGTGAACCAGAACATACATGGATAGTAATTGCATAATGAAATAGAAGTAGATTACCAGAGTCATCCCATGAGCCAGCTTGATTAGAGCTTGATCATGGCGAAGTACAACCGGAGGAAGAATCGAGAGGCTGGCCTCTCCTCCAATCCTCCCTCGCTCTCCATCTCGCTACTATCTAGATCTACTCTAGTTTAGAGAAGAGAGGAGAGCTCTCATCTCCAAACCCTAGCTTTTGCTCTGTCTATGAATAATGAATAGGGATCAAGGGGTGCCTCCTCTTGGGGCCAGGGGGCCTGCTTATATAGTCCCCTCAAGTGAATCTGGGCCGTCGGATCAAACCGACATTAATCGCACGGTTTTTCTTGATCCTTTAGGTCGGTGGAGCATGATCCGTGAAGTAGAACGTGATTGGCCGAAACACCAGGGCAGGTGCCCAAGGGGGGAGGGCGGGCACCCTGTCCCCGAGCCCGCTCGGCTTCCCGTTCGTTCCCGTGGCTTCTGGAGTCTTCTAGATGATAGAAAATTGCGCGGCACGTTAATATCTCAATGTAAACCCGACATGTGGGCCTTTCCTCCATATTTCCTGATAACCCCCTGCAGAAATAGACAAACACCAAAACTCGTGGAATTCTGTCAGATAAAACCCTAAGTCTGGGTGTTGGTTGCATTTGGATCCTTTTCTTTATTTATTTGATGGTTAAATTTGATACTTAAGGACCGTCAACATCTATTGCAAAGACAACTACCAACAACTCTTTCTCAATGGTAGCATAACTGAGCTATGGTCTAGTCAAGGTTTTGCTAGCATAGGATATAACATAGTGCGTTTTATCCTTTGTTTGGCCGAGAATGGCACCAAAAGCAAAATCGCTAGCATCGCACATGATGTCGAAAGGAAGTGTTCAATCAGGTGGTTGAATGATTGGAGCTAAAATGATTGCTTGTTTGAGGGTTTGAAAAGATTCATCACACTCATTGACAAAGATAAAAGGTGCATCCTTAGCCAATAGTCTAGTGATGGGTCTAGCGATTTGAGAAAAGTTCTTGATGAAACGCATATAGAACCCTACATGTCTTAGGAAGCTACATATCCCTTTCATCTTTGCTCTATCCACTTCTATCTTCTATCCCACGTTCAGACACTTTGTGTCCTAGCACTATTCCTTCCCGAACCATAAAATTAGCATTTTTCCCAGTTCAGGACTAAGTACTTTTATTTGCATCTTTGTAAGACTTTGTCTAGAGTGTCCAGACAATCATCAAAGGTTGTGTCATAGATGGGAAAGTCATCCATGAACACATCCATGAATTTCTTGATTATGTCAGAAAAAATAGACATCATGCACTCTTGGAAAGAAGCTAGAGCATTACATAATCCGAACAACATTCGTTGGTATGCGTAAGTTCCATACGGGCATATGAAAGTAGTCTTACTTTGGTCATCAGGGGTGGATCGTGATTTATTGATATCTGGAATACCCATCAAGGAAACAAAAGAAGGAGTGCTTTGCAAGCTGTTCCAACATCTCGTCAATGAAGGGTAATGGGAAGTGATCTTTCTTTGTAGCCTTGTTAAGTTTTTTATAACTATGCACATCTGCCACCCAATGATGATGCATTGAGGAATGAGTTCATTCTTATCATTCTCAACAATAGTTATTCCACCTTTCTTTAGCACAACATGGACATGGCTAACCCACTCACTATATGGAACGGGATAACTAATCCTAGTGTGCAAAAGCTCAAGAACCTCTTTCCTAACAACCTCCCGCATAGCATTGTTAAGCCTACGTTGATGTTCTCTTGATGGTGAGATATCGGGATCTGTAGGGATACGATGTGTGCAGAGAGCGGCACTAATCCCCTTGAGGTCATGGAGTTAGTAGCCTATGGCCGATTTGTCTTTCTAGAATAGTGACAAGTTGTTGTGTTTCATATTCATAGAGATTGTCACTGATGTTGACAGGAGTGTTTTGGTTGTTGTGAAGAAAGACATATCTAAGTCTTGGTGGAAGAGGTTTCAACTCTATTGAAGGAGGTGGAGGTTGTTCATTTATGTCTAGCTCAATGGGCTTGGCCAACTCTTCCTCTTCTTGAGTGAAGTGTTCTTCATCGAAGAATGGTTGGACCATTTCTTCTTGAGACACCACTAAGACCTCCTCAATAGGGTCTAGTTTAGGTTCAGATTCCACTATCATGTTAATGGATCGGGCAAGAGGGACAACAATAGTGGAATTCCCAATCTTGACATCTAGTTGACCGCATAGTGGTTGTTCTTGTAGAAGTCCCATGATTGATCTACCAATCAAGAGAGGAATTTCTAGGATCTCAAAAATGTGAAAATCTAGGCATATCCTAGTATTCTTGATTCTAATAGAACAGTCCTTAATACCCCATGCCTTTCAAGAATAAATCCTGATGGTCCTTGCAGAAGCTTTTGAGATGGAGTTAAGGACATGTCAGAATAAAGAGTTCTAGCTAACTCTTTTGAAATAATATTTATCTCGATAGAAAATTATAGTGGACTCTTCTAGCGGACCCTCTAACTTGGCACAGAAGAATGGTAGATGGAAAGGTGATCCAAGCTACCTCGAGAGATAATTCTGCTTCTCTTAGCCATTCATAACTCATGATTGCCGAAAGGCTTTGAATGTATTCTATAGTCATTGATTCTTTATGTGGTTCAAAAGGAGTGGTCTTTTCTTGAAGTCTCACTTGGATAGGATAATTCAAGGGATTTTCATAATCTTCAAAAATATGTCCCTTGAATTCAAAGGGAAGCTCTAAAGTAGATGTTTCATCATCCTCTGGTTGAGTTTGCTTTCCCTCAAATGGAAGTTGTTTCCATTCTCCCATTTGGGTAGAGTGAAATAGTGGCATGCTCATTCTGTATGAGGCGTCAATGGAAATTGGGATGAACTTTGATACAATTTTTGTCATACTTTCTTCCCTCTTTCTAAAAGAGCAGCCCTTTGTAGAGAAATTCTTAACTCTGAACAAAAGCTGCATGAGTGCAACATCCCATCAATTTAAATTAAAAGTATTATTTAAAATCTATATTTTTCACATTTTAACAACTAAAAGGCAAACTAAATGTTGGAAAATTTTAGTAAATTCATAAAATTATTTATATTGTTTAGTAATTTCTATTCACAACCCAAATTCAGAAATTTGGGGTGTGACAAACTACACCCCTTAATAAGAATCTTATCCCGAGATTTGCTGAAGCTACAATCATTACAAAGATCCAAATCAAAACATGTGCACAAGTATATATCATACAACGATCTATCGAGATCGAACATTTGGGTGGCCCTTAGGATTAGAAGACTTAGTTTGGACCAAAAAGTTTCAATAGAGCAAAAGGAAAAAAACAATTAGGGGACAGAAGAAGAATGAAGGATTTTATAGAAAAATAGTTTTATAAATCACCATGGCTATCTAGGCTAGCGTCCTACGGTCAACGATGGCTTTGATACCACTTTGTCACACCCGATTTTAAGGACAAAAATCGAATGCACAATATATGTTTGCCAGGATCAAAACTCATACATATATTGACTTCATTATAGCATCAAAATCAAAGTTTATTACATAGTCAAAATATTATTACAAAAATGACCCGTGGGTCAAAAAGAAAAAGCTAAATAATAACTAATTATTCTCCAGCGGAAAAGGGACGCCATCTCCATAGGAACATCGACCAGGGGTCGCACCAGCCTAGTACACATCATCAAGGTTGAAGGCTGAAAGGATCAAGATGCCCAAGAGGGGGGTGAATTGGGCTTCTCTAAAAATTTAAGCAACCTATAAGCTCCAATTCAACCCCTTGTGCCTAGTGTCAACTAGAGAGCTACCAGATAAAAGAGTTTTGCAACCTAGTTCTAATCCTATTCTAGCATGGCAATTCTAGTAATGTAAAAGCTCAAAGTAATTGCACAAAGTAAATGCTAGAAAGTAAAGGAGGAGAGCAAGAAAGGGCTTGGCATTGTTTTGCCGAGTTATCAGAGAGTCACCACTCTCCACTTGTCCTCGTTGGAGCACCTGCGCAAGGGTCTTGCTCCCCCTTTGTCCGCGCAAGGATCAAGTGCTCTCTATGGGCTAATTCTTCGACACTCCGTCGCGGTGAATCGCCAACAACTGCTCGCAAGGTTGACACAAGCCACCCACAAGAACTCTAGGCAGTCTTCGTGCCTCCAATCACCACCAAACCGTCTAGGTGATGGCGATCACCAAGAATAACAAGCAACGAACTCTCACTTGACTCAAACAAGGCACTAGAGAGTGGTGGATGCACACTTGACTCTTGGAACTCAACTAGAGAAGGATTCTCATAAGAAATCTCTCAAATCTCAATCCTCTCTAGGTTCTTGCTTCTCTCTTGCACCACAAGGTGATTCTCAACTGATCTAATGGGCAAGAGAGCTCCCATGGATGAGGTGGAGTATAAATACTCCCCATCAAGTCCAAGGGCCGGCCAACCGTTATACACTAAATCGGGAGCACCGGACGCACTACACCGAGCATCCGGTGACACACAACGGCTAACTATACTCTCTTCTGACAGAGCACCAGACGCTACCTCCAAGGGTCCGGTGACACCGTCCACCCTCCCTAGGTTTAGGACTGGACGCTACCCGGTGAGTCCGGTGCTAGCGTCCGGTGCCCTGGTCTTCTTTAGACCTCCCTAGGTATAGGACCGGACGCTCCCCAGTGAGTCCGGTGCCTAACCCTAGGCACCGAGCTACTCTGACTCAAGTCAACCTCACTAGACGCACTCACATAGTGTCCAGTGTTGCGTTCGGTGCCTGCTTAGGCACCCAAACTTCATCGAAACATGATCTTTCCAAAACGAAGTTTGTTCCTCTCGATCTAAGGACTATCTCTAAGGTGCCTAGTTGCTAGGTTTACCAAGTGTGCACCACACCTAAACCTAAAGCCTTGCCTAGGTCAAGCTACTAACTCATTGCCCCTCTTAATAGTACGGTCAAAGGAAAACAAAGTCCTAAACTACTCTAAGTGCCCTTCTTCACCATATGGCACTTAGACCTAGTCTAGTCTTGACGATGTCCAACCATCCTTTGAAAACTGAAACGATTTCCACTATTAATTAGGCATGAACGTCCTTGTCCATCGAGTACCTATTACCATGACCTAACACTAATGACTTTGCCTCTACAAAACACACGTTAGTCATAGTATTCAACATTGTCATTAATCACCGAAACTCATTAGGGGCCTAGATGCTTTTCAAAGGCATCATCATCATCATCAGCGTACTCTTGAGCATCATCTCCAATGTTTGGTTGGGGTAGCAGGGGGAACAAAGAGAAGGGTGAGTACATCAAAATGTACTCCGCAAGCGTAGGAAAAATATGTGACATGAGGCTTATAACAAGGATAGGCTACTTTGGTTCACACCAACACCTAAAGTGACACACCTGTTACCTTAAATCCTTAAGCACCTATTTATCTAAGTGAAACCTCAATCTCCTCAAGTAACTAAACCAACACTCAGATTCCATCCGAGCTAACCACACTTGGATTCCATCCAAGCAAACCACACTTGTATTCCATCCAAGCCAACCACCAACACTTGAATTCCATCCAAGCAAACCAGTCCTGAATACCATTCAGGCAAACCAACCCCTAAATCCGATCCAAGCAAACTGAACCGAACAAGAGCCATCTAATCAAGAAGAAGTCCAGCCCGCTCGTGACTGTGAGCATCGCTGATATATCAGTTTTACACTCTACAGAGGTTGCACACTTTCACCACGAGTCGTGTTTTCCCCATCATACCTCACACTACCTAGGTGCTCGGCAGGGTCACACTACAAGGCGTTTACAAAGTTGTGGTTCCCACCCCTGTGCATTCACTAAGGATTCACCAATTTAGGCCCCCTTGTGTGCCACCTAACTCTCCACAATGCACTAAAATGGGCAGCTAATTATTCAACCAGGTCGTACCAAATAGACCTCGTTGATGCGCGGTTAAGCTAGGTTACAGGCTTCGAGAACCGGTCCGTTGAATCCGACAGGAATGAGCACCAACCCAAACCACCAACATCAGTCGCCATTCCATGGAAAAAACCAACCTCAACCAAACTTTCCATCCTGCTATATTTCTAGTCACCATGTTGCTAAAAACATTACCAACCCACATGTTCCATAGATCATTAATCAATATTAAATTCGTATCATTTGCCAATCCCAAGACTGCAAGCTAAGCATGACAACTACCAATCCAGAAACTCAGGTTACAAGGATGATGTAATAAGTTCTAGTAAACCCTAACATAGGGTTCAAAATTAAGACTCTGCATGCAGACTAATGGTCTAACTACACTAACTCAAAAGTAAAATAAATACAGGAGCAAGTATGGCAAGGACACTTGCCTTCAAACTAGGTTTGATCTAGGATATCAAAAGCCTAGTCCTGGAGGTTCTCGAAATCAGCACAGTATGTAATCATTACACTAAACATGGCCCAAACATAGTGAGAACAATACACCAGACAGTTGAAAAGCATAAAATGAATGATTCTAATGCGTAGAGCTCATTGAAACAAAACTAACACGATTGGAACGGGTCGAATTGGGGTTAGGATGTGAAAGCTATGATTTTTTTGAAGATTTTATTTAGAAAACTAATAATTAAATATGACCTCAAAATATAAGTTTTCCAAACCTACTGAAACATAGTACTATCGCGTAGAGCTCGACAATATGAACCTAACACAATTTTAATAGGTCAAATCGGAGTTAAAACGAATATTTTATGGGATGGCAAAACTGTAAATACTGAAAACGTATTTTGAAAAGAAGCCGGCCATTTTTACGTTCTCAGAAATAAGAAACGTATTTTGTGAAAGTTGCTAAGGACTGCGGGTTCAAAACTGGAAAACTAGAGGGACTCTTTAAGAAAGTTTGGCTGCAAAGGGGTACGGGTGCATCTGGGCCATTGGATCGAGAACGAACTGCTCAGATTTGATTGGAGGTGACGGGCGGCGCCCTGGCCGGAGAGAACGGCCGGCTCGGCGGCGCTGCCATTGCCGGCAGTAAGGAGGTCGCCGGTGCGAGGGATGGGGGGCGCTAGGACCATGTTTAGCTTGGCTGAAGGCATAGGGCGAATGCAGGGGTTGAGGCAAGTCCACCAAGGCCCATATGCACGGCCAAAAGCTCCCACGCGGCCCTACCATGGGTAACGGTGGCTCGAGCTCGCCGGAGCTCATGGCCACAGCTCTAGCGGCCAAAAATCAGCCAACTAAGAGTACGGGGAGGAAGAGTGGGGTGCTGCAGACTCACCAAAAGGGAGAAACGAAGACAAAGGTGGCCGGAGATGCCGTGGGGCAACCAATGGCGACGACGGCTAGAAGTTAGGGTTGGCGGCGCTGTGAGTGTGATTTGTGGTGCTAGGGGTGCTAAATAGTGGGGAGATGGAAGAGTTGAGCGGCGAGGCTTGGTTAGGGGGAGCGGGTAACGCGGATCGAGCAGGTAGGGTGTTGCAGCTATCCTGCGCTGGGGGGGGACTCACCCTCCTCCCGATTCAGCCGGAGCTTGAAGGAGGTGCCGATAGGTGCGACCCGCCTGTCAGCAAAACAAGGAGAGGGAGCGGGGCATGGGTGCGGTTTGGGCCGACCCAGGAGAGAAGGCGCACGCGGCCCGTAGCGGAAAGGAGAGGGGGAACGGCCTGGGCCAAAAAGGATGGGGAAGGGGGAGCCCGAGGTTTTCCTTTTTCTTTCTTTTTTCTTTTTAGACCAAAACTTTAAACCATTTTTAATAAATTCTTTTTCACGCAACAAAAATTATGCATGCAGCATGAATGCAACATCCCATCAATTTAAATTAAAAGTATTATTTAAAATTTACATTTTTCACATTTTAACAACTAAAAGACAAACTAAATGTTGGAAAATGTTAGCAAATGCATAAAATCATTTATATTGTTTAGTGATTTATATTCACAACCCAAATTCAAAAATTTGGGGTGTGACAGGCCTGAACCCAAAATACTAAAAACTATGGGAACCACTACCAAGTGACATTTAATGCCTTCCTTAGTGACTGTCTGACCTAGGAGAACAATAATAACAAGTACACTGTGTCCATATCTCGCAAGAGGGCCTTTGAGGCCGGATCATCACACGCAAGAGCACCAATGGCAAGGTGTTCCCAGTATCGTCCCCTGCCCCAGGTGCAAGGTTCTGACCACTTCAGTTGGAGGAACATAGGTTTGCCAGGTGAACAAAAACCATACAAGCTGGTAGTGACGCTGGCAAGGACAGGACCAGGCACCACTACAGGGACTGGTACTATCGCAAAGGTACCTTGCTTGAATTGCGAGTAGACCAGGCAGTTTGCTAATTTCATGATATGCTTATTTTTTTAATTATGGTAGTTAGGTTTTTTATTATCACCTTCCACATCATGTATCTATTTATAATGAATGATGTATTTATATAGTTATGCTATACTTAGGTTTTTTTAATTTATGTCTCTCTCTTTATAAATTTCTCAATTTATTTATCCACATGTATGTATGTTCCATGAGTGAGAGAGAAGAATAGCTAGCTTCTTGTCTTTATTTATTGATATGGTTAGATGGGGATGCTTAATATGGTTGGATAATGCCTCTCCTCTCTCCATTTTCATGGTTGCTTCTCAATTTTAGAGAGAGAAATGTATGATTGTGTGTTTCTATAATTATGCTATGTACTTAGATTATTTTTTAATTATGTAACTTAGGTTTTTTCCTTTAATCTCAAGCTTAACCATAAACCCTAGATAAATCCTTTGTAAACCCTTAGATCATATGAATGGTGTTTTACAGGTAGTGATGGAGAGGTCATTTTGGATGTATAATTTATCAAGACTAGATCCATCATACATAACTGAGGTCCAGAGGTTTATTGATGCTGCTAAAAACCATGCTTCAAGAACAAGAAAGACGCACATACATTGTCCATGCATGGATTGTAGAAATCTTGTTGCATCAGATGACATTCAACAAATTCTTACTCATCTGGTCCGTCGAGGATTTATGAAAGATTACTTGATTTGGACAAAGCATGGAGAGGGTAGCTCTATGCCTTATACAACTGGAATTGTTGATGGGTTTGAGTTCTTACACGAGACACAACATCCTGATACCGATGGCATAGCCACTGAACATGTTGTGCCAAATGTTCCTGATCATGGTTTTGCTAGAGGAAATGAAGATGGCACCGAAACTAACATGGCTGCGGAAGATGCAGAATTTCTAGAGGCAATGTTGCGTCGTCATGCAGAAGATCCATCAGTGTTCTTCATGAGAGTATGGAGGCCCTAATGAAGGCAGCAGAAGAGCCTTTGTATGATGAGTCCAAGGGTTGCACCAAAGAGTTCACGACGCTGCGGTCTGTGCTAAAGTTGTTGGTGTGCAAAGCTAGATATGGTCTTTCTGATGCTGGCTTTGATGCGTTCTTAAGCATTATCGTAGACATGCTTCCTAAGGATAACAAAGTGTCTGCTAATACATATTATGCAAAGAAGCTAATCAGCCCACTCACAATGGGTGTTGAGAAGATCCAAGCTTGTAGAAATCACTGTATCCTATATCGAGACGATGATTATAGGGACTTGGACAGCTGTCCCAATTGTGGTGCAAGTAGGTACAAGATAAATAAAGACTACATAGAGGAAGAGTGTGTTGCCTCTGTGCCTAAGGGGAAAAAACGAAAGAAGGCCCAAAAAAGACCCAGAAGAGTAGTTCAAAACCCACCGGCAAAGAAAAGGAAGAAGTAGACTATTATGCGCAGAAAAAGATTTCTGCTTTGGTGATGTGGTACCTTCCTATGATTGATCGGTTGAGGTGTTTGTTTGCTAACCCAGAGGATGCCCATCTTATGAGTTGGCATGCTTCTGATGAGCGCAAAGACGATGGGAAGCTTCGGCACCCAGCCGATGGCTAGCAGTGGAAAGATTTCAATGAAAACCACAAGGACTTTGCTAATGAACCAAGGAATGTTAGGTTCACACTGAGCAGCAAGCACAGCACATGGCCAACGATCCTCACCATCTACAACCTCCCTCCATGGTTGATGCAGAAGCGAAAGTACCTTTTACTAACCATCCTTATCTCTGTACCTACACAGCCTGGAGTAGATATGGATGTTCTCTTGGAGCCCTTAATGCAGGACATGAAGATACTATGGGAAACAGATGTTCAAATGTTGGACGAGAACCACAAAGAATCATTCACACTGAGAGCAATTATCTTTGTTACGATCAATGACTACCCAGCTCTCTTTACATTATCAGGGTAGTTCAAGGGAAAGCTTGGTTGTGTGGTATGCATAGATGACACCGCTTACGTGTCCCTAACTGCATCTAAGAAGATAGTGTACATGAGGCACAGACCCTTCTTATCAAAAGGACACATGTACCGGCTGAAAAAATGGATAAATACTTTGACAATAATAGTGAACTATAGACTACTGCTCCATCAGGTAACAGTAAAGGCCAAAGAGTTTTCAGCATAGTCAGCAAACTCAAATTTGTTTTTGGGAAGAGGACAAAAGATGGAAAACCAAGAAAGAATGTCAAACCAGCTCCAGAGGCTACATTCAAGAAGAAGTCGATTTTCTTCGAGTATTTGGAATACTGGCCAGAGTCAGACGTACGCCACGCGATCGATTTTATGCACGTTCAGAAAAACGTGTTTGAAAGCGTAATTGGCACCTTGTTGGACATGAAGGGCAAGACAAAGGAAGGATTAAATTCATGCTTCGACTAGGTACAGTTAGGCATAAAAAAATAACTTCACCCTGTTAGGCTAGAAAATGGGAAGTACCACCTCCTGGCAGCAAGCTACAACCTCAACAATGAAGAGAAACATGCGATGTGTGTGTGGTTGAAGAAATTGAAAGTCCCATCTGGATTCTGCTCTAGGATACGGAGTATTGTGTCAATGAAAGACCTTACACTCATGAACTACAACTCACATGATTGTCATGTCATACTGACTACTTTCCTCCCTATTGCCATTAGGGCTATAAACCCGGTGTGGATAAAGGTTGCAGTTGCATGGGTGTGCTACTTCTTGAATAGGATCTCACAGAAGGTGATTGAACGTGATGAGTTGGCGTCTCTTAAGGAATTCGCAGTGGAGACAGTGTCACAGTTTGAGATGTGTTTCCCCCTAGCATTGTTTGATGTGATGGTTCACCTTGTGGTGCACTTGGTTTCACAAATAGAGGCATTGGGTCCCATGTATTTGCATGAGATGTTGACGTATGAACGTTTCATGTCAATACTAAATGGCTATGTATCAACTCGTGCTCGTCCAGAGGCGTCTATGGTAGAGGGGTACTTAACCGAAGAGGCCATTGAGTCCAGAGGTCCATTCTGCAATAGGGTCCTAAAAGACCAGGTTGCAATAGGTTTGCCTCCATCACAACATGAGGGTGTTGACGGTCCTTAAGTACCAAATATAATCATCAAATAAATAAAGAAAAGGACCCAAATACAACCAACACCCAAACTTAGGGTTTTATCTCACAGAATTCCACGAGTTTTGGTGTTTGTCTATTTCTGTAGGGGGTTGTTGGGTATTCTTAACGTCATTGCCAAAAGTAGACTTAATTTTCTAATTCTGATAATGTTGCCAAAAATGCCAAACCTATCTCTCATGCCACTTAAGCCAAGCTGTCATCCCCAGCATGACATAAAAGACATGGTATTGAAATACGCAATTGTTCATCTAAAAAAATAATCAAATGGGATCTGCAAGCGCACAGATTAATACCGATGTAGCATTTTAACCGGGAAGTATTCTAGGTATCGTTATTTATATTTTTACCACACGGAAGGAATTAGTAATCATCAATGTTGATTATAGAATGGAATATAAGATTGAGTATCTATCATTGCATGTATAATCGAGAACATTTATCTAACTATTTCATACAGGGATAAGTGTCACATAAAGGATATATAAAGTAATGAATAGTGACAAAGATAATTAATCTGATCAGCATAACTTAGCCACATATAAATATGATAAGCACCTCAATTAGATATTCTAGCAAGTCATTAGCATGGAATTTGGACGAACTGCAAGAATATTTCCTAAGTTATTCTTAACTATACAGTCTAGCATATGATAATTAGTGCAATTATACTTAGCAATCATTGTGAGACAAGATTACGCCCATGCATAGTGATATTATCGAGGAATATGAGAAACATAGCAATCACTCCCCTGTAATAATGTTGCTCTGCCGTCCCTATACACGAGAGGGGGACTATATAAGAATTAATGAAGCTGTCACTATCAAGAACTACCCCGCGATCTGGCATATAGGGTACAATCGCAGATAAATACACTATAAGCACCACACCTACACAATATCTATCATTTACCCATGGATCCGATGGATAAACGCTATAAGATCCTAAACATGTATATAATTCCAATCTAACTAAGCCAAGTATATAACTATGATAAACTAAGAACAATATAATTACGAATACAAACAAGTAGAGCAAAGTCATAAGCAATATATTGAAGTAGAACAAAGTCATATTCATAATATTGAAGAACAAAGATGAACAATTAGAAGAACAATTAGAGAATTACCAAGAATCCTCTTGACAGATCCGGAAACCAATCGAAGATTGACTCCTTCTAGTTCTAATCCTATGTAGCTATGCTAATCTAGATGTCTAATTGATGTGGTGGCTCTAGGCTTGATCAGAGGCTTCTTCTCCCTTGATGAATAATGAATTAGAGTTGAGAGCTCTTCTCCTCCAGGGGCCAGGGGGTCTGGTTTTATAGTCTCTCCAAGTGAATATGGGTCGTCGGATCAAACCGACATTGATTGAACGGTTATCCTTGATCCTTTAGGTCGGTGGAGTGTAATCCCGAAAGAGAGTTCTGATTGGACTCCTGGCCAGGGCGGGCGCCCAAGGGAGGAGGGCGGGCGCCATGCCCCCGAGCCCGTCCGGTCTCCCGTTCGTTCCCGTGGCTTCTGGACTCTTCTAGATGTAAGATAATTGCACGGCTCATTAATATCTCTATGTAATCCCAACATGTGGCCCTTTCTTTCGTATTTCCTGATAAACCCCTACAGAAATAGACAAACACCAAAACTCGTAGAATTCTGTCAGATAAAACCCTAAGTCTAGATGTTGATTTCATTTGGATCCTTTTCTTTGTTTATTTGATAATTAAATTTGATACTTAAGGACCGTCAACAAACTCCCCCAAGCTTACCTCTTGCTCGTCTCTGAGCAAGGATAGACTTAGCGATAGATCAGAAGTTGTTGTAATGCCTTTAAAAATTGACGGTGCACATGCTTCTAAATGAGATCTTATCCCTTAGTATAAACTTACTTATTTTACCTTTCACCATGGGACTTGTAACCGTCACTTCTGTCTTGAGTAGTTAAAAGATAGAACGGTCTAGCCAAGTGCCATGTCTCTTATTCTTCATCAGCTATAGCTCTGGAGTGTTTACAGATTTTCAAATAAAACTCAGAGATTCCTTGTATGACTCTCTTAGATCTCTCTTTTGTGGTATTTCTAGATCCTTACAAAGGCAGTAATGGTATATGCCTTCTCTCAATATATGTAGTATTTGTGGTATAAGGCATTGTGACATTGCCTTCTCTCTCACCCTACTCTAATAAGGCTTTTGATATCTGGAGCTCATAGGTGGGAGATAAACTATACATACTTACAAGACATTTATTGCATAGTCAAACCATGGATCCAAAGAAACAAGTCAATAAGTCAAATCAAGATGTGCATGTGTGGTGAATGAATGGTGTATGGTGATAACAATGGTGAAAGTCTAATTCTACTTTTGCTCTCTAGAGGGGATACAAACCTTTCTTGCACTTTTGAAACTTTAAGGAGAATGAGATGCCTTGGAATGAGATGCACTTGTCCATTTTTACCTCTCGTCTCACATTTTCTTTTCTTTCAAGGTTCCGGGCACTTGCCCCTTTTTATTTCCTCGTATTTATTATTATTATTTTTTTAGAGCACTCATCTCATGAGATAATATAGCAAGTGGTAGTAACCAAGATAACTTGAGCATTTATTTCACAGGGGAAAAACAGAAATGGGATAATGTTTTTGGCTATTCTCTCTCGGATTAGGAGTAGAATATTTTTGGGTGGTTCTGGAGATGGAAATGAGTGGATATATGTGGATGCGTACTTCCGGAGTAGAAAGCAGCATATGTGAGTGAACGTGCAAGTGAATCTTGATTTAACCACATGATAAGCTCCTAAGGGTCTACACAGCTTGACCACACTCAATGCTCATAAGCAGTAAATAGTAAATGTGTGGCTCAAAGTCTAGCAAGCATGTATATATATGGCTGTGGTAGGAATTTAAACTCTCATCATATAGGAACTCATCATGTGATATTTTAAAGATTTTCAAAGATAAAATTCTCTTGAATTCTAGCATCTCTAGGAATAGATCAACCTTCCCATATCATATCTGTTAACAACTTAGACTTCAGATCAAGTTTTCTTCCCAAAGATTAGGTTTAGAGCAAGCTTTAAATTATAACAGTTATGTCTAAACTAGTGAGAGAACTCAAATTTGAAAATTAGGCAGAGCAACTATTCATCATATCCATGCTAGAGCTTTATTTAGATTCAATTTAGCATAGCCACTTTATTTATTTATTAAACACACTAAGCAAAAGACATATATTTATATATAAGCAAAAAATCTTTATTTGTTTTTCTTTATATTTTAATATAGTATAAGTATAAAGATAGATAGAAATACTTAGCGAGATAAATGGGGGTGCTCTCCCCCAAGCTGAATTTTGACGTAATTTCTCCTGACGTAGCTAGCAGGTGGCAGAGGTGTATTTGAAAGTCGGCAGTATCCTGACAGCGATTAGAATGTCCTCCGTCTGCTAGTCTTCTTGATTCTTAAATTCTGTGGAGCTCAAATAGACAACAAAGCTTTGTGGAACTGATTAGGTATTAGCATAAATATCTAGCCTTTATCATGTTGAGTCTCCTCAATACATATTACACTCTATTTTTATATTTTCATTTTATAAAGCAGAAAAGAAATATTTATTTTATTTTTATGCCACCACAGTGAATGTACTTATGGGTTTTATGCCACCCGAATACTCACATGAGGCTTACTAATTTTTTGTATTTTTATTTTCTTTTTAAGATGATATGAACTTGATTAACTAAGCAAACTATTTTAAATAATTGAATGGAAAAAGATAACTACCAAGTTTACCTCTTGGCATGGCGTTTGGTGTTTTGAAGTCCTCCGAACGGGACTCTCCGTTTTCTAGTTGTCCTGGGATTCGTTGAGTGGCGCAGTCGGTGCTTCCGGCGGCGCCTCTTCTTCGTGTATAGTTATCTTCTCTCTCCACACCTGACTCGGTGCTACAGTCTCCTCAGGATAATCTTGTTCAAGCTATATCTCCTCAGATCTTATCACTTCTCCTTCGTAGTCTGCCCATCCGTCCTTGATGATTTCCCTCCTCTGGTTGCGATTGTGTTGTCTTCTTTTTGTCCTGACCTGCTTAGAGTCTTCAACTATATAATTAGGGTCAGTAAAATAGCGGCATACCTTCTCTGAGGGTAAGTGCATATGGACTTCTCCAGTTCCAATGTAGATGATTGCTTTAACAGTGCTGAGGAATGGTCTTCCAAGGATGACGGGTGGATCGTATTCGTCTTCTCCCATGTCAATAACCTGAAAGTCTGTATGGACAAAATGATCGTCTATCTTTACAGGGACATCATTTACTGTACCTTTAACCTCTTGAAATGTCTGATCTGCCATCTGGAGCTGAATGTATGTTGGTTTTAGGGGTATGGTTCCGAACAAGAGCCGATAGGTGACTGCGGTCATTATGTTGATGCCCGATCTGGTGTCGCAAAACGTGTTGTAGAAGTTGTATCCATTTATGGAGCAATAGATGCTTGGCATTCCTAGGTCGTCCTTCTTGGCCAGAAACGCTGACTTAAGTCGATGATCTTGACCTTCAAGAACTGCAGTGACCATCTTAGCTGACTCGGTCCACACTTGCTTGTTCCTGAAACTCCTGTTGGTCCTCTTCCTTGGTTCATGTCGAGATTCCTCTGGGATTTGTGTAGTCTTGTTCTTGAAGGAAAATGTCTCCTTCCTCCCTTTGATGTAGAAACTGATCTTGGCAGCGCTAGCGTAGATGACAGCTCCCGAGGTGTTTAAGAATGGCCTCCCTAAGATGATGGGTGCCCTCTCATCATTTTCGGTCTCTATCACCACGAAGTCTGCTGGGGCGTACAAGATACCAACTCGGACACAGAGGTTCTTCAATATTCCCTTTGGGAAACTTAACGCCTGATCTGCAAACTGCAAACACATGGTTATTTCTAATAAAGGATACGTAAAGAATTTTTCATAGAGTACCCTAGGCATAATGTTGACGCTAGAGCCAAAGTCGCAGAGTGCTTCTGGGAAGTCCACCATGCCGATGGAGATCGGGATGACGGGGCATCCTAGATCGCCTCTCTTGACCGGCAGAAGGTCAGTAGTAACTTCAGTGATGGGGTTACTCCAATTACCTGCATCAAACATGTCTGCAAGGTTTGTAGATTCTAATCCTTCCGGTTGTGATGGTATACTGGGGTTAGTAGCAGGAACAACAACAGCTATTTGATTTAACTGAGATTCAATCATTTTATTAAAGCTAATTTGTTTCTTGATGGCAGTAGAGAAATTATCCATTCTATTATTTATATTTTCTAGAATTTTATCATTAGATGCCAATTTCATAGATAGGTTATCCATTAACTTTCCTTGATTAGACACTAACTCTCTCAGAGGTGGAAAATTATTATTATTATTGCAAGAATTGTTACCTTGATAATTACCTCAGTAATTAGGCCTCTATTGATTCCAACCTTGATTTTGTTGAGGACGGTAGTAGTAGTAGTTGTTGATGTAGTTTAAATCCTCAAGCATCTCAGGGCAGTGATTGCCTGAGTGTCCAGTATCTCCACACTCCTCACAAGTCATGTGAGAGTCGTAGATGTGCATAACTTCTTTCTTATCTCCAGGTTTATCATCGAGCAGACAGCATGTCTACCTCCTTGAGCTGATGCATACCTCCACCTTTCTTGCGTGTCTGGGTCCTCTCTTCATTCCAGCCTTGGTTGGATGCCATCTTCTCCACAATAGCTGTGGCTTGTGGTATGGTAAGTGATAGGAATGCTCCTCCAGCTACAGCATCCATGGTCTCTCGGGTACTGTTGCCGAGTCCATGATAAAAAGTCTGCATCAGTAGCCAGCTCTCCATTCCATGATGGGGACATTCTAGGATGTAGTCTTGGAAGCGCTCCCATGCTTCTGGAACGGATTCATCATGTTGTTGTTGAAAACTTGTAATCTTCCCACGGAGAGCATTGGTCTTGCCCATGGGAAAGAATTTAGCTAGAAAGTTCATGGAGCAGAGTGCCCACGTAGTATTCTTCTCCTTTGTAGCGTAGAACCACTGCTTCGCTCTCCCTAACAGTGAGAATGGGAAGAGGCGAAGTAGTATAGCATCCTGGGGACTCCTGATATGGTGAATGTGCTGCAAATCTCCAAAAAAGTGTTGGAGATGAGCACTAGTGTTGACGGTCCTTAATGCTCACATTTAACCGTCAACTAATCATGGAAAAAGACTTATATGCAGCCAACACCTAGACTTAGGGTCCCTTTGGTTGGGCTTTTGAACCTGCTTTTGCTTTTGTAAAAGCCAAAAGCCAACCAAAGGGCTCAAAAGCCACAAGTGCTTTTGCCCAAAAGCAGCTTTTCTCGTAGTACAAATCCAAAAGCACCTCACCCCCAGCTTTCACTGACTTTTGGGATCCATTCAGTTTTTTTTCCAAAAGCCACGAGTGACCAACCAAATGACTTTTGGCTTTCTCAAAGCCCACATCCCACAGCAGCTTTTCAAAAGCTCAAAGCTCACAGTAGCTTTTCCAAAAGTCACAGCCCAACCAAACACACCCTTAGGGTTTTATCTGACAGAATTCCACATGTTTTAGTGTTTGTCTATTTCTGTAGGGGGTTATCAGGAAATATGAAAGAAAGGACCACACGTCGGGTTTACATAGAGATATTAACGTTCCGCGCAATTTTCTACCATCTAGAAGACTCCAAAAGCCACGGGAACGAACGGGAGGCCGATCGGGCCCGGGGGCAGGGCGCCCGCCCAAGTCCCTTGGGTGCCCGCCCAGCTACAGTAACCAATCAGCTTCAACTTCGCGGATCATGCTCCACCGACCTAAGGGACCAAGGAAAACCGTGCGATTAATGTTGGTTTGATCCGACGGCCCAGATTCATCTAAAAAGACTATATAAGCAAGGCCCCCTGGCCCCTGGAGAGCATACCTCTTCTACAGAATCAAAGTTAGGGTTTCAATTCTTCATCCAAATAGAGAGGATCCCTCTAGTTCTTCTAGTTCTACCTCTAGTTCATCTAGATCTAGTTCTAGTTTATTTAGTTCTAGTTGTAGTTCCTCTAGTTCTAGTTCTAGTTAGTTCTAGTTGTAATCTAGAAAAATAGGGAGAGAGAAGAGGAGAGCGGAGGAGGAGCCGGATCTGTCGGATCTTCCTCAACATTATACTTTTGCAGCATCTGGTTCGTTCTTCATCGTTCTCCAGGTTCTTCAAAACATAATTCCTGAGTTCTCTAATTACTTTTATTTACATTCAAGTTATTTATTGGATTCCCGCTTGCATCAAGTGCTCTAGTCGTTATAACGCTAGAGTAGTAATTAATAGATTAGACGTGGTGTTTAGTCTTGCGATTACCTGAAATTGCACCCAATCCTGCGGATTGTTGTGGTAGCCTTAGGGTAGTGACAGCCCTAACAGTCGACGTATTCCACCATGTTCGGATCGGTGTTTGTAGGACCGTAGTCAGACCTTCCTAGCCCCCTTCTCATCTCTTTCTGTGGTTAGTGCTCTGATGTCCCGATATAGATAATCTTGAAGTAATTCTTGATTCTTAGATCAACTAGAGAACTCTCAGGAAACTTCCTCTCTTCCCACCAAAAATAATTATATAGTTATCCTTGGGCGATCTTGGATCTTAATTAGTACACTCACGTTCTCTGTGGAAATTCGATACTCTGGAATACTCCTGGGTGAAGGCTACATCGGTATCCGTGCGCTTGCGGATTTTTCTATTTGCGTTTAAAATACCCAACAAGCTTTCTGGCGCCGTTGCCGGGGAACGGTAGCTGTGCTAGTTTCGAACCAAGTCGTTCGTGTATCCTTTTTCTTTTCCTTTTATACCACACTCACGTTACCATTTTCACCACACCACATGTGTTGGGTATTCTTAACATCATTACCAAAAGTAGACTAAGTTCTAAATCTAGCAACGGTGCCAAAAATGCCAATCCTATCCCTCACACCACTTAAGCCAAGTTGTCATCCCCAGCATGATATGAGAGACGCGGTATTGAAATATGCAATTGCTCTTCTAAATAAATAATGAATGGGATCTGCAAGCGCACAGATTAATACCGATGTAGCATTTTAACCGGGAAGTATTCCAGGTATCGTTATTTATATTTTTACAACTAGAAAGGGATTAGAAATCATCACTAATGATTACAGAATAGAATATGAGATTGAGCATCTATCATTGCATGTATAATTGAGAACATTATATCTAACTCATCATACAGGGATAAGTGTCACATAAAAGATATATGAAATAATAATAGTGACAAGGATAACTAATCTGATCTAGCCACATAATAAATATGATAAGCACCTCAATTAGATACTCTAGAAAGTCATTAGCATGGTATTAGAACGAACTACAAGAATATTCCCTAAGTTATTCTTAACTATATAGTCTAGCATATCATAGTTAGTGCAAGCATACTTAGCAATCATTGTGAGACAAGACTACGCCCATGCATAGTGATATTAGCAAGGAATATGAGAAACATAGCAATCACTCCCCTGTAATAATGTTGCTCTGCCAGCCCAATACACGAGAGGGGGACTATATAAGAATCAATGAAGCTGTCACTATCACGAACTACCCCACGATCTGGCATATTGGGTACAATCGCAGATAAATACGGTATAAGCACCACGCCTACACAATATCTATCATTTACCCATGGATCCGATGGATAAACGCTATACGATCCTAAGCATGTATATAGATCGTATCTAACTAAGCCAAGTACATAACTATGATAAACTAAGAACAATATAATCTTGAATATAAGCAAGTAGAGCAAAGTCATAAGCAATATATTGAAGTAGAACAAAGTCATATTCATAATATTGAAGAACAAAGATAATTAGAAAGCAATTAGAAGCACAATTAGAGAATTACCAAGAATCCTCCTGACAGATCCGGAAACCAATCAAAGATTGACTCCTTCTAGTTCTAATCCTATGTAGCTATGCTAATCTAGATATCTAATTGATGTGGTGGCTCTAATCTTGATCAGGGGCTTCTTCTCCCTTGATGGAACAATGAATTAGGGTTGAGAGGCTCCCTCCTCCAGGGGCCAGGGGGTCTGGTTTTATAGTCCCTTCAAGTGAATATGGGCCCTTGGATCAAACCGACATAGATTGTATGGTTTAGATTCATCCTTTAGGTCGGTGGAGACTTCCCGCAAAGCAGAGTCCTGATTGGACTTGGGCAGGGGGCGGGCGCCCAGTAGGACAGGGCGGGCGCCCTGCCTCTGGCCCCGTTTCGCCTCCGCTTCGGTCTCGTGGCTTCTGGAGTCTTCTAGATGTAAGTTAATTGCGCAGCACGTTAATATCTTTACGTAATCCTGACATGTGGGCCTTTCTTCCATATTTCCTGATAACCCCCTGCAGAAATAGACAAACACCAAAACTCGTGGAATTCTGTCAGATAAAACCCTAAGTCTAGATCTTGATTTCATTTGGATCCTTTTCTTTATTTATTTTGATAATTAAATTTGATACTTAAGGACCGTCAACAAACTCCCCCTAGCTTACCTCTTGCTCGTCCCTGAGCAAGGATAGACTCAGCTATGGATCAGAAGTTGCTGCAATATTTTTTAAAAAATTGGCGGTACACATGCTTTTAAATAAGATCTCATCTCTGAGTTAGATTAAACTGTCAAGACTTAAAACTTACTTACTTTACCTCCACCATGGGACTTGTAACTGTCACTTCTGTCTTGAGTGGTTAAAAGATAGAACAGTCTAGCCAAGTGCCATGTCTCTTATTCTTGATCAGCTATAGCTCTGGGATTTTTGCATATTTTCAAATAAAACTCAGAGATTCCTTGTATGATTCTCTCAGGTCTCTCTTTTGTGGTATTTTTGGATCCTTACCAAGGCATTGATGGTATGTGCCTTCTCTCAAGATATGTGGTATTTGTGGTATGAGGCATAGTGACATTGCCTTCTCTCTCATCCTACTCTAATAAGGCTTTAATATCTGGAGCTCATAGGTGGGAGATAAAATATACATACTTACAAGACATTTATTGCATAGTCAAACCATGGATCCAAAGTAACAAGTCAATAAGTTTAATCAAGATGTGCATGTGTGGCGAATGAATGGTATATGGTGATGATGGTGATAACAATGGTGAAAACAATGGTGGTGGAAGTCTAATTCTACTTTGCTCTTTTGAGGGGATACATACCTTCCTTGCTTTTGAAACTTTATGAGGAGAATGAGATGCTCTTCTTTTTCTTTTCTCTCAGGTGGGTATCTTGCACCCCTAATTCTACTGTCGGACACTTGTCCATTTTTACCTCTCGTCTCACTTTTTCTTTTCTTTCGAGGTTCCGAGCACTTGCTCCTTTTTATTTTCTCGTATTATTTTCTCTCTTTTTTTTTTAGAGCATTCATCTCTTGAGATAATATAGCAAGTGGTAGTAACAAGATAACTTGAGCATTTATTTCACAAGGGAAAATAGAAAATATTTTTGGTTATTCTCTCCCGGATTAGGAGTAGAATATTTTTAGGTGGTTCTGGAGATGGAATGGGTGGATATATGTGGATGGTACTTCCGGAGTAGAAGTAGCATATATGAGTGAACGTGCAAGTGAAATCTTGATTTAACCACATGACAAGCTCATAAGGGTCTACACAGCTTGACCACACTCAATGCTCATAAGCAGTAAATAATAAATGTGTGGCTCAAAGTCTAGCAAGCATGTATATATGGCTGTGGTAGGAATTTTAAGCTCTCATCATACAGGAACTCATCATGCAACATTTTAAAGATTTTCAAAGATGAAATTCTCCAGAATTCTAGCATCTCTAGGAACAGATAAACAGCAGCTCAGCCTTCCCATATCGTATTCGTTAACAACTTAGACTTCAGATCAAGTTTTTATCCCACAAGTCTAGGTCTAGAGCAAGCTTTAAATTATAATAGTTATATCTAAACTTGAGAGAGAACTTAAAATTTGCAAATTAGGCAGAGCAACTTTTCATCATATCCATGCTTAAGTTTTATTTAGATATAGATTAGCATAGCCACTTTATTTATTTATTAAACACACTAATCAAAAGACATATATAAGCATAAAATCTTTATTTGGTTTTCCCATAGTTATGTATTTTAGTATTCTAAAATAATATAAGTATAAAGATAGATAGAAATACTTATCGAGATAAATGGGGGTGCTCTCCCCCAAGCTGAATTTTGACGTAATTTCTCTTGATGTAGCTAGCAGGTGGCAGAGGTGTAGTTGAAAGTCAGCAGCATTCTGACAGCGATTAGAATGTCCTCCGTCTGCTAGTCTTCTTGATTCTAAAATTCTGTGGAGCTCAAATAGACAACAAAGCTTGTGGAACTGATTAAGTGTTAGCATAAATATCTAGCCTTTATTATTTTGAGACTCCTTGATAAATATTACTCCCTGTTTTTATATATTTTTTTTTATTTTATAAAACAGAAAAATATTTATTTTATTTTTATGCCACTACAGTGAATGTATGTATGGGTTTTATGCCACTCGTATACTCACATGGGGCTTACTGTTTTTCATATTTTTATTTTCTTTTTAGGATAGCATGAACATGTTTAACTAAATAGACTATTTGAAGTAACTGAAAGAAAGGATAACTACCAAGTTTACCTCTTGGCAAGGCGTTCGGTGTTTTTAAGTCCTCCGAACGGGACTCTCCAATTTCTTAATCGTCCTGAGGTTCGTTGGGTGGCGTAGTCGGTACTTCTGGCAGCGCCTCCTCTTCTTGTATAGTTATCTTCATTTTCCATACCTGACTCGGTGCTTCAATCTCCTCTGGATAATTCTGTTTAAACTCTACGTCTTCTGACCTTACAACTTCTCCTGCATAGTCTGCCCATCCGTCCTTGATGATCTGCCTCCTCTGGTTGCGGTTGCGTCTCTTTCTGACCTGCTTAGATTCTTCAACGATATAGTTAAGGTCAGTAAAATAACGGCGTACCTTCTCTGAGGGGAAGTGCATATGGACTTCTCCGGTTCTAATGTAGATAATTGCTTTAACGGTGCTGAGGAACGGCCTTCCAAGGATGATGGGTGGATCATACTCGTCTTCTCCCATGTCAACAACTTGAAAGTCTGTGTAGACAAAGTGATCGTCTATTTTGACTGGGACATCAGATACTATTCCTTTAACTTCTCGAATTGTCTGATCTGTCATCTGGAGCTGAATGTATGTTGGTCTTAGTGGCATGGTCCCGAACAAGAGCCGATAGGTGACTGCGGCCATTATGTTGACGCCTGATCCGGTGTCGCAAATCGTCTTGTAGAAGTTGTATCCATTTATGGAGCAGTAAATGCTTGGCATTCCTGGGTCGTCCTTCTTGGTCAAAAACGGTGACTTCAGTTGGTGATCTTGGCCTCCATGGACTACAGTGACCATCTTAGCTGACTCGGTCCACACTTGCTTGTTCCTGTTCCTCCTGTTGGTCCTCTTCCTTGATTCACGTCTGGATTGATTTGGAATTTGTGTAGTCTTGTTCTTGAAGAAAAATGTCTCCTTCTTCCCTTTGACGTAGAAACTGATCTTGGCAGCACTAGCGTAGATGATAGCTCCCGTTGTGTTCAAAAATGGCCTCCCTAGGATGATAGGTGCTCTCTCATCATTTCCGGTCTCTACCACTACGAAGTCTGCTGGTGCATACAAGGTACCAACTCGGACACAAAGGTTCCTCACTATTCCTTTTGGAAAAGTTATCGTTTGATCTGCAAACTGCAAACACATGGTTGTCTCTAATAAAGGATATGTAAAGAATGTTTCATAGAGTACCCTGGGTATAATGTTGACGCCAGAGCCAAAGTCGCAGAGTGCTTCTGGGACGTCCACCATGCCGATGGAGATCGGGATGACGGGGCATCCTGGATCGCCTCTCTTGACCGGCAGATGGTCAGTAGAGAATTCAGTGACGGGGTTACTCCAATTACCTGCATCAAACATGTCTACAAGATTTGCAGATTCTAATCCTTCCGGTTGTGATGGTATACCGGGGTTAGTAGTAGGAACAGCAGCAGCTATTTGATTTAACTGAGATTCAATCATTTTATTAAAGCTAATTTGATTCTTGATGGCAGTAGAAAAATTATACATTCTATTATTTATATTTTCTAGCATTTTATCATTAGATGCCAATTTCTTAGATAGATTATCCATTAGCTTGCCTTGATTAGACACTAACTCTCTCAAAGGTGGAAAATTATTATTATTGTTGTAAGAATTGTTACCTTGATAATTACCTGAGTAGTTAGGCCTCTGTTGATTCCAACCTTGATTTTGTTGAGGACGGTTGTAGTAGTAGTTGTTGTTGTTGTTGATGTAGTTCACATCCTCAAGTATCTCAGGGCAGTGGTTGCCTGAGTGTCCAGTGTCTCCACACTCCTCACAAGTCATGTGAGAGTCGTAGATGTGCATAACTTCTTTCTTGTCTCCAGCTCTATCATCGAGCTTCTTCATGAGCAGGTCTAGCTTTGCAGACAACATGTCTACCTCCTTCAGCTGATGCATACCTCCACCTCTCTTGCGTGTCTGGGTCCTCTCTTCATTCCAGCTTTGATTGGACGCCATCTTATCCACAAGAGCTGTGGCTTGTGGTATAGTAAGTGATAAGAATGCTCCTCCAGCTGCAGCATCCATGGTCTCTCGGGCACTGTTGCTGAGCCCATGATAAAACGTCTGCATCAATAGCCAACTCTCCATTCCATGATGGGGACATTCTAGGATGTAGTCTTGAAAGCGCTCCCATGCTTCTGGAACAGATTCATCATTTTGTTGCTGAAAACTTGTAATCTTCCCACGGAGAGCATTGGTCTTGCCCATGGGAAAGAACTTAGCCAGGAAGTTTGTTGAGCAGAGTGCCCACGTAGTATTCTTCTCCTTTGTAGCGTAGAACCACTGCTTCGCTCTTCCTAACAGTGAGAATGGGAAGAGGCGAAGTAGTATAGCGTCTTTGGAAACTCCTGCTATGGTGAATGTGTTGCAAATCTCCAGGAAGTGTTGTAAATGAGCACTAGCATCTTCGTGTGCCTTCCCACAGAACTGGTTGGATTGCACCATGTTGATAAGTCCAGGCTTGAGCTCAAAGTGTCCATCGATCTCTGCAGCAGGTCCAGTGCGGATGTTGTCCGTAGTGGGAGCTGAGAACTCGCGGATTGATTTGTTCGCCATGGCTTCGAACTCTAAAGACAAGTTCCGGTGATCTTCTTGATTGGATGAAGCTTCTTCGTGAAGTGTTGATGATTTCTTTAGCTTGGCTCTCGTCTTCTTGAATAATGCTTCAGGATCGTCAACAAAATTCCCTGGAAGATGTCTTCTATTCATACATTCCCCTGCATAAGATGAAATAGAAAAATATCGGGGTAAAACTGTATGAGAGAATAGATAAGCTCAATCATATTAGTGATGCGAATGACAACTCAAAATCTTTTATTCTATTCCTGATTGGTAATCAACCTTCCCCGGCAACGGCGCCAAAAATGCTTGTTGGGTATTCTTAACATCATTACTAAAAGTAGACTAAGTTCTCTAAATCTAGTAACGGTGCCAAAAATGCCAAACCTATCCCTTACACCACTTAAGCCAAGTTGTCATCCACAGCATGATATAAGAGACGCGGTATTGAAATATGCAATTGCTCTTCTAAATAAATAATGAATGGGATCTGCAAGCGCACAGATTAATACCGATGTAGCATTTTAACTGGGAAGTATTCCAGGTATCGTTATTTATATTTTTACCACTGGGAAGGGATTAGAAATCATCACTAATGATTACAGAATAGAATATGAGATTGAGCATCTATCATTGCATGTATAATTGAGAACATTATATCTAACTCATCATATAGGGATAAGTGTCACATAAAAGATATAGGAAATAATAATAGTGACAAGGATAACTAATCTGATCTAGCCACATAATAAATATGATAAGCACCTCAATTAGATACTCTAGAAAGTCATTAGCATGGTATTAGAACGAACTACAAGAATATTCCCTAAGTTATTCTTAACTATATAGTCTAGCATATCATAGTTAGTGCAAGCATACTTAGCAATCATTGTGAGACAAGACTACGCCCATGCATAGTGATATTAGCAAGGAATATGAGAAACATAGCAATCACTCCCCTGTAATAATGTTGCTCTGCCAGCCCAATACACGAGAGGGGGACTATATAAGAATCAATGAAGCTGTCACTATCACGAACTACCCCACGATCTGGCATATTGGGTACAATCGCAGATAAATACGGTATAAGCACCACGCCTACACAATATCTATCATTTACCCATGGATCCGATGGATAAACGCTATACGATCCGAAGCATGTATATAGATCGTATCTAACTAAGCCAAGTACATAACTATGATAAACTAAGAACAATATAATCTTGAATATAAACAAGTAGAGCAAAGTCAGAAGCAATATATTGAAGTAGAACAAAGTCATATTCATAATATTGAAGAACAAAGATAATTAGAAAGTAATTAGAAGCACAATTAGAGAATTACCAAGAATCCTCCTGACAGATCCGGAAACCAATCGAAGATTGACTCCTTCTAGTTCTAATCCTATGTAGCTATGCTAATCTAGATATCTAATTGATGTGGTGGCTCTAATCTTGATCAGAGGCTTCTTCTCCCTTGATGGAACAATGAATTAGGGTTGAGAGGCTCTCTCCTCCAGGGGCCAGGGGGTCTGGTTTTATAGTCCCTCCAAGTGAATATGGGCCCTTGGATCAAACCGACATAGATTGTATGGTTTAGATTCATCCTTTAGGTCGGTGGAGATCTCCCGCAAAGCAGAGTCCTGATTGGACTCAGGGGAAGGGCGGGCGCCCAGTAGGATAGGGCGGGCGCCCTGCCTCTGGCCCCGTTTTGCCTCCGCTTCGGTCTCGTGGCTTCTGGAGTCTTTTAGATGTAAGATAATTGCACAGTACATTAATATCTTTACGTAATCCTGACATGCGGGCCTTTCTTCCATATTTCCTGATAACCCCCTGCAGAAATAGACAAACACCAAAACTCGCGGAATTCTGTCAGATAAAACCCTAAGTCTAGATCTTGATTTCATTTGGATCCTTTTCTTTATTTATTTGATAATTAAATTTGATACTTAAGGACCGTCAACAACATGGATTTCACTCTAAGCATTAATGAGCATGGAATTTATTTCATAGCCACTTCATTTACTCCATGCTCATATGCAACATCTTCACAATCCATTGGTTTTTCCAACATCACCACATTCGAGATCTCCAACCCCCTCATCCTTTCTATTTATAAAAACTTTAAAAGGGCGGTTGTCGATGCATATGTCTATATTAAATATTGCAGATCTCATTGAGTTGATCTTGATATAGGTCAGCGTTGGAGGGGAAACCACTTCACTGACATAAATCGATGGTTTCGCAAGGACAAGCTTAGTGTCCTAAAACAAGCACTGATCAGATCATAACTTGAGCTTTTAATTATTTGCAACATTACCTTATGTGTTGAGCATATAAGGATAATTGTAAAAATATCCCTTTGGGTATTCTTGTCACTAACATTTCCAGGATTGGAGCAAGAAGATCGGATGAATGACAAGCACAAGGTATGTCCAACCAATCATCATACAACATTGAATTAAATTCATCCAAACTTGAATTTTGCAAATTTCAAGCTTGGGGGAGTACTTTACATAAAAACATCCTTTGCCATGTTGCTATGTTGGTTGTCCCTACCTTTGAGACTTGCTCAATCTGTTAAATACTAATCACACTACTTCATCTCCACTTGAGTAGATCTCTATAAATGCTCTCATGCTACCTTTATTTGCTTTAGTATATGTCTAGGTTTGGAGTAGTTTCATTTATCTCTTAATTCAGCATTGTGCTTAGTTTAGGAATGATGATCTTACTTCCAAGGGAGTTTAAATTAAGCATGATGCTTAGGTTAAAATGCCCTCCTAAATCAAATTAGACATGGTGTCTAGGTTGATTTTTGAGCCAATAGTATGCTATAGTAGATATTGGATATTTTGTTGGACTAACCCCTGAAGGAAAACTTTTAATATCGACCTGGGAAGTCCTGAGATAAACTCACATTGGAGACAAAGAGAGAGACACATGAAGTTTAACAATGTACACAAGGAAAGCATAGCTCACAGGAGATGATCCATGGAGGGTGCCACAAACACGATGCACAACCGCTAAGAAAGGAAAGCTTCCACAAGGTGATACTGTACCATCACTCTTCAAGTAAGGTACACTTCCGAGCAAAATATGAAGGACTCCATGAAGAGAAGAACCTGGATCTGCGAGCACAAACACACTGGAGATACTGGACACTCAGGCAATCACTGCCCTGAGATGTTTGAGGACGTAACTACTGGCGTAGCCCCGTTGAGGAAGTAATTACTGACCTTCTGCCGGTCAAGAGAGGCGATCTAAGACGCACCGTCATCCCGATCTCCATCGGCATGCTTGCAGATCGTACGCTAAGTTTCCCAAATGGAATATTGAAGAACCTCTGCGTCCGAGTTGGTACCTTGTACGCCCCAGCAGACTTCATGGTGATAGAGACTGGTACCGATGAGAGGGCACCCATCATCCTAGGGAAGCCATTCCTGAACACCTCAGGAGCGGTCATCCACGCTAGTGCTGCCAAGATCAGTTTTTACATCAAGGGGAGGAAGGAGACGTTTTCCTTCGAGAACAAGATTACACAAATCTCAGAGCAATCCAGACATGAACCCAGGAAGAGGACCAACAGGAGGAACAGGACCAAGCAAATGTGGACTGAGTCAGCTAAGATGGTCACTGCAGTTCAAGGAGGTCAAGATCGTCGACTTAAGTCACCATTTTTGACCAAGAAGGATGACCCAGGAATGCCAAGCATTCATTGCTCCATCAACGCGTAAGGCGTCCACATAATGGCTGCAGTCACCTATCAGCTCCTGTTCGGAACCATGCCCCTAAAACCGACATACATTCAGCTCCAGATGGCAGATCAGACATTCCGAAAGGTTGAAGGTTATTGACATGGGAGAAGACAAATTTGATCCACCCGTCATCCTTGGAAGACCGTTCCTCAACACCGTTAAAGCAATCATCTACATTGGAACCGGAGAAGTCCACATGCACTTCCCCTCTGAGAAGGTACACTGCTATTTTACTGACCCTAGCCATATAGTTGAAGACTCTAAGTAGGTCAGGACAAGAAGAAGACGACGCAACCGCAACCAGAGGAGGCAAATCATCAAGGACGGATGGGTAGACTATGAAGGAGACGTTGTAAGGTCTGAAGACATACAGCTTGAACAGAACTGTCCTGAGGAGACCATAGCACCGAGTCAGGTGTGTAGAGAGAAGATAGTTATACACAAAGAGGAGGCGCCGCTGGAACCACCGACTACGCCATCTAGCGAATCCTAGGACGACTGAGAATACGGAGAGTCCCGTTCGGAGGACTTAAACACACCGAACGCCTTGCCAAGAGGTAAACTTGGTAGTTATCCTTTCCCTTTCAATTATTTAAAATAGGTTGCTTAGTTAAACAGGTTCATATCATCTTGAAAAAGAAAATAAAAATGTTAAAAATAAGTAAGCCCCATGTGAGTATGCTCATGGCATAAAACCCATAAGTACATTCACTGTGGTGGCATAAAAATAAAATAAATATATTCCTGTCCTATAAAAATGAAAATATAAAAATAAATTTATGATCCTACTAAAGAGAGTAATATTTAGAGGAAGCTCAACATGATAAAGGCTAGATATTTATGCTAACACTTAACTAGTTACACAAAGCTTTGTTGTCTATTTGAGCTTTACAAAATTCAAGGATCAAAGAAGACTAGCAGATGGAGGACATCCTAATCGCTGTCAGGGTGCTGCCAACATTCAAATACACCTCCGTCACCTGCTAGCTACATCAGAAGAAATTACGTCAAAATCCAGCTTGGGGGAGAGCACCCCCATTTATCCAGCTAAGTGTTCTACTCACGTTTATACTTTACTCGAATAATAAAAAGATGCATAATCATAAAAACTCAAATAAAAATTTTGTGCTTAGATATCTTTGCTTAGTTTGCTAAATAAATAAATAAATAAAGTTTGCTATGAACCCTCATGATAAGCTCTCACATGGAAATGATGAATAGTTGCTCTGCCATGACTAGTTCTCAAAATTGAAATCTCTTTCAAGTTTAGGCATGACTGTTATTAATTAAGATTTGCTCTAAACCTGAACTTGTGGGAAGAGTACTTGATCTAAAGTCTATGTCGTTAACGGATACGATATGGGAAGGTTGAGCTGCTGTTTATCTGTTCCTAGAGATGCTAGAATTCTGGAGAATTTTATCTTTGAAAATCTTTAAAATGTTGCATGATGAGTTCCTGTATGATGAGAGTTTAAATTCCTACCACAGCCATATATACATGCTTGCTAGACTTTGAGCCACACATCTACTTTTTACTGCTTATGAGCATTGAGTGTGGTCAAGGTGTGTAGACCCTTAGGAGCTTGTCATGTGGTTAAAATCAAGATTCACTTGCACGTTCACTCATACATGCTGCTTCTACTCCGGAAGTACGCATCCACATATATCCATCCATTTCCATCTCCACAACCACCCAAAAATATTCTACTCCTAATCAGAGAGAGAATAGCCAAAAACATTTCTGTTTTCCCTTGTGAAATAAATGCTCAAGTTATCTTGTTACTACCACTTGCTATATTATCTCATGAGATGAGTGCTCTAAAAAAAAGAGAAAAGAAAGAAAAGAAAAAAAAGTATACGAGGAAATAAAAAGGGGCATGTGCCCGGAACCTCGAAGAAAAAAAAAAGTGAGACGAGAGGTAAAAATGTACAAGTGTTCGATAGTAGAATTAGGGGTACAAGATACCCACCTGAGCGGAAAGAAAAAGAAAATATAGAGCATCTCATTCTCCTCAAAAAGTTTCAAAAGAGCAAGAAAGGTATGTATCCCCTCAAAAGAGCACAAGTAGAATTAGACTTTCACCATTGTTATCACCATCATCACCATATAGCATTCATTCGCCACACATGCACATCTTGATTTGACTTATTGACTTGTTATTCTAGATCCATGGTTTGACTATGCAATAAGTGTCTTGTAAGTATGTATTAGCTGTCTCCCACCTATGAGCTCCAGATATCAAAACCTTATTAGAGTAGGGTGAGAGAGAAGGCAATGCCACTATGCCTCATACCAAAAATACTACATACTTTGAGAGAAGGCATATACCATTACTGCCTTGGTAAGGATCCAGAAATACCACAAAAGAGAGACTAGAGAGAGTCATACAAGGAATCTCTGAGTTTGATTTGAAAATCTACAAAAACTCCAGAGCTATAGTTAATCGAAGAACAAGAGACATGGTGCTTGACTAGACCGTTCTATCTTTTAACTACCCAAGACAAAAGTGATGGTTACAAGTCCCATGGTGAAAGGTAATATGAGTAAGTTTAAATCTTAACAGTTTACCCTAACCCAGAGATGAGATCTTGTTTGAATGCATGTGTATCTTTATGGCATGAAACCACTGCAAAAACTCTTGAGTCCATCTTTGCTCAGGGACGAGCAAAGGTTAAGCTTGGGGGAGCTTGTTGACGGTCCTTAATGCTCACATTTAACCGTCAACAAATCATGGAAAAAGACTTATATGCAGCCAACACCTAGACTTAGGGTTTTATCTGATAGAATTCCACGAGTTTTGGTGTTTGTCAATTTGTGCAGGGGGTTATCAGGAAATATGAAAGAAAGGCCCACATGTCGGGTTTACATAGAGATATTAACGTTCCGCACAATTTTCTACCATCTAGAAGACTCCAGAAGCCACGGGAACGAACGGGAGGCCGATCGGGCCCGGGGGCAGGGCGCCCGCCCAAGTCCCTTGGGTGCCCGCCCAGCTACAGTAACCAATCAGCTTCAACTTCGCGGATTGTGCTCCACCGACCTAAGGGACCAAGGAAAACCATGCGATTAATGTCGGTTTGATCCGACGGCCCAGATTCATCTGAAAAGACTATATAAGCAAGCCCCCTGGCCCCTAGAGAGCATACCTCTTCTACAGAATCAAAGTTAGGGTTTCAATTCTTCATCCAAGTAGAGAGGATCCCTCTAGTTCTTCTAGTTCTACCTCTAGTTCATCTAGATCTAGTTCTAGTTCATCTAGTTCTAGTTCTAGTTCCTCTAGTTCTAGTTCTAGTTAGTTCTAGTTGTAATCTAGAAAATAGGGAGAGAGAAGAGGAGAGCGGAGGAGGAGCCGGATCTGTCGGATCTTCCTCAACATTATACTTTTGCAGCATCTGGTTCGTTCTTCATCGTTCTCCAGGTTCTTCAAAACATAATTCCTGAGTTCTCTAATTACTTTTATTTACATTCAAGTTATTTATTGGATTCCCGCTTGCATCAAGTGCTCTAGTCTTTATAACGCTAGAGTAGTAATTAATAGATTAGACGTGGTGTTTAGTCTTGCGATTACCTGAAATTGCACCCAATCCTACGGATTGTTGTGGTAGCCTTAGGGTAGTGACAGCCCTAACAGTCGACGTATTCCACCATGTTCGGATCGGTGTTTGTAGGACCGTAGTCAGACCTTCCTAGCCCCCTTCTCATCACTTTCTGTGGTTAGTGCTCTGATGTCCCGATATAGATAATCTTGAAGTAATTCTTGATTCTTAGATCAACTAGAGAACTCTCAGGAAACTTCCTCTCTTCCCACCAAAAATAATTATAGTTATCCTTGGGCGATCTTGGATCTTAATTAGTACACTCACGTTCTCTGTGGAAAATCGATACTCTGGAATACTCCCGGGTGAAGGCTACATCGGTATCCGTGCGCTTGCGGATTTTTCTGTTTGCGTTTAAAATACCCAACAACTAGCATCTTCGTGTGCCTTCCCACAGAACTGGTTGGATTGCACCATGTTGATAAGTCCAGGCTTGAGCTCAAAGTTGCCATCGATCTCTGCACCAGGTCCAGTGCGGATGTTGTCCGTAGTGGGAGCTGAGAACTCATGGATCGATTTGTTCGCCATGGCTTCGAACTCTGAAGACAAGTTTCGGTGATCTTCTTGATTGGATGAAGCTTCTTACTGAAGTGTTGATGATCTCTTCTTGAGCTTGACTCTTGTTTTTCTAAATAACGCTTCGGGGTTATCAATAAAATTTCCTGGAAGATGTCTTCTATTCATACATTACCCTGCATAAGATAAAATAGAAAAATATCTAGGTAAAACTGTATGAGAGAATTGATAAGCTCATCATATTAGAGATGCGAATGATGACTCAAAATTCTATATCCATTCCAGATTAGTAATCAACCTTCCCTGGCAACGGCGCCAAAAATGCTTGTTGGGTATTCTTAACGTCATTACCAAAAGTAGACTTAATTTTCTAATTCTGATAATGGTGCCAAAAATGCCAAACCTATCCCTCATGCCACTTAAGCCAAGTTTTCATCCCCAGCATGACATAAGAGACGCGGTATTGAAATATGCAATTGCTCATCTAAATAAATAATCAAATGGGATCTGCAAGCGCATAGATTAATACCGATGTATCATTTTAACCGAGCAGTATTCTAGGTATCGTTATTTATATTTTTACCACTAGGAAGGGATTAGTAATCATCAATGGTGATTATACAATGGAATATAAGATTGAGTATCTATCATTGCATGTATAATTGAGAACATTTATCTAACTTTATCATACAGGGATAAGTGTCACATAAAGGATATATACAGTAATGAATAGTGACAAAGATAATTAATCTGATCAGCATAACTTAGCCACATATAAATATGATAAGCACCTCAATTAGATATTCTAGCAAGTCATTAGCATGGAATTAGGACGAACTACAAGAATATTTTCTAAGTTATTATAGCAAGTCTAGCATATGATAGTTAGTGCAATTATACTTAGCAATCATTGTGAGACAAGATTACGCCCATGCATGAGTGATATTATCAACGAATATGAGAAACATAGCAATCACTCCCCTGTAATAATATTGCTCTGCCAGCCCTAGACACGAGAGGGGGACTATATAAGAATCAATGAAGCTGTCACTATCACGAACTACCCCGCGATCTGGCATATAGGGTACAATCGCAGATAAATACGGTATAAGCACCACGTCTACACAATATCTATCATTTACCCATGGATCCAATGGATAAACGCTATACGATCCTAAACATGTATATAATTCCAATCTAACTAAGCCAAGTATATAACTATGATAAACTAAGAACAATATAATTAGGAATATAAACAAGTAGAGCAAAGTCATAAGCAATATATTGAAGTAGAACAAAGTCATATTCATAATATTGAAGGTTAAGTTAGAGCGTAGATCAGTTCTCCCGTTTCCCTGTGGATATGTTAAAACCTTTAACCGGGTAAAAGCTACAACAGTATCCATGCGCTTGCGGATTTATCTGTGTGCGTATAAATACCGTAGTACAATCTAGTGCCATGCTGGGGATGACAACCTAGTATTCAAGTGGTGTTAGCAAGTGTCAACAAGCATTTTTGGCGCCGTTGCCGGGGAGACGGTTGCTGAGTTGACTACGAACTAGCTTAATCATTTTCTAAAAAATAAAATATATATATATTTTTCCTTTTATCCTTTGCCTTATCTCTTCTATTCTTTCTTCTTATCTAATCCTTGATTTGTGATCTATCATGAATGCAGACATGTCTATCTATCAGTTTAATAGACCTACGGGCACACATCTCGAACCACCAAAATCTTCAAAGCCTATCATAGCATCTAGTTTGAGATAGACCCCGAATACATAGAATTTGTTCAAAAACAACCTTTCTCAGGAGAAGGTGAGGAAAACCCATACACACCTAAGAGAGTTTTATCGAGTCTGTGACCTCCTTTGCATAGAAGGCATGTCCGATGAGACCCTTAAATGGAATCTCTTTCCATTCTCTTTAACAGGAAATGATGCGACATGTTGTCCCGATCTTCACGACGTAGGATGAACACCGATAACTAGCTGAAGAACAGCCGGATAACTTGCTGCAAGCAGCGATAACTAGTGCAACCTGGCAAATAAAACTCGAAGCCAACCACCGTCTTTAACCGGCAACCTGAATCGAGGATTCGCCCAACCACACTCTCAATGAACCAACCAACACAGCCTACAATCAATCAAGGAATACCTTAAAGGGAGTAGGAGCACCAATTGGGAGCGGATGAAGCCGCCGCCTATGTAATCCCGCGAGGAAATCACAAGGGCAAAGGGGTAGAGATCACTCTCTGGATTTGTTAGCACGCAGCTGAACAAAGGGGTTCTGTATTTCAATTATCAAAGTCTTAGATTACAATGAGTCTTAGGGGGTATTTATACTAGCAACAGCCCTGCTAGATAGGTATGAAAACGAAATAGAGTTTCTGAGGGAAGGCAATGTGAAAGGTCCCCTCGAAATGGATTCCCGAAGTGACTTCGCGTGACTGTTGGCCTCCAGAGCAGTTTCTAATAAACTGACCATAACTTTTTATTGGGAAGTCCAAATGATGAACCGTTTCTTGGGTGTGAAACTAGACTCAAAGGGCTTTCCAGCAATGTATGCCAACCAGCACGAAACATTGTAGATTGGTACAGTTTTACTTGGCAAGTTGTACCAACATTCTGTCACGACAGACTGTTGACCTTCTGAGCAGTCTGTGCTAATTCTTGTCTAGAGGCAATATGGAGTATCCAAACTGGTCGCCACTAGATTCATTGGAAAGTAGACGTGTCAAGCTTTCCAACAAGTGCTCATGGACCTTCATAGCATTTGTGAGTGAAAAGTTATGAAGATTTCTTGCACTGGTCCGTTTTTGACTTCCACTGGTCTGTTTTTGACATCTTTTGGAACTTGCACTGGTCCGTTCTTCAGGGTCCGATTCATCCTTCTCTTCTTCTATATACCTGAGTACAATCAAGGTACAACACTTAGGTAGTATATAATTCTCATTAATATTAAAATGAATCTCACAAAGTAGCGTGTGGACCTCTTGTTGTAGCTTCTTTGCACGACTACGTGTAATCGGTCCATCGATGACTTGGGCTGGTGTCGATGTAGGTGAAACTTGAGTAGGTGCAGCTTGACTTGGAGCTTGTGACATCTTGCTTGATGGCGTGGTCATATCATCCTCCCCCCCTTGAAAAGGAGTCGTCCTCGACTCTAAAGTGTCTTCACTTGTGAATGGTGAGAGATCAGCAACATTGAAGGAGTTGCTCACAGCATAACATGCAGGAAGATCAAACTTGTATGCATTGTCATTGATCTTCTCAAGAACACGAAATGGACCATCTCCTCGTGGCAGCAATTTTGATTTGCGCTGCTGTGGAAAACGATCCTTGCACAAGTGTATCCACACCAAGTCCCCGGGTTCAAATAACACCTTCTTCCTATGTTTGTTCATACTTGCAGCCTTGCGTCCTGCCTTGAGTTCAATTGCTTCCTTGGTCTTCTCGTGTACCTTCTTGATGTATGCAACACGCTTGGAGGCTTCCATATTGGTTCTTTCCTACAATGGAAGGGGCAACAAATCTATCAGAGCAATAGGTTTGAACCCATATACAATTTCAAAAGAACACATATTAGTGGTAGAGTGTACTGCCCTGTTATATGCAAACTCCACATGTGGCAAGCATTCCTCTCAAACCTTCAGGTTCTTTTTCACCATTGTTCGCAGCAACATTGACAATGTGTAATTCACCACTTTCTTATATTTCACAATGTATGGAAATGTTTCGATGAACTCAACCCATTTGACATGATGACAGTTTAGTTTTGCTTGTCCTTCCAAGTACTTCAAAGCATCATAGTCAGAGTGAATAACAAATTCTTTTGGCCATAAGTAGTGCTGCCATGTTTCAAGCACACACACCAAAGCATACAATTCTTTGTCATACACAAAAAAATTCAATTGAGCAACTCCTAGTTTCTCACTAAAATATGCTATAGGTCTTACTTGTTGCATTAAGACTCCTCCTATCCCAATTCCACTAGCATCACTTTCTACTTCAAAAGTTTTAGTGAAATCAGGAAGAACAAGTATAGGTGCTTCAGTCAAACGTTTCTTTAATTCTTGAAATGCATTTTGTTGTGATTTTTCCCATTTAAAGTCAACACCTTTCTTTGTCAATTCATTCAAAGGAGCAGCGATGGTACTGAAATCTCTCACAAACCACCTATAAAAACCAGCAAGGCCATGAAAACTTCTTACTTGACTTACATTCGTTGGAGTTGGCCAATCTTTGATGGCTTTCACCTTGCTTTCATCCACTTTTATGCCTTTTCCTGAAACAACAAAGCCAAGAAACACAACTGGTCTGTGCAAAAACTGCACTTGTCAAGATCAGCAAATAATTTATCCTTTCTAAGCACTTCCAAGATTTGCCAAATATGATTCACATGTTCCTCAAAAGACTTACTGTAAATTAAGATATTATCGAAGTAGACAACAATAAATTTTCCAATGAAAGCTCTCAAGACATGGTTCATTAATCTCATGAAAGTACTAGGAGCATTAGTCAAACCAAAAGGCATAACTAACCATTCATACAGCCCAAATTGTGTTTTAAATGTAGTTTTCTATTCATCCCCTATTTTCATTCTTATCTGATGGTATGCACTTCTCAAATTAATTTTAGTGAATATGGTGGAACCACTTAATTCATCAAGCATGTCATCTAAATGTGGGATAGGATGGCGACAGCGAACAGTGATGTTATTTATAGCTCTACAATCAACACACATCCTCCAAGAACCATCTTTCTTAGGCACTAAAATTACAGGAACAGCACAAGGACTTAAACTTTCACGAACAAAACCTTTATCAAGAAGTTCTTGCACTTGCCTTTTGTATCTCCTTTGTTTCTTCTGGATTGGTTCGGTATGGTGGTCGATTAGGTAGTGCAGCCCCTGGAATGAGATCAATTTGATGCTCAATCCCACGAATTGGAGGTAGTCCCGCCGGTGTTTCTTCTGGAAAGACATCTCCATAGTCCTGCAAAAGATGAGACACAACACTAAGAAGAGAGGTCATGTCGTTAGCTGAAATTAAAATGTCTTTGTACACAAGTACAAAGAGCACTTGTTCGGGGTTGTTCCTCACTTCTCTTATTTCAGATTTTGTGGCTAGCATGACTACATTCTCTCCCTCTCCTTTCTTTTTCTCCCTCAAATTTGGCTTGTGGCACTCACTTACCGAATTGTGGATGGCACTCAATTTCTTTTGCTCTCCTTCCTATCTACTCACTGGAACAATTTCAGATTTCTTTTGTAAATGTTCAGCCATGATTTGTTGGGGTGTCATAGGCTTGAGAACAAACTTCTTCCCCTTTAGATTGATATTGAACTGATTTGTTCTCCCTCACTGTTGGCTATATCGATCATATTGCCATGGCCTTCGAAGCAGCAAGTGACACACCGACACAGGTGCCACATCACACTCTACTGTGTCAACATATTCACCAATCTTGAATGGAACTTTAACTTTATATCCAATCTTGATATCTTCCGAATCATTCAGCCATTGTACATTATATGGATGAGGGTGTTGTAGCAGCTTCAAGCCAAGTTTATCACCCATCTCACGACTAGCAAGATTTTGGCAGCTCTGTCCATCAATAATCACCTGCACCTCTTTATCATGCACCTTTGCTCTAGTTTGAAATAATTTGTGTTGCTGCCCATTTTCAGCTTCATTTGCCTGAACACTCAAGGTTTGAGTCATCTCAAGAGGAGCTCCTTGCTCAAACTCATAGCTAGTAAGGTCCTCATCTTCATGGGCTTCCTCCTTAATTCCCTCTTCACTAGCTGATTCAGATTCTCCATCATCATTCACAATGATCACCTGATTATTGAGGCACTCCTTACTTATATGCCCATGGCCTCCACACTTGAAGTACTGAATTCCACTACTCCTGGAAGTAGAACCCACTGAAGTAGTGGTTGATGCTGTTGGTTTTGAACTTGAGACAGCAGTGTTCTTTCCACTAAAAGTACCCTGAAAATTTGATCGTAAGCCTCCACTTGAGCCTTTCACCGTGGACGGTTCAGCAGCAAACTTTGTGTTTGATTTGCTTCCTCCAGAGAAATTCCTCGTGGATGGTTCAGCAACAAATTTTGGCATGGTAAATTTCAGTTTGCCAAATCTTTCTTCATGGTTGCCTCTTCTATGACATCGACGACCAAAACTGAGTTGGAAGCGATTGTCATCAGCCTCATCTTCAGATTCATCATCCTTTCTTGGACTATGTCTTCTTCCTCTACCATATGCAGCCCTCTGGTTCCTTTGACCTCCTCTTCTTCCAGCACTATCTTCTCTATCTCCACTATGGTTGCTTGCACCATCATGAGGTGGACGATGCCTTCTGATTTCAGTCATAAGATTCTGAAGATCTTGTGTCAACCTATCTTGCTTTTCTTCCATGCTTTGTCGGAGTTTGTTAAATTATGCTATGGTAACACGATCTTTGATGTCCACTAGACCCATCTTCCTGTAAGGTTAGCTGAATACAAATAATTTGTATTTGTGGAATATGAAAATTTGGTGGCTCTCACAACTCATCTCTCTAACCACCAAAGCTCTTATGAATTCCTCTGCTACAGATTACAAGGAAAACAAATGTGTGGTGGCAACTGAAAGTGATGGCGAGGCGAATACAAGAACAGAGAGTACCGATTACGATGGTTTTTATGTGGAGCTTGGTGGGGAGTAATACACAAGGAATGCAATCTGAATTCTAGTTGTTGTAAAGTTAAGTAACGATCCAAACTAGAGGTTCTCTGCCTAGTGCTGACCACAAGATATGAAAGAAGTAAATGATCACACACACGCAAAGAAAATTCAGATTTGATGCAAACAAGGAGTATAATTGGGATGCAAGTGTTGCAATCAGACCCAACCAAAATATTGCACCAAACAGAGATAGCAAACTGGTTGCAGAACTTGATATGAAACTTTCAGCACTTGTGCACAAAAACCAACTAATCTTTCAGGCTTTCTCTCTGAACCTTTCTCAACTTTTTTTTTCACTTCACTTTTTTTTGCACTTTCTTTTCTATTTTTTTTGACACACTTTTTTTATAGAACTAAACACAGGGATCAGATTATGACACTTGCACAACTAAAGACAGAAATAAAACAACAACCAGTAGCTAGATAGGATCAAAGTTAACACAAAGGATGATATAGGCTATTGAGTTTTTTTTGTGGGGATTTTTAGATATAAAAGAGGCACAAAGAACACGCGAAGGATAAATGATCAGCAACTAAAACAAAGACTCTAATGGACTGCAACTTAACCAAACTCACTAAAATAACAGATTGAAACAAAGGTCTAAGCAATATATTTTTCTGGCTTTTTGGTGGATAGGACGAAAGCAAAATATATATGTAGCTAGGGACAAAATTCCTACCATGGTAACGAAAGCTTTGATACCAGATGATGCGACACGTTGTCCCGATCTTCACGACGTAGGATGAACACCGATAACTAGCTGAAGAACAGCCGGATAACTTGCTGCAAGCAGCGATAACTAGTGCAACCTGGCAAATAAAACTCGAAGCCAACCACCGTCTTTAACCGGCAACCTGAATCGAGGATTCGCCCAACCACACTCTCAAGGAACCAACCAACACAGCCTACAATCAATCAAGGAATACCTTGAAGGGAGTAGGAGCACCAATTGGGAGCGGATGAAGCCGCCGCCTATGTAATCCTGCGAGGAAATCACAAGAGCAAAGGGGTAGAGATCACTCTCAGGATTTGTTAGCACGCAGCGGAACAAAGGGGTTCTGTATTTCAATTATCAAAGTCTTAGATTACAATAAGTCTTAGGGGGTATTTATACTAGCAACAGCCCTGCTAGATAGGTATGAAAACGAAATAGAGGTTTTGAGGGAAGGCAATGTGAAAGGTCCCCTCGAAATGGATTCCCGAAGTGACTTCGCGTGACTGTTGGCCTCCAGAGCAGTTTCCAATAAGCTGACCATAACTTTTTATTGGGAAGTCCAAATGATGAACCATTTCTTGGGTGTGAAACTAGACTCAAAGGGCTTTCCAGCAATGTATGCCAACCAGCATGAAACATTGTAGATTGGTACAGTTTTACTTGGCAAGTTGTACCAACATTCTGTCACGATAGACTGTTGACCTTCTGAGCAGTCTGTGCTAATTCTGGTCTAGAGGCAATATGGAGTATCCAAACTAGTCGCCACTAGATTCATTGGAAAGTAGACGTGTCAAGCTTTCCAACAAGTGCTCATGGACCTTCATAGCGTTTGTGAGTGAAAAGTTATGAAGATTTCTTGCACTGGTCCGTTTTTGACTTCCACTGGTCCGTTTTTGACATCTTTTGGAACTTGCACTGTTCCGTTCTTCAGGGTCCGATTCATCCTTCTCTTCTTCTATATACCTGAGTACAATCAAGTTACAATACTTAGGTAGTATATAATTCTCATTAATATTAAAATGAATCTCACAAAGTACCGCGTGGACCTCTTGTTGTAGCTTCTTTGCACGACTACGTGTAATCGGTCCATCGATGACTTAGGCTGGTGTCGATGTAGGTGAAACTTGAGTAGGTGTAGCTTGACTTGGAGCTTGTGACATCTTGCTTGGTGGCGTGGTCATATCAGGAAAAGCTAGACAATGGTACAAACTCAAAGTAGGGAGTGTTCATGGAGATTGGAAGGAGTTATATTTTTTTCTTTTTAAATATTTTCCAATCTCCAAAGTGGCAGAACTTCGGCGTGAGATTATTTCTTTTAGACAACTTGAAGAAGAATATATTGGCAAATCATGGGACCGCTTTATTAACCTTACTCTCACTGGCCCAAAGCTTTCTATTCCAGAAGAAGTTCTTCTAATTCACTTTTTTGAGGGCCTTAGTAGGGAAAATAAGCAAACCATAAATACAGCCTCTAGAGGATCCTTTTATCACCTACCTGCTAGTGAAGCTAGGGATTTAATTGATTCATTGAGTGGAAAGTTTCCTAGCATTTATATCCCTAAGAAAGAGAAAGAACCAGTTCCTAGACAAGAAGAAGTTTCGATAGCCAGATCACAAACACCTCAATCCCAAACTTTAGCTATCGATCCTAAACCATCAATACCCCAAAATTCTACAAGGGAGGAAGGAATTCTGACCTTAAATCTTTCAGATGCTGATGGTTTAGACTTCTGCTTCCATAAGAGACCTTGAAATAGGGACAATTCAAATCCTTGCAATAATGGTTCTCTTAGAGAATGTCCTGGTTCCTATTATGAAGAAGTCGAGGATGACATATCAAGTGAAGGAGAGCTAAGCCATGTAGAAAATTCTATCTGCTCCCCTTCCATGTTCACAAATTCTAAATCCATCCTTGACCTTAGAGACCCCTCTTATCCCTTTCCTTTTCAGTCTCATAATGATCCTAGCAATCCATCAAGACGAACAAACCATAGGAGTCATAAAGACCATGAGGATGACATGTCAAGTAATGTCATAGAAGGAGAGCTAAGCCATGTAGAAAATTCTAACACCTCCCCTTTCCTGATCACAAGTTCTAAATGGATAAGGAAGAAGCCTTAATGGATTCTGACTTAGGCTCAATTTCAAATGGTGAGTTCTTGACCCCCTTTGAAGATGAGATTCATCCAACTACAGCAGAGGACATAGGTGAGACCAATCCAGGAGAAACTCTGAACATTCATATTGGAGACAAAGAAAACATTAACGAGCATGGAATTTATTTCATAGCCACTTCGTTTACTCCATGCTCATATGAAACATCTTCCCAATCTATTGGTCTCTCCACCATCACCACATTTGAGATCTTCAACCCCCTCTTCCTTTCTATTTATAAAAACTTTACAAGGGCGGTTGTCGATGCATATGTCTATAATAAATATTGCAGATCTCGTTGAGTTGATCTTAATATAGGTCAGCGTTGGAAGGGAAACCACTTCGCCGACATAAATTGATGGTTTCCCAAGGACAAGCTTAGTGTCCTAAAATAAGCACTGATCAGATCGTAACATGAGCTTTTAATTATTTACAACATTACCTTGTGTATTGAGCATATAAGGATAATTGTGAAAATATTCCTTCGGGTATTCTTGTCACTAACCTTTCCAGGATTGGAGCAAGAAGATCAGATGAATGACAAGCACAAGGTATGTCCAACTAATCATCATGCAACACTGAATTAAATTCATCCAAACTTGAATTTTACAAAATTCAAGCTTGGGGGAGTACCTTACATAAAAACATCCTTTGCCATGTTGCTATGTTGGTTGTCCCTACCTTTGAGACATGCTAAATTTGTTAAATACTAAGCACACTACTTCATCTCTACTTGAGTAGATCTCTATAAATGCCATCACGCTACCTTTGTTCATCCTAGTAAGTGTTAGTTTGGAAGTACTGCACATACTTCTATTGGCTTTTAAAGTAAGCATGGTGCTTAGGTTAAAGAGCCTTCCTTAATCTGATTAGACATGGAGTCTAGTTCGGTAATTGAACTAAAAACTGCTTGTGTCGACATTGGTATATTTTGTCGGACTAACCCCTCCAGAAAAACTTTCAATATCGACCTAGGATGTCCTGAGATAAACTCACATTAGAGACAAAGAGAGAGACACATGAAGTTTAACAATTTACACCAGAAAGACATAGCTCATAAGAGATGATCCATGGAAAGTACATAAACAAGATACACAACTACTATGAATGGGAAGCTTCCACAAGGTGAGATGGTACCATCACTCTTCAATTAAGGTAACATCTTAAGATATGTAACTATCACTTTTATAAGCTTCTCCTTGGTTCTGGCGTTCACATAAATAAAGAGACAAACATGTATGGTTTATAACTCCAAATTAACCAACCCAACTGATTCAGCATGTTTAGTCCTTTAATCTTTGTTCCTAGTACGACCTCCATGATCCTACACTCCTAATCATATGAGCTAAAATGGTTGCACATTCAATCTTTGGGAAGATATAAAGAAAAATACATATACATAGATAGATTATCTTTCCATAAGGTTGAGCGATCTGATCTGACAATTGTTTTAAATGCTACACTCATGAACTTATCACCCATCAACTTTGTCTTGCTCCCTATGCTTAAGGTTAGAGAAGAACAAATACACTTTTGGTTATGTTGGTGTTTTCCACCAACAGGGCACATGCACTTGATCTCTGCCTTGTCTCTATGAGCAGGTACACTTGGAGCAAAACATGTGGTGAGGTCGTTGTCCCGATCTTCACGATGTAGGATAACTAGCTGAAGATCAACCGATAACTTGCTGCAAGTAGCGAGGATAACTAGTGCAACCTGATGACACGCACAAGGAGCCAACCACCGTCTCTATACGGCAGCCTGAACCAAGGATTCGCCCAACCACACTCTCAAAGAACCAACCTACGCAACCTGAACTTGAGGATCAGGAGCACGGATTGGGTGCCGATGACGCGACCGCTTCTGTAATCTCCACGAAGGAAAACACAAGAGCAAAGGGGTAGAGATCTCTCTCTGAATTTGTTAGCACACAGCTGAACAAAGTAGATTGTATTCTCAATATCATAAGTCTTAGATTACAATGAGTCTTAGGGGGTATTTATACTAGCAACAGCCCTGCTAGATAGGTATAAAAACAAAATAGAGTTTCTGAGGGAAGGCAATGTGAAAGGTCCTCTCGAAATGGATTCTCGAAGTGGCTTCGCGTGACTGTTGGCCTCCAGAGCAGTTTTCAATAAACTGACCATAACTTTTTATTGGGAAGTCCAAATGATGAACCGTTTTTTGGGTGTGAAACTAGACTCAAAGGGCTTTCCAGCAATGTATTCCAACCAGCATGAAACATTGTAGATTGGTACAGTTTTACTTGGCAAGTTGTACCAACATTCTGTCATGACAGACTGTTGACCTTCTGAGCAGTCTGCACTAATTCTGATCTAGAGGCAATATGGGGTATCCAAACTGGCTGCCACTAGATTCATTGGAAAGTAGACTCGAAGGGCTTTCCAACAAGTGCTCATGGACATTCATAGCATCTCGGAAGTTAAAGTTATGATCTTTTCTTTCAACTGGTCCGTTCTGCACCGTACTGGTCTGATCTGCCCTTCTTTCAACTGGTCCGTTCTGCACCGTGTTGTTCAAATCCTTGCGGTCCAGGTCACCTCCCTCCTCATGTGTATACCTAAGTACAACCAAAGTAGAACATTTAGGTAGTAAAATATTGTCATTAACATTAATAGAACTCTCACAAAGTAGCGCGTTCACCTCTTGTTGTAGCTTCTTGGCTCGGCTACGTGTAATTGCTCCATCAATGGCTTGGGCTGGTGTCGGCGTAGTCGGTGTAGAGGTTGGCGTGGAATTAGAGGGAGAATGCTTGGTTGGGATGTCCTCATCATCCTCCCCCTCTTTAAAAGGAGTCAACCTCGACTCTGATTCTTCTAATCCAAAGAATGGTGTCAAGTCAGCAACATTGAAGGTTATGCTAACACCATAATCTTCACGAAGCTCAATCTTGTAGGCATTATCATTGATCCTGGACAGCACTCTGAATGGACCATCTCCCCGTGGCATCAACTTGGATTTACGCTTCTCAAGAAAGCGGTCTTTGCGAAGATGTACCCACTCTAAATCTCCGGGCTCAAATATCACCTTCTTGCGATGCTTGTTTGCCCAATCAGCATAGTACTTGGACCTTCTTTCGATTGCTTCTTTGGTCTTCTCATGAATCTTCTTGACATATGATGCACGCTTGGATGCTTCCATGTTAATCCTTTCCTGCAATGGTAGAGGCAACAAATCGATCGGAGCAAGGGGTTTGAATCCATACACAACTTCAAAAGGACACATATTAGTTGTAGAATGTACTGCTCTGTTGTAAGCGAATTCCACATGTGGCAAGCACTCTTCCCACTCCTTTAGGTTCTTCTTTATCAAGGCTCGTAGCAGCATAGAAAGTGTTCTATTCACAACTTCAGTTTGTCCATCCGTTTGAGAATGACAAGTGGTGGAAAACAGCAGCCTTGTTCCAAGCTTTGCCCACAATGTCTTCCAAAAGTAGCTAAAGAACTTGGTGTCACGGTCTGAAACAATTATTTTGGGTATGCCGTGTAATCTTACAATATCCCTGAAAAATAGAGAGGCTACGTGGGAAGCATCATCGTTTTTATTTCAAGGGATAAAATGTGCCATTTTAGAGAACTGATCAACAACAACAAAAATTGAATCCATTCCCCTCTTTGTCCAAGGTAAACCCAAAACAAAATCCATGCTAATATCTTCCCAAGGGGTACTAGGAACAGGCAAGGGAGTATATAATCCATGAGGGTTCAGTTTTGACTTAGCTTTGTGACATGTGATGCATCTTTGCACAAGTCGTTTGACGTCTCTTCTCATCTTTGGCCAGTAGAAGTAATTAGAAGTGATCAGCTAGCATCTCATATGTCTTTCTCCATCCAAAGTGACCCATCAATCCACCTGCATGTGTTTCCTGTAGCAACAAAAGCCTAACAGAGCTGTGGGGTACACACAATTTGTTAGCTCGAAACAAAAATCCATCATGTATATGATATTTTTCCCACCCTTTTCTAGTTGTACAGTTTGCAAATGGTTCTGAAAATTCATGATAAGTAGGGTACAATTCTTTTATGCTTTCAAGTCCTGGAACCTTGACATCTAGTTGATTCAACAAAACATTTTTACGTGACAAAGCATCAGCAACAATGTTTTCTTTATCTTTCTTATATTTCACAACATATGGAAAAGTTTCAACGAATTCAACCCATTTGGCATGTCTACGATTCAGTTTTGCTTGCCCCTTTAAATATTTTCAAAGCCTCATGATCTGAATGAATAACAAATTCTTTTGGCCATAAATAATGTTGCCAAGTCTCAAGATCTCTTACCAAAGCATACAATTCTTTATTTAAAAGTTCTTGTACTTGCCTTTGAATCTCCTTGGTTTCTTCTGGATTGGTGTGGTACACCGGACAGTTTAGAAGTGCAGCTCCAGGGATGAGATCAATTTGATGTTCAATACTGCGCAAAGGAGGAAGTCCAGCAGGTGTTTCCTTTGGAAAAACATCGTCATTGTCCTGCAAAACACGTGCAACAACACTAGGGACAGATGTTAAGTCATTAGCTGAAAGCAATGTGTCCTTGCACACAAGTATAAATAGTACTTGATCTGGGTTTTTCCTCACATCTCTCATTTCAGATTTGGTGGCTATCATCACGAAGTTCTCTCCCTCTCTTTTTCTGTCATCTCTCATGTTTGGCTTGTGGCTCTCACTCACTAATTTGTGGTGGGCACTCAAATTATTTTTCTCTCCTTCTTTTGCACTCTCATTCCTCACTTCGGAGCTCTTTTGCAAGTGCTCAGCTAGGATTTGCTGTGGTGTCATGGGTTTAAGAATCAACTCCTTGTTCTTCCACTTGATGGTGTATTGATTGGTTTTACCACAATGTAGAGACGATCGATCATATTGCCATGGTCTTCCCAACAGCATGTGGCACACTGTCATAGGTGCCACATCACACTCTACAGTGTCAATATATTCACCAATCTTGAATGGAACTTTCACTCTTTGTGCAATCTTAATAGAACCTGAATTATTAAGCCATTGCACATGATATGGATGGGGATGTTTCAGTAGCTTCAACCCAAGCTTTTCAACCATTTCTTTGCTTGCAAGATTGTGGCAACTGCCACCATCAATGATTACTTTGACAACCTTATCTTGCACTTTAGCTCTAGTCTGAAAAAGATTGTGCCGCTGTCCATTTTCAGCATCGCTCATTTGTATACTCAAAATCTGAGTTACAACAAGAGCAGCACCGGATTCAAATTCACAGATGTCCTTCTCAAGATTACTCTCTCTTCCACTATCTTCTTGTTCTTCCTCACTAACAGATTCATACTCCCCTTGATCACTCACAATGATGGTTCTAGCGTTTGGATACTCTCTTGCAACATGACCACGGCCACCACACTTGAAGCACTGAATTCCACTACTCTTGCTGGAAGAACCCACTGAGTTTGCTGATTTGAATTTCTCATTTTGAGCAGTCAACTCTTTGCTACTAGAAGAACCAAGGTTGCTAGATCGTGCACCACCGTTTGAGCTGGAAAATGTACCTTTACTTCCACTTCCTTTGGGTGCAAATTTACTTCCACTTGCTGCACTCTTTGTGCTGAAAGATACTCCTCTAGTGGACTTCATATCCTGCTGCAATTGCCGCTCAGCTTTGCTAGCTTGATGCACCAATTCAACAAGATTACGATATTGCTGAAATTCAACAATGCGCTGAATATTCCGATGCAACCCTGACATAAATCTTGCAATTGTTTGCTCTTCATCTTCAATTACATTGGCTCTAATCATCGCCTTCTCCATCTCTTTATAATACTCATCAACACTGAGGCTTCCTTGCTTCAGATTCTGTAGCTTGTCAAATAAATCACGGCGATAATTTTTGGGGACAAATCTTGCTCTCCATTCTCTCTTCATTTCAGCCCATGAACGAACATCACCTTGACCAACTTCTTTGCTTTCATTCAACATTTGCTCCCACCAGATTAGAGCATACCCATCGAACTCAAGAGCAGCCATGACAACCTTCTTTCTCTCAGAATAATTATGCACACGAAAAATTTTATCCACCTTCAACTCCCATGTAAGATATGCTTCAGGATCAGATCCTTCTTCAAATTGGGGCATGGTGAATTTTAACTTGCCAAACCTCTCTTCATTGTGCTGATTACGCCTAGGATTTCTTCGGTGACGACGATCATCATAATGGGGCTGTTCATCCTCTTCTTCTTCATCCTCTTCCTCAGTTTCACTTTCTTCCAATCCAATGCCTCTCCCATGTCCATGCCCAGCACCTCTACCACCATGATCATGTTGTGGAAAAGGAGGTCTTCTTGCATTGGCAGCAGCTCGCTCTCTACGCCGTTTCCTTGCACGACGAGCAACTTCTCCTTCGCTTTCTTCAACTTCATCTTCATGGTGACTGCCATTTGCATTATCATGAGGATGAATTTGCAACCGGTTCATGAGTGCTTGAACATTGTTTGTTAGCGTCTCCATGCTTTGTTTCATCTCACTTAATTGTGCCATGGTGACACAATCATCAATCTCCAGATGCTCAGACATCTTGCTGTAAAAAATTAGTGAAGGCAAAGCAACAATATATGTAGAATAGGGAATTATATGTGGAATCTCACAATCTCACCTCTCTTACCAACCGAAGCTCATGTGAGTTCCCCGCAGATTACAACGGCCAATGCGAGGTGGTAACCGAGAATGATGGTTGGGAGAATCCAAGATCAGTATTTTCCTATGACGGTGGGTTATTTGTGGAGCTTGGTGGGGATATATTTCACAAGGAATGCAGCCTAAATTCTTGATATTGTGAAGTTAAACCACAATCCAAACTAGAAGTTCAATGCCTAGTGCTGACCACAAGATATGAGGGATGTAAATAGATCAAACACACGCGCAAAGATAATTCAGATTTGATGCAAACAAGGAGTATGCCTAGGATGCAAGTGTTGCAATCAAACCCAAGCAAAATTTTGCACCAAAGATGGATAATGACTGATTGTGTGACTTGATATAAAATTTCAGAACTTGAGCACATAATCAGAGTAAACTTTCTACTCTTTCTTCACAACTTTTCTTCCTCTACTCTCCTTTTTTTCACTTTCCTTTTTTTATACTTTTTTTATAACTAAGAACAAGAGCAGATATAACACTTGCACACACTTTTTTTTTGGAACAAGACACAACCGTCAGCGTTCTAACTTGATAGGCTCAAAGTTTACGCGAAGGATGATACCGGTTTCAGATTTTCTTTAGGGATTTGTAGATATAAAAGAGGCACAAAGGACACACAAAGGATATGATGATCAGCAACTAAACAAAACTCTAATGGACTGAAACTTAACCAAACTCACAAGAAAAACAGATTGAAACAAAGGGCTAATGCAATTTTTTTATGGCTTTTTGGTGGATAGGACGAACAAGATATATATATGTAGCTAAGGGTAAAAATCCTACCGTGGAAACTTGAGCTCTGATACCAGATGGAGAGGTCGTTGTCCCGATCTTCACGACGTAGGATAACTAGCTGAAGATCAGCCGATAACTTGCTGCAAGCAGCGAGGATAACTAGTGCAACCTGACGACACGCACAAGGAGCCAACCACCGTCTCTATACGGCAGCCTGAACCAAGGATTCGCCCAACCACACTCTCAAAGAACCAACCTACGTGACCTGAACTCGAGGATCAGGAGCATGGATTGGGTGCCGATGACGTGGCCGCTTCTATAATCTCCGCGAAGGAAAACACAAGAGCAAAGGGGTAGAGATCTCTCTCTGAATTTGTTAGCACACAGCTGAACAAAGTGGTTTGTATTCTCAATATCATAAGTCTTAGATTACAATGAGTCTTAGGGGGTATTTATACTAACAACAGCCCTGCTAGATAGGTATGAAAACGAAATAGAGTTTCTGAGGGAAGGCAATGTGAAAGGTCCTCTCGAAATGGATTCCCGAAGTGGCTTCGCATGATTGTTGGCCTCCAGAGCAGTTTCCAATAAACTGACCATAACTTTTTATTGGGAAGTCCAAATGATGAACCGTTTCTTCAGTGTGAAACTAGACTCAAAGGGCTCTCTAGTAATGTATGCCAACCAGCACGAAACATTGTAGTTTGGTACAGTTTTACTTGGCAAGTTGTACCAACATTCTATCACGATAGACAGTTGACTTTCTGAGTAGTCTGTACTAATTCTAGTCTAAAGGCAATATAGTGTATCCAAACTGGCCGCCACTAGATTCATTGGAAACTAGACTCAAATTGCTTTCCAACAAGTGCTCATGGGCCTTCATATCATCTCGGAAGTGAAAGTTATGATCTTTTCTTTCAACTGGTCCGTTCTGCACCGCACTCGTCCGATCTGCCCTTCTTTCAACTGGTCCGTTCTGCACCGTGTTGTTCCAATCCTTGCGGTCCAGGTCACCTCCCTCCTCATGTGTATACCTAAGCACAACCAAAGTAGAACACTTAGGTAGTAAAATATTGTCATTAACATTAATAGAACTCTCACAAAGTAGCGCGTTCACCTCTTGTTGTAGCTTCTTGGCTCGGCTACGTGTAATTACTCCATCAATGGCTTGGGCTGGTGCCGGCGTAGTCGGTGTAGAGGTTGGCATGGAATTAGAGGGAGCATGCTTGGTTGGGATGTCGTCATCATCCTCGCCCTCTTGAAAAGGAGTCGACCTCGACTCTGATTCTTCTAATCCGAAGAATGGTGTCAAGTCAGCAACATTGAAGGTTGTGCTAACACCATAATCTTCAGGAAGCTCAATCTTGTAGGCATTATCATTGATCCTGGACAGCACTCTGAATGGACCATCTCCCCGTGGCATCAACTTGGATTTACGCTTCTCAGGAATGCGGCCTTTGCAAAGATGTACCCACACTAAATCTCCGGGCTCAAATATCACCTTCTTGCGATGCTTGTTTGCCCAATCAGCATAGTACTTGGACCTTCTTTCGATTGCTTCTTTGGTCTTCTCATGAATCTTCTTGACATATGATGCACGCTTCGATGCTTCCATGTTAATCCTTTCCAGCAATGGTAGAGGCAACAAATCGATCGGGGCAAGGGGTTTGAATCCATACACAACTTCAAAAGGACACATATTAGTTGTAGAATGTACTGCCCTGTTGTAAGCGAATTCCACATGTGGCAAGCACTCTTCCCACTCCTTTAGGTTCTTCTTTATCAAGGCTCGTAGCAGCATAGAAAGTGTTCTATTCACAACTTCAGTTTGTCCATCCATTTGAGGATGACAAGTGGTGGAAAACAGCAGCCTTGTTCCAATCTTTGCCCATAATGTCTTCCAAAAGTAGCTCAAGAACTTGGTGTTACGGTCTGAAACAATTGTTTTGGGTACGCCGTGTGATCTTACAATATCCCTGAAAAATAGAGAGGCTACGTGGGAAGCATCATCGCTTTTATGACAAGGTATAAAATGTGCCATTTTAGAGAACCGATCAACAACAACAAAAATTGAATCCATTACCCTCTTTGTCCTAGGTAAACCCAAAACAAAATCCATGCTAATATCTTCCAAGGGATACTAGGAACAGGCAAGGGAGTATATAATCCATGAGGGTTCAGTTTTGACTTAGCTTTGTGACATGTGATGCATTTTTGCACAAGTCGTTGGACATCTCTTCTCATCTTTGGCCAGTAGAAGTGATCAGCTAGCATCTCATATGTCTTTCTCCATCCAAAGTGACCCACCAATCCACCTGCATGTGTTTCCTGTAGCAACAAAAGCCTAACGGAGCAGTGGGGTACACACAATTTGTTAGCTCGAAACAAAAATCCATCATGTATATGATATTTTTCCCACTATTTTCCAGTTGTACAGTTTGCAAATGGTTCTGAAAATTCATGATCAGTTGGGTACAATTCTTTTATGCTTTCAAGTCCTGGAACCTTGACATCTAGTTGATTCAACAAAACATTTTTACGTGACAAAGCATCAGCAACAATGTTTTCTTTACCTTTCTTATATTTCCCAACATATGGAAAAGTTTCAATGAATTCAACCCATTTGGCATGTCTACGATTCAAGAGATATGCTTGGGGGATTTGTTGACGGTCCTTAAGTACCAAATATAATCATCAAATAAATAAAGAAATGGACCCAAATACAACCAACACCCAAACTTCGAGTTTTATCTCACAGAATTCCACGAGTTTTCGTGTTTGTCTATTTCTGCAGGGGGTTATCAGGAAATATGGAGCAAAGGCCCACATGTCGGGTTTACATAGAGATATTAATGTGCCGCGCAATTTTCTATCATCTAGAAGACTCCAGAAGCCACGGGAACGAACGGGAAGGCGATCGGGCCCGGGGGCAGGGCGCTCGCCCTCCCCCCTAGGGCGCTCGCCCTAAGTTAGAGTCCAATCAGGACCCGTCTTGCGGATTATGCTCCACCAACCTAAAGGATCAAGGATAACCGTTCAATCAATGTCGGTTTGATCCGACGGCCCAGATTCATTTGAGGGGACTATATAAGCAGACCCCTTGGCCCCTACAGGAGAACAAGTTCATTGTAGAGTTGAGAGGTGCCCTCGAAGGATAACCTTTCCTCTACATAGACAGAGCAAAAGGTAGGGTTTGGAGATGAGAGCTCTCCTCTTATCTCTAAACTAGAGTAGATCTAGATAGTAGCGAGATGGAGAGCGAGGGAGGATTGGAGGAGAGGCCGGCCTGTCGGTTCTTCCTCCGATTGTACTTCGCCATGATCAAGTTCTAATCAAGCTTCCTCATGGGATGACTCTGGTAATCTACTTCTATTTCATTATGCAATTACTATTCATGCATGTTCTGGTTCACAACTCTTTTGAGTACTTTTAATCTATAGTACCCTATAGGTTAGAGTTGTAGTATAGGTGTAAGCGTGGTGCTTAGACCTAGATTACTTGTGGATATCCCCTGTCTAGCCGGATCTTGTGGTAAGCCGCGTAGGTGACAGTTACGTTGGTCCCCTGTAGTCCACCTCCTGTTAGCAGGACGGGTAGGGTTTATCGGTCTATGGATAAGCATCCTTTGTGGTGTATTCTTATCACGTGGTTCGTCCTAGACATAGATATACCCCTTTGAAGTAGAGAAACCATAGTTATCCTCTCTATTCTCCTACCATCGCCCATATACTAGATTGCTCTACTCTCTATTCCCATATTATCACCCATTGTTATCTTACCTTTAATATTGTTCTTATTCAAATCTACCATCTTTCCTATTTTCACCTACCTATCTATCTAGGTTAAGTTAGAGCGTAGATCAGTTCTCCTGTTTCCCTGTGGATACGATAAAACCATTAACCGGGTAAAAGCTACAACGGTATCCGTGCGCTTGCGGATTTATCTGTGTGCGTATAAATAACGTAATACATGTTGACGGTCCTTAAGTATCAAATTTAATTCTAAAATAAACAAAGAAAAGGATCCAAATGAAATCAACATCTAGACTTAGGGTTTTATCTGACAGAATTCCACGAGTTTTGGTGTTTGTCTATTTCTGCAGGGGGTTATCAGGAAATAAGGAAGAAAGGCCCACACGTCGGGATTACATAGAGATATTAACGTGCCGCGCAATTATCTTACATCTAGAAGACTCCAGAAGCCACAAGAAGGAAGCAGAGGCCGAACGGGGCCAGGCACTGGGCGCCCGCCCAGTTGCCCTGGGCGCCCGCCCCCTCTCTGAGCCCAATCAGGACTCTCTTTCGGGGAAGATCTCCACCGAACTAAAGGATCAAGGATAACCGTTCAATCAATGTCGGTTTGATCCAACGGCCCATATTCACTTGATGGGATTATAAAACCAGACCCCCTGGCCCCTGGAGGAGAGAGCCTCTCAACCCTAATTCATTATTCCTCAAGGGAGAAGAAGCCCCTGATCAAGATTAGAGCCACCACATCAATTAGATATCTAGATTAGCATAGCTACATAGGATTAGAACTAGAAGGAGTCAATCTTCGATTAGTTTCCGGATCTGCCAAGAGGATTCTTGGTAATTCTCTAATTGTGCTTCTAATTGTTCTTCTAATTATCTTTGTTCTTCAATATTATGAATATGACTTTGTTCTACTTCAATATATTGCTTATGACTTTGCTCTACTTGCTTATATTCAAGATTATATTATTCTTAGTTTATCATAGTTATGTACTTGGCTTAGTTAGATTGGATCTATATACATGTTTAGGATCGTATAGCGTTTATCCATCGGTTCCATGGGTAAATGATAGATATTATGTAGGCGTGGTGTTTATACCGTATTTATCTGCGATTGTACCCTATACTTCCTAGTTAAAATGCTACATCGGTATTAATCTGTGCGCTTGCAGATCCCATTCATTATTTATTTAGAAGAGCAATTGCATATTTCAATACCGCGTCTCTCATGTCATGCTGGGGATGACAACTTGGCTTAAGTGGTATGAGGGATAGGTTTGGCATTTTTGGCACCGTTACTAGAATTAGAAAACTAAGTCTACTTTTGGTAATGATGTTAAGAATACCCAACAGTACACTCTAGTGCCATGCTGGGGATGACAACCTAGTATTCAAGTGGTGTTAGCAAGTGTCAACAGAGGGTAGGCTGAATCGAAGAGGTAGGATGGGAAAGAAATCATACGTCCCAAAAGATTACAATTCAGTCTTCGAAGCACATCACACCGTCCTGCATCAGCTCTCGATAATGGAGCCTTTGATCAATCTACAAATTGAAGAGCTTCAAAAACATAATTATGGGCACATAGACGAATGGATAATGAAGGAACATAAGAATTAGTTCACCTCATGGCTAAGGGAGTAGGACATTCTAGATGGGGAAACAATCGAGCATCGCACCATCGAGGTCTTGGCATCTGGGCCATCACGCCAGGTCACGACTTGGCAAACCTGTGACATTAGTGGCTTCACGTTCTGTACCAAGTCCAAGGACCAAAAGACCATGGCACAAAATAGTAGTGTTCGATGCGACGCCTTAGACTCTAAAACTGGTGAGGAAACAACTTACTTTGGCTTCGTTGAGGACATATTGGAACTAGACTATGGTACATTTCAGATCCCTGTATTTCAGTGTCAATGGGTTCAAGACAAACATGTCACAGTGGACAACTATGGGGTTAGAGTTCTAGATCTAAGCAAGGTGGGCTACAAAGATGATCCATGGATAATGGCTAACCGTGCTGCACAGGTCTTTTATGCTGAGTAGGTCCTCTCTCCTAATGATAAGAAGAAAATTATGGACCATCCAAAGCACGTAGTTTTCCCTAGAAAGCAACAAGCCATCAGAGTTGATTGTGTATCTGACTTGGATGAATTTAACCAGTTTAGTGACATGTCTTTCTTTGTAGATGACCATCCAGTAAAGATAAGGAATGTTGAGCGAAACATTCCACAGAGCTCGTTGCCCTGGGTGCGTCATGATGGACAAGGAAGAACAATAGCTGTCTAGATTTTATTTGTCATTTGCCATGTAATCCATTTATGATAAAATGTGTACCTTACGCTATGTGCCGTTCTCTATTTCTACATGTAAGACCCTATGCTTATTTGTACATCTAAGACTTACCATGTCGTAACACTTTGGTATCATATTGGTCTCAAACTTTTACCAAGGCTTACTAGTGCCATTGATGTTCAATCCACCAAGTTTGGGATTTTTCTGATGTGGTTTGTTACTTTATCCGGTTTAATTGAATTTCCACGCGACGTCACCCACTAATTAGCGCTTGAGCTAAGTCTACCCCTGAAATGACTCCAAATGGTGCCAAACTTCTCCACAGGGTCTTATATATCATAGGAAATAAAACTTCCTTGTGGTTGGTGGAAAAACCTAGTGGGATCTAGGTGTAGTCCACCATTTTTCATCTCATTTAGCATAGAGAAAAATATAGTAATAGCTTGCATGACCAGAAAATTCTAAGATCTTGTGTAGGCTCATCATTTCAGTATAGAAGCTTGCCAAAAAAATTTCAAGACATTTGGAGATAGGCATAAGATACATACTTCACAAACATAGAAGATCCATTCCACCGAACTATGCTCAAACATATGGTTCCTCACCTTTATATTCTCAACGATAAATTTCATAAAGGAATATATTTTTCATAGCATTTATACACTACAATAAAGCTAAAAAAATTGGATTTATATTTTTCTGGTATTCCTAGAATTATTTATGTATTAAACAAGATATGGGGCACATATTCAATTTAAATCATTTTAAATAAAGCTGCATACAAAAGTACCTTAAACATGAAATTTCATATTTTTAACATGTGTATCTAGTCAAGAGGAACACAACAAAAAAAATTCACTAATTTAGGACAAATATTTTTGAAGATATGATTTTTTGAATTATTTAAATAATTTCTAAATTATATATAAGGAAAACTTTAAATAAACTGAAAATACATTTATACAGGCGGCCCTCGGAGTGAACCGCCAGTACTAGTGCATTAGTACTGGTGGCTGTCTTAGAGAACCGCTAGTACTAATGCATTAGTACTGGCGGTTGTCTTAGTCAACCGCCTGTAGAAACCATTTCTACAGGCGGTTATCTTAGACAACCGCCTGTACTAATGCCAATGAACATAACCCTCGTTTTCCTCCGTCTGAAATTTTTCTAAGTCTGGCGCCCTGTTCATTCAAACTAAGCCGACAGGCTGCCGAAATTTTCCACCGCCGCCGTAGCCGTCATCGACGCCGTTGCTGCCGTAGCCGGACCCCTCCGCCCTCGACGCTGTAGCCGGACCCCTCCGCCCTTGACGCCGTCGCCGCCCCACGGTGAGCCTCTCCTCCTCGCTCTCTCTCTCTCTCTTCCTGTGCATCCTCGACGTGGCGGCGGCTGTGGTGGGGCGCGGTGGTGGCGCTGCACCGGATGGGGAAGGGGGGCGGCCGCGGTGGTGGTGGTGGAAGGTGATGGGGCGGCGCGGTGGCGGTGGTGGAAGAGGAAGGGGCGGGTGCGGTGTGCGGTGGTGGTGGTGGAAGGGGCGGAGTGCGGTGTGTAGTGGTGGCAGTGGCTGGAGGTAGAGGACGACCCCAACATATAGGGCCCACTTGCCATAGAGAGGGAGAGAATGCTATGATAATGCTAGACTATATTGTTGAGAATAACTTAGGAAATATTCTTGTAGTTCGTTCTAATTCCATGCTAATGACTTTCTAGAGTATCTAATTGAGGTGCTTATCATATTTATATGTGGCTAAGTTATGCTGATCAGATTAATTATCATTGTCACTATTCATTACTTCATATATCCTTTACGTGACACTTACCCCTGTATGAAAGAGTTAGATAAATATTCTCAATTATATATGCAATGATAGATACTCAATCTTATATTCTATTCTGTAATCAATATTGATGATTGGTAATCCCTTCCCAGTGGTAAAAATATAAATAACGATACCTGGAATACTTCCCGGTTAAAATGCTACATCGGTATTAATCTGTGCGCTTGCAGATCCCATTAATTATTTATTTAGAAGAGCAATTGCATATTTCAATACCGCGTCTCTCATGTCATGATGGGGATGACAACTTGGCTTAAGTGGTATGATGGATAGATTTGGCATTTTTGGCACCGTTACTAGAATTAGAAAACTAAGTCTACTTTTGGTAATGATGTTAAGAATACCCAACAAGCATTTTTGGCGCCGTTGCCGGGGAAGGTTGATTACTAATCAGGAATGGATATAGAATTTTGAGTTATCATTGGCATCACTAATGTGATTGAGCTTATCTATTCTCTCATACAGTTTTACCCCGATATTTTTCTATTTTTATCTTGTGCAGGGGAATGTATGAATGGAAGACATCTTCCAGGAAATTTTGTTGACAATCCCGAAGCATTATTCAGTAAAACTAGAGCCAAGCTCAAGAGGAGATCATCAACACTTCAGCAAGAAGCTTCATCCAATCAAGAAGATCACCGGAACTTGTCTTCAGAATTTGAAGCCATGGCGAACAAATCAATCCGCGAGTTCTCAGCTCCCACTACACACAACATCCGCACTGGACCTGCCGCAGAGATCGACCGCAACTTTGAGCTCAAGTCTGGACTTATCAACATGGTGCAATCCAACCAGTTCTGTGGGAAGGCACATGAAGATGCTAGTGCTCATCTTCAACACTTTCCGGAGATATGCAGCACATTCACCATATCAGGAATCCCCAGAGATGCTATACTACTTCTCTTCTCATTCTCACTGTTAGGAAGAGCGAAGCAGTGGTTTTACGCCACAAAGGAGAAGAATACTACGTGGGCACTCTGCTCAACAAACTTTCTGGCTAAGTTCTTTCCCATGGGCAAGACCTATGCTCTCCGTGGGAAGATTACAAGTTTTCAGCAACAACATGATGAATCTGTTCGAGAAGCATGGGAGCGTTTCCAAGACTACATCCTAGAATGTCCCCATCATAGAATGGAGAGTTGGCTACTAATGCAGACGTTTTATCATGGGCTCAGCAACAGTGCCCGAGAAACCATGGATGCTGCAGCTGGAGGAGCGTTCTTATCACTTACTATACCACAAGCCACAGCTCTTGTGGAGAAGATGGCGTCCAACCAAAGCTGGAATGAAGAGAGGACCCAGACACGCAAGAGAGGTGGAGGTATGCATCAGCTGAAGGAGGTAGACATGCTGTCTGCAAAGCTAGACCTGCTCATGAAGAAGCTCGATGATAGAGCTGGAGACAAGAAAGAAGTTATGCACATCTACGACTCTCACATGACTTGTGAAGAATGTGGAGATACTGGACACTCAGGCAATCACTGCCCCTGAGATGCTTGAGGATGTGAACTACATCAACAATAACAACAACAACTACTACAACCATCCTCAACAAAATCAAGGTTGGAATCAACAGAGGCCTAACTACTCAGGTAATTATCAAGGTAACAATTCTTACAACAATAATAATAATTTTCCACCTCTGAGAGAGTTAGTGTCTAATCAAGGAAAGCTAATGGATAACCTATCTAAGAAATTGGCATCTAATGATAAAATGCTAGAAAATATAAATAATAGATTGGATAATTTCTCTACTGCCATCAAGAATCAAATTAGCTTGAATAAAATGATTGAATCTCAGTTAAATCAAATAGCTGTTGCTGTTCCTGCTACTAACCCCGGTATACCATCACAACCGGAAGGATTAGAATTTGCAAATCTTGTAAACATGTTTGATGCAGGTAATAATTGGAGTAACCCCGTCACTAAAGTTACTACTGACCTTCTACCGGTCAAGAGAGGTGATCCAAGACGCCCCGTCATCCCGATCTCCATCGGCATGGTGGATGTCCCAGAAGCACTCTGCGACTTTGGCTCTAGTGTCAACATTATACCCAGGGTACTGTATGAAAATTTTTTTACATATCCTTTATTAGAAACAACAATGTGTTTGCATTTTGTAGATCAGACAATAAGTTGCCCCAAGGGAATATTGAAGAACCTTTGTGTCCGAGTTGGTACCTTGTATGCCCTAGCAGACTTCATGGTGATAGAGACCGGTAATGATGAGAGAGCACCCATCATCTTAGGGAGGCCATTCTTAAACACCGCGGGAGTTGTCATCTACGCTAGTACTGCCAAGATCAGGTTCTACATCAAAAGGAGAAAGGAGACGTTTTCCTTCAAGAACAAGACTACACAAATCCCAGATCAATCCAGACGTGAATCAAGGAAGAGGACCAACAGGAGGAATAGGAACAAGCAAGTGTGGACCGAGTCAGCTAAGATGGTCACTGCAGTTCATGGAGGTCAAGATCATCAACTTAAGTCACCGTGTCTGACCAAGATGGACGACCCAGGAATGCCAAGCATCTACTGCTCCATAAATGGATACAACTTCTACAAGACAACTTGCGACACCGGATCGGGTGTCAACATAATGGCCGCAGTCACCTATCAGCTCTTGTTCGGAACCATGCCCTTAAAACCAACATACATTCAGCTCCAGATGGCAGATCAGACATTTCGAGAAGTTAAAGGAACAGTAACTGATGTCCCAGTCAAAATAGATGATCATTTTGTCTACACAAACTTTCAGGTTATTGACATGGGAGAAGACGAGTACGATCCACCCATCATCCTTGGAAGACCGTTCCTCAGCACCATTAAAGCAATCATCTACATTGGAACTGGAGAAGTCCATATGCACCTCCCCTCAAGAGAAGGTACGCCGCTATTTTACTAACCCTAACTATATCATTAAAAAATCTAAGCGGGTCAGAAAACGACACAACCGCAACCAGAGGAGGCAAATTATCAAGGACGGATGGGCAGACTATGAAGGAGAAGTTGTAAGATCAGAAGACGTACAATTTAAACAGACTGAAGCACCGAGTCAGGTGTGGAGAGAGAAGATAACTATACATGAAGTGGAGGCGCTGCTGGAAGTACCGACTACACCACCCAACGAATCCCAGGACAATTGAAGAAAATGGAGAGTCCCGTTCGGAGGACTTAAAAACACCGAATGCCTTGCCAAGAGGTAAACTTAGTAGTTATCCTTTCCCTTTCAATTATTTTACTTAATTAGTTATAATCATACTATCCTAAAAAGAAAATAAAAATGTTAAAAAATAGTAAGCCCCATGTGAGTTTACGAGTGGCATGAAACCCGTAAGTACATTCACTGTGGTGCCATAAAAATAAAATAAATATTTCTTTTCTGCTTTATAAAACGAAAATATAAAAATAGAGAGTAATATTGAGGAGACTCAACATGATAAAGGCTAGATATTTATGCTAACACCTAATCAGTTCCACAAGCTTTATTGTCTATTTGAGCTCCATAGAATTTAAGAATTAAGAAGACTAGCAGACGGAGGACATTCTAATTGCTATCAGAATGCTGCTGACTTTCAAATACACCTCTGCCACCTGCTAGCTACATCAAGAGAAATTACGTCAAAATTCAGCTTGGGGGAGAGCACCCCCATTTATCCCGATAAGTATTTTTATCAATCTTTATACTTTTACTATATTAAATATACATAACTATGGAAAACCAAATAAAGATTTTGTGCCTATATAAATATATATATCTTTTGCTTAGTGTGTTTAATAAATAAATAAAGTGGCTATGCTAAACTGGATTCTAATAAATAAAACTCTAGCATGGATATGATGAATAGTTGCTCTGCCTAATTTGCAAATTTGAAGTTCTCTCTCAAGATTAGACATAACTGTTATAATTTAAAGCTTGCTCTAGATCTAAATTTGTGGGATAAAAACTTGATCTGAAATCTAAGTTGTTAACGGATATGATATGGGAAGGTTGAGCTGCTGTTTATCTGTTCCTAGAGATGCTAGAATTCTGGAGAATTTTAACTTTGAAAAATCTTTAAAATATTGCATGATGAGTTCCTGTATGATGAAAGTTTAAATTCCTACCACAGCCATATATACATGCTTGCTAGACTTTGAGCCACACATTTACTATTTACTGCTTATGAGCATTGAGTGTGGTCAAGCTGTGTAGACCCTTAGGAGCTTGTCATGTGGTTAAATCAAGATTCACTTGCACGGTCACTCATATATGCTACTTCTACTCCGGAAGTACCATCCACATATATCCATCTCCAGAACCACCCACAAATATTCTACTCCTATCGAGGAGAGAATAGCCAAAAACATTATCCTATCCCTGTTATTCCTCGTGAAATAAATGCTCGAGATATTTTGGTTACTACCACTTGCTACATTATTCCAAGAGGGTGAGTGCTCTGAAAAAAGTGAATCCGAGGAAATAAAAAGGGGCAAGTACCCGAAACCTCGAAGAAAAGAAAAAGTGAGACAAAAGGTAAAAATGGACAAGTGTCCGACAGTAGAATTAGGGGTACAAGATACCCACCTGAGAAAAAAAAGAAAATATAGAGCATCTCATTCCCCTCAAAAAGCTTCAAAGTGCAAGAAAGGTATGTATCCCCTCAAAAGAGCAAAAGTAGAATTAGACTTTCACCATTGTTTTCACCATTATCAGCATCATCACCATACACCATTCATTCGCCACACATGCACATCTTGATTTTACTTGTTGACTTGTTTCTCTGGATCCATAGTTTGACTATACAATAAATGTCTTGTAAGTATGTATACTTTATCTCCCACCTATGAGCTCCAGATATTAAAGCCTTATTAGAGTAGGGTGAGAGAGAAGGCAATGTCACTATTGTTGACGGTCCTTAAGTATCAAATTTAATTATCAAATAAATAAAGAAAAGGATCCAAATGAAATCAAGATCCAGACTTAGGGTTTTATCTGACAGAATTCCACGAGTTTTGGTGTTTGTCTATTTCTGTAGGGGGTTATCAGGAAATACGGAAGAAAGGCCCACACGTCGGGATTACATAAAGATATTAATGTGCCGCGCAATTATCTTACATCTAGAAGACTCCAGAAGCCACGAGACCGAAGCGGAGGCGAAACGGGGCCAGAGGTAGGCCGCCCGCCCTCCTGCCCTGGGCGCCCGCCCCCTCTAGGAGTCCAATCAGGACTCTGCTTCGTGGGAGATCTCCACCGACCTAAAGGATGAATCTAAACCATACAATCTATGTCGGTTTGATCCAATGGCCCATATTCACTTGGAGGGACTATAAAACCAGACCCCCTGGCCCCTGGAGGAGAAAGCCTCTCAACCCTAATTCATTGTTCTTCAAGGGAGAAGAAGCCTCTGATCAAGATTAGAGCCACCACATCAATTAGATATCTAGATTAGCATAGCTACATAGGATTAGAGCTAGAAGGAGTCAATCTTCGATTGGTTTCCGGATCTGTCAGGAGGATTCTTGGTAATTCTCTAATTGTGCTTCTAATTGCTTTCTAATTATCTTTGTTCTTCAATATTATGAATATGACTTTGTTCTACTTCAATATATTGCTTATGACTTTGCTCTATTTGCTTATATTCAAGATTATATTGTTCTTAGTTTATCATAGTTATGTACTTGGCTTAGTTAGATTCGATCTATATACATGCTTAGGATCGTATAGCGTTTATCCATCGGATCCATGGGTAAATGATAGATATTGTGTAGGCGTGGTGCTTATACCGTATTTATCTGCGATTGTACCCAATATGCCAGATCGTGGGGTAGTTCGTGATAGTGACAGCTTCATTGATTCTTATATAGTCCCCCTCTCGTGTATTGGGCTGGCAGAGCAACATTATTACAGGGGAGTGATTGCTATGTTTCTCATTTACCTTGCTAATATCACTATGCATGGGCGTAGTCTTGTCTTGCAATGATTGCTAAGTATGCTTGCACTAATTATGATAATGCTAGACTATATAGTTGAGAATAACTTAGGGAATATTCTTGTAGTTCGTTCTAATACCATGCTAATGACTTTCTAGAGTATCTAATTGAGGTGCTTATCATATTTATTATGTGGCTAGATCAGATTAGTTATCCTTGTCGCTATTATTATTTCATATATCCTTTATGTGACACTTATCCCTGTATGAAGAGTTAGATAAATGTTCTCAATTATACATGCAATGATAGATGCTCAATCTCATATTCTATTCTGTAATCAATAGTGATGATTGCTAATCCCTTCCCAGTGGTAAAAATATAAATAACGATACCTGGAATACTTCCCGGTTAAAATGCTGCATCGGTATTATTCTGTGCGTTTGCAGATCCCATTCATTATTTATTTAGAAGAGCAATTGCATATTTCAATACCGTGTCTCTTATATCATGCTGGGGATGAGAACTTGGCTTAAGTGGTGTGAGGGATAGGTTTGGCATTTTTGGCACCGTTACTAGATTTAGAGAACTTAGTCTACTTTTGGTAATGATGTTAAGAATACCCAACAAGCATTTTTGGCGCCGTTGCCGGGGAAGGTTGATTAATAATCAGGAATAGAATAAAAGATTTTGAGTTATCATTCGCATCACTAATATGATTGAGCTTATCTATTCTCTCATACAGTTTTACCCCGATATTTTTCTATTTTATCTTATACAGGGGAATGTATGAATAGAAGACATCTTCCAGGAAATTTTGTTGACAATCCCACAGCATTATTCAAGAAGACGAGAGCAAAGCTAAAGAAGAGATCATCAACACTTCAGCAAGAAGCTTCATCCAATCAAGAAGATCACCGGAACTTGTCTTCAGAGTTCGAAGCCATGGCGAACAAATCAATCCGCGAGTTCTCAGCTCCCACTACGGACAACATCCGCACTAGACCTGCTGCAGAGATCGATGGCAACTTTGAGCTCAAGCCTGGACTTATCAACATGGTGCAATCTAACCAGTTCTGTGGGAAGGCACATGAAGATGCTAGTGCTCATTTACAACACTTCCTGGAGATTTGCAACACATTCACCATATCAGGAGTTTCCAAAGATGCTATACTACTTTGCCTCTTCCCATTCTCACTATTAGGAAGAGCGAAGCAGTGGTTCTACGCTACAAAGGAGAAGAATACTACGTGGGCACTCTGCTCAACAAACTTCCTGGCAAAGTTCTTTCCCATGGGCAAGACCAATGCTCTCCGTGGGAAGATTACAAGTTTTTAGCAACAAAATGATGAATCCGTTCCAGAAGCATGGGAGCGCTTTCAAGACTACATCCTAGAATGTCCCCATCATGGAATGGAGAGTTGGCTATTGATGCAGACGTTTTATCATGGGCTCGGCAACAGTGCCCGAGAGACCATGGATGCTGCAGCTGGAGGAGCATTCTTATCACTCACCATACCACAAGCCACAGCTCTTGTGGAGAAGATGGCGTCCAATCAAAGCTGGAATGAAGAGAGGACCCAGACACGCAAGAGAGGTGGAGGTATGCATCAGCTGAAGGAGGTAGACATGCTGTCTGCAAAGCTAGACCTGCTCATGAAGAAGGTCGATGATAGAGTTGGAGACAAGAAAGAAGTTATCCACATCTACGACTCTCACATGACTTGTGAGGAGTGTGGAGACACTGGACACTCAGGCAACCACTGCCCTGAGATGCTTGAGGATGTGAACTACATCAACAACAACAACAACTACTACAACCGTCCTCAACAAAATTAAGGTTGGAATCAACAGAGGCCTAACTACTCAGGTAATTATCAAGGTAACAATTCTTACAACAATAATAATAATTTTCCACCTTTTAGAGAGTTAGTGTCTAATCAAGGAAAGCTAATGGATAACCTATCTAAGAAATTGGCATCTAATGATAAAATGCTAGAAAATATAAATAATAGAATGGATAATTTTTCTACTGCCATCAAGAATCAAATTAGCTTTAATAAAATGATTGAATCTCAGTTAAATCAAATAGCTGCTGCTGTTCCTACTACTAACCCCGGTATACCATCACAACCGGAAGGATTAGAATCTGCAAATCTTGTAGACATGTTTGATGCAGGTAATTGGAGTAACCCCGTCACTGAATTCTCTACTGACCTTCTGCCGGTCAAGAGAGGCGATCCAGGACGCCCCGTCATCCCGATCTACATCGGCATGGTGGACGTTCCAGAAGCACTCTGCGACTTTGGCTCTAGCATCAACATTATACCCAGGGTACTCTATGAAAAATTCTTTACATGTCCTTTATTAGAAACAACCATGTGTTTGCAGTTTGCAGATCAGACGATAACTTTTCCAAAAGGAATAGTGAAGAACCTTTGCGTCCGAGTTGGTACCTTATATGCCCCAGCAGACTTCGTAGTGGTAGAGACCGGAAATGATGAGAGAGCACCTATCATCTTAGGGAGGCCATTCTTGAACACCACGGGAGCTATCATCTACGCTAGAGCTGCCAAGATCAGTTTCTACGTCAAAGGGAGGAAGGAGACATTTTTCTTCAAGAACAAGACTACACAAATTCCAGATCAATCCAGACGTGAGTCAAGGAAGAGGACCAACAGGAGGAACAGGAACAAGCAAGTATGGACCGAGTCAGCTAAAATGGTCACTGTAGATCATGGAGGCCAAGATCACCACCTTAAGTCACCGCTTTTGACCAAGAAGGATGACCCAGGAATGCCAAGCATCTACTGCTCCATAAATGGATACAACTTTTACAAGACGACTTGTGACACCGGATCGGGCGTCAACATAATAGTCGCAATCACCTATCGGCTCTTGTTCGGAACCATGCCACTAAGACCAACATACATTCAACTCCAGATGGCAGATCAGACATTTCGAGAAGTCAAAGGAATTGTAACTGATGTCCTAGTCAAAATAGACGATCACTTTGTCTACACAGACTTTTAGGTTATTGACATGGGAGAAGACGAGTACGATCCACCCATCATCCTTGGAAGACCGTTCCTCAGCACTGTTAAAGCAATTATCTATATTGGAATTGGAGAAGTCCATATGCACTTCCCCTCAGAGAAGGTACGCCGTTATTTTACTGACCCTAACTATATCGTTGAAGAATCTAAGCAGGTAAGAAAGCGACGCAACCGCAACCAGAGGAGGCAGATCATCAAGGACGGATGAGCAGACTATGAAGGAGAAGTTGTAAGGTCAGAAGACGTAGAGTTTAAACAGAATTATCCAGAGGAGATTGAAGCACCAAGTCAGGTGTGGAAAATGAAGATAACTATACATGAAGAGGAGGCGCTGCCGGAAGTACCGACTACGCCACCCAACGAACCTCAGGACGATTAAGAAAATGGAGAGTCCCATTCGGAGGACTTGAAAACACCGAACGCCTTGCCAAGAGGTAAACTTGGTAGTTATCCTTTCCCTTTCAATTATTTCAAATAGTTTGCTTAGTTAATCATGTTCGTACTATCTTAAAAAGAAAATAAAAATGTGAAAATATAGTAAGCCCCATGTGAGTATACAAGTGGCATAAAACCCAGAAGTACATTCACTGTGGTGGCATAAAAATAAAATAATTATTTTTCTGCTCTATAAAAATAAAAATATAAAAACAGGGAGTAATATTTATTAAGGAGTCTCAACATGATAAAGGCTAGATATTTATGCTAACACTTAACCAGATCCACAAGCTTTGTTGTCTATTTGAACTCCACAGAATTTAAGAATCAAGAAGACTGGCAGACGGAGGACATTCTAATCGCTGTGAGAATACTGCTGACTTTCAAATACACCTCTACCACCTGCTAGCTACATCAAGAGAAATTACGTCAAAATTCAGCTTGGGGGAGAGCACCCCCATTTATCTCGATAAGTATTTCTATCTATCTTTATACTTATATTATTTTAGAATATAAATACACATAAACTATGGAAAACCAAATAAAGAGTTTGTGCTTATATATATATATGTCTTTTGCTTAGTGTGTTTAATAAATAAATAAAGTGGCTATGCTAATCTGTATCTAAATAAAACTTAAGCATGGATATGATGAATAGTTGCTCTGCCTAATTTACACATTTTAAGTTCTCTCTCAAGTTTAAACATAACTGTTATAATTTAAAAGCTTGCTCTAGATCTAAACTTGTGGGATGAAAACTTGATCTGAAGTCTAAGTTGTTAACGGATACGATATGGGAAGGCTGAGCTGCTGTTTATCTGTTTCTAGAGATGCTAGAATTCTAGAGAATTTTATCTTTAAAAATCTTTAAAATGTTGCATGATGAGTTTCTGTATGATGAGAGTTTAAATTCGTACCACAGCCATATATACATGCTTGCTAGACTTTGAGCCACACATTTAATATTTACTACTTATGAGCATTGAGTGTGGTCAAGCTGTGTAGACCCTTAGGAGCTTGTCATGTGGTTAAATCAAGATTCACTTGCACGTTCACTCATATATGCTACTTCTACTCCGGAAGTACCATCCACATATATCCATCCATTTTCATCTCCAGAATTACCCAAAAATATTCTACTCCTAATCTGGGAGAGAATAACCAAAAATATTTCTGTTTTCCCTTGTGAAATAAATGCTCAAGTTATCTTGTTACTACCACTTGCTATATTATCTCAAGAGATGAGTTCTCTAAAAAAAAGAAGAGAGAAAAAAAATAAATACGAGGAAATAAAAAGGAGCAAGTGCTCGGAACCTCGAAAGAGAAGAAAGAGTGAGACGAGAGGTAAAAATGGACAAGTGTCCGACAGTAGAATTAGGGGTACAAGATACCCACCTGAGAGAAAAGAAAAAGAAGAGCATCTCATTCTCCTCATAAAGTTTCAAAAGCAAGGAAGGTATGTATCCCCTCAAAAGAGCAAAGTAGAATTAGACTTCCACCACCATTGTTATCACCATCAGCACCGTACACCATTCATTCGCCACACATGCACATCTTGATTTGGCTTATTGATTTGTTTCTTTGGATCCATGGTTTGACTATGCAATAAATGTCTTGTAAGTATGTATATTTTATCTCCCACCTATGAGCTCCAGATATAAAAGCCTTATTAGAGTAGGGTGAGAGAGAAGACAATGTCATTATGCTTTATACCATAAATACCACATATCTTGAGAGAAGGCATATACCATCACTGCCTTGGTAAGGATCCAGAAATACCACAAAAGAGAGATCTGAGAGAATCATACAAGGAATCTCTGAGTTTTATTTGAAAATCTGCAAAAACCCCAGAGCTATAGCTGATCAAGAATAAGAGACATGGTACTCTGCTAGACTGTTCTATCTTTTAACCACTCAAGACAGAAGTGACAGTTACAAGTCCCATGCTGAAGGTAAAGTATGTAAGTTTTAAGTCTTGACAGTTTACTCTAACTCAGAGATGAGATCTTATTTAAAAAGCATGTGTACCGTCAATTTTTAAATATTGCAAAAACTTATGATCCATAGCTGAGTCTATCCTTGCTCAGGGACGAGCAAGAGGTAAGCTTGGGGGAGTTTGTTGACGGTCCTTAAGTATCAAATTTAAGTATCAAATAAATAAAGAAAAGGATCCAAATGAAATCAAGATCCAGACTTAGGGTTTTATCTGACAGAATTCCACGAGTTTTGGTGTTTGTCTATTTTTGCAGGGGGTTATCAGGAAATACGGAAGAAAGGCCCACACGTCGGGATTACATAAAGATATTAACGTGCCGCGCAATTATCTTACATCTAGAAGACTCCAGAAGCCACGAGACCGAAGCGGAGGCGAAACGGGGCTAGAGGCAGGGCGCCCGCCCTCCTACCCTGGGTGCCCGCCCCCTCTGGGAGTCCAATCAGGACTCTGCTTCGTGGGAGATCTGCACCGACCTAAAGGATGAATCTAAACCATACAATCTATGTCGGTTTGATCCAATGGCCCATATTCACTTGGAGGGACTATAAAACCAGACCCCCTGCCCCCTGGAGGAGAGAGCCTCTCAACCCTAATTCATTGTTCTTCAAGGGAGAAGAAGCCTCTGATCAAGATTAGAGCCACCACATCAATTAGATATCTAGATTAGCATAGCTACATAGGATTAGATCTAGAAGGAGTCAATCTTCGATTGGTTTCCGGATCTGTCAGGAGGATTCTTGGTAATTCTCTAATTGTGCTTCTAATTGCTTTCTAATTATCTTTGTTCTTCAATATTATGAATATGACTTTGTTCTACTTCAATATATTGCTTATGACTTTGCTCTATTTACTTATATTCAAGATTATATTGTTCTTAGTTTATCATAGTTATGTAATTGGCTTAGTTAGATTCGACCTATATACATGCTTAGGATCATATAGCGTTTATCCATCGGATCCATGGGTAAATGATAGATATTGTGTAGGCGTGGTGCTTATACCGTATTTATCTGCGATTGTACGCAATATGCCAGATCGTGGGGTAGTTCGTGATAGTGACAGCTTCATTGATTCTTATATAGTCCCCCTCTCGTGTATTGGGCTGGCAGAGCAACATTATTACAGGGGAGTGATTGCTATGTTTCTCATTTACCTTGCTAATATCACTATGCATGGGCGTAGTCTTGTCTTGCAATGATTGCTAAGTATGCTTGCACTAATTATGATAATGCTAGACTATATAGTTGAGAATAACTTAGGGAATATTCTTGTAGTTCATTCTAATACCATGCTAATGACTTTCTAGAGTATCTAATTGAGGTGCTTATCATATTTATTATGTGGCTAGATCAGATTAGGTATCCTTGTCACTATTATTATTTCATATATCTTTTATGTGACACTTATCCCTGTATGAAGAGTTAGATAAATGTTCTCAATTATACATGCAAAGATAGATGCTCAATCTCATATTCTATTCTGTAATCAATAGTGATGATTGCTAATCCCTTCCCAGTGGTAAAAATATAAATAACGATACTTGGAATACTTTCCGGTTAAAATGCTACATTGGTATTAATCTGTGCGCTTGCAGATCCCATTCATTATTTATTTAGAAGAGCAATTGCATATTTCAATACCGCGTCTCTTATATCATGCTGGGGATGACAACTTGGCTTAAGTGGTGTGAGGGATGGGTTTGGCATTTTTGGCACCGTTACTAGATTTAGAGAACTTAGTCTACTTTTGGTAATGATGTTAAGAATACCCAACAACTATGCCTTATACCACAAATACCATATATCTTGAGAGAAGGCATATACCATCACTGCCTTGGTAAGGATCCAGAAATACCACAAAAGGGAGATTTAGAGAGTCATACAAGGAATCTCTGAGTTTTATTTGAAAATCTGCAAAAACTCCAGAGCTATAGCTGATCAAGAATAAGAGACATGGCACTTGACTAGACTGTTCTATCTTTTAACTACTCAAGATGGAAGTGACGGTTACAAGTCCCATGGTGAAAGGTAAAGTAAGTAAGTTTTAAGTCTTGACAGTTCACTCTAACTCAGAGATGAGATGTTATTTAAAAGCATGTGTACCGTCAAATTTTTAAGATATTGCAACAACTTCTAATCCATTGCTGAGTCTATCCTTGCTCAGGGTCGAGCAAGAGGTAAACTTGGGGGAGTTTGTTGACGGTCCTTAAGTATCAAATTTAATTATCAAATAAACAAAGAAAAGGATCTAAATGAAATCAACATCTAGACTTAGGGTTTTATCTGACAGAATTCCACGAGTTTTGGTGTTTGTCTATTTCTGCAGGGGGTTATCAGGAAATACGGAAGAAAGGCCCACACATCGGGATTACATAGAGATATTAACGTGCCGCGCAATTCTCTTACATCTAGAAGACTCCAGAAGCCACGGGAAGGAAGCGGAGGCCGAACGGGGCCAGAGGCAGGGCGCCCGCCCTCCTGCCCTGGGCGCCCGCCCTGACTTGGAGCCCAATCAGGACTCTTTCTCTCAGGAGATCTCCACCGACCTAAAGGATCAAGAATAACCGTTCAATCAATGTCGGTTTGATCCGACGGCTCAGGTTCACTTGAGGGGACTATATAACCAGACCCCCTGGCCCCTGGAGGAGGCACCCCTTGATCATTATTCATTATTCATAGACAGAGCAAAAGCTAGGGTTTAGAGATGAGAGCTCTCCTCTCTTCTCTAAACTAGAGTAGATCTAGATAGTAGCAAGATGGAGAGCGAAGGAGGATTAGAGGAGAGGCCGGCCTGTCGGTTCTTCCTCCGGTTGTACTTCGTCATGATCAAGCTCTAATCAAGCTTGCTCATGGGATGACTCTGGTAATCTACTTCTATTTCATTATGCAATTACTAATTATGTATGTTCTGGTTCACAACTCTTTTGAGTATTCTAATCTATAGGACGCTATAGGTGAGAGTTGTAGTATAGGTGTAAGCGAGGTGCTTAGATCTAGATTACTTGTGGATATCCCCTGTCTAGCTGGATCGTGTGGTAGGCCGCGTAGGTGACAGTTATGTTGGTCCTCTGTAGTCCACCTCTCATTAGTAGGACGGGTAGGGTTTATCGGCCTAAGGATAAGCATCCTTTGTGGTGTATTCTTATCACGTGGTTCGTCCCAGACATAGACATACCCCTTTGAAGTAGAGAAACCATAGTTATCCTCTCTAATCTGCTACCATCGCCCATATACTAGAATTGCTCTATTCTCTATTCCCATATTATCACTCACTGTTATCTTACCTTTAATATTGTTCTTATTTGATTCTACCATCTTTCCTATTTACACCTATTTACTTATCTTGGTTAAGTTAGAGCGTAGATCAGTTCTCCCGTTTCCGTGTGGATACGATAAAACCTTTAACCAGGTAAAAGCTTCAACGGTATCCGTGCGATTGCGGATTATCTGTGTGCGTATAAATACCATAGTACACTCTAGTGCCATGCTGGGGATGACAGCCTAGTATTCAAGTGGTGTTAGCAAGTGTCAACACATGGGCGTAGTCTTGTCTCGCAATGATTGCTAAGTATGCTTGCACTAACTATGATAATGCTAGACTATATAGTTGAGAATAACTTAGGAAATATTCTTGTAGTTCGTTCTAATTCCATGCTAATGACTTTCTAGAGTATCTAATTGAGGTGCTTATCATATTTATATGTGGCTAAGTTATGCTGATCAGATTAATTATCTTTGTCACTATTCATTACTTCATATATCCTTTACGTGACACTTACCACTGTATGAAAGAGTTAGATAAATGTTCTCAATTATGTATGCAATGATAGATACTCAATCTCATATTCTATTCTGTAATCAATATTGATGATTGCTAATCCCTTCTCAGTGGTAAAAATATAAATAACGATACCTGGAATACTTCCCGGTTAAAATGCTACATCGGTATTAATCTGTGCGCTTGCAGATCCCATTCATTATTTATTTATAAGAGCAATTGCATATTTCAATACCGCGTCTCTCATGTCATGCTGGGGATGACAACCTGGCTTAAGTGGTATGAGGGATAGATTTGGCATTTTTGGCACCGTTACTAGAATTAGAAAACTAAGTGTACTTTTGGTAATGATGATAAGAATACCCAACAGTACACTCTAGTGCCATGCTGGGGATGACAACCTAGTATTCAAGTGGTGTTAGCAAGTGTCAACAGAGGGTAGGCTGAATGGAAGAGGTAGGATGGGAAAGAAATCATACGTCCCAAAAGATTACAATTCAGTCTTCGAAGCACATCACACCGTCCTGCATCAGCTCTCGATAATGGAGCCTTTGATCAATCTACACACTGAAGAGCTTGAAAAACATAATCATGGGAACATAGATGAATGGATAATGTAGGAACATAAGAATTAGTTCACCTCATGGCTAAGGGAGTAGGACATTCTAGATGGGGAAACAATCGAGGATCGCACCATCAAGGTCTTGGCATCTGGGCCATCCCGCCAGGTCACGACTTGGCAAACTTGTGACATTAGTGGCTTCACGTTCTGTACCAAGTCCAAGGACCAAAAGACCATGGCAGAAAACAGTGGTGTTTGATGCGATGCCATAGACTCTGAAACTGGTGAGGAAACAACTTACTTTGGCTTCGTTGAGGACATATTGGAACTAGACTATGGTACATTTCAGATCTCTGTATTTCAGTGTCAATGGGTTGAAGACAAACATGTCACAGTGGACAACTATGGGGTTAGAGTTCTAGATCTAAGCAAGGTGGGCTACAAAGATGATCCATGAATAATGGCTAACCGTGCTGCACAGGTCTTTTATGCTGAGCAGGTCCTCTCTCCTAATGGTAAGAAGAAAATTACGGACCATCCAAAGCACGTAGTTTTCCCTGGAAAGCAACAAGCCATCAGAGTTGATTGTGTATCTGACTTGGATGAATTTAACCAGTTTAGTGACATGTCTTTCTTTGTATATGACCATCCAGTAAAGATAAGGAATGTTGAGCGAAACATTCCACAGAGCTCGTTGCCCTGGGTGCGTCATGATGGACAAGGAAGAACAATAGCTGTCTAGATTTTATTTGTCATTTGCCATGTAATCCATTTATGATAAAATGTGTACCTTACGCTATGTGTCCTTCTCTATTTCTACATGTAAGACCCTATGCTTATTTCTACATCTAAGACTTACCATGTCGTAACACTTTGGTATCATATTGGTCTCAAACTTTTACCAAGGCTTACTAGTGCCATTGATGTTCAATCCACCAAGTTTGGGATTTTTCTGATGTGGTTTGTTACTTTATCCGGTTTAATTGAATTTCCACGCGACGTCACCCACTAATTAGCGCTTGAACTAAGTCTACCCCTGAAATGACTCCGAATGGTGCCAAACTTCTCCACAGGGTCTTATATACCATAGGAAATAAGACTTCCTTGTGGTTGGTGGAAAAACCTAGTGGGATCTAGGTGTAGTCCACCATTTTTCATCTCATTTAGCACAGAGAAAAATATAATAATAACTTGCATGACCAGAAAATTCTAAGATCTTGTGTGGGCTCATCATTTCAGTGTAGAAGCTTGCCAAAAAAATTTCAAGACATTTGGAGATAGGCATAAGATACATGCTTCACAAACGTAGAAGAGCCATTCCACCTAACTATGCTCAAACATATGGTTCCTCACCTTTATATTCTCAACGATAAATTGCACAAAGGAATATATTTTTTATAGCATTTACACACTACAATAAAGCTAAAAAAATTAGATTTATATTTTTTTGGTATTCCTAGAATTATTTATGTATTAAACAAGATATGGGGCACATATTCAATTTAAATCATTTTAAATAAAGCTCCATACAAAAGTACCTTAAACATGAAATTTCATATTTTTAACATGTGTATCTAGTCAAGAGGAACACAACAAAAAAATTTTACTAATTTAGGACAAATATTTTTGAAGATATGATTTTTTGAATTATTTAAATAATTTCTAAATTATATATAAGGAAAACTTCAAATAAACTGAAAATACATTTATACAGGCGGCCCTCGGAGTGAACCGCCAGTACTAGTGCATTAGTACTGGTGGTTGTCTTAGAGAACCGCTAGTACTAATGCATTAGTACTGGCGGTTGTCTTAGTCAACCGCCTATAGAAACCATTTCTACAGGCGGTTATCTTAGACAACCGCCTATACTAATGCCAATGTATATAACCCTCGGTCTCCTCCGCCTGAAATTTTCCTAAGTCTAGCGCCCTGTTCATTCAAACTAAGCCGACAGGCTGCCGAAATTTTCCACCGCCGCCGTAGCCGTCATCGACGCCGTTGCTGCCGTAGCCGGACCCCTCCGCCCTCGACGCCGTAGCCGGACCCCTCCGCCCTCGACGCCATCGCCGCCCCACGGTGAGCCTCTCCTCCTCGCTCTCTCTCTCCCTGTGCATCCTCGACGTGGCGGCGGCTGTGGTGGGGCGCGGTGGTGGCGCTACACCGGATGGGGAAGGGGGGCGGCCGTGGTGGTGGTTGTGGAAGGTGAAGGGACGGCGCGGTGGCGGTGGTGGAAGAGGAAGGGGCGGGTGCGGTGTGCGGTGGTGGTGGTGGAAGGGGCGGAGTGCGGTGTGCAGTGGTGGCGGTGGCTGGAGGTAGAGGACGACCCCAACATATGGGGCCTACTTGCCAGAGAGAGGGAGAGAAGGAAGAGGGAGTCACGGGCATGCTCGGCCTGTTGGGCTGGAAAGTTTTTTTTACTTTAACAATTTATTTTTTATGAAAAACTTAATAAAACCATAAAAAACAGCAAAAAATTATAAAAATCAGAAAAAAATAAAAATAAAAGTAGGGAATATTATTATGTCTTTTACATGTGATTTTATTCATAGTTATTATTTTATAAATAATTATTATTCCTTTTATAAATACTTGTTATTATTTCTCTTTGTATATGTATTAGTGTATATGTAAATTTAATTTTATCTTTTTGTTATAATCTCTTTGTAAATCATTTAATATATTAGTGTATGATATACTAGTGTATATACCCCAGGATACATAAATTTAATTCTATGTTTTATAATATATGTTAGTGTATTAGTGTATGTAAATTTAATCTCTTTGTGTATGTATTAGTGTATATGTTAGTGTATGATATATGCAGGATACATAAATTTAACTGTATGCTTTATAATATATGTTGGTATATTAGTGTATGTAAATTTAATCTCTTTGTGTATGTATTAGTGTATATGTTAGTGTATGATATATGCAGGATACATAAATTTAATTGTATGCTTTATAATATATGTTAGTGTATTAGTGTATGTAAATTTAATCTCTTTATATATGTAGTATTGTATATTTTAGTGTATGATATATTAGTGTATATACCCCATGATACATAAATTTAATTTTATGCTTTATAATATGTTAGTGTATTAGTGTATGTAAATTTAATCTCTTTGTGTATGTATTAGTGTATATGTTAGTGTATGATATATCAGTGTATATACCCCAAGATACATAAATTTAATTTTATACATAAATTTAATTTTATGCATAAATTACATAGATTTCTGTGATGAGTTCTCCGCACAAGGACGAAGCACTGCAGTCCCAACCATGGAGCAAGTAGAAGGGTCATCCCACCCTATGGAACGAGATCGTGAGCTCACGAAACAAGTAGAAACGGGCGAAGCATCAGGATCGTCCTACGAACAAGAAGCTAGCGAGGACATGAAGCCTCTAGAAGTGAGGAATACTCGTCGTGAATTGGCACGTGACCCCGATTACAATCGAGAAGCCGATGAGGTAAATTAGAGACATTCAAGATTTCATGTAATTAAATGATTTCTATTCATAGTTTCTACATATAAACACGCCCATGATTCACATGTCTATACTCAGGAGGCAATGTCTCAGTTTAGAGAGATGATGTCTCAGGAGGAAGTGGCACACGAAGACGCACCGGAACCGACGACCGGAATGACGAGCCCTAAGAGGCCATGTTAGTCCAGGAAAAGGAAGCGGCTAGGTTTGAAACAAGGCGAGAGAGGGTTGAACCAATTTCCAGATGACACATATGCCATCACATATGTGAGCCCTACCGGACAGCCCGTAGCTCCAGAGGAGGCCCTACCCAAATACAGAAACGCAATTGGTTTCTGTGTGAGGGACTTTCTTGATATCACAATTAAAAACTGGTCCGGTGTGTCGAATAATCACAAGATCAAAATTTGGGATAAGATTAAGACAAGGTTCCAGTTTCCTAGGAATGTGCCAGAAGATTTAGTGAAGGCATATACAATAAAGCAGTGTGCGGTTAGTTTCCGAAATTGGAGGTCGGAGATAAATGTCAAGTATGCAAAGATAGGGATGGATCCAACAACCAAATACAAGATTACTAAAGGGCAGTGGGTTGTTTTTCTAGAGCAGAGGAATGACCCTAACTTCTTAGCTCGGAGCAAAGCCAACTCCCAGCTCACAAAGAGGAACAATTACCACCACCATCTAGGCACAGGTGGTTACCAGCACCAAGTTCCTAAATGAAGGCAAGAAGAGGCTGCAAAGAAGGCAGTAGGGCTGCCAGTGCTGTCCGAACAAGTCGGTGAAAGGTCCGCGAATTGGATCCGTGCTCGGAAACCAAAGGAAACCGAGACGGGTGTGTCCTTTGAAGACCCAATGCTTGATGAAGCAAAGAAGAGCATCTTTGCAGTGGCAGGCTCGCAGCAGGAAGGCAAGTTCACGCCACGAAGGGAGAGGGACATCTTGAGTGTTGGCCTTGGTAACCTCGAGCATCCTGGCTGTGTTCGAGGCATCTCATCCAAAGATGGATGGAACGATGGATTCGGCCCTCAGTGGAAAAATGAGTATAAGAAACATGATCGGTACAAGGAACAAATGGCAAATTATGTTTAGGAAGAGGCTAAGAAAGACTCCAAAGAGATGATGGGGAAGTTGCTAGAAAACCCTCCTTCTAAGTTGATGCAGAAACTAGCGAGTGCCATATCAAATCAACAGATGAGCGCTCAAGCTCTCCAAATGCAGCTAGTCCCAGTGGTGTCGCAACCGTTGGTGGCACCAAGTGAAACAATTATTCCAAGCAGTGTCGCATCTATGGCAAACAAGGATCACTATCCAGTTGATGACATTGTTACTTCCAAACCTTGCTCCCTTTTCATAAGATATGGGATTAACAATCATCATACAAGGGAAGTAGCCACGGGCAAAGCGATCCCAGGAGGACCTAAATACCATGGTGCTGACATTCCTAAAGACTATTGTAGAGTAGAGGTATCAACCGTGGTCCAAGGATATGAGGACGAGATTCTAGACATCCCTGGTCCCGAGGACATTGTGAAACTAGTACAGGTGATAAACAATTTCATCCTTTGGCCTCGGAGGGACGTGCAACTAAGGGAGCCACCACCACCCTCTCAAAGATGCCACTCACCCAGGAGTCGTCAGCACATGTCGATCCTCTTCCTAACCAACCGCTTTCACCTCCCCAGTCTCTTCCTGACCCACCAGAATCACCTCTCCATGTTTTCCCTATCCATCAACCATCTCCTCTCCATGATCTTTCTACATCACAGTCAACACAATCTCCACCACCATTCAATTCCACCCCTTCCTCACAACTCAAAGATCCAGAACCAAGAAGTGAGCCACCAAAGGTGCCAATTAAGAAGAAAGTATTTCCTATACCCAAGTTGATTTCACCATACGAGCCAAAGAAAAAATCATTTGGGCAAGTGAGATTTTTGTCAGGCATTGCTTCTAAACGCACAGTACAAGAGCATGAGATTTCTGAGCTAGCAAAGTCAGAGGTGTCGGCGCCTAAGGTCATAACTCTTGTGAAATTCAAGGTGCCAACTGCAGAAGACTACAAGCACATCCCCAAAAAGTACGTGTGGGGAAAGCCTCTACTCAGTCGAGCCAAACTTATGAAGAAACCAAGTGGTATAAAAAGGTTTCACGACTGGTACATGAGAGCCTCTTCTGCTGGCATCGACACCATAAGCATGCACATACGACAAATAGCATTTCTCAGCCAGAGTACTGACAAATGCATGGTTACATTTGATGACATGTGGGCACTGATGAACCACGAGATGCTAGATGTACAGATCGTAACGGCATTTGCATTGTAAGTGTTACATAGTTACACACATTGTAGTTGCATCAATTTTCAATATCGGACATGCTTCTGTCTTGCAGAATGTTATATGATCAACAAGATTTGTATTTTGGTTTGGACTTTAATTATTGTGTCGAAGAAAGGAATGGCTATCTCTGCAAAATAGATATAGCCGAAAATCGCGACACATTCCGGATCAGGAATGCCAGCACAGAGGTACAGGGTTTGGAAGGTGCAGAACGGGATGAGAAACTCTGAAAGTTGAAACTTGATTTTGAAGCCAAATACACCTTCTACATTGGACATTCACTAATAAAGTTTCAAGACAGGAAAGTGGTGGTGGCCCCGTACCACTTTGGGTAAGTGTGAGTTTACAAATATCTATCTAAACTATTCCAATGCATAAATGCATCATGGATTTAATTCGAGCAGGAACCACTGGATATGCTTCATCATTTATCCCAAGGAGGGAAGGGTGTTGGTACTAGACTCCGCAGATTACCCAAAAGAAAGCTATGCTCTATTCATCAAACTGCTAGAGCTGTAAGTCAAGCTATGCATGCATACTTAAGCATAGCGAGAGTTTGACAATAACATGGTGATTCTATTTGAGATCATTGGGCATACACGTTCTATAAGATAAATCATGGAAAGTGCAAGTCCAACAGACCAGGGCAACCATTGGAGGTTATACATAACTGGCCAGTACGTATAAAAATTTACTATTACGAATACAAATCATACACATAGGACCACAGTTGCAACTATAATTAAATAACCACTCTCCTATTATACAGTGCATGAAGCAACCACCCTTATCTATCCTCTCTGGCTACTACGTGTGCGAGAACATGAGAGAGAATGGACGATAAGCAAGGAACCCTGACAAGGTAATATAAGTAATAGTCTATTAAAGTTGGAAGTCATAAAATATATAGTGTTTATAAACTTTCTTTGCAGGTATATAAGCAAGGGACGGCAGAGCGCATGGACGAACGTGCTTTAGACAACATAGTTGAGGACATCTGCTCGTTCATCATGAAGCATATCGTTCCACGCGAAAGCAAATATCATGATGATGGAAGCCAATTATTGAGGCCACAGTACCGAGTGCTAACAGAGGTTAGTAAGCTCAAACTTATTGAAGAGGGTTATTAGAGGACAGAAACAAACTTTGATGTATATATATATATATATATATATATATATATATATATATATATATATATATATATATATATATATATATATATCTATGATGTGTGATGATGGATATACTCTTGTAATTAACTTTATGTCTTTGAGCACCAAACTTTGATGTATACAAATGTATGTATGAGATGAAGTATTTAAACTGCATGTTGCTATGTTTGAAGACCAACCAATATCAATATATTTAAATAATAACAATAAAATAATAAATAAATAAATAATACATATTTTAATAGGTTTCCACAGGCGGCTCTCAAAGGGAACCGCCTGTGAAAATGTGCATTTACATAGGCGGTTCCCAAAGAGAGCCGCCTGTGTAAACGGATTCTACTGGCGGCTCTCAAGCAGCCGCCTGTGGAAATGGACAAATACTACTGGCCCCCAGCGCAGGCGGTGCTGGAAAACGCCTGTAGAAATATGTTACCAACTGCTTGTATAGTGTGCCCATTGTTGGGTATTTTAAACGCAAACAGAAAAATCAGCAAGCGCATGGATACCGATGTAGCTTTGAGATTTTCAGAGTATCGATTTTCCATAGGAAACGTGAGTTTACTAATTAAGATTCAAGATCGCCCAAGGATAACTATATAATTATTTGTGGTGGGAAGAGAGGAAGTTTCGTGATAGTTCTCTAGTTGATTTAAGAATCAAGAATTACATTAAAGATTATTTATTTCGGGACATCAGAACACTAACCACAGAAAGCTTTGAGAAGGGGGCTAGGAAGCTCTGACTACGGTCCTACAAACACCGATCCGAACGAGGTGGAATACGTCGACCGTTAGGGCTGTCACTACCCTAGGGCTACCACAACAATCCGCAGGATTGGGTGCAATTCTAGGTAATTGCAAGACTAAACACCACATCTAATCTATTAATTACTACTCTAGCGTTATAAAGACTAGAGCACGGCAAGCGGGAATCCAATAAATAACTTGAATGTAAATAAAAGTAATTAAAGAACTCAGGAATTATGAATTGAAGAACTTGGAGAACGATGAAGAACGAACCAGTTGCTGCAAAAGTACAATGTTGAGGAAGATCCGACAGATCCGGCTCCTCCTCCGCTCTCCTCTTCTCTCTCCCAATTTTCTAGATTACAACTAGAACTAGAACTAGATGAACTAGAACTAGAACTAGATGAACTAGAGGGATCCTCTCTACTTGGATGAATTATTGAAACCCTATCTTTGATTCTGTAGAAGAGATATGTTCTCCAGGGGCTAGGGGGCCTGCTTATATAGCCCCTCCAAGTGAATGTGGGCCATCGGATCAAACTGACCTTAATCTCATGGTTTTCCTTGATCGTCAAAGGCGGTGGAGCACGATCCGTGAGACCTGCCCTGATTGGTCACCAGGGCAGGGCGGGCGCCCTGCCCCCGGGCCGGTCGGCCTCCCGTTCGTTCCCGTGGCTTCTGGAGTCTTCTAGATGATAGAAAATTGGCGCACACGTTAATATCTCTATGTAAACCCAACGTGTGGGCCTTTCCTCTATATTTCCTGATAACGCCCTGGAGAAATAGACAAACACCAAAACTCGTGGAATTCTATAAGATGGAACCCTAATTTTAGATGTTGGTTGCATATAGGTCCTTTTCCATGATTAGTTGACGGTTAAATGTGAGCATTAATGACCGTCAACACCCACGTACTAGTGCATCTTGCTCGACACCTGCATTTCAAAAGAAACAAAGAGACATATTAGTAGATGTATTACAGATAGATGCTGAAAACATAAACAAAACACGAACACAAATAGATAGTACATGTATTAACGATATTGAACGAATGACAATTACTTGCCACCTTTCTTCAACCAAGTGAACCTCACAACTTCCATGCATATTGGGCATGGGAAGTTCCCGTGAACACACCAACCGGAGAATACACCATACGCCAGGAAGTCATGCATAGAGTATTGGTACCAGACGTGCATTTTGAAGGATGTATTTGTAGCTCGGTCGTATGTCCATACCCCTTGTCTCAAGCGTTGATCAATTCATCAATAACAGACTCCATGAACACACCTCCCCGGTTGTCCAGGAATTATCAACGACAAGATCAAGTTTTGTCGTTGAAAGGCGACGCCAGGGGGAGATTGAGGGGGACAACGAACACAGGCCAACATGTGTGTCAGTGTTTTCCCCACGGGGGGTCACACCAACGAGTGAATTTGTATGCGTGCTCCCCTTTGCAGATGGTGATGTAAAAAGACACAAAGATTTATCCTGGTTCGGGCAAGAGAAGGCCCTATGTCCAGCGGGGGAGGAGAGTTTGTATTATTCTGCACCTAAGTGCTTGTACAGGGGTGAATACAAGTGTGGTATGAAGTAAGGTGGAGATGGGAGCTCTACTGCGTGTGAGCGTTGTATGTTGTGGTGTATTGCGTGTGTTCTCCCTCGTATCGCCTCCCGGGCCTCCCCTTTTATAGTTCCAAGGAGAAGCCTAGGGTACAAGTATAGGCGTCAGAGTATGGTCGATAGAGGTATGGCGTGCGGACCTACTCGAGGCCTCCGTACCGGCGTGGTCTCGAGCTGTCCCGTCCTGGTAGCTTGATGATGATTACGCGTGCCCCTGTATACCGCTCTGTGCGCCGTCTTGGACTGGTTTATCAGTTGCACGCCTGTACGTCGTGGTGGCAGATACGTCGGAGTGGTTGCAGTGTTGTCGTTCGACGCCCAACCCTTCCCCAAGAAGGAAACTTGTCTGGTCAAGGGTCGGTTGCTGTGTAACGCCTCGCCAGCCAGAGCGCTGACCTTGGACGTCTCGAGGGGGTCCTGATTAGACGTTCCGACCGTGCTTCCTGCGTCCTGACACGCCCTGGGTTATTTGGTGGGGAAGGCTGCAAAAAGAATGATGGGACGGGTGCCTGTTCCCTATCACGCTTCCCGTGACCTGCGTGTTAGGTGAGAAAGTGACAGGCGCATTAAATGCCCTGGTCCCCGTGCCCGCGTCAGGCGGCGGGCGGCGTCCTTACGCTCGACGCCTTCCGATTCGCCCGAGCCTGCTTCCGTATTCGAGGGTAGCCGGGGCTCGAGCCCTGATCGATTTGCTCGACACCCTTTCCGTCTTCGAGCCTGCGGCCGTCGATAACCGTACGCGTGACTGGGCAGAGCGTCGAGTAGGAGGCCTCGAATTGTGTATGGATAATCCTGACATGGACATCAGTTGGCGTACTCCTCACTGATATCCTCGACAGTAGCCCCCGAGTCTCCATTTGAGCGCTGGCGCTCGAGTGGAGGCTGTTTTTTCGTGGTCGAGTTTCCGTGGGGGCGCGCGAGCGACCCCGCGGGGATAGCCCCCGAGCCCTTGGAGGAGTTTTTGACTCCTTTGAGGGTTATTTTGCCTAATTCATAGAAACGCTGTCGACACCAGTGGTGGAAGGTTCTGTTTGGCTCGTTTTGTGTGGAGGCCTCGACTTTCGACCACTCGCCGGGCATCCCTGACTCTGGTGCTCGAGATCGGTTGTCGAACCCTTTCGGCGGGTCAGCCTGCGACCTCTCGAGACTCTCGTAGGTGCGTACATTGGCTTACAAAGGAAGGAAGAGGCCGCGGCGGTTCACCTTTTTGCCCGTTGGGCGCGTCTTTTCAGGCGGGAGCCGTTGCGACACTGTATCGACGCAGAATTCGTAGCGTCCCGTCTGTGAGAGGAAAAAAGGCCGTTAGGCGGCGCATTCATGGGAGGAGTTACCATATTTATCGGATCTGCCCGTTGGTGGCTGCCGTCTATAAATATCCCGTGGCCCGGTTGCCGTTCTCCCTTCTGACTTCCGCCCTCATTCTTGCCTTTGCTTCCTTGCCATCTCACGCACGCGCGCACCCTCGAGCAGTAGCGGATCCGCCTTCCTTCCACCCAAGGATGCCTATGAGACTCGTTGTTGATATTTGGGAACGCAATAAGGAATTGATCCGCAAGCGCACGGATATCGGTGAGCACTTCACCCAAGAAATTATCCAGAGTATCGTATTTATTTTTTTACCACTAGGAGAAAGAGTGCATCTGACTAACTGGTCTATTACTACTAACCTTTAGGCACAAAGAATGTCTTTCGATGTGAGTGATAAATAGAGAAGACTGCAACCGTAGTCTCCTTCTAACCTTGGTAAGGATGATCTACTGTTCTAATGGGGAGGCTAACGGAATCTAGACACCACAAAGGATGTTCAACCCGCACCTATAAACCCTATCCTTCCTGCTAACGAGATGTGATCTACAAAGGTAGCTCGGAATTGTCACGTTCCTCACTACTACCACGGTCCAGCTAGTCAGGGAATATCTATGAGTACCCTAGCCTAAACACCACGTTTACGCCAGTAATGATTACTCTAAACTCTACGCGAAGAGATTAAAGTAAACTCATAAACCATAAGAACAATAAAACAAGAACTTACTAGAATTTAGAAGTCGAAATACTGAAGAATCCTAGGAGCAAGCTTCGGGTTAGGAGAACTTGATCCCGTAGGTACAAGCTTGGAGTAGACACCGACAGGTCGGGCTTCCTCCACTCTACACCTCCACTCTATCTCTCTCAATCTAGTAGAAACTAGAAGATCTATTTCTACCTTACATTGGTTGCTAAGCCAAAAAAGAAATATTAATTAGAGAAGAGGTTTTCCTTCGAGGGCACCCCTCAGTCTCTATGATAATTTCTTCATGTCTTCTCCAGGGGCCAGGGGGGTCTCCTTATATAGTCCTCCCCTTCTATGCGTTTTTGGGTCGATAGGCGAGGTGGTACTATGTTTTTCTTGATCCAATAGGTCGGTGGAATATCCCGTGCGAAGAGAGTCCCAAACTCGATCCAGAGGGGGGCGGGCGCCCTGGGCCTGGCCCCTTTCGGCCTCCGTCTTCTTCCCGTGGCTTCTGGAGTCTTCTAGATGATGTAAAATCGCGCGGTGTATTGATATCTCTATGTAATCCCGACATGTGGGCCTTTCTTCCTTATTTCCTAATAACCCCCTGCAGAAACAGATAAACAACAAAACTCATGGAATTCTGTCAGATCAAACCCTAATTCTAGGTGTTGGTTGCATATTGGTCCTTTCTCTTGTTTATTTGATAATTAAAATTGATACTTAAGAACTGTCAAAAAATACCCCCATACTTAGGCTTTTACTCGTCCTCGAGAAAAGGATGGTTAAGAACAATATCTGGGGTAAACATTTAAAACATTCTCTTTATAATTGCAGGGTGTTAAAAATCCACTATTTACCGTAGTCAGGGATGTTTATGGTTAAGAGTAAAGATCCTTTCTTCTCAATCCTGTCACTTGGAGCTTTTGTATATTTTTGAAAGAAAGTTAGCATACCTTTTTATCCTCATAGGTTCTCTCAGATCACTCATTATCTGTTATATATATCTCACTGAGGTTGTTTTAATTTTTCAAAAATTCTCAAGCATACTTACTTTGCATTTATTGCTTGATCAAAACGGGATCCGAGGATGGGAATGTCATACTCTTAGATCAAAGACTTTGAAAATTAAAATATTTGTCAACTCTTACTGGCATATTGCTTATTAGAGGGACCATAGGCTATCATCTTCTTTTCTCTCTTTTTTTAAGTGGATACCGAGGTACCCCTAATTCTACTGCCGGACACTTGTCCATTTTTTTTCTGCGAGGTTGTCGAGCACTTGCTCCTTTTTATTTCCTCGAAATATTTCTATTTTTGCATAGCCCATGCCTCTAATGTAATAATACTTCGGAAGAGTGAATCTTACTGAAATAATGTCTTGATCTTGGGAGCATGATAAATCTCTCAACAAGGGTCTAACTCATTTTGAACAAACTCAATACAGAGCAGATAGCTTTTATAATCATAATTAATATTTTCAGTTTTATCAGGCATATAAAACACTGAGGATGGTAGCTAGAATTTTGAATATTTTGAAATAAATTCTCCAAGTAACAATGATATCAAGAATAAGAAACTCATACTCTACCATCACATATTCCATATTGACTTAAGTAACACAGGCTTTTAAAATGATTTTTATAATAATTGCAAATTTTCAGAAAATATCATAGATTGAGATTAATCATGATTAGAAATATTTTAATCTTTTTATCTTATCATGTCGGAAATAGTAATCTGCATAATCCAAAATAAATGTATGTGTAAAGTGTGCAGAGTGTGTACCTGAGTGGTGTAGTTGGAGTGTGTTTGGCATGTCGAGGGATCTCCCCCATACTTGTTTTCTGCTTTCTTGCACAAAAATAAAGTAGAGACACACAAAACATAATAATAATAATAATACTCTTTATTGATCTTGAGGCATTTATTACAAAAGACTAATAGCAAACTGATAGCAAACTGATATTAGCAAACTTAAACCGAATTTAAAGATAGATGACTAAGATGCATTGCCTCAAGGTCTAATCCAGATAACTTAGCGGAGCTCTAATTCCTTGATCTTCTTGTTGGCGCTGGCAAGATCCTGTCTAAGGCCTAGTATAATGGTGTTGTGGTTAGAGAGCTGCCTAGTGAGGGAATTAATCGAGGACTGGAGGTCTATGATAACTCTATCTAGCCTGCGAACTTCCTCATCAATATCCATTATAGTCTTGCGACGCTTGGGAGGTGTCTCAAAAGCATTGAGAGAGTGCTTCGGGGCTGCCTTTGGAGGGATGAAACGGACTTTGGATGCTCTAATCCCTTCAAAGTAAGGCCTTTCCTCCTCTGTAATGTTGCGAATACTGCTGATCTCGCCGTTCCGGTTGGTCTTGACTCCAACGACCCTCTCATTGAGTCTAGGTGGAAGGATCCTTGTGCCGGTTGGCACCTTGATAGTGGTCTTCATCTTGGATGATGATCCTTTGAGGAGTAGGGGTTGTGGCGGTGCGGTGAGAACTGGTTGAGCATGGTAAGATTGGGCGGAGCTGCGTTGGCGTAATGGCATGGCTTCTAGCTGACGCTCTGTGTTGGCCGGGACGAGAGCACGGGCATCGGGGTCCTCCACAGGCTCTATGTTGAGGTTGAAGGGGATGACTTCCCAATCATCGTGGTACTTCTCGGCCATTGGAACAGCAAGGAACTAATCAAACTTTAATTGAAGGAGAGCTAATCAAGCTCTAATTGAAGGAGAGCTAATCAAGCTCTGATTGAAGGAGAGAAAGCTTGGTGGCTTGGTGTTTGAAAACTGAGGTCAGGGGTCTGTTTATATAGGGGTCAAAAGGGTGCCTCTATGGGTTGTTCGGGTTGCTCCCGTCGACGTGCGTGCGAAACTTTCCATCCGAGGGATTATTCGGATCACCCTAAGTGCATTTTCCATAACAGAGAAAGTCGGGACCGAGGTCGAACAGGGGCTGGGCGCCCGCCCACTTGATCTGGGCGCCCGCCCTCTCTCTGGCCCCTCTGTGGACCCACTTCTCCGAGCGCGTTTCTAGATGCGGAATTATTTAGAAAAATATATATATGACCTAAAACCATCAGACCAAAAGTGTCGGGCTCTAATTCTCCATGGGAAGGTAAAAATGGACTACGTCTATTTCTTCAAATTCCTCATTGGGCTCTAAAAATAATTTAAGACGTTGACCATTTACCTTGAATAACGTACCTTCGCTATTTTGAAGTGTGATAGCTCCGTGGGATGATGAATTGATTACCTTGAATGGTCCTTCCCATTTGCTCTGGAGTTTTCCATGCCCGAAAAGCTTCACCCTGGAATTAAAAAGTAATACGTTATCTTCGGGTGTGAACTCCTTCTTCTTGATTCTCTTGTCATGCCACCTCTTGACTCTTTCTTTGTAGATCTTTGAATTGTGATATGCCTTCTCTCGCCATTCTTCCAATTCTGATAGTTGCATTCTTCTATAATCTCCAGCAACATCTAGGTCCATATTCCATCTCTTTATGGCCCAGTGTGCTTTGAACTCTAGTTCAACAGGTAGATGGCAAGTCTTCCCGTACACCAATTGGTATGGAGACATTCCAATTGGGGTCTTGTATGCTGTCCGGTATGCCCAGAGTGCATCGGGTAACTTGTCTTTCCATGCCGTTCCCATTTCATTTACTGTCTTCTGAAGAATATTCTTGATTTGTTTGTTGGAAGTCTCTGCTTGGCCACTTGTCTGAGGATGATAGGGGGTAGCGACGTTGTGACGGATTCCATGTCTTGATAGATATTGCTTGAAGCGTTTGTCGATGAAGTGTGCTCCTCCATCACTTATCACTACTCTGGGGACTCCAAATCTTGGAAATATAATTTCTTCAAACATCCTCTTTGAACTGACGTTGTCGGCATGCTTGCAAGGTAATGCTTCTACCCACTTGGAGACATAGTCAACCGCCACCAAGATGTACTCACACTTCTTTGATGGAGGAAATGGACCCATGTAGTCTATTCCCCAGACATCAAAGAGCTCAATCTGAAGGTTGTTGGTGAGTGGCATTGCATCCCTTGTATTTATGTTTCCGTGTCTTTGACATGGCCCACATCTTCTGATATAATGCCTTGTGTCTTCATACATTGTAGGCCAATAGAATCCACACTGCCAGATCTTTGAATGTGTACGAAATACTCCATAGTGACCTCCATATGGTGACGAATGACATCTGTCGATGATCTTCCATCCTTCCTCAGTGGTCACACATCTCCTGAGTAAGCCGTCAGAGCATACTCGGAAGAGGTATGGCTCATCCCATATATGTGAACGACTTTCTTGAGTAAGCTTCTTCTTGTTTGCTCCTGGTGGTACATACCCTGAAACCATAAAATTAACAATATCTGCATACCAGGGGTCAGACCTGTTAATCCCGTAGAGCATGTCGTCCTGGAGTGAATCATTGATGGGGGTTTCCTGTGGACTCTTAAAATACATTCTAGACAAGTGATCAGCAACAAAATTTTCTACTCCCTTTTTATCTTTTATTTCTAAGTCAAATTCTTGGAGTAATAAAATCCATCTAATCAGGCAAGGTTTAGCATCTTTTTTAGTGAGCAAATATTTTAATGCAGCATGATCAGTGTAAATAATTATTTTAGCTCTAACTAAATAAGATCTAAATTTATCAATGGCAAAGACAATAGCCAGAAGCTCTTTTTCAGTGGTTGCATAGTTAAGTTGAGCTCCTGTCAAAGTTTTACTGGCATAAGCAATTGCATGATGCTTCTTATCTTTAGTTTGTCCCAATACTGCCCCCACAGCATAATCACTAGCATCACACATAATTTCAAAAGGCAACGACCAATCAGGGGGTTGAACGATTGGTGCAGAGATGAGTGCTTTCTTTAATAAATTGAAAGATGTTAGACATGCATCATCAAATTCGAAAGGAGCATCCTTGGCTAGCAAAAGAGTAAGTGGTCTAGCAATAAATGAAAAATCTTTTATGAATCTACGATAAAAACCAGCATGGCCAAGAAAGCTTCGAATTCCTTTTATAATCACAGGTGGAGGTAGTTGTTCAATTACTTCAATTTTAGCTTTGTCTACCTAAATCCCACTTTCAGACAATAAGTGTCCTAGCACTATTCCTTCTCTAACCATAAAATGACATTTTTCCCAATTAAGGATTAAGTGCTTTTCTTCACATCTTTGCAAAACCTTGTCTAAGTTTTCAAGACAACTATCAAAAGTTTTTCCAAAATGTTGGGTATTTTAAACGCAAACAGAAAAAATCCGCAAGCGCACGGATACCGATGTAGCCTTCACCCGGGAGTATTCCAGAGTATCGATTTTCCACAGAGAACGTGAGTGTACTAATTAAGATCCAGGATCGCCCAAGGATAACTATATGAATATTTTTGGTGGGAAGAGAGGAAGTTTCCTGAGAGTTCTCTAGTTGATCTAAGAATCAAGAATTACTTCAAGATTATCTATATCGGGACATCAGAACACTAACCACAGAAAGAGATGAGAAGGGGGCTAGGAAGCTCCGACTACGGTCCTACAAACACCGATCCTAACGAGGTGGAATACGTCGACCGTTAGGGCTGTCACTACCCTAAGGCTACCACAACAATCCGCAGGATTGGGTGCAATTCCAGGTAATTGCAAGACTAAACACCACGTCTAATCTATTAATTACTACTCTAGCGTTATAAAGACTAGAGCACTTGATGCAAGCGGGAATCCAATAAATAACTTGAATGTAAATAAAAGTAATTAGACAACTTAGGAATTATGAATTGAAGAACCTGGAGAACGATGAAGAACGAACCAGATGCTGCAAAAGTATAATGTTGAGGAAGATCCGACAGATCCGGCTCCTCCTCCGCTCTCCTCTTCTCTCTCCCTATTTTCTAGATTACAACTAGAACTAACTAGAACTAGAACTAGAACTAGATGAACTAGAACTAGATCTAGATGAACTAGAGGTAGAACTAGAAGAACTAGAGGGATCCTCTCTACTTGGATGAAGAATTGAAACCCTAACTTTGATTCTGTAGAAGAGGTATGCCTCCAGGGGCTGGTGGGGGTCTGCTTATATAGTCCAGGAAGAGTAGCCCCCAAGAAATATAGGAAGAGTAGCCCCCAAGAAATCTAGGAAGAGTAGCTCCCAAGGAATTTCCACGTTATTCTCCACCATCCGATCAAACCGACCTTCATCGTGTGATTTTCCTCGATCCTTAGAGTCGGTGGAGCATAATCCCCGAGACTCGTGCTGATTGGCCAGCAGAGGAGGGCGGGTGCCCAGGGGGGTAGGGCGGGCACCCTGCCTCCGGGCCCGCTCGGCCTCCCGTTCGTTCCCGTGGCTTCTGGAGTCTTCTAGATGATAGAAAATTGTGCGGCACGTTAATATCTCTATGTAATCCCGACGTGTGGGCCATTCTTCTGTATTTCCTGATAACCCCCTGCAGAAATAGACAAACACCAAAACTCGTGGAATTCTGTCAGATAAAACCTTAAGTCTGGGTGTTGGTTGCATTTGGATCCTTTTCCATGATTAATTGATGGTTAAATGTGAGCATTAAGGACCGTCAACAAGCTCCCCCAAGCTTAACCTTTGCTCGTCCCTGAGCAAAGCTAAAATCATCAAGAAAACAGGGGTTACTTTTATGCCTTTTACTAAAGGGGTTTTAAGTTATCACTAAGGTCTTAAGTGATTGAAAAACAGAATGATCAAGTCAAGCACTATGTCTCAAGTTCTTCTGTCTTACCTTTGTTCTGGAGTTGTTTGTAAGTTTCCAAAATAAATCTGAGGCATTTGCCTTCTTCTCGAAAGATATATAAGTGGAGCTTTAAAAATTTTAGCATACTTACTTTGCATTTTGCTATGTCAATGCTCGGAGCAAGGGAGAGGAATGTCATACTCCTAGATCAAGACCTTTGACCTTTTTGAAGAGTTTGTCATCTCTTACTGGCATATTGCTTATTAGAGGGACCATGGGCTATCATTTTTTTTCCTTTTTTTTTCTTTTTTTTAGTCTCTTTTTTTCAAGTGGGCAGCAAGTACCCCTAATTCTACTGTCGGACACATGTCCATTTTTTTCCACTCAGGTGGGTATCTTTGTACCCCTAATTCTACTTCGGACACTTGTCCATTTTTACCTCTCATCTCACTCTTTTTTTTTTCGAATCAAATTTTTGCATAGTCCCATGCCTGTAACGCAATAATACTTCGGAAGAGTGAATCTTTTATATTTTTAAAACAAAAAGATCTTGATCTTGGGAGCATGATAATTCTCTCAACCAAAACTACAAGAATTAACAATGGCTTGAACAAAGAAAGTACCCACAATTTTAATATTTATTTCTTATAAGACTCTAGGTATTATGATCTCATATATTTTTTTTTATGAATTTTTAGATTTTCAAAAGATAAAATCTCCAGAACTCTAGCAAAACTTGGAACAAGTTAAATAGTAGCTCAGACCTTCTCATATCATGTTTGTCAATTACCTAGACTTGAATCAAACTTTCTTTTTAAAACTTAGTATTACATAAAACTATTATATATTACTCAAAACAAAAACTGTGTTTGGTTTCATGGTTATGCATTTTTTTATTTCCGAATACTAGTAAATAAAACTAAGAAAGAAAAATAATACTTATCTTGATTTAATTTTTTATTTAGCAAACTAAGCAAAGATATATATATAAGCACAAAATCTTTATTTGGGTTTTTATGATTATGCATCTTTTTATTATTTGAGTAAAGTATAAACATGAGTAGAACACTTAGCTGGATAAATTGGGGTGCTCTCCCCCAAGCTGGATTTTGACATAATTTCTTCTGATGTAGCTAGCAGGTGGCGGAGGTGTATCTGAATGTCGGCAGCACTCTGACAGCGATTAGGATGTCCTTCGTCTGCTAGTCTTCTTTGATCCTTGAATTCTGTGGAGCTCAAATAGACAACAAAGCTTTGTGGAACTAGTTAAGTGTTAGCATAAATATCTAGCCTTTATCATGTTGAGCCTCCTCAATAAATGTTACTCATTAGTAGGATCATAATTTTATTTTTATAATTTTATTTTTATAGGACAGGAATATATTTATTTTATTTTTATGCCACCACAGTGAATGTACTTATGGGTTTTATGCCATGAGCATACTCACATGGGGCTTACTATCTTCAACATTTTTATTTTCTTTTCAAGATGATATAAACCTGATTAACTAAGCAAACTATTTTAAATAATTGGAAGGAAAAGGATAACTACCAAGTTTACCTCTTGGCAAGGCGTTTGGTATTTTTAAGTCCTCCGAACGGGACTCTCCGTTTTCTCAGTCGTCCTAGGATTCGCTGGATGGCGTAGTCGGTGGTTCCAGCGGTGCTTCTTCTTCATGTATAACTATCTTCTCTCTACACACCTGACTCGGTGCTACGGTCTCCTCAGGACAGTTCTGTTCAAGCAGTATGTCTTCAGATATTACCACTTCTTCGTAGTCTGCCCATCCATCCTTGATGATTTACCTCCTCTGGTTGCGGTTGCGTCGTCTTCTTCTTGTCCTGGCCTGCTTAGAGTCTTCAACTATATAGTTAGGGTCAGTAAAATAGCGGCGTACCTTCTCAGAGGGGAAGTGCATGTGGACTTCTCTGGTTCCAATATAGATGATTACTTTAACGGTGCTGAGGAACGGTCTTCCAAGGATGATGGGTGGATCGTACTCGTCTTCAACCTTTCGGAATGTCTGATGTGTCATCTGGAGCTGAATGTATGTCGGTTTATGGGCATGGTTCCGAACAGGAGTTGATAGGTGACTGCGGCCATTACGTTGACGTCAGATCCGGTGTCGTAGAGTGTCTTCTGAGAAGAAAATCCGTTGATTGTGCACTCGATGCTTGGAACACCAGGGTCGTCCTTCTTGGTCAGGAATGGTGACTTGAGTTGACGATCTTGACCTCGTTGAGCTGTAGTGACCATCTTAGCTGACTCAGTCCACATTTGCTTGTTCCTGCTCCCCCTGTTGATCCTCTTCCTTGGTTCATGTCGGGATTGCTCTGAGATTTGTGTAGTCTTGTTCTTGAAGGAAAATGTCTCCTTCCTCCCCTTGATGTAGAAATTGATCTTGGTAGCACTAGCGTAGATGACAGCTCCTGAGGTGTTCAGAAATGGCCTCCCTAGGATGATGGGTGCCCTCTCATCAGTACCAGTCTCTATCACCACGAAGTCTGCTGGGGCGTACAAGGTACCAACTCGTATACAGAGGTTCTTCAATATTCCTTTTGGGAAACTTAGTGTACGGTCTGCAAGCTGCAAACCCATGGTTGTTTCTGATAAAGGATGTGTAAAGAATTTTTCTTAGAGTACCCTGGGCATAATGTTGACGCTAGAGCCAAAGTCGCAGAGTGCTTCTAGGAAGTCCACCATGCCGATGGAGATCGGGATGACGGGACGTCCTGGATTTTATCTCTTAACCGGCAGAAGGTCAGTAATTACTTCCACAACAGGGTTACTCCAGTAGTTACATCCTCAAGCATCTCAGGGCAGTGATTGCCTGAGTGTCCAGTATCTCCAGTGTGTTTGTGCTCGTAGATCTAGGTTCTTCACTTGGTGGAGTCTGGGAGTTATAGAAGTCCTTCATATTTTGCTCGAAGTGTACCTGCTCATAGAGACAAGGCAGAGATCAAGTGCATGGGCCCTGTTGGTGGAAAACACCAACAGAACCAAAGTGTATTCGTTCTCTCTAACCTTAAGCATAGTGAGCAAGACAAAGTTGATGGATAATAAGATCATGAGTGTAGTATTTAAACATTTGTCAGCTTAGATTGCTCAACCTTATGGAAAGATAATCTATCTATACATATGTTTTGTTTATATCTTCCAAAGATTGACTGTGCAACATTTTAGCTTATATGATTAGGAGTATGGAATCACAAAGGTGGAAGGACTAAACATGTTGAATCGATTAGGTTGGTTAATCTAGAGTTGTAAATCATACATGTTTGTCTCTTTTATTCATGTGAATGCCAGAACAAAGGAGAAGCTTATAGAAGTGATAGTCAAGTACCTTAAGATGTTACCTTACTTGAAGAGTGATGGTACAGTATCACCTTGTGGAAGCTTTCCTCTCTTAGCGGTTGTGCATTCGTGTTTGTGGCACCCTCCATGGATCATCTCTTATGCCTTCCTTGTGTAAATTGTTAAACTTCATGTGTCTCTCTCTTTGTCTCTAATGTGAGTTTATCTCAGGACTTCCCAGGTCGATATTGAAAGTTTTCCTGCAGGGGTTAGTCCAACAAAATATCCAATATCTACTATAGCATACTATCGGCTCAAAAATCAACCTAGACACCATGTCCAATTTGATTTAGGAGGGCAATTTAACCTAAGCACCATGCTTAATTTAAAACCCCTTGGAAGTAAGAGCATCATTCCTAAACTAAGCACCATGCTTAATTAAGAGATAAATGAAACTACTCCAAACCTACACATATACTAAAGCAAATAAAGGTAGCATGAGAGCATTTATAGAGATCTACTCAAGTGGAGATAAAGTAGTGTGATTAGTATTTAACAAATTGAGCATGTCTCAAAGGTAGGGACAACCAACATAGCAACATGGCAAAGGATGTTTTTAATGTAAAGTACTCCCCCAAGCTTGAATTTTGCAAAATTCAAGTTTGGATGAATTTAATTCAATGTTGTATGATGATTGGCTGTACATACCTTGTGCTTGTCATTCATCCGATCATCTTGCTCCAATCCTGGAAAGGTTAGTGACAAGAATACCCGAAGGAATATTTTTACAATTATACTTATATGCTCAACACACAAGGTAATGTTGCAAATAATTAAAAGCTCATGTTACGATCTGATCAGTGCTTATTTTAGGACACTAAGCTTGTCCTTGGGAAACCATCAATTTATGTCAGTGAAGTGGTTCCCCTCCAACGCTGACTTATATCAAGATCAACTCAACGAGATCTGCAATATCTAATATAGACATATGCATCGACAACCGCCCTTTTAAAGTTTTTATAAATAGAAAGGATGAGGGGGTTGGAGATCTCGAATGTGGTGATGTTGGAAAAACCAATGGATTGTGAAGATGTTGCATATGAGCATGGAGTAAATGAAGTGGCTATGAAATAAATTCCATGCTCATTAATGCTTAGAGTGAAATCCATGTGGTATGGTGAAAATGATATGGTGAGTGTGGTAAAAAAGGAAAATAAAAAGGATACACGGACGACTTGGTTTGAAACTAGCACAACTACCCTTCCTCGGCAACGGCGCCAGAAAGCTTGTTGGGTATTTTAAACGCAAACAGAAAAAATCCGCAAGCGCACGGATACCGATGTAGCCTTCACCCGGGAGTATTCCAGAGTATCGATTTTCCACAGAGAACGTGAGTGTACTAATTAAGATCCAAGATCGCCCAAGGATAACTATATGAATATTTTTGGTGGGAAGAGAGGAAGTTCCCTGAGAGTTCTCTAGTTGATCTAAGAATCAAGAATTACTTTAAGATTATCTATATCGGGACATCAGAACACTAACCACAGAAAGAGATGAGAAGGGGGCTAGGAACCTCCGACTACGGTCCTACAAGCACCGATCCTAACGAGGTGGAATACGTCGACCGTTAGGGCTGTCACTACCCTAAGGCTACCACAACAATCTGCAGGATTGGGTGCAATTCCAGGTAATTGCAAGACTAAACACCACGTCTAATCTATTAATTACTACTCTAGCGTTATAAAGACTAGAGCACTTGATGCAAGCGGGAATCCAATAAATAACTTGAATGTAAATAAAAGTAATTAGAGAACTTAGGAATTATGAATTGAAGAACTTGGAGAACGATGAAGAACGAACCAGATGCTGCAAAAGTATAATGTTGAGGAAGATCCGACAGATCCGGCTCCTCCTCCGCTCTCCTCTTCTCTCTCCCTATTTTCTAGATTACAACTAGAACTAACTAGAACTAGAACTAGAGGAACTAGAACTAGAACTAGATGAACTAGAACTAGATCTAGATGAACTAGAGGTAGAACTAGAAGAACTAGAGGGATCCTCTCTACTTGGATGAAGAATTGAAACCCTAACTTTGATTCTATAGAAGAGGTATGCCTCCAGGGGCTGGTGGGGGTCTGCTTATATAGTCCAGGAAGAGTAGCCCCCAAGAAATCTAGGAAGAGTAGCCCCCAAGAAATCTAGGAAGAGTAGCTCCCAAGGAATTTCCATGTTATTCTCCACCATCCGATCAAACCGACCTTCATCGTGTGATTTTCCTCGATCCTTAGAGTCGGTGGAGCATAATCCCCGAGACTCGTGCTGATTGGCCAGCAGAGGAGGGCGGGCGCCCAAGGGGTAGGGCGGGCGCCCTGCCTCCGGGCCCGCTCGGCCTCCCGTTCGTTCCCGTGGCGTCTGGAGTCTTCTAGATGATAGAAAATTGCGCGGCACGTTAATATCTCTATGTAATCCCGACGTGTGGGCCTTTCTTCCGTATTTCCTGATAACCCCCTGCAGAAATAGACAAACACCAAAACTCGTGGAATTCTGTCAGATAAAACCCTAAGTCTGGGTGTTGATTGCATTTGGATCCTTTTCCATGATTAATTGATGGTTAAATGTGAGCATTAAGGACCGTCAACACATAAACAGAGAAATCATCCTTGAAAACTTCCATAATCTCTTCAATCATATCAGAAAATATAGACATCATGCATCTTTGAAAAGAAGCTGGTGCATTACATAACCCAAAAGACATTCTACGGTAAGCATAAGTTCCATAAGGGCATGTAAAAGTGGTTTTGCTTTGATCATCAGGATCGATCGGGATTTGATGATACCCTGAATATCCATCTAAGAAACAGAAGAACGAATGGTTCGCTAACCGCTCTAGCATCTCATCTATAAAAGGCAAAGGAAAGTGATCCTTTCTCGTGGCTTTATTTAGTTTTCTATAGTCTATGCACATCCGCCATCCTGTGACGGTGCGTTGCAGAATTAGCTCGTTCTTTTCATTCATAATAACAGTCATGCCTCCCTTTTTAGGCACAACTTGTACTGGGCTCACCCACTCACTGTGCGGCACAGGATATATAATCCCTGCATGCAGCAACTTTATAACTTCCTTTTTAACTACCTCTCTCATAGTGTTGTTAAGTCTACGTTGGGGTTCTCGAGAGGGTGTCACAGAAGGATCTGTTGGAATATGATGGGTACAAATCATAGGACTGATTCCTGTAAGATCTTGAAGTGAGTAGCCGAAAACTGAGTGATGTTTCTCAAGAATGGTCATTAATCGCAGAGTTTGATCCTGAGTGAGTTTATCGCTAATGATCACAGGGAACTCTGGATTATTGTTTAGGAAAGCATAGGTAAGACCGGGTGGTAAAGTTTTAAGCTCTATGGGAGGTCTAGGTGTTTCTGCAAACTCATCTAAGGGTTCAGGCTCGGAAGGTTCGTCTTCTTCTTCTGTGAAGAAAGGAGTTTCGTCTTCTAAGTCTGGTTCATTTAAAAGATCTAGAGATGCAGCCTTTACTTCCTCCATAGGATCAGGCAAAAGATATGACTTGGCCTTATTATTTAAGGAGTGTGAAATTATTATTGGGAATTTAAAAGTTTTTCCAAAAGAAATGTGTAGCTTTCCAGTATGACCTTCATAAAGGAGTCTTCTAAAAGGTTGTCCTATCAACAGGTCGAAGTCCCATGTATCAAAGATATAGAAGTTCAAATGAACCATGGAGCCTTCTACCGTAAGAGGTAGGACATTAATAATTCCAAGACTGGGGACTAATCGTCCCGAAGATTCCTTTATGACCTTTGTTGTGGGGGTTAAGACAAGATTTTTAAATAGTTTAAGTGCAAAGGATTCAGACATAATGTTGATCCCCACAACAGGATTATAGAGAGCATTAAATCGATCAGAATTATAAGCACAGCGTATAGTTATAGAGGGTGTGTCCAAACGGATCACATCAGAGGAAAGCTCTGATTCCTCCAACCATTCGCTACTCATTACTAAGATAAGCTCTCTCAATTGATATTCACTTGGTAAATAAATGCTAAAGTGGCCGTTTTGGGGTTTGTCAATAGAATGGTAGTTTGAAATATTTCCAAAATCGGCAAAAATATCGGATTCTATATCCAGCATGAAGTCCGGTAGTGGAATTTCTTCCTCTTGTGGCTCAGAACTTGGGATAGCTAAAGTAGATGAAGAATTTGGCAGAGTGTCTACTTCGGCCTCGTAGGTTTCATCATGAAGGGCATTATCCATCTCAGCTTCTAGGATTCTATCTAGGATCACTCTTGCTTCCTCAGCAGGGATGCGAAAGAAAGAACCTCTAGACATTGTGTGCAGCATTTGTTTATGATTTTTCTGAAGACCTTGAAAAAAGTGAAATAAAAGAACAGGGTCTTCAAGATTAAGGTTTGGACCAGATTCTAAAAGATCAGAAAAACGTTTCCAGGATTTTCCCAAAGTTTCATTATCTTTTTGTTTAAAAGATAGGACTTCGAGTCTGAGGTCGGCTATACGGTCAAGGGAATAGAAATCTAGACAAAAGTTGGCTCATAAAACTCCCCATTCACCTTGTTGTTGACTTACCTTCTGACTGTACCATTGTCTAGCTTCTCCCCTTAAAGAAAAAGGAAAAAGCTTCCAACGTAAAGTTTTATCAGAAATGCCTTCAATGTGAAGACAATCCCATGTTTGCTCAAAATCTCTAATATGAAGGTAAGGGTTTTCGTCTTCCTTTCCCGAAAAGATAGGTTTTGAATCATGGCAATCAACCTAGAACTTAACTTATACTGGGATGTTTGGATAGGCTGTGATGATTCCCATGGTAAAAGGTCAGTTGCTAAAGGGATTGCAGACTCATGGATCGATTTAGAATTTTGGTTTTCCATAAGGTAAGAGTAAAGAAAATAAATAAAGAATATAAAAGATAAGAAAAGATAAAAGTATAGATACAAGCTAATAGTAAGACTCAGGTTATCTCAGCAACCGTCTTTCTCCCCGGCAACGGCGCCAGAAATGCTTGTTGATATTTGGGAACGCAATAAGGAATTGATCCGCAAGCGCACGGATATCGGTGAGCACTTCACCCGGGAAATTATCCAGAGTATCGTATTTATTTTTTTACCATAGGATAAAGAGTGCATCTGACTAACCGGTCTATTACTACTAACCTTTAGGCACAAAGAATGTCTTTCGATGTGAGTGATAAATAGAGAAGACTGCAACCGTAGTCTCCTTCTAACCTTGGTAAGGATGATCTACTGTTCTAATGGGGAGGCTAACGGAATCTAGACACCACAAAGGATGTTCAACCCGCACCTATAAACCCTATCCTTCCTGCTAACGAGATGTGATCTACAAAGGTAGCTCGGAATTGTCACGTTCCTCACTACTACCACGGTCCAGCTAGTTAGGGAATATCTATGAGTACCCCAGCCTAAACACCACGTTTACGCCAGTAATGATTACTCTAAACTCTACGCGAAGAGATTAAAGTAAACTCATAAACCATAAGAACAATAAAACAATAACTTACTAGAATTTAGAAGTTGAAATACTGAAGAATCCTAGGAGCAAGCTTCGGGTTAGGAGAACTTGATCCCGCAGGTACAAGCTTGGAGTAGACACCGACAGGCCGGGCTTCTCCACTCTACACCTCCACTCTATCTCTCTCAATCTAGTAGAAACTAGAAGATCTATTTCTACCTTACATTGGTTGCTAAGCCTAAAAAGAAATATTAATTAGAGAAGAGGTTTTCCTTCGAGGGCACCCCTCAGTCTCTATGATAATTTCTTCATGTCTTCTCCAGGGGCCAGAGGGGTCTCCTTATATAGTCCTCCTTCTATGCGTTTTTGGGTCGATAGGCGAGGTGGTACTATGTTTTTCTTGATCCAATAGGTCGGTGGAATATACCGTGCGAAGAGAGTCCAGAACTCGATCCAGAGGGGGGCGGACGCCCAGGTCACCAGGGCGGGCGCCCTGGGCCTGGCCCCTTTCGGCCTCCGTCTTCTTCCCGTGGCTTCTGGAGTCTTCTAGACGATGTAAAATCGCGCGGTGTATTGATATCTCTATGTAATCCCGACATGTGGGCCTTTCTTCCTTATTTCCTGATAACCCCCTGCAGAAATAGATAAACAACAAAACTCGTGGAATTCTGTCAGATCAAACCCTAAGTCTAGGTGTTGGTTGCATATTGGTCCTTTCTCTTGTTTATTTGATAATTAAAATTGATACTTAAGAACCGTCAACACTCGTCGCCGCCGACGACTGGCGCCCGTCGTGGATGACGGAGCGCCGGTTGCTGGAGCTCGAGAGGGAGGGACTCCTACGCCACTGCACATCGTTGTCGTCGCCAGAGTGGATCGCGCCGCCGGCGGACCACCAAGAGCCCAAGCCGCCCAAGGGCTATGTGGTTTCGTTCGCCAAGTTCCACTGCCACAGCCTGGGCGCTCCTCCGAGTCGCTTCATGTGGGCGCTCTGCCACCATTACGGGGTGGAGCTTCAGCACTTCTCCCCCAATGCCATCACCGTCGTGGCGGTCTTTGCCGCGGTGTGTGAGGGCTATTTGGGGATGATGCCCCACTGGGAGCTGTGGCTCCACCTCTACAGGGGCGAGCTCTTCAATGCCCCCGCTGGAGCCGCTGGAGTGAGGAAACCTGTACGAGCGGGGTGCCTCAACCTCGTGCTGAAGACGGGGAAGACGGAGGGGCCACGCGAGTACATCCCGGTGGGATTGTCGTCGAACCACGCCAGATGGGATTCTCATTGGTTCTACCTGAGGAACAACGACGGTCTCCTACCCGCCTACACCGGCCGCCTGATCATGGAGCGCCCGGAGAACTGGATGTACGGCGTCGTCCAGGTCCACCAATCGCGGCTCGACCCCCTCCTCGATGCCTTAAAGAAGCTACGCATGGAGGGCCTGTCCGCCGCTCTCGTCCTCTCGGCCGTCCATCATCGGAGAGTTCTCCCGCTGATGTCTCGGCCACTGAGGATGGACGAGATGGGGCCTGGCGCTTCATCCCGCGACCTCGAGGCGTGCCGGATGTCCAACGAGGCTCTGGCGGACGATGAAGTCGCGGCCCGGGTCAGGGCGGCCGTCGCCGGCGACTTCCAGCCGGAGCACGTCAATGGCTTCCCCATGAGGCCTGATGTGGGCTCGATCGACCTGGTACATTCTTTTCTTGTATATGGCTTTGATTCTAGATTTCCTTTGCTTCCCCTTTTTTTAAGCTTGTCTTTGTTCTCGTAGGGACCGATCGACGTCCGGTCCTCGAGGCCTCCAGTAAAGGAGGACGAGGTTGACCGTGACAAGCGGCGCCAGTCCGCTGAGAAACAGAAGTCCGCCAAGGACTTAGAGAAGAAAGAGAAGAAGAAGAATCTCGACCGCCAATCATTAGAGGTGCGTCGAGCCAAGTCCAGGCAAAGGGGGAGCCCGAGGAAGAATCCCCCAGTGAGGACGATGGTGGAGACGGTGATGACGACAGCGACGACTTCGAGGGATGGCGTCTCGTCTCGACCGGATCCTCGAGGGTCCGCCTCGAGGCGATGTCGACGCCCCGCGGAAGGGAGCGCCAAAGGAGGGGCCAGGCAGATCTCACCGCCCTCGTGCCGACACCCCTCCCGCGCCTGCGCCAAGTCGGGCCGCCCCGCACCCCCAACCTCCCCCTGCGCCAAAGGCGGGCGACCGGGCCAAGCCCCAGGTGACGGGGCCGTTGACCCGTGGCCGTGCCGCGGCCTCCGGTAAAGGGGAAACAAGCCGTAGGAGTGCTAGCCCTGGTGCTCGCCAGGGGGGAGATGCGGAGCCGAGGCCAGCGCCCGCTCGTGAGGGGCCTGGAGCCCCGACGCGGGGTGGTTTGAGGCCTACCGGTCGAGGTACCGGCAGGCGAGCTGTTCTCCCTGTGGGGTAATGTCTTCGACACTATGATTTTCATCTTCTTACGTCGTTGTGTTCTCTTCGTGTAACAGCTTCTTTCATGCCCGTTCAGGTTGAAGCGGACGCTCGAGCAGGCCCAACCATCGTTGGCAAAGAGGCTCAAAGTGGGAGTGGCCTCCAAGGATTCAGGTTAGCAGCTTATTCCCATCGTTATGGGATTTGTGTTGCTCTTATGTTGACCATCGTGATAACTGGCCTTTGCTTTGCGTTTTATAGGCTCCTCCGACCCTCGACCACTGACTGGCGCCGAGAATGGCCCGCCCCGTCCCCTGTTGGGTGAGTCCGCCCCATCGTCGCCAAAGCGGGCCGAGGCACCTCACTCCCAAGGGCAGGAGGGAGCCCCTGAGCTCCCCCGATCTAGGGTCAAGGGGGAACCTATCACCATAAGTGACGGGTCTAGCGGCGACGGGACTTCGAGGGATGCCCGACTTCTCTCGTCGCGAGGCAGATGCCTTGGCCCGCCGGGCTTCGCTCCATCGAGGGGCAGAGGAAGAAAGAGGAGGAGGGGCATGAGCAGGAGACGCGGCAGCAGCTGCAGGAGGAGCAGCGGCCGCAGCAGAAAGAAGGGGAAGAAGGGCATCCGATGGCCTGCCCCCAGCTCGAGGGGCTGCAGGAGCAGGACCGTCAACAGGGGCCGCAGGAGCTCCAGGAGCAGCAGGAGCAGGGGGGCCAGCAGCTGGCGGAACCGCTTGATCCGCCCCAACCAGAGCTGGTAGCACCACAGGAGCCTGGAAATCAGGAGGAGGGCCTGCTAGTTTTTGGTCCTCCGACCCCACGTGGCTCTGTCCGGGGGCGCCTGCCGTGATCCCAGCAGAGTCGGGGCGGGCGGATGGCGTGGTGGCGCTTGCCTGCATGATGCGTACTCCCGTCGACCCCGACTCTGAGATCAAGAGGACGATCTACGGTATGGACGGAATCGCTCCGGGGTTCCTCCGGGGGTGTCGATCGTGGGAGGAGCGCATCCCCTCCGAGGAAGATGAGATCGGGACGTCAGGTGGCGGCGGCGGCAGCGAGGCTGGGACGTGGAAGACGATGGACGACGACGGCCGGTTCCCCTCTCTCGTCGACCTGTTCCTGCGTCACGGGGGGTCTCTCGAAACCGTCGAGGAGCTCATCCGAGGCGTCAAGGCGCGCGCCGACCAGGAGATGGAGGACTGGTGTCCTGACCGGATCTGCATCCGGGCTTCCACCGATCCGTCCGAACCCAATATCTCTTTGGACGACCGTAAGGAGGCCGAGAAGTGGGAGCACGTCGTGGAGCTTCACCTGTGGATGAAGCACACGGTGGGGCTCCTATCTGACGTGGTTAACAACGGGCTCGCACCGGCTTACTTTGTAAGTGTTTTTTAGTTCTTAATCCTTATAGAACATTTGGTTTTGCATCCTAACTGCTCGATCACCGGCTCGCAGGAGCTAAAAGAAACTTCCCGCATCAAATCGAGCTTCATCCACGCCACGAGAGGCGGCTGGGAGCAGCTCCCCATCCTCAAGGACAAACTTCTAGAGTCGTAGGAGAAGCTCCTCAAGGCCTATAAGGAGCTCTTGGCGCTCGAGGAGGAGAAGAAGGAGAGGGAGGCTGCTCTGGTTGAGGCTCGAGAGGCCTCGAGGAAGGCGGTGGAAGAGGCTGCGCTGCTGAGGGAGTGGGCTATGACGGTCGAGGAAGCTGCGTCCAAGGCCCAGGACGAGGCCCTGACCTACAAGACCGCGGCTGCTGACCTAGATTAAGGAGAAGGGCCTCCTCCAGACTGAACTCGCCTCCGCTCGGGAAACCTTCCAAAGGATGAAGGTGGAGTGCGTGAATGGCGAGATCGCCAGGAGCACCGCAGAGGAGGCCAAGAAGAAGGCCCTGGAAGATCTCGAGGCGGAGCGGGCTCGAACCCGTAGCCTTTCTGATGACATTGATCGTCTGAAGGGAGCGCTGCTAGAAAAAGATGGGGCCATCGCGCAAGCTGGCAAGGCGATCGAAGATCTGCGTGTCGCCAACACCGAGTTGGCGCGCTCCAACAGGGAGGTCGAGAGGGCCAACACCAACTTGGTTGGCGAGAACACGGCTCTGGAGGAGAGCATCCGTGGTACGTTTCTACTATTGAGTTTCTTTTCTGAGGTGTCCCTGGTGTTATCTAATCCCTTCATGCTGGTCCTTGCAGGGCTCAAAGATGAGCTGCTGGCCGCCCAAGTCGAGGCCCGTTCCATCAAGACTCAGCTCGAGGGGGAGGTCGCCTTGAATGGTCGTCTACGAACTGCGATAAGCGACCTTTCAGCCTCCTGGGAGCTCGAGCCTGTTGATGAGTCGAGGGAGGAGGCTCGAGGCGACGCACTCGTCGACCAGCTATGCTACCTTGGAGCTACGCTGAGGGACCGGGTGCGGGACGCTCTTCACGTCGGAGTGAAGCGGGCGATGGTGGTGGTCTGCTCAGGCTTTTCTTACGACATGGAGGTGGTGTCCCACGGCTTCGTCACCGACATCTCCAAGACTGATGCAGAGAACGAGGAGAGGCTCCACGCCTTGATCGATGACGCAGAGGTTCCTGGGGAGAGGTTGGCTAAGTTGTTCGAGCCAGAGGTACTTCCCCCTGAGACTTGCTCAGGCGCGTGTGATGGTGGTGAGGGCCGAGATGCGGACTGAGGCTTGTAAGCCTGCTCTGGGTGCCTAGGCCCCTTGTATAGTACCTTTCTATCATAAGTAATACTTATATTTTTAAGTAGCTATAAGATCTCTGAATGTTTATCTGTCTTTCCGCTCGAGGCTCTTTTGTTGCTTTTTATGCCTACGTTTGTTTTCCTTGTTTAGTCTTTTGTTTAAGGCAGTCTCGATCGCCTCGAGGGTGAGGAAGCGAGTAGAGTTTCCATAGCTCGGGGGTGTAGGAATTCTCAGGCTCGTTGTCTCTCGGCCCTTAAGGGGCTCGAGGTGCCTCAACTACTCGACCGTGCAAGGTTTCTAAGTAGGGACGAAAAAATTGCTTGGTTTTTTCGGTGCTTGTGGGGGGATCCCCCTGCTAGCCCCTGAGGGAGTATCGACTATGATGTGTCATAGTTGGTACTCCCTTCTAACATCTAGGCTTTGACCCATAAAAAAGTAAGTTACTTGAGGGAAAGATCTCATTTATTTATGCATTCATTCATAAGGCTTTGATACAGGATGTACATGGGAACATAAAGCCTTGGAGTTCTAGGGGTAGAATCGACGTAGCTGTTCGATGTTCCATGCGTTGGTGAAGATCGCGCCTTTTTCGTCCGCCTGCTTGTACGTTCCTGGCTTCAGGACCTCGGCCACCAAGTATGCCCTCCCAAGGTAGAGTCAGCTTGTGGCGTCCTTGATTGCTTTGCCGCCGCCGTAGGATGAGGTCGCCCATGTTCAGATCTCTCTTGCGTACGTGCTTGTCGTGGTAGCGTCGAAGCTTCTGCTGGTATCTGGCAGAGTTGAGGAGGGCCATGTCTCGAGCTTCCTCGAGTTGGTCGACCACATTTTCTTGAGTTTCTTTTTTCGATTGCTCATTGTTTGCTTTGAGTCGAGGGGATCCATACTCAAGGTCCGTTGGGAGCACGGCCTCAGAACCATAGACCATGAAGAATGGGGTATATTTTGTGGCCCTGCTTCGCGTCGTCCTTAAGCTCCATAGGACCGAGGAAAGCTCCTCGACCCATTTCTTGCCGAATTTCTTCAAGCGATTGTAGATCCTCGGTTTGAGCCCCTGCAAAATCATGCCGTTGGCACTCTCGACCTGGCCGTTAGTTCGAGGGTGGGCCACTGCAGACCAGTTCACACGGATGTGATGTTGATCGCAGAAGTCCAAGAACTTTTTGCCGGTGAACTGAGTGCCATTGTCGGTGATGATGACGTTGGGAATCCCAAACCGGTAAATGATGTCGGTGAAGAAAAGGACGGCTTGTTCGGAGCGGATGTTGGTGATGGGTCGAGCCTCAATCCATTTGGAGAATTTGTCGACGGCCACCAACAAGTGGGTGTACCCCCCTTTTGCCTTTTGTAGACGCCCTACTAAGTCGAGCCTCCACACCGCAAAAAGCCATGTGATGGGGATCATCTGGAGAGCGTGGGCGGGCAGGTGCGTCTGCTTGGCGTAGAATTGGCACCCGTGGCATGAGCGCACGAGCTCGATGGCATCAGCTATGGCCGTTGGCCAGTAGAAGCCTTGTCGAAAAGCATTCGCTACGAGGGTCCGCGGAGCAGCGTGGTGGCCACAAGCCCCCGAGTGTAGATCCTCCAGGAGTTTTCGGCCTTCTTCTATGGTGATGCAACGCTGCAAGATCCCCGTCGGGCTTCGTCGATATAGCTCATTATTTTCGCCATAGATTACATATGACATGGCCCGTCGAGCAATACGGCGGGCCTCGGATCGATCTTCTGGTAGATCGCAGTGGATTAGCCAGTCGAGGAATGGTGTGCGCCAGTCAAACGGTCGACCGGGCCGCTGTTCCACCTCCATTACCACAGCTGCCATTAGTAGCGCTTTGACGGCATCGATTTGCTGGGCAGGAGCGGTTTCGACACCAGCCCTCGAGCCCAAGTCGACTGAAGGCTCGTGCAGATCTTTCGAGAACGCATCAGGCGGGACCATGCCTCGAGTCGACGTGATCTTAGCGAGTTCGTCGGCTGCCTCGTTGTAGCATCGGGCGATATGGACGAGCTCGAGGCCATGAAACTTGTCCTCGAGTCGACGGACTTCTTTGCAGTATGCCTCCATTTTCGGGTCGTGGCAGTTTGAGGTTTTCATCACTTGGTCGATGATGAGCTGGGAGTCGCCTCGAACGTTGAGGCGTCGAACTCCAAGCTCGATGGCGATCTTCAAACCGTTGACAAGGGCCTCGTACTCTGCAACATTGTTGGACGCGGCAAAATGAATCCTGATGACATACCTCATATGAACGCCCAGAGGCGAGATGAATAGCAGGCCCACCCCAGCTCCTGTTTTCATGAGAGACCCGTCAAAATACATCGCCCACAGCTCAGCCTGAAGTTGAGCCGGGGGGAGTTGGCAGTCAGTCCATTCCACGATGAAATCCACCAGGGCCTGTGACTTGATAGCTTTTTGCGGGGTGCATAAGTGAGGGTCTCACTCATGAGCTCGACCACCCACTTAGCAATTCTTCCCGTGGCCTCCAGACTTTGGATGATCTAGCCCAGGGGGAAGGACGAGACCACCGTGATAGCGTGGCCGAGGAAGTAATGTCGTAGCTTGCGTCGGGCGAGGATCACGGCGTAGATTAGCTTCTGGATTTGCAGGTAACGCGCCTTGGTCTCCGAGAGCACCTCGCTGATGAAATAAACTGGCCTCTGGACTGGTAGCGCGTGCCCCTCCTCCTGCCTCTCGACCACTACCGCTGCACTGACGACCTGGGTCGTCGAGGCAACATATAGAAGTAGAGGTTCTGCAGGTTGAGGCGGGACTAGGACTCGCGCAGAGATTAGCATTTCTTCAAGTTATCGAGGGCTTCCTCGGCCTCTGGGGTCCAAGAGAAACGCTCGACTTTCTTCAAGAGTCGGTACAGTGGCAACGCCTTTTCTCCCAACCTCGAGATGAAACGACTCAGCGCCGCTAAGCATCTCGTGACTCTCTACACGCCCTTGACGTCTCGGATTGGCCCCATCCTCGTGATGGCCGAGACTTTCTCGGGGTTGGCCTCGATGTCGCATTGGGAAACGATGTAACCAAGGAGCATGCCTCGAGGTACGTCGAAAACGCACTTCTCGGGGTTGAGCTTGATTTGGTTGGCGCGTAAGCAGCTGAAAGCAATTTCGAGGTCCTGGATCAAGTCTACGCGTCGCTTTGACTTGACGACGTAGTCGTCGACATAGGCCTCGACCGTCGACCCTATGTGCTTGCCGAATACGTGGAGCATGCAGCGCTGATATGTGGCTCCCGCATTTCGAAGCCCGAACGGCATAGTTACATAACAATACATTCCAAAAGGTGTGATGAAAGATGTCGCGAGCTGGTCAGACTCTTTCATTTTTATTTGATGGTAACCAGAATATGCATCTAGAAAAGAAAGGGTTTCATGTCCCGCAGTTGAATCAACAATTTGATCGATACGTTGTAATGGAAAAGGAACTTTCGGACATGCTTTATTTAAACTTGTATAGTCGACACACATCCTCATTTTCCCATTCTTTTTCTTAACTAGTATAGGGATGGTGAACCTCCTTGATGAATCCGGCCGTCAAAAGCTTGTGGATTTCCTCGCCAATGATCTTGCGCTTCTCTTCGTCGAAGCGGCGCAACCGCTGCTTCACTGGCTTGGAACCGGCTCGAATCTCCAAGGAGTGCTCGGCGACTTCCCTCGGTATGCCTGGCAGGTCTGAGGGACTCCATGCAAACATGTCCGCGTTCGCACGGAGAAAGTCGACGAGCACGGCTTCCTATTTGGGGTCAAGGTCGGTGCTGATCGTCAGCGCCTTGCCGTCAGAGTTGTTGGGGTCGAGCGGGATCTTCTTAGTTCCTTCCGCTGGCTCGAAGCTGCCCGCGTGGCGCTTGGGCTCTAGAGCCTTAGGGGCCAGGGCCTCGAGCTTCGAGACAAGCTCGGTGGAACCTTCAACTGCCTCCCCATACTCGACGCATTCGACGTCGCACTCGTACGCGTGCTCGTAGGAGGAGGTGCCGGTGATGACGCCCTTGGGCCCGGGCATCTTTAGCTTCAAGTACGTGTAGTTGGGAATTGCCATGAATTTGGCGTAGCCTGGGCATCTGATGATGGCGTGGTATGTGCCTCGGAACCCCACCACCTCAAAGGTGAGGGTCTCCTTTCTGAAATTGGTCGCTGTGCCAAAGCAGACCGGTAGGTCGTTTCGACCTACCGGCAACGCCTTCTTCCCTGGTACGACGCCGTGGAATCCACCGGCGCTTGGTTGGAGCTACGTCCTGTTGATGCCGATGAGGTCGAGGGTCTCGAGGTAGATGATGTTGAGGCTCCTGCCGCCGTCCATCAACACCTTTGAGAGCCTGGCGTTGACGATGATGGGGTCAACGACGAGCGGGTAGACGCCAGGGGCGACTACCCTGTCGGGATGGTCGTCTCGGTCGAAGGTGATGGGGGTGCTCGACCAGCTGAGGTACTGGGGCACCGCCATCCTTGTCGCAAAAACCTCACGGCGTTCCCTCTTGCGTTGCCTTGCGGTCAACTGCGTCGAGGGTCCACCATAGATCATGTAGCAGTCATGGACGACGGGGAAGCCGTCGTCGTCTTTGTCGTCCCCATTGTCGCCGCTCTTCTCCTTCTTTGGGTCATCGCGGGCGTCCTTCTTGAACCCTAAACCGTCAAAATGCTTTTTCAGCATACGGCAGTCCTCGAGTTTGTGGTTTGCCCCCCGTGTGGTAGGGGCATGGCTCCTTCAGCATCTTGTCAAAGATGGCCCCTTCTGGGGGCCCTCGAGGCCTTTTGCGCTCCATGGTGGCGACGAGATCGTCGTCGAGGTCTTCCTGCTGGAATGGTCGGGCCTTCTTCTTCTTTTTGTTCTTCTTGGGTCCTCGACTGGGGCCCTCATCATCATCGGCGGGCGACCTTCCTTTCCTTCCTTCACAGCTGAAGAAGGCGCTGACCGCTTCTTCCCCTGCGGCATAGTTTTCCACTACGTCAATCAGCTCGTCGACGGTCTGAGGGCGATTCCGGCCTAGTTCCCGCACCAAGTCCCGACTGGTGGTACCAGAGACGAAGGCTAGGATGACGTCGCGGTCGGGGATGTGTGGCAGCTCGGTGCGCTGCTTCAAGAAGCGTCGAGCATACTCTCGGAGGGTTTCTCCTAACTTCTGCTTGCATTTGCTGAGGTCCCACGAGTTGCTGGGTCGTATGTAGATTCCCTTGAAGTTGCCCTCGAACACTCTGACCAAATCAGCCCAGTCGTAGATCCGGTTGGCCGGGAGCTCCTCGAGCCATCTGCGGGCGGTGTCAGAGAGGAAGAGTGGCAGCTATCGGATGATGGCTCGATCGTCCCCTCGAGCGCCTCCTAGGTGACAGACCAGCCTGAAATCTGCCAGCCACAGCTCTGGCTTAGTCTCGCCGTTGTACTTTGCAATGCTGGTCGGGGGTCGAAACGGGCTGGGCAACGACGTGCTGCGGATCGCCCTGCTGAACACCCGAGAGCCTGGAGGCTCTGGGGCCATTCGTTCCTCATCGCTGTCGTACCTCCCGCCACGATGGGCGCCGTAACCTCGCTCTTCCGCGTCCCCGTACCGACGGCGACGATTCTCTTCAATATCGCGCCGCGCGTCGTGTCGTCGTTGGTTGTCGACGGGGAGAACGAGCGCGGTCTTTTTCCCTCGAGGGGGTGGCTGCTGATGGACTGATACCTCCTTTTCGTTCTGGGCTGGCTCATCACGCTTTTCTGTAGCCGCCCCTCGACGTCGGGAGGCCGAGCTCTCTGCTTGCTGAACTGCCGCCACCTAGAGCAGAGTCTGCACCTCGTCTCGGATGCACCGTGCTTGGGGGTTCGACGGCTCTGGCATGTTTCGTAGCAGCATTGTTGCTGCCACAACATTCTGGCCTGCTCGAGGGAAACGGCTGACGGGCTGTTCAGGCTCTGCGTCTCCGACGATCTGTCGATGTACCTCTCGAGCTCGTCTGCGGACACTTCCACCAGGCGGGTAAGGCAGGTCCTGCTTGAGGATCTGCTCAAGAAGATCAAGGCGCTCACGATCCAAATCAAGCTTTGTCTTGAGCTCTTGTAGCTGCGCAAGTTGCGCGGCTCTGTCCTCCTGAGGAGGGGGGTCGACTTGTCCGTCGTTCCCAGGCGTTCTGGGGTCTTCCCTTGCTGCAGGGGCTCGACCGCTGTTGGGTATTCTTAACATCATTACCAAAAGTAGACTAAGTTCTAAATCTAGCAACGGTGCCAAAAATGCCAAACCTATCCCTCACACCACTTAAGCCAAGTTGTCATCCCCAGCATGATATGAGAGACGCGGTATTGAAATATGCAATTGCTCTTCTAAATAAATAATGAATGGGATCTGCAAGCGCACAGATTAATACCGATGTAGCATTTTAACCGGGAAGTATTCCAGGTATCGTTATTTATATTTTTACCACTGGGAAGGGATTAGAAATCATCACTAATGATTACAGAATAGAATATGAGATTGAGCATCTATCATTGCATGTATAATTGAGAACATTATATCTAACTCTCATACAGGGATAAGTGTCACATAAAAGATATATGAAATAATAATAGTGACAAGGATAACTAATCTGATCTAGCCACATAATAAATATGATAAGCACCTCAATTAGATACTCTAGAAAGTCATTAGCATGGTATTAGAACGAACTACAAGAATATTCCCTAAGTTATTCTTAACTATATAGTCTAGCATTATCATAATTAGTGCAAGCATACTTAGCAATCATTGCGAGACAAGACTACGCCCATGCATAGTGATATTAGCAAGGAATATGAGAAACATAGCAATCACTCCCCTGTAATAATGTTGCTCTGCCAGCCCAATACACGAGAGGGGGACTATATAAGAATCAATGAAGCTGTCACTATCACGAACTACCCCACGATCTGGCATATTGGGTACAATCGCAGATAAATACGGTATAAGCACCACGCCTACACAATATCTATCATTTACCCATGGATCCGATGGATAAACCCTATACGATCCTAAGCATGTATATAGATCGTATCTAACTAAGCCAAGTACATAACTATGATAAACTAAGAACAATATAATCTTGAATATAAACAAGTAGAGCAAAGTCATAAGCAATATATTGAAGTAGAACAAAGTCATATTCATAATATTGAAGAACAAAGATAATTAGAAAGTAATTAGAAGCACAATTAGAGAATTGCCAAGAATCCTCCTGACAGATCTGGAAACCAATCGAAGATTGACTCCTTCTAGTTCTAATCCTATGTAGCTATGCTAATCTAGATATCTAATTGATGTGGTGGCTCTAATCTTGATCAGAGGCTTCTTCTCCCTTGATGGAACAATGAATTAGGGTTGAGAGGCTCTCTCCTCCAGGGTCCAGGGGGTCTGGTTTTATAGTCCCTCCAAGTGAATATGGGCCCTTGGATCAAACCGACATAGATTGTATGGTTTAGATTCATCCTTTAGGTCGGTGGAGATCTCCCGCAAAGCAGAGTCCTGATTGGACACAGGGGTAGGGCGGGCGCCCAGAAGGACAGGGCGGGCGCCCTGTCTCTGGCCCCGTTTCGCCTCCACTTCGGTCTCGTGGCTTCTGGAGTCTTCTAGATGTAAGATAATTGCGCAGTACGTTAATATCTTTACGTAATCCTGACATGTGGGCCTTTCTTCCATAGTTCCTGATAACCCCCTGCAGAAATAGACAAACACCAAAACTCGTGGAATTCTGTCAGATAAAACCCTAAGTCTAGATCTTGATTTCATTTGGATCCTTTTCTTTATTCATTTCATAATTAAATTTGATACTTAAGGACCGTCAACAAACTCCCCCAAGCTTACCTCTTGCTCGTCCCTGAGCAAGGATAGACTCAGCTATGGATCATAAGTAGTTGCAATATCTTTAAAAAATTTGACGGTTCACATGCTTTTAAATAAGATCTCATCTCTGAGTTAGAGTAAACTGTCAAGACTTAAAACTTACTTACTTTACCTTCACCATGGGACTTGTAACTGTCACTTCTGTCTTGAGTGGTTAAAAGATAGAACAGTCTAGTCAAGTGCCATGTCTCTTATTCTTGATCAGCTATAGCTCTGGGGTTTTTGCAGATTTTTAAATAAAACTCAGAGTTTCCTTGTATGATTCTCTCAGGTCTCTCTTTTGTGGTATTTTTGGATCCTTACCAAGGCAGTGATGGTATATGCCTTCTCTCAAGATATGTAGTATTTGTGGTATAAAGCATAATGACATTGCCTTCTCTCTCATCCTACTCTAATAAGGCTTTAATATCTGGAGCTCATAGGTGGGAGATAAAGTATACATACTTATAAGACATTTATTGTATAGTCAAACCATGGATCCAAAGAAACAAATCAATAAGCCAAATCAAGATGTGCATGTGTGGCGAATGAATGGTGTATGGTGATGATGGTGATAACAATGGTGAAAACAATGGTGGTGGAAGTCTAATTCTACTTTTGCTCTTTTGAGGGGATAGATACCGTCCTTGCTTTTTGAAACTTTATGAGGAGAATGAGATGCTCATCTTTTTGTTTTCTCTCAGGTGGGTATCTTGTACCCCTAATTCTACTGTCGAACACTTGTCCATTTTTACCTCTCGTCTCACTTTTCTTTTCTTTCGAGGTCCCGAGCACTTGCTCCTTTTTATTTCCTCGTATATATATATATATTTTTTTTAGAGCACTCATCTCTTGAGATAATATAGCAAGTGGTAGTAACAAGATAACTTGAGCATTTATTTCACAAGGGGAAAATAGAAATATTTTTGGTTATTCTCTCCCGGATTAGGAGTAGAATATTTTTAGGTGGTTCTGGAGATGGAAATGAATGGATATATGTGGATGGTACTTCCGGAGTAGAAGTAGCATATATGAGTGAACGTGCAAGTAAAATCTTGATTTAACCACATGACAAGTTCCTAAGGGTCAACACAGCTTGACCACACTCAATGCTCATAAGCAGTAAATATTAAATGTGTGGTTCAAAGTCTAGCAAGCATGTATATATGGCTGTGGTAGGAATTTAAACTCTCATCATACAGGAACTCATCATGCAACATTTTAAAGATTTTCAAACATAAAATTCTCCAGAATTCTAGCATCTCTAGGAACAGATAAACACCAGCTCAACCTTTCCATATCATATCCGTTAACAACTTAGACTTCAGATCAAGTTTTCATCCCACAAGTTTAGGTCTAGGGTAAGCTTTAAATTATAACAGTTAAACTTGAGAGAGAACTTAAAATGTGCAAATTGGGCAGAGCAACTATTTATCATATCCATGCTTAAGTTTTATTATTAAGATACAGATTAGCATAGCCACTTTATTTATTTATTAAACACACTAAGCAAAAGACATATATATATAAGCATAAAATCTTTATTTGGTTTTCCCATAGTTTATGTGTATTTTAATATTCTAAAATAATATAAGTATAAAGATAGATAGAAATACTTATCGTGATAAATGGGGGTGCTCTCCCCCAAGCTGAATTTTGACGTAATTTCTCTTGGTGTAGCTAGCAGGTGGTAGAGGTGTATTTGAAAGTCAGCAGCATTCTGACAGCGATTAGAATGTCCTCCGTCTGCCAGTCTTCTTGATTCTTAAATTTCTGTGGAGCTCAAATAGACAACAACGCTTGTGGAACTGATTAAGTGTTAGCATAAATATCTAGCCTTTATTATGTTGAGACTCCTTAATAAATGTTACTCCCTATTTTTATATTTTTGTTTTATAAAGCAGAAAAATATTTATTTTATTTTTATGCCACCACAGTGAATGTACTTATGGGTTTTATGTCACTCGTCTACTCACATGGGGCTTATAGTTTTTAACATTTTTATTTTCTTTTTAAGATAGTGTGAATATGATTAACTAAGTAACTATTTGAAATAATTGAAAGGGAAAGGATAACTACCAAGTTTACCTCTTGGCAAGGCGTTCGGTGTTTTTAAGTCCTCCGAACGGGACTCTCCATTTTTTTTCAATTGTCCTGAGGTTCGTTGGGTGGCGTAGTCGGTACTTCCGGCAGCGCCTCCTCTTCTTGTATAGTTATCTTCATTTTCCATACCTGATTCGGTGCTTCAATCTCCTCTGGATAATTCTGTTTAAATTCAATGTCTTCTGACCTTACAACTTCTCCTTCATAGTCTGCCCATCCGTCCTTGATGATCTGCCTCCTCTGGTTGCGGTTGCGTCTTTTTCTGACCTGCTTAGATTCTTCAATGATATAGTTAGGGTCAGTAAAATAACGGCGTACCTTCTCTGAGGGGAAGTGCATATGGACTTCTCCGGTTCCAATGTAGATGATTGCTTTAACGGTGCTAAGGAACGGTCTTCCAAGGATGATGGGTGGATCGTACTCATCTTCTCCCATGTCAACAACTTGAAAGTCTGTGTAGACAAAGTGATCGTCTATTTTGACTGGGACATCAGTTACTATTCCTTTAACTTCTCGAAATGTCTGATCTGCCATCTGGAGCTGAATGTATGTTGGTCTTAGTGGCATGGTCCCGAACAAGAGCCGATAAGTGACTGCGGCCATTATGTTGACGCCTGATCCGGTGTCGCAAATCGTCTTGTAGAAGTTATATCCATTTATGGAGCAGTAGATGCTTGACATTCCTTGGTCGTCCTTCTTGGTCAAAAACGGTGACTTAAGTTGATGATCTTGGCCTCCATGGATTGCAGTGACCATCTTAGCTGACTCGGTCCACACTTGCTTGTTCCTATTTCTCCTGTTGGTCCTCTTCCTTGATTCACGTCTGGATTGATCTTGAATGTGTGTAGTCTTGTTCTTGAAGAAAAATGTCTCCTTCTTCCCTTTGACATAGAAACTGATCTTGGCAGCACTGGCGTAGATGATAGCTCCCGTGGTGTTCAGAAATGGCCTCCCTAGGATGATAGGTGCTCTCTCATCATTTCCGGTCTCTACCACTACGAAGTCTGCTGGGGCATATAAGGTACCAACTCGGACACAAAGGTTCCTCACTATTCCTTTTGGGAAAGTTATCGTCTGATCTGCAAACTGCAAACACATGGTTGTCTCTAATAAAGGATATGTAAAGAATTTCTCATAGAGTACCCTAGGTATAATGTTGACACTGGAGCCAAAGTCGCAGAGTGCTTCTGGGATATCCACCATGCCGATAGAGATCGGGATGACGGGGCGTCCTGGATCGCCTCTCTTGACCGGCAGAAGGTCAGTAGAAAATTCATTGACGGGGTTACTCCAATTACCTGCATCAAACACGTCTACAAGATTTGCAGATTCTAATCCTTCCGGTTGTGATGGTATACCGGGGTTAGTAGTAGGAACCGCAGCAGCTATATGATTTAACTGAGATTCAATCATTTTATTAAAGCTAATTTGATTCTTGATGGCAGTAGAGAAATTATCCATTCTATTATTTATATTTTCTAGCATTTTATCATTAGATGCCAATTTCTTAGATAGGTTATCCATTAGCTTTCCTTGATTAGATACTAACTCTCTCAAAGGTGGAAAATTATTGTTATTGTTGTAAGAATTGTTACCTTGATAATTACCTAAGTAGTTAGGCCTCTGTTGATTCCAACCTTGATTTTGTTGAGGACGGTTGTAGTAGTTGTTGTTGTTGTTGATGTAGTTCACATCCTCAAGTATCTCAGGGCAGTGATTGCCTGAGTGTCCAGTGTCTCCACACTCCTCACAAGTCATGTGAGAGTCGTAGATGTGCATAACTTCTTTCTTGTCTCCAGCTCTATCATCGAGCTTCTTCATGAGCAGGTCTAGCTTTGCAGACAGCATGTCTACCTCCTTCAGCTGATGCATACCTCCACCTCTCTTGCGTGTCTGGCTCCTCTCTTCATTCCAGCTTTGATTGGACGCCATCTTCTCCACAAGAGCTGTGGCTTGTGGTATAGTAAGTGATAAGAATGCTCCTCCAGCTGCAGCATCCATGGTCTCTCGGGCACTGTTGCTGAGCCCATGATAAAATGTCTGCATCAATAGCCAACTCTCCATTCCATGATGGGGACATTCTAGGATGTAGTCTTGAAAGCGCTCCCATGCTTCTGGAACAGATTCATCATTTTGTTGCTGAAAACTCGTAATCTTCCCACGGAGAGCATTGGTCTTGCCCATGGGAAAGAACTTAGCCAGAAAGTTTGTTGAGCAGAGTGCCCAGGTAGTATTCTTCTCCTTTGTAGTGTAGAACCACTGCTTCGCTCTTCCTAACAGTGAGAATGGGAAGAGGCAAAGTAGTATAGCATCTTTAGAAACTCCTTGTATGGTGAATGTGTTGCAAATCTCCAGGAAGTGTTGTAAATGAGCACTAGCATCTTCGTGTGCCTTCCCACAGAACTGGTTGGATTGCACCATGTTAATAAGTATAGGCTTGAGCTCAAAGTTGCCATCGATCTCGGCAGCAGGTCCAGTGCGGATGTTATCCGTAGTGGGAGCTGAGAACTCGCGGATCGATTTGTTCGCCATGGCTTCGAACTCTGAAGACAAGTTCCGGTGATCTTCTTGATTGGATGAAGCTTCTTGCTGAAGTGTTGATGATTTCTTTAGCTTGGCTCTCGTCTTCTTGAATAATGCTTCAGGATCGTCAACAAAATTTCCTGGAAGATGCCTTCTATTCATACATTCCCCTGCATAAGATAAAAATAGAAAATATCGGGGTAAAACTGTATGAGAGAATAGATAAGCTCAATCATATTAGTGATGCGAATGATAACTCAAAATCCTTTATTCCATTCCTGATTAGTAATCAACCTTCCCCGGCAACGGCGCCAAAAATGCTTGTTGGGTATTCTTAACATCATTACCAAAAGTAGACTAAGTTCTAAATCTAGCAACGGTGCCAAAAATGCTAAACCTATCCCTCACACCACTTAAGCCAAGTTGTCATCCCCAGCATGATATGAGAGACGCGGTATTGAAATATGCAATTGCTCTTCTAAATAAATAATGAATGGGATCTGCAAGCACACAGATTAATACCGATGTAGCATTTTAACCGGGAAGTATTCCAGGTATCGTTATTTATATTTTTACCACTGGGAAGGGATTAGAAATCATCGCTAATGATTATAGAATAGAATATGATATTGAGCATCTATCATTGCATGTATAATTGAGAACATTATATCTAACTCATCATACAGGGATAAGTGTCACATAAAAGATATATGAAATGATAATAGTGACAAGGATAACTAATCTGATCTAGCCACATAATAAATATGATAAGCACCTCAATTAGATACTCTAGAAAGTCATTAGCATGGTATTAGAACGAACTACAAGAATATTCCCTGAGTTATTCTTAACTATATAGTCTAGCATTATCATAATTAGTGCAAGCATACTTAGCAATCATTGCGAGACAAGACTACGCCCGTGCATAGTGATATTAGCAAGGAATATGAGAAACATAGCAATCACTCCCCTGTAATAATGTTGCTCTGCCAGCCCAATACACGAGAGGGGGACTATATAAGAATCAATGAAGCTGTCACTATCACGAACCACCCCACGATCTGGCATATTGGGTACAATCGCAGATAAATACGGTATAAGCACCACGCCTACACAATATCTATCATTTACCCATGGATCCGATGGATAAACGCTATACGATCCTAAGCATGTATATAGATCGTATCTAACTAAGCCAAGTACATAACTATGATAAACTAAGAACAATATAATCTTGAATATAAACAAGTAGAGCAAAGTCATAAGCAATATATTGAAGTAGAACAAAGTCATATTCATAATATTGAAGAACAAAGATAATTAGAAAGTAATTAGAAGCACAATTAGAGAATTGCCAAGAATCCTCCTGTCAGATCCGGAAACCAATCGAAGATTGACTCCTTCTAGTTCTAATCCTATGTAGCTATGCTAATCTAGATATCTAATTGATGTGGTGGCTCTAATCTTGATCAGAGGCTTCTTCTCCCTTGATGGAACAATGAATTAGGGTTGAGAGGCTCTCTCCTCCAGGGTCCAGGGGGTCTGGTTTTATAGTCCCTCCAAGTGAATATGGGCCCTTGGATCAAACCGACATAGATTGTATGGTTTAGATTCATCCTTTAGGTCGGTGGAGATCTCCCGCAAAGCAGAGTCCTGATTGGACACAGGGGTAGGGCGAGCGCCCAGAAGGACAGGGCGGGCGCCCTGTCTCTGGCCCCGTTTCGCCTCCACTTCGGTCTCGTGGCTTCTGGAGTCTTCTAGATGTAAGATAATTGCGCAGTACGTTAATATCTTTACGTAATCCTGACATGTGGGCCTTTCTTCCATAGTTCCTGATAACCCCCTGCAGAAATAGACAAACACCAAAACTCGTGGAATTCTGTCAGATAAAACCCTAAGTCTAGATCTTGATTTCATTTGGATCCTTTTCTTTATTCATTTCATAATTAAATTTGATACTTAAGGACCATCAACAACCGCCAGCAGCGGCATCCTGCGTCTCATCGGTAGTTTCTACCGCCCTGTCGATATGATAGCAACCCCTAGTAGGGTCGTAGCTATTGGTCTCGGGATCGGAGTCCGGCTCGGCGGCGTAGAAACATCCACTCCCCTCTTCCAGCAGCCGCTGCCTGAGCGAGGTGATCGTGTACCGCCCAGGGCCTTGGCGGTGGAGGCCTTGTACCTGGGAGAAATCCAGCAGCTCAGACGTCCGCTGTTGCACTCTGGTGTCGCGTGGGAGGACCATTGGTCTTTCCATGTATGTCTGGGCGTTTGGACATATTGTCCTGGCGAGCGACGCCGCGACATTGTCCAGGCCGAACGACAATGCTCTTCTTGGGGCGACCAGCCCGTGTGGAAGTAGCCTGGCAGTGGGGGAGAGCGCGCGGGGCGCGTCACCTCCTGTCGTCGTGCGATCCTCGCGGCGCCGAGTCGTCATGCCCACGGCTTCGGCGCACGGTGCCGTCGGCTCCTGTGTCACCTCTTGCCTGGCACGAACCGTCGGTCGTGACGAGGCAGAAGGGCGACGATGGAGCTGTCCACGCCTCTTCTTGGGCGGGGAGGCGTGATGGCGAGGGCGTCTCGGGGCCCTCATCCATGCTGGCGCAACGCGGGCTCCTCCCGATCCTTTGATTGAGAGCAAGATCATGTCGTAGCCGGAGCCAGTAGACATGAACTCGAGACTCCCAAACCAAATCACCATGGAGCGCGGAATTGGTGAAGGAAGAGTGGCCATCTGGAAAAGAATGGGAAATCGATGAAAAACACGCAGGACCCCTACCTGGCGCGCCAACTGTCGGTGTTTTCCCCACGGGGGGTCACACCAACGAGTGAATTTGTATGCGTGCTCCCCTTTCCACATGGTGATGCAAAAAGACACAAAGATTTATCCTGGTTCGAGCAAGAGAAGGCCCTACGTCCAGCGGGGGAGGAGAGTTTGTATTATTCTGCACCTAAGTGCTTGTACAGTGGTGATACAAGCGTGGTATGAAGTAAGGTGGAGATGGGAGCTCTACTGCGTGTGAGCGTTGTATGTTGTGGTGTATTGCATGTGTTCTCCCTCGTATCGCCTCTCGGGCCTCCCCTTTTATAGTTCCAAGGAGAAGCCTAGGGTACAAGTATAGGCGTCAGAGTATGGGTCGATAGAGGTATGACGTGCGGACCTACTCGAGGCCTCCGTACCGGCGTGGTCTCCAGCCGTCCCGTCCTGGTAGCTTGATGATGATTACGCGTGCCCCTGTATCCCGCTCTATGGGCCGTCTTGGACTGGTTTATCAGTTGCACGCCTGTACGTCGTGGTGGCAGATACATCGGAGTGGTTGCAGTGTTGTCGTTCGACGCCCAACCCTTCCTCAGGAAGGAAACGTGTCTGGTCGAGGGTCGGTTGCTGTGTAACGCCTCGCCAGCCAGAGCGCTTTCCTTGGACGTCTCGAGGGGGTCCTGATTAGACGTTTCGACCGTGCTTCATGCGTCCGGACACGCCCTGGGTTATTTGGTGGGGAAGGCTGCAAAAAGAATGATGGGACAGGTGCCTGTTCCCTATCACGCTTCACGTGACCTGCGTGTTAGGTGAGAAAGCGACAGGCGCATTAAATGCCCTGGTCCCCGTGCCCACGTCAGGTGGCGGGCGGCGTCCTTACGCTCGACGCCTTCCGATTCGCCCGAGCCTGCTTCCGTATTCGAGGGTAGCCGACGCTCGAGCCCTGATCGATTCGCTCGACACCCGTTCCGTCTTCGAGGCTGCGGCCGTCGATAACCGTACGCGTGACTGGGTAGAGCGTCGAGTAGGAGGCCTCGAATTGTGTATGGATAATCCGGACATGGACATCAGTTGGGGTACCCCTCACTGATATCCTCGACAATGTGTATGGGACAGCCAACATGCCATACAGATTGAACCCATCTGTTGCTAGGGCGACACGCACATTACGAGCCTCATCAGATTTGCTACGATGTTGCTGATCAATGAACTTCCATGCTTTACCACCAGATGGATGTACCATTTTGTCAAGACTATACCGCTTGCCATTCTTGTGCCACGTCATCTGTTTTGCGATCTCCTCAGTCATGAAGAGCCTTTGGAGCCTTAACATGAAGGGAAGGTACCGTAGGGTCATCGCGGGGATCTTAAGCTGCTCCTTCTTGCCATCACCTTTGCCAGAGTCTTTCTCCAGGTAGTACTTAGCATCTTTGTGATCCTTCCTAAATAGGACACACCCTTTCAGACAAGCATGTATCTGCTCATACAACATCTTCAGTGCCTGTAGGAGTTTCTATGACTCGTTCATGCTACTGGGCAACTTGTGTTTTTTTGGAAGCAGGCTGCCAACCACGGCCAACAACTTATCAAAGCCATCTCGACTCATGTTTAACTCGGACTTCAACATGATTAAGCGTCCAACGACATCCAGCTATGAGACCTCACTATGTGTGTGAATGGGTATTTGTGCCAAGTCCATCATGTACTTACGCTTTTACGGCTCCCTCCATCTACGTTCCTTGGTGATAGTCATCTACCCATCCTGCTACCCCGGCATCAGCATTGAAACCATCTATGCGTGGTCTCACCACTTCCTCTCTCATACGTTGGCTTCACCATGGTGGATCCACCATGTGTAGTCCGGTGTAAATCCATGGTTGAACAGATGTTTAGCAATTTTTTCCTTGGTTTGCATTCTGTTGACACCATTTTTGGGCACGTGTCCAGGATGGCAGGATAGGGTGGCAGTACGATGCGGGTTGCTGATGAGGATGGTTGCCGATGAGGGAGAGGTTGAATGTGACTAAGTCCACAGGCAGTAATATGGTGCCGATGACTGGGTAAAAAGGTCTGCCGATGACTATGGCAAGGGGATTGCCGATGACGCGATGGAGGAGTCCGGAAGCTGCCAGTTGTCATGTGGAGGAGTTTCGGTTTGTCACGAAGGATAGTTTTATTATTTCCTTAGTTATTTGCATCGTTTTGTATACGGATTCCGTGTAATTTGGAATTCGAATTCTAATCGTGTCTGGTCGTAGCTCTTTGAGCAGGGTATAAATATAAACCCTAGGACCTTGTAATAAGGGAATCAAGAAATCAATCAAACACACGTTTTACTCATATTCCAGCATCTACTTTTTCGACGACTTCGTCATACTTTTTTTCTTTTTATTACAAGTTCTTAGGAATTCGTCGACTTAAGCTCGGCGTGTTCTCGAGTTCCGCGTGAGTACCTCTTAGCCGTGACATCCGGGCGCATCGCTGTTGTCAGGACTAAAGTATTCGAGTTATCACCTTTGCCGATAGCAAGGTCAAATCGGCTGGCACGCCTTAACGTTTGAATCGGGTATTAGCCCTTTGTGTTTGCAGATCAGTTTTGCATCAACACATCTTTTGGCACGCCCAGTGGGACCACATTCAAGATCAAGATCAACATGTCGATCTCTGACCTCGATCAAGAGAACGTCATCCCCGTGACGGAGGCCAACCTCAAGGATGAGCAAAAGCAAGCTATTGCCCAAGCCATGGAAGAGTTCAAGCAGCAATGCCTGAGGTCTTTCAGCATAAACAGGAGCGGCGAAGTGGTCCAGAAAGATGCACTGCCGGCACCACGGCAGGTCACCTTCGACGCCAATCCTGGCAAGCTTCAAGATATGGTTGACAATGCCATCAATCGAGCGTTGATTAACCAAGCTGGTGTACTGTCTAATACGGTTTTCAACGCCGTGGCAAGAACTTTCAAGGAAGGACAAATCCCGCCAGATTATGTGGGGCCCTCCCATCATCAGCCAACGGCACCAGAGGTCACGGCTCCATCGGCTGCCTTGACGAATGCAAGTGCACAGTCTGCCGTCCCTCCAAGTACATTGGGGACTACTGGTGCACTATCTATGCCGATGGCAACCAACCCACAAATTTCAGTTGGGCAGCATAAACTGACAACAGATATGTTGGCATCGGCAATGTCAGGGTTAACTCTTCCTCCCAACTGGTGGGGTTATGGTATGCCTCCAGAGTTGACGCCGGGAACATCACAGATAACTGACATGAGGGGCAAAACTCCTATGACATCGGCACCTTCCAATGTGCCAGTGAACCAGAGTCCTCGGTATACCACAACTACTACTGCAAGGCCTCACACTGGAAATCCTCAAGATTCAATGTTCCAGATGCCCAACGCATCGGCAGAGTCAATGCTGATGCAACAGAGGCCTATGGCCCAGTCGGGGTATGTCAATTCGACGACGGTACCCAATTACCAATCATCGGCAGCACCTATGCCGATGAACGCTAATAATGGATGGCTTGGACAGCAAGCCTTTCCACAATCGCCCCAGCAGGGTTATCAGACTACAGGGTTCCAGCAAGGGCAGGTCTATCCCGGGTTCCAAGGTCAGGGGATTCCCAACCAGCCAATAAATTTTGGACAGCAACTCGGAGGACAGCCAATCGGTGGACAGCAGTTTGGTAGTCCGCAGATTGGAGGACAGGTGACCAATACAATGTTCCATGCAGGTCACGTCCCGAACAGACACGTGGAGGTTCGCCACCAAGTGCCAGATCCGCAGCCGCCTCATCGGCAAGATGCCGATGCGTATTGGGCCGATAAGATTGCTGAAGTAATGAGGGAACAATTTGGGATAAAACCCAAAGTCAACACTTATTCTTATCGGACACCGTATCCTCCAGCGTATGATGTGATCCCGCTTCCACATCGGTACAAGGTAACGGATTTTACAAAGTTTTCCGGACAGGACGACACGTCAACCATGGAGCATGTCAACAGGTTCATTATTCAATGTGGAGAGGCTGGTAACAGGGACGAATTGAGGGTTCGTCTATTTTCATCATCATTGTCCGGATCGGCCTTTACTTGGTTCATATCATTACCTCCCAACTCAGTAATTACTTGGGCCGATCTAGAGAAGCAATTCCACAGATACTTCTTCTCGGGGGTCCATGAGAAGAAGATCACCGACTTGGTCAAGTTGAGGCAACGTAATGATGAGTCGGTTGAGGGATTTGTGCAGAGGATACGAGAGGTCAAGAATAAATGCTATAGCCTGGTTCTGGATGATCGGCAGCTAGCCGATTTGGCTTTCCAGGGTTTGTTGCCACATATCAGGGATAAGTATGCCTCTTAGGAGTTCGAAAGTTTAAGTCATTTGGTGCAGAGGATATCTGATCAAGATATCAAGCCTTTCGAGCCTAAGAGGGCATGGAATAAGAAAGTGTCATTTGTTGACGAAGCAACAAGCTCAGATTCCGACGAGGAACCAGTAATCGGTTTGGCAGAGTGGGTAAAAAACAAGAAGCCGATGTCTTGTCCTTTTGGGCAGAAGGAACCAGAGAAGTTTGCCTTTGACACCGCCAAGGCCGATAGGATATTTGACTTTCTACTTCAGGAAGGTCAAATCAAACTGTCACCTAACCACGTGATCCCGTCGGCAGAAGAGTTGAAGAGGATGAGATATTGCAAGTGGCATAATGCAACTTCACACGACACCAACGAGTGCAAAGTATTCAGACAGCAGCTGCAATCGGCTATAGAGTCAGGGAGAATCAAATTTGACAGTTCTAAAGCCCAGAAGCCGATGAAGATAGACCAACATCCTTTCCCGACAAACATGTTGGACGCTAAGGGGAAGGCTAAGGTCTTAACGTCGGAAACAGCTGAGAAGAGTGCATCGGTAGATCCTCAGCATCAAGTTACTACTGCCGATGCAAGAAGTAAGGGCTTGGTCCAGGAAGGAACTAGCTCAGGAAGGCTTCCTCGATCTGGCATCGTCATAACTCATAGGAGGCCTCGAGAAAAATGGCAACAACGGGAAGATCGGTATCGACGCCAGCAGGAAGATTATCAACGGGAAGAAGAAAGACGCCGACAGGAGTGGAATCGGCACAGGGATCATTGGAATTGCCCATTCTTCATCCACTGTTGGGAGGAAAATATCAAGCTTCCTACTGTCAGAGACTGCCCTGAATGCAACGGTTATGATCGGTACGATAGGAACGATCGGTGTTATTATGATGATGAACGGCGAACTAATGGGCCGATCAGAGGAAGGGTGTCAGTTCATGACCGGCTGGGGGGCAGATTCAGTGGGTACAACAGACTTAGTGACCGTGTCCAGTATTTTCCCAGGAACCAAGAGGAGCTCGAAGGAATGGCTGATGCGCGGGTTCCCGATGAATTCATATTTTGCAGGGATGCTAACACGCATCGCATGGAGTCAAGGGAGAACCGACGCCCGACGGCAAGGCAAAGGCCACTTCCTCCATGGTGCCCTCAAGGATTAACCAAGACACAGAAAAGGAGATTGCAACGAGAAAGGCAAGAGGAGCGAAACAAGGGAGAGAACTCTGGAAGTCGGCAGCCGTCAGACACTAAGAGGGAAGGTCCATCGGCAGGAGTCAACATGGTCTTCATGTTGCCGATGGAGTTTCTTGCACCAGCCAGTGACGATGAGTTGGAATTTTCTGATCAGATAGCTCAGTTGGCTCTGGATCCGATGACGGCTATCTTTGAGAAACCTGCCGATGACGAGAGGCAGCATCTTAAAGCTTTGTTCCTCAAAGGAAGGGTTGATGGGCAGCCAATGACCAAGATCCTAGTTGATGGTGGAGCTGCTATTAATATTATGTCGTATGCAGTATATCGGAAGCTTGGGAAAGGGGATCAAGATTTGACCAAGACCGATATGATGCTCAAAGACTTTGAAGGAAACGTGTCTCCAGTCAAGGGGGCGATATGTGCAGAGTTGACCATCGGCAGCAAAACCTTGCCGACAACTTTTTTCGTGATCAGCGGAAAAGGTGCCTACAATTTATTATTGGGAAGAGATTGGATTCATGCCAATTGTTGTGTCCCATCTACAATGCATCAGTGCTTGGTTCAGTGGGTAGGAGACAAGATTGAGATCGTCCCAGGAGATTCTTCTTATGTTATCGCATCGGCGGAAGCGGATACTTACGAAAGGACCAGGTGCATTTCAGGAGAAGCTTGGGAGAAAGATTTTCTCAAAGTTGCCGATTATGAGATTCCACCGATCCAAGCAGTCGGTTCTGACGACGGTTTTTAATGGATAGATTCGCCGATGATGGAAAATTGGGCCAGGGATTCACATCGGCCGATGATTTGGTAGAAATAGATATAGGTAGTGGTGATAAGCCTAGACCTACTTTTATTAGTGCTAAATTAGATCCTGAGTGTAAGCGACAATTGATTAGTTTGTTAAAGGAATATAAAGATTGCTTTGCTTGGGATTATACAGAGATGTCTGGTTTAGACCGATCAATTGTCGAACATCGGTTACCCATCAAGTCCGGATTTCGGCCACATCAGCAACCAGCCCGCCGATGTAATCCTAACATTCTACCTGATATTAAGGCCGAAATCACTAAACTTATTGAAGCTAAGTTTATTCGGCAGTGTCGGTATGCCGAATGGATTTCCAATGTTGTTCCGGTTTACAAGAAGAACGGGAAGCTTCGGGTGTGCATTGATTTCAGGAATCTCAATAAAGCTACGCCGATGGATGGATACCCAATGCCTGTCGCCGATCTACTGGTTGATGCTGCGGCTGGCCATCGGGTCATCAGCTTCATGGATGGTAATGCGGGTTACAATCAAATATTCATGGCAGAGGAGGATATTCCAAAAACCGCATTCAGGTGTCCTGGTCATGTTGGACTATTTGAATGGATAGTCATGACTTTTGGGTTAAAGAATGCTGGTGCTACTTATCAAAGGGCCATGAATTTTATATTTCATGAGTTCATCGGCAAGTTCGTAGAAATTTATATCAATGATGTGGTGGTTAAGTCTGGAGATTTCTCAAAGCATCTTGCCGATTTACGAAAAGTGTTGGAGTGCACAAGGAAGCATGGATTGAAGATGAATCCCAACAAGTGTGCATTTGGCGTATCGGCAGGGCAGTTTCTTGGTTTCATGGTACATCAGAGGGGTATTGAAATTAGTCGAAGATCTATTGATGTCATCAATAAAATAGTGGCCCCTACCAATAAAACCGAGCTCCAATCCTTGATCGGCAAGGTGAATTTTATCAGAAGATTTATATCGAATTTATTTGGGAGGATTCGTGCTTTCAGTCCTCTTCTTAAATTGAAAGCCGATCAAGAGTTTGTTTGGGGAGAAGAACAGCAGTTGGCTCTGGATGAAATCAAGAAGTATCTAGTAAATCCTCCAGTTTTAGTTCCACCTCAACAAGGGAAGCCCTTCAAATTGTATTTATCTACCGATGGATCGGTTATCAGTTCAGCTTTAGTTCAAGAATTTGAAGGGAAAGAGAGGGTAATTTATTATTTGAGTAGGAGGTTGATTGATGCTGAAACCAGGTATTCGGCCATTGAGAAACTGTGCTTATGCTTATATTTTTCATGTATCAAGCTGAGACATTACCTGTTATCGGCCGAATGTGCTGTTGTTTGCAAAGATGACGTGGTCCGATACATGCTATCTATGCCGATTATGAGTGGTAGGATCGGTAAATGGATTTTAGCGCTGTCGGAGTTCGATTTGCGTTACGAATCGGCTAAGGCCGTCAAAGGGCAGATTATGGCCGATTTTGTGACTCAGCATTGCGGTCTAGTGGAAACCTTGGAAATTGCACCCTGGACGCTCTTCTTTGATGGATCTACCTGTGACCGGGGGGCAGGAATCGGCATTGTATTAGTTTCTCCTAAGGGGAGGAAGTATGAGTTCTCCTTGCCGATTGTTGCTACATCAACAAATAATCAGGCTGAATATCAGGCTCTAATCAAGGGATTGGAGTTGTTAAGAGAAGTTCGTGCTGATGCTGTTGAAATATTCGGGGATTCCATGTTGGTTATAAATCAATTGGCCGGAAGCTATGAATGCCGAAGTGAAGTTCTCATAACCTATTTTGAGAGAAGTATGCAACTGTTAAAGGAATTCAAGGACTTCCGATTGGAGCATGTTCCCCGATTGCATAATGAAGACGCTAATCGGTTAGCCCAGCATGCCTCGGGATATCAGCCAATGATTAATGCGACATCGGCAGTCAGTGCCGGTGATTGGAGGAAAGAAATTATTGATTATCTAAAAGATCCATCCAAAAAAGTTGAAAGACGGGTTCGATTTCAAGCGACCAAGTATGTGCTCCTTGAAAATGAATTGTATTATCGAACTATCGACGGAATTCTTCTCCGATGCTTGGGTGATGATGAAGCCAGAAGTTTGATGGGGGAAATCCATGAAGGAGTGTGTGGAGCGCATCAGTCAGCTTTTAAGATGAAGTGGATGATTCGAAGGAATGGATATTTTTGGCCAACCATACTTGAAGATTGTTTTGGATATTTCAAGGGATGTCAAGGTTGTCAAAAGTTCGGTAATATCCAGAGAGCACCAGCGTCGGCTATGAATCCTATAATAAAACCTTGGCCGTTCCGGGGATGGGCCATTGATCTGATCGGCCAAATTTATCCACCATCTAGTAAAGGGCATAAGTTCATTCTAGTTGCCACTGACTATTTCACTAAGTGGGTCGAAGCTATTCCTTTGAAGAAAGTCACATCGGCCAATATGATTGATTTTGTGAAGGAGCATATTATTTACCGATTTGGGATTCCCCAAACGATTACTACCGATCAGGGCACCATGTTCACGTCGGGGGAGTTCGATGAATTCGCAATCGGTATGGGAATTAAAGTGTTGAATTCTTCTCCTTACTATGCTCAAGCCAATGGGCAGGCCGAAGCGTCTAACAAAGGAATTATCAAGCTTATTAAACGAAAGATTGAAGAAAATCCTAGGCGGTGGCATACACTGTCAAATGAAGCACTGTGGTCTTATCGGATGGCTTGTCATGGATCAACCAAGGTGTCACCCTATCAATTGGTGTATGGACATGATGCAGCGTTGCCTTGGGAGATTAAGGCTGGATCTAGGCGATTATCTTTTCAAGATCAATTGGCTGCCGATGATTATGCCACTTTGATGACCGATGAGTTAGATGATTTAGCAGGGCATCGGTTAAAGGCTTTAATGAGTATAGAAGAAAATAAGAAGAGAGTTGCTAGATGGTATGATAAGAAAGTAAAGGCTAAGGAGTTTGCCGATGGGGATTTGGTATGGAAGTTGATTTTGCCAGTCGGGACTAAAAGTTCGAAGTTTGGGAAGTGGTCTCCTAATTGGGAAGGTCCTTATCGGATAAGACACTCGGCTCCTGGTAATGCCTATATTCTAGAAACTCTCGAAGGAGTTGAATTTCCCAGAGCATTAAATGGCAAATATTTAAAGAAGTACTACCCCAGCATATGGGTCGATGCATAAAAGTTTAAGTGCCGATAACACTCCTATCGGCTGGATTTAAATGTTTGGGGGCAGACTTAATGTTTCAAAAGATGCCGATAACAGTCTTATCGGCTAGACTAAAAACTAAAAGCGGGAAAACAAAGGTGTGTTGCCGATGAAAGCTTCAGATGTTCAGCAGCGCTTGGATTGCCGATATGGCGCGCAGACGGATCTGATTGGCTGTCTCTATCTCTTTGATATCATCATCGGCAGAACCTTCTATCGGCCTCAGTTTCCTCTTCACCTGCAGCGCTTTGCGGCCGTGGACGTTTCGTTCTTGTTCAAGGTGCTTGATGGTCTCCGGCAGTTGACTCTCTTCTTGCTGGGCTTGGGACAGAGCATCCTCTACTTGCTTGAGTTCGGCCAGTAGAGCTTCTCTTTTTGCCGATAGATCAGATACTTTCTGCTTTAGTGCATCACCTGAGGACTTTAAGGTGCCGATGTTCTTATGTTTCTCGTCGGCTAAGAGTTTTTCTTTCATCATCTCCTCAGAGAGCTGGATTTGAGCGGCTCTATCGGCAAGGCGTCGAGAAGCTCTCTGGTACTGTAGTTGGCGGCTTTCTAGGTATGCAGCATGGAAGAGCGTTTCTTCAGCATCGGCAGGAATTTGGCCTCTAAGGGTTTTGAACAAGGCCTTGGCTGGGTCAGAATCGTTGACCAGTTGAGCAGTGTCTTGATGAAGTATGGCCGATAGCTCCTCCAGCTTAGCCCTGGTTTCTACCGATACAGTCCCAATTGCCCGAGAGGAGCTTGCTTCCTCACCTTCTTCTTCGAAGATATCAGTGGCGAAGGAGAATAAGCTATCGGGAGAATCTTGTTCCTGAAAATGAGAATGAAATAAGTCATTTTTATGGTCAAAGCTTCGGCAGACGATGCTGGTGGAAAAGTTGGATGACTTACTTGTTTCAGGGCAATTTCTTGCCTTTGACTCAAAGATACTGATGGAACTACAGGTTGATCGGCAGATGTTGCCGATGGAACGATATCGCCTGAAAGAAGACAGGAAGGGTTATGAGACTAAATGAGAATAAGTTTATCGGCGGAAGTATTGTTGAGATATGTTACCCGGAGGAGGAACAATAGTTGTCTAAATCGGGGAAACCGCTGATGATATAACTGGACCTGCCGGGCCAGTTGTTTGTTCACCTACGTCAGCTGATGTACCTTCCGTTTGAGGTTCTTCCTGCAGGGGTTCTTCTATCTGTGGTGCTTCCTGTATTGGTTGGGGAGATGGTGCTTGCTGTGTCTGGACTTCTGGAGAAGAAGGGGAAGATTCCACCGGGATTGGAGACACCGGAGGAGGAGGAGGAGTTGCCACTTTCTGGCGCTTTGTTCCAGCCTTAGCACCTTGGGTGCCCTTCCTCTTTGGCTGGCTAGACTGGGGGGCATCGGTACCTTGGCGTTTGGCTTTTGCCGATGCACCAGTTTGCTGCAACAACAAAAAGGAGTTTATGAGCATAGATAGCCGATACAAAGATAGTTAGCATAAATGAAAAGGGTTTGACAAATTGCCCTGAAAGCTTGCGCCAGAGTGGAAGCAACTACCGTTGGCGATGTCTGAGTCTTCCTGGTGGTAACTTTCTTGAGGCGCGCACCCCGGTGCACGATGGAAGCCAGAGTGGGAGCATTATGGCCGATTGAGGAGATCAGGCCTGATGGGAACAAGTCGATCGGCTTGCCACTCCTGCTAACCGATGGGGGGGTGTTGTCAATCTGCAAAAGGAATACAGGGGTAAGTTACCGATGGGAATAGTATTGGAAAATGAGACATCGGTTTAAAATACTTACAGTGTCATCAGGGACTTCGTATTCGGGGTCGATCATGCCGCGGTATGAGAGGGCCGATCTGCAGAATAGATTCTCTTTCCATTCTGCCCACCATAGCTTGTATGCCTGAGTGATAAAGGCAGCTGGAACCCATTCTGACAGATCTACATCTGTATCGGCATTTGGTGGTACCTGGGCTACTCGAGTCCACTCGAGAAGGTTGGCGATGGGTTCTCTGGGCTTTATTACATCGGCATAAGGAAGTGCGATCGGCAATTGGCCGAAAGCTAGCTGGCGAGCTAATGCCGATGGATTATAAAATTCATAGGTTTGGGGAGAGGTTTTTGTGCTACCGAAGAAATTCACTGGTATGGCTCTGGGAGTCACAATTGCCATCATCACCTCATTGTCCCTGTCGAGAGCTTCATCAAATGGATTGAAGGTCAGAGGGAGCATGCTATCTGGGTCGTCATAAGCCAGCCATGGTCGTTCATCTCTGGCCAAACCCTCATACAGAGTCTCAAAGAAACGGCCGATCTGATCCGGATTGTTCCCTGAACCAGGTAGGACTATAACGGCTTCGCCAAAGTTCAAGAGGGCACGCGTTGCCGATTCCTCTTCACCCAACACATGATTTTCGGCTATATCTCTTGGGAAGTGCTGTGAGAACAAGTTGAAATCAAGGCGCTTATGCAGGTGCAGATTGAGCCACATATTAATAAACCACCAGGGGCCTCCCAAGTTGCCGATGGATTGGCCAAGCAGGAGTTTCTGGGCTACCTGATGAAGAAGGTGGTAAACAGCGCTGAGCAAATATCGGCCGAGAGGAAATTGGCCACCGCTAGCCAGTCTTTCTGCTGCCGATAGATAGACGGAAGTTGGTCCTACCGATCGACCACAGAATACAAACTTGTCCAGCCACATATTCAGAAAGGTGGTTTGCTCCTTTATGGTGACAGGCCCTCTCCCGCGGTACTTCTGGATGTACCCTGACCAACCGCCGATAGCGCGAGTCTCCACTTTGGCACTGGGGGCAGTATCAAAAAAGTGGGTGCTATCGGCAGAAGATATATCTAGCCCAGTAAGCATGGCTACATCGGCAAGGGTAGGAGAAGCAGGGCCGTGGCCAAAAACGAAAGCATTGAGAGTGTCTGACCAAAAGTAGGATGCAGCTATCAGCAGCGACTCGTTCCTGTGCATATCGGCAATAGATAGCCTAATGCATTGAGCTAGTTTCCTCTCACCCCACTGGACTTCATAAGAATTGCTGACCCTCAAGAACCAATCTTTCCACCCTACAGTAGGGCTGGGCCAAGAGCGAAAGGTGTCTTTCCACAGATCTAAAGAAAAGTTTTCGGCTCTAAAGGGAATCCTGTTGGTTTCTGCATTGATAAGGTCGGTTGGATCTGGATTCCCTAGAGGGCCGAGGCACTGAAGGTGTGGTTGATCGGTAGGGATGACAATTTTGTTGGACAGTTCCTAGTGTTTTAGGGAATAAAAATACAAAGAAAAAGGAAAAGGAAGATATCCAATAAGATGAATCGCAGATGAACAGAAATGCGAGAAAAGGTACAGGAGATGAGATGGAAGTCTGACCTCAGGGACGACGAAGCCAATGGCCATCTTGTCGTGAAGAGGATGTTGGAGGGCACCGGAGTTGATGAAGAGGAGTGCTTGTCGGAGATCTTGAGGGTTGTAAATGGCGCCGCCGCTTGAAAAGCAAAGTTGGATAGTAGAATGGTGTAATGGGGGAGGAGTACCCAAGAAGGAACTATTTATAGGACAAGATGGGCAAGGGCAAATCCGACTTATCTCTTTGCCGCATCCGAGAAGCCCGAGGGTACTCAGGTGGATATGGTAACTGTTCGCACGGTAATCCAGGGATTGTGCAGGTGATTTGACAGGAAGCGGTCATTATCTAAAGATATTTTACTGTGCGCGATCTCCTGGTCGGTCCATCGGCGATATTCTATAACGGTCATCTTGCCGATGGGCGGATAGAGGGGAGGTGACCGTTTTTGCGGATATCCTGGTCAGAGCATCGGCAGATCTTTGTAACGGTATTGTTGCCGATGTACGACCAAGAAAGATGCTCGTTTAGGAAGTTGGGGATTTCGAGGAATCTGCGGAGGATTAGGATCAGAGTTGTCCAGATTGAGGTTGTCGGTTACCAGATTAGGAGCATTAATTGCGGAGAAGGCATCATTACTGCAGAGAATTTCGGAGCATTAATAGTTTTATACTCCGAAACTGGGGGGCATGTGTTGACACCATTTTTGGGCACGTGTCCAGGATGGCAGGATAGGGTGGCAGTACGATGCGGGTTGCTGATGAGGATGGTTGCCGATGAGGGAGAGGTTGAATGTGACTAAGTCCACAGGCAGTAATATGGTGCCGATGACTGGGTAAAAAGGTCTGCCGATGACTATGGCAAGGGGATTGCCGATGACGCGAAGGAGGAGTCCGGAAGCTGCCAGTTGTCATGTGGAGGAGTTTCGGTTTGTCACGAAGGATAGTTTTATTATTTCCTTAGTTATTTGCATCGTTTTGTATACGGATTCCGTGTAATTTGGAATTCGAATTCTAATCGTGTCTGGTCGTAGCTCTTTGAGCAGGGTATAAATATAAACCCTAGGACCTTGTAATAAGGGAATCAAGAAATCAATCAAACACACGTTTTACTCATATTCCAGCATCTACTTTTTCGACGACTTCGTCATACTTTTTTTCTTTTTATTACGAGTTCTTAGGAATTCGTCGACTTAAGCTCGGCGTGTTCTCGAGTTCCGCGTGAGTACCTCTTAGCCGTGACATCCGGGCGCATCACTGTTGTCAGGACTAAAGTATTCGAGTTATCACCTTTGCCGATAGCAAGGTCAAATCGGCTGGCACGCCTTAACGTTTGAATCGGGTATTAGCCCTTTGTGTTTGCAGATCAGTTTTGCATCAACACATTCTCATGTTACCACATTTGCTACACGGACATAAGGCTAGCTTCGAGTATCTAGCGGCCTTGCGAAATGCACGCTTAAGGAAACGTTTAGTCTTGCTCATCAATTCTGCTATTATCTGATCCCTACTTGTTCGACCCGTGTACATCCATTGCGGGTGTGATTTGGTGCATGAGCAGGGCCCCTAATGGTTCCTCAACAACGCAACTTGGTGGAGGGTGCAGGGCAGTGATAGACAGGACTGGGGTAGAGTGTTGGCAACATATGAGACTTGGTGCTGCCTGCAGAGATCTGATAAACCTAAACCCTAGCAAATTAGGCGATAAGGTGGACGAGGGGCATCGACACCGATGGAGCATACTAGCGGCGACCAGGGCAGACAACGAAGGTGGAGGGTAGGAGTGCGCCGTGCGAGTGCGGGATCCGGTGGGCGGAGGGGGTCGGGAGGATTTGCAGAGACGAGATAGAGTGCTATGTATGTTTTCTCTGTTATAAAACATGTTGCAGCGGTTAGGACCTTTCCCTCTCCGTCTCTCATTGTCAACATATTGTTTATTCTTCTGAATATTGGTCATTACAACATAGAACTCTCACGTATATATAGTCTCGCCAAGGCTTAAGAGTTTTGGGAAGAGCCGACATATAAACCGACTAGGATTAGGATTCCACCTTCTCCATTCCTTCTAGGATTAAGTTCGTATGTTTTACAACACTCCCCTTGGGCAATTACCACGATACGCACATGCCTTGTTAAAAAGTCTATCCGAAAATCCAATGAAAAAAAGGATTCTTAGAGAAAAGATTATATCACATTCGTTAATTGCATTGCACATGTTATCTCATGAAAAAACCATGTGTGAGAAACCTTTTAGTAAAAACTCACATAAAATAGAGTACAACGTTTAACCTTCATGGTCGTGTATTATTTAGGATACTCTATTCTTCATGAATAGAGTACAACATTTAATTTTAATGTTTTAGCAAATATGATCTACTTGATCTTTGTAATTCTAGTGGTCTACCTTCAAGGTAGATTGAATAAAAATATGTTCCCCCTTATAATGCCAAATTTTGAACTTCATTGTTCAAATACACTATTCACAAATTTTTGCTTAATTAATGGTATGCAGTACCACAATAATATATCTTTCAAAAAGTTGGCTCATAATTCTTCTATGAATTATATGGGTATAAACAAGAGCAATTTGCTTCACGTATAAATGACCACTTATTAGTTGTGCAAAACAAATAAAAATTATCTTCAGGATAACAAATCCTTTTAGAGGATTATGGGTAAATAACTTACATATATTCAATATCTTCTAGATAGTGCATCAAACTTATAATTCTTGTTTAGTAGATTTTAAATTATATATTCTATAAATCTTCGGGATTTTGATTATACTACTAAACAATAAATCCAGTCTTACATTTGGCACTTAGGGGATAATTCAGTTACCAAAATCACTTTTATTCTTATACCTTCTATCACTACAACAAAAAAAATATTTACCGCGACTTTTTTAAAACTCCCTTCGAGGCGGGCATGGATGTGAACCATCTCGGTTAATGTCTCGCGTTAATCAAAGCGGTCTTTTTTATTAACTGAGGTGGTTATAAGAAACCGCTTCGTAAAATCTATTAACGGAGGCGAATAGTATAAAAGAGCCCACCTTAGTTAATATTCCTGAGGACCAGCAGGTCCAGACAAGGCCCATTAGACAGAGTGAGTATAAATGTAGGAGGTTAGGGTTTTTGGTCACTCCACTCTCTCTATCCCACGCGCACAGTCGCGCCTCTCCTTTCTCTAGTGCAGTCCGACCCTCTCCCTCGCACTGCCTCCAAGGTGCAGCCTCCTAGGATGGGCGCGACCTCCAAGGGCATGGCGGCGGGCGCAACCTCCAACGGTGGACGGCGGCGGCGCAAGCAGCAAAGCAAGGGCGGCAGGCGCGACCTCCAAGGGCACGGCAGCGGGGGTGACCTCCAAGGGCATGGCGGTGGGCGTGGCCTCCAAGGGCGCGGTGGCGGGCGCGGCCTCCAAGGGTGCGGTGGTGGGCAGCACGTGTAGCATACGAGGGCGAGCGGGTGCGGCCTCGCAGCCCGGCAGACGCAGCTTCCTCTCCATCCCTCATGCGACTAGCTCTCCAGGCGCAGTGGCGGCGCTACTCCCCCATGGTTTGGATCCAGCACAGCGTGGCCTGGATCTGGTGTGGGGTGGCGAGATCCGGCACGGGGCAGCATGGATCCAGATATGTGCCAATCCAGCAATGGTGATAGCGATGACGAACTCAGGATGGGTTGGGTGGGTCCGTGGATGGGCTTGCCGGTCCTGCCATGGATTTTTCTTTTTTATCTTTTATTAGATTAACCGAGGCGGGCAGGAAAACGCCTTGGAAAATACCTATATTTATTGACCTTTCATCCGAGGCGTTTTCTTTGCTCGTCTCGGTTAATCCAAACTGGTCACCTCGGAAAAGATTTTTTGTAGTAGTGTATGGTATTTAGAGAATATCAAAACTTTATTGCTAGTTTTACAAAATATACTTTCTATGATACCTTTATGGTATTTAGAATTTCTCATTTTATTTTTCTCTCGGGTCTATATTCACTTCAGGGATTAATGGTGTTTTTTAAGAATCAACTAGTAAATCCTTCATGGATTAAATCCTTTAAGGATGTTCTCATTTCTATTGAATAATATTACACTTTTATGAAAAATATTTTGTACTTCTTGAGAATTTATTATGTGATATACACAATGAGATAGTGTTATTCACTACAAAGTCATTCAATGACTATTTCTTCTAGGACATGCTCTTCTTAAGACTTCAATATTCTTTTAGAAATATATTATTCTACCTTAAATTTCTTAATACTTAGTATGAGATTAATTTCCATATGTTGTGATTTCTGTTCTTCAGAAACTATATGGATTTTCAGAATCCACTTTACTAACTTCATATTTCATATTTATTCATTTCATTTGCCAGAGATATTGCAGAACACTTCTTTCTTCTTTGTAGGAGATTCAACCTCAATTGCTTTCTTTATTGACCCGATAAAATCGCTTCAAGCGACTTTGGCATCGACTTTGTTTTCTAGATCTGAGTTCCCATAAGAGAAATATTTGCAATCATAGAGGTAGTGTTGTCAACAACTATTATTTTCTCCCAATACTCACATAATGTGAGATTGTCCTATCTCCTTGTCATTTTGTAAACAAGAGATAATTTATTGTTCTGCATACCCAACACTATGATGCGCGTGCTTAGGATACCATTTTCATAATGATCCTCTTCATGAGGTGCCTAATCTTCTTCATGATGTGTTCTCTTTTTGAGAATGCAGGAGTTTATTCTTATTTTATTTAACAAGTATACACTAAACTAGAACCCACATGTGTCCCCTTAGATTTTAGTTTCATAGTATACAAATTTAGTTTAATACTAGTAAACACAACTTTTAGTTTATAGCTTCATGTTACTCCTCTCATTTTCAAAAGTATCTGTCATATGATCTACTTCATGCTTCACAAGAGAATTAATCAAACTATTATTTGATTTAGCGTTTGATATTACTCACGCTTCAAGCTTCAAGTAATATTTTCTCTTAAGATCATCTTTTTTCCGTGTAAATAATATTTGGCATTCGACATAGACTTTCTCTCACCCTAATGCCAATACTATATCTTTAATAGCATACTTCAAAAGAAATCCCCTATGATGGGCTTAAAATGATTCAAATTCCTATATCTCTAACTACAAGTGGAGGCCCATTCATGTATGCTATGATAAAGTTTTATGGGAAATATTCACACACATATTTAAATATAGGAGGTTATATTATATATAGTGAGCTAGAATTCATAAAGTGCACTTGAGAATATTGAGCATTGCTACAATCTCAAGGACATTCTCCTCCTGATTTGCACATATCATAGTTGATAAAACTATTCCATTATCTAGCTTCTTTATTCTTTAGCCTGAAAAATTGATTCAAGTACTCATACATTAAAAAAAACAGACCATACACTTTAAATATATAAAATATGCAACATTCAAAATCAAATGGAATTTCCTCTAGAAATTTCTAATTGCCATTAATACAAAATTCCCCAAATGCCTTTTCTTCATAAATCTCAAATCATCTTAGTGTGTTATCTACTATCTTAATTCCACAAAAAATTCAACCCATCAATTAGGCCATTTCTCCATTTAGCCAATTTCAGATTGGCTCTTTCATATTAAGCAACACCTAATCTTAGGCTACTTGGCCCTAGACCGCAAAATATTTCTTAATTCAAGGAGAACTATGTAGACTTAGCAAGCTAGCTACCCAATTTAATGAGAAAAGTGCAAAGGCAGCTAATGGCTACAAATATATTTGTTCTGCTAATATTCATGCAGAAGTCAAGATAATTGCAGCTCAACAAGAGCACAATATAGTGATACACATCCATGTGTAATGTGGAATGTTGGTATTCAATCCAACATAATAGATAACAACAAAATGCAAAGCTACAAGCTTACTTGCAATTAGTGCAATGTAGAGAAAGTTAACTCTACTGGAAGGGACGCGACTAGAACTTTAGGTCCTTATACATGCACTTAAAGATAGATTTAGAAAGGCTATGCCTATTAAATATATATTACCCCTATTATGCCTTTACCCAAAATTCCTTTCCCTTTTCATGCTATAATTACTTCAAGCAGTAATATGCTTCATGCATCATCTATGATTAATCATTTCAAATATTCTATAGAATTCAATCATAATTCTAGTATTCAATGGTTGTGGCATGAAATTCACATGTCCCGTGTACTATTCAGTGTAGAACTACATATTTGAGTTAGGACATAAACTTCTAGTTTTTTTTTTGTATAGTCCAGTTATTCTTGTGCTTAGGAAATCCAGTTTCCCTTAAACCCACATGGTAGTAGTGCACAAAGACTATAATCTTCATGATTAATTGAGGCTTCTTCATGGATAAGATTAATACAAACTTATTTAGATAGGCAATAATGAACAATTTTTTTATGTAAAACATATAATCTAATTCATTCCAAGTTAGATCACACATATTACTGCAAGTAAGAATTACAACTAGGAATATTAAATGATTCATATTAGTCTTCAAGCTCATAGATTAACCATTAACTCTTCTATGAGTATACAAAATCCACTTAATTCAACTGGTGTCGGTGTTTTCCCCCCGGGGGTCACACCAATGAGTAAACTTGTGTGCATGCTCCCCTTTCCAGATGGTGATGCAAGAAAAGACACAAAGATTTATCCTGGTTCGGGCAAGAGAAGGCCCTATGTCCAGCGGGGGAGGAGAGTTTGTATTATCTTGCACCTAAGTGCTTGTACAGGGGTGAATACAAGCGTGGTATGAACTGAGATGGAGTAAGGTTGCTCTACTACGTATGTCTTGTGTTGTATCACGTGTCTTGTATCCGCTCCCAGACCTCCCCTTTTATAGTTCCAAGGAGAGGTCTAGGGTACATGAATAGGCGATAGAGTAGGGGTCGATAGAGATATGGCGCGCTGACCTACTCGAGGCCTGCGTACCGGCGTGGCCTCGAGCCGTCTTGTCTTGGTACTTTGATGATGATTACGCGTGCCCCTGAATCCCGCTCCTGTGCGCCGTCCTGGACTGGTTTATCTGTTGCATGCTTGTACATCGCGGCAGCAGCTATGTCGGAGTGGTTGAAGTGCTGTCATTCGTCGCCCGATCCTTCCCCAGGAAGGTGCCGTGTCAAGCCTTGCTGGCCAGAGCGCTGACTTTGGGCGTCTCGAGGGAGGTCTTGACTGGACGTTCCGACCCACTCCCTGCGCCCTACCACGTTCTGGCTTGTTTGGTGGGGAAGGCTGCGAAAAAAACGACACGACGGGTGCTTGTTCCCTATCACGCTTCCCGTGACTGACGGGTTAGGTGGGAACGCGGCAGGCGCATTTAATGTGCTGGTTCCCATGCCCGCGTCAGGCGGCGGGCAGCGTCCTTGCGCTCGAGGCCTTTCGATTTGTACGAGCCTGTTTCCGTATTCGACGATAGCCGGTGCTCGAGCCTTGGTCGATTCGCAGGACGCTCTTTCCGTGTTCGTGGCTATGGCCGTCGAGGACCGTGCGTACAACTGGGGGGCGTCGAGTCGGAGGCCTCGACTTTCGTACGGATGCTCTCGCTATGTACATCAGTTAGGGTACCCCTTACTAATATCCTCGACAGTAGCCCCCGAGTCTCTATTCGAGCGCTTGCGCTCGAGTGGAGGCTCTTTTTTGTGGTCGAGTTTCCGTGGGGGCGCGCGAGCGACCCCGCGGGGGTAGCCCCTGAGCCCTTGGAGGAGTTTGTGACTCCTTCGAGGGTTATATTGCCTAATTTGCAGAAACGCTCTCGATGTCCATCGTGGAAGGCTTCGATTGGTTTGTTTCACGGAGGGGTCATGACGTACTCCCGGTGGAGCGAGCGTCATCTACCCCAGATTGAGCTCCTAGCGGGTAATCCAAGTGAGAACCTGTGCCCCATTCGAGGAGGTCGGCTGTAGCCCGGAGGCGTTCTCATAAAGCGGGTTCGACATGGTCGGGGTTACTAGTCTCGTTCGATAGAGTCCAGCGGCTCGATGCCTCCCTTCGGGGGGATTCCTCTCGACCATTTCGTCCTCGCCTTGGACATCCCCAGCGAGTCCTCGAGGCGGACCTCATTTTTCGACCGCTCACTGGGCATCCCTGACTCGGGTACTCGAGATCGGCTGTCGAACCCGTTCGGTGGGTCAGCCTGCGACCTCTCGAGGTTCTCATGAATACGTACCTTGTCTTACACTGGAAGGAAAAGATCACGGCGGTTCGCCTTTTTCCCCGTTGGGCGCGCCTTTTTAGGCGGGAGCCGTTGCGACACTGTACCGGCGCAAAATTCGTAGTGTCCCGTCTGTGAGAGAGATAAGGACCGTTAGGCGGCACATTTATTGGAGGAGTTACCGTATTCGTCGGATCCATCCATTGGTGGGTTGTCGTCTATAAATGTCCTGTCGTCTTCCTGCCGTCATTCCTTCCGCCTTCTGCCCCTATTCTTGCCCCTGCTTCCTTGCCATCTCACGCGTGCGTACCCTCGAGTAGTAGTGAAGTTGCCCTTCTCCCACCTAAAAATGCCAGTGAGACTCATCGCCGCTGATGACTGGCACCCGTCGTCGATGACGGAGCGCCAGCTGTTGGAGGTCGAGAGGGAGGGACTCCTGCGCCCCCAGACTTCATCGCCGCGGCCAGAGTGGATCGCGTCGGCGGCGGACCACCGGGAGCCAAGGCCGCCCAAGGGCTATGTGATTTCTTTCACCAACTTCCATCGCCACAGCTTGGGATCCCCTCCGAGCGGCTTTATGCGGGCGCTTTGCCACCACTACGGCGTGGAGCTCCAACACTTCTCTCCGAACGCCATCACCACCGCGGCGGTCTTCGCTGCGGTGTGTGAAGGCTACCTGGGGATGATGTCGCATTGGGACCTATGGCTCCACCTGTACCGGGGCGAGCTCTTCAATGCCCCCAGCGGAACCGCAGGGGTGAGGAAGCCGGTACGGGCCCGATGCCTCAACCTGGTGCTGAAGACCGGCAAGTCGGAGAAGCCACGGGAGTACATCCCCGTGGGGTTGACCTCCAACCACGCCGGGTGGGACTCCCAGTGGTTCTACCTACGGAACAACGACGACCTCCTCCCTGCCTAAACCGGGCGCTTGATCTCGGAGCGCCCGCACCATTGGAGGTACGGCGTTGTCCAGGCCCACCAATCGCGGCTCGACACCATCCTCGCCGCCTTGAACAAGCTGCGTGAGGAGGGCCTGACAGCAGCGCTCATCCTTTCCACCGTACATCATCGACGAGTGCTTCCGTTGATGTCCCGGCCGTTGAGGATGGACGAGATGGGCTCTGGTGCCTCGTCTCGCGTTCTCGAGGCTTGCCGGATGTCCAATGAAGCGCCTGCGGATGACTAGGTGGCCGCCAGAGTCAGAGCGGCCGTTGCGGGTGACTTTAAGCCCGAGCACATCAATGGTTTCCCTATGAGGCCTGACCAAGGATCGATTGACATGGTAAGTCCATTTCCCGCTTATGGTTTCCATTCTTGGTTTTCTTCGACCTCCTTTAAGACTTATCTTTGCTCGTGCAGGGGTCGATCGATGCTCGATCCTCGAAGCCACCGGTGAAGGAGGATGACGTGGATCGCGACAAGAGGCGAGAGTCCGTGGAGAAGCCGAAGTCCGCAAAGGACTTGGAAAAGAAAATGGAAAAGAAGAAAAATCTCGCGTGACAAGCGTTGGAGACGCGTCGGGCGAAGTCCAGGCAGAGGGAGGAGCCTGAGGAAGAATCCCCCGATGAGGATGATGGCAGCGACGGTGACGACGACAGCGACGACTCCGAGGGGATGGCGTCCCGTCTCGACCGGATTCTCGAGGGCCTGCCTCAGACCGGCGCCGACATCCCGCGGACGGGAGTCCCAGAGGGGTGGCCAAGCGGATCTAATGAGAGTCAACAGAGCGGGTCATCTCCACGCTGCTCCCATGCCGAGATCCCCCCAGCGCCGGTGCAAGGTCAGACCGTCCCCCGCCCCCAACCTCCTCCCGCATCTAAGGCGGGCCACTGGGTTAAGTCTATGGCGACGGGGCCGCTGACTCGTGGCCGCACCGCGGCCTCGAGTAAGGAGGAAACGGGTCGGGGGAGTATCAGTCCAGGCGCTGGCCAGGCGGGAGACGCCGAGCCGAGACTTGTGCCCGTTCGTGAGGGGCCTGAAGCCTCGACGCGGGGAGGCTCGAGGCCCGCTGGTCGAGGCGCCGTTAGGCGAGTCACCCTTCCCGTGGGGTAAGATTTTTGATGTTAATATTCTCACCTTCCGATGTCTTTGCATTTTCTCGGGTAACGGCTTCTCTTACGCTTGTTCCTCTCTCCTCAGGTTGAAGCGGATGCTCGAACAGGCCCAGCCTTCGATGGCCAAGAGGCTTAAGGTGGGAGCGGCCTCCAAAGTCTCAGGTTAGAGGTTCATTCCCGTCATCATGGGAGTCGTGTTGCCCTTATGCCGATCATCATGGCGATTGACTTTTTGCTTTTGAGTGCTTACAGGCTCCGCCGATCCTCGGCCGTCGACTAGCGTCAAGAGCGCCCTGCCTCGTCCATTGGTGGGGGAGTCTGCCCCGCCGTCGCCGAAGCGGGTCGAGGCGCCTCGACCCCAAGGGCAGGAGGGAGCCCCCGAGCCTCCCCGATCTAGGGTCGCGGGGGATCCTATCACAATAAGTGACGGGTCTGGCGGAGACAGGCCTTCGAAGGACGCCCGCCCCATGGACGAGGAGGTCGAGGCTTCTTCCGTCGCGAAGCGGACGCCTTGGCCCATTGGGCTTCACTCCGTCGAGGAGCAGAGGAAGAGAGGAGAGGAAGAATGCGAGCGGGAGATGCAGCAACAGCTGCAGGAGGGGCCACAGTAGTCGCAGCAAGGAGGAGATGAAGGAGAGGAGGGACGGTGACCAGAAGGAGCCCAGCTCGAGGAGCTGCTGGAGGAGGACTGGCAGTAGGAGCTGCGGGAGCTCCAGGAGCAGCAGCAGCAGAGGAGCCAGCAGTTAGAGGAACTGCTCGAGCCACCACCACGCAGCCCGCCCCAGCCAGTGCCGCCAACGCCACAAGACCCTGAGACCGGGGAGGAGGGTCTGCCGGTCTATGGTCCGCCGACTTCGGCATGGCTCCGTCCAGGAGCGTCCGCTTCTATCCCGGCGGAGTCAGGGCGAGCGGATGGCGTGGTGGCGCTCGCTTGCATGATGCGCACCCTGGTGGACCCACAGTCCGAGATCAAGGGCACGATCTACGGCAACGAGGGGATCACTCCTGGATTCCTTTGAGAGCGTTGATCTTGGGAGGACCGCATTCCCGCCGATGAAGACGAAGCCGGGACGTCGGGCGGTGGTGGTGCCAGCGAGACCGGGACCTGGAAGACGGTGGACGATGACGGGCAGTTCCCCTCCCTTATCGACCTATTTCTATGCCACGGGGGGTCGCTCGACACCGTCCATGAGCTCATCCTGGGGGTCAAGGTGCACGCGGAGGAGGAGATGGAAAACTGGTGCCCAGACCGGATCCGCATTCGGGCCTCCACCGACCCGTCCGAGCCTAACATCTTTTTGGATGATCGGAAGGAGGCCGAAAAGTGGGAGCATCTCGAGGAGCTTCGCCTCTAGATGAAGCATGTGGTGGGGCTTCTGTCCGACGTCGTCAACAACGGGCTCGGTCCGGCCTACTTCGTAAGTGTCTTTGGGCCTTAACTACCATAGGACGTTTGGTTTTGTGTTCTTACTGTCCAACCGTTGGCTCGCATGATCTGAAAGAGACCTCCCGAATAAAGTCAAGTTTCATCCACACGACGAGGAGCGGCTGGGAGCAACTCCCTCTCCTCAAAGATCAACTCCTAGAGTCGCAGGAGAAGCTCCTCAAGGCCTACAAGGAGCTTTTGGCACTCGAGGAGGAGAAGAAGGAGAGGGAGGCCGCTCTAGCCAAAGCTCGGGAGGCTTCGAGGAAGGCGGTGGAGGAGGCCGCGCTGCTGAGGGAGCGGACCATGACGGTCGAGGAGGCTACGTCCAAGGCCCGGGAAGAGGCCGTGTTTTACAAGGACGCGGCCGCTAACCTAGACACGGAGAAGGGCCTCCTCGGGGCTGACCTCGCCTCTGCCCGAGAAACCTTCCAAAAGATGAAGGCGGAGTGTGTGAGGGGCGAGATTGCCCGGAGCGCCGCAGAGGAGGCCAAGAAGAAGGCCCTCGAGGATCTCGAGGCGGAGCGGGCTCGATCTCGCAGCCTCTCTGCTGACGTCGATCGTCTGAAGAGAACGCTGCTGGAGAAAGACGGAGCCATTGCACAGGCAAGCAAGGCTATCGAGGACTTGCGGGTCGCCAATACTGACTTGGTCCGTTCTCATAGGGAGGTCGAGAGGGCCAACACTAATTTGGTTGTCGTGAACACGGCTCTGGAGGATAAAATTTGTTGTATGTTTCTACCGTCGTGTTTCTTTCCCAGGATGTGCTTTGTGTAGTCTAACTTCTCTGTGTCGGCCTTTGTAGGGCTTAAAGACGAGCTGCTGGCTGCTCAGGTCGAGGCCCGCTCCACCAAGGCTCAGCACGAGGGGGAGGTCGCTTTGAATGGTCGGCTACGGACTACGATAAGCGATCTTTCGGCCTCCTGGGAGCTCGAGCCTGTGGACGAGTCGAGGGAGGCGGCCCGAGGCGACGCACTGGTCGATCAGCTGTGTTACCTAGGTGCTACGCTGAGGGACCGGGTGCGGGACGCCCTTCATACCAGGGTGAAGCGAGCGATGGCGGTTGTCTGCTCGGGCTTTTCCTACGATATGGAGGAGAGGCTCCACGCCTTGATCGACGATGCGGAGGCTCTTCGGGAAAGGCTGGCGGAACTGTTCAAGCCAGAAGTGCTTCCTCCTGAGACTAGTTCGGGTGTGGATGGTGGTGGAGAGGGTCAAGACACAGACTGAGGCCTGCGAGCCTATTCTGGGTGCTAAGGCCCCTTGTACAGTACTTATTACCTATCTTAAGGAAATACTGCGTTTTTAAGTGATTTATGAGATTTGTGAATATTTGCTTATTCCTATGTTCGCACCCTCTTTTGTTTCCTTTCTGCCTGTGTCTGTATTCCTTGCTCGGTCTTTTGTTAAGGCGACCTCGATTGCCTCGAGGGTGAGGGAGCGAGTAGAATTACCATAGCCCGGGGGCGTAGGAGTTCTCATGCTCGTCATCTCTTGGCCCTTAAGGGGCTCGAGGTGCCTCTGCTACTCGACCGTGTGAGATTTACTAATAGGAAAGAAAAATCACTTGGTTTTTTTCGACACTTGGGGGGGCGCCCCCCTGCTAGCCCCCGAGGGGGTATCGACTATGATGGGTCATAGTTGGTACCCCCTTCCAATGTCGAAATTTTGACCAATGAAAAAGTAAGTTACTCGAGGGAAAGATCTTATCCATTCATGCATTCAAGGTCTGTGTACAGAATGTACATGGGAACATAAAGCTTTGAAATTCTAGGGGTAGAATCGACGTTGTTGATATTTGGGAATGCAATAAGGAATTGATCCGCAAGCACACGGATATCGGTGAGCACTTCACCCGGGAGGTTATCTAGAGTATCGTATTTATTTTTTTACCACTAGGAGAATGAGTGCATCTGACTAACCGGTCTATTACTACTAACCCTTTAGGCAACAAAGAAGACTGCAACCGTAGTCTCCTTCTAACCTTGGTAAGGATGATCTACTGTTCTATTGGGGAGGCTAACGGAATCTAGACACCACAAAGGATGTTCAACCCGTACCTATAAACCCTATCCTTCCTGCTAACGAGATATGGTCTGCAAAGGTAACTCGGAATTGTCACGTTCCTCACTACTACCACAGTCCAGCTAGTCAGGGAATATCTATGAGTACCCCAGCCTAAACACCACATTTACGCCAGCAATGATTACTCTAAACTCTACGCGAAGAGATTAAAGTAAACTCATAAACCAGAAGAACAATAAAACAAGAACTTGATCCCGCATGTACAAGCTTGGAGTAGACACTGACAGGCCGGGCTTCCTCCAATCTACACCTCCACTCTATCTCTCTCAATCTAGTAGAAACTAGAAGATCTATTTCTACTTTACATTGGTTGCTAAGCCTAAAAAGAAATATTAATTAGAGAAGAGGTTTTCCTTCGAGAGCACCCCTCAATCTCTATGATAACTTCTTTTTTCCTCCAGGGGCCAGGGGGGTCTCCTTATATAGTCCTCCTCCTCTATGCGTTTTTGGGTCGGTAGGCGAGGTGGTACTACATTATTCTTGATCCAATAGGTCGGTGGAACATCGTGTGCGAAGAGAGTCCCGAAAGACTTCCTGCAGGGGTCAGGCACCCAGGTCACTAGGGCGGGCGCCCTGGGCCTGGCCCCTTTCGGCCTCTGCTTTCTTCCCGTGGCTTCTGGAGTCTTCTAGATGGTAGAAAATCGCGCGGTGCGTTGATATCTCTATGTAATCCCGACATGTGGGCCTTTCTTCCTTATTTCCTGATAACCCCCTGCAGAAACAGATAAACAACAAAACTCGTGGAATTCTGTCAGATCAAACCCTAATTCTATGTGTTGGTTGCATATTGGTCCTTTCTCTTGTTTATCTGATAATTAAAATTGATACTTAAGAACCGTCAACAAATACCCCCATACTTAGGCTTTTACTCGTCCTCGAGAAAAGGATGGTTAAGAACAATACTTGGGGTAAAACATTCTAAAACATTCTTTATATTTGCAGGGTATTAGAATCCACTGTGTACTGTAGTCAGGGAAGTATATGATTAAGAGTAAAGATCCTTTCTTCTCAATCCTGTTACTTGGAGTTTTTGTATAATTTTGAAAGAAAGCTAGCATACCTTTTATCCTCATAGGTTCTCTCAGATTACTCATTATCTTTTATATATCTCACTGAGGCTGTTTCAATTTGCAAAAATTCTTAAGCATATTTACTTTGCATTTATTGCCAGATCAAAACGGGATCCGAGGAGGGGAATGTCATACTCTTAGATCAAAGACTTTGGAAATTAAAATCTTTGTCAACTCTTGCTGGCATATTGCTTATTAGAGGGACCATGGGCTATCATTTTTTCTCTCCCTTTTTTTTAAGTGGATACCGAGGTATCCCTAATTGTACTGCCGGACACTTGTCCATTTTTCCTACGAGGTTGTCGAGCACTTGCTCCTTTTTATTTCCTCGAAATATCTTTATTTTTGCATAGCCCATGCCTCTAATGCAATAATACTTTGGAAGAGTGAATCTTTCTGAATAAATGTCTTGATCATAGGAGCATGATAAATCTCTCAACAAGGGTCTGACTCATTTTGAACAAACTCAATACAGAGTAGATAGCTTTTATAATCATAATTAATATTTTCAGTTTTTATCAGGCATATAAAACACTGAGGATGGTAGCTAGAATTTTAAAGATTTTGAAATAAATTCTCCAAGCAACAATGATATCAAGAATAAGAAACTCTACCATCTCACATTTCACACTGTCTTAAGTAACACAGGGTTTTAAAATGATTTTATAATAATTGCAAGTTTCAGGAAATATAACAGAGTGAGATTAATCATGATTAGAAATATTTTAATCTTTTTAATTTGTCATGTCAGAAACAGTATTCTGCATAATCCAAGATATGTGTATGTGTAAAGTAAAGTGTGCAGAGTGTGTACCTGAATCGTGGAGTGGTATAGTCGGAGTGTGTTTGGCATGTTGAGGGATCTCCCCCATACTTGTTTTCTGCTTTCTTGCACAAAAAATAAAGTAGAGACACACGAGACATAATAATAATAATAATAATAATAATAATAATAATAATAATAATAATAATAATAATAATAATAATAATAATAATAATAATAATAATAATAATAATAATAATAATAATAATAATAATAATAATAATAATAATAATAATAATAATAATAATAATATTCTTTATTTATCTTGAGGCATTTATTACAAATAACTAGTAGCAAACTGATGATAGTAGTAAACTGATGATAATAGTAAACCTAAACCGAATTTAAAGATAGATGACTAAGATGCATTGCCTCAAGATCTAATCTAGATAACTTAGCGGCGCTCTAATTCCTTGATCTTCTTGTTGGCACTAGCAAGATCCTGCCTAAGGCCTAGTATGATGGTGTTGTGGTTAGAGAGCTGCCTAGTGCGGGAATTAATCGAGGATTGGAGTTCTATGATAACTCTGTCTACTCTGCGAACGTCCTCATCAATATCCATTATAGTCTTGCGACGCTTGGGAGGTGTCTCAAAAGCATTGAGAGCGTGCTTCGGGGCTGCCTTTGGAGGGATGAAACGGACTTTGGCTGCTCTAATCCCTTCGAAGTAAGGCCTTTCCTCCTCCGTAGTGTAGCGTACGCTGCTGATCTCGCCGCTCCGGTTGGTCTTGACTCCAACGACTCTCTCATTAGGTCTAGGTGGAAGGATCCTTGTGCCGGTTGGCACCTTGATGGTGGTCTTCATCTTGGATGATGATCCCTTGAGGAGTAGGGGTTGTGGCGGTGCGGTGAGAACTGGTTGAGCATGGTAGGATTGGGCGGAGCTGCGTTGGCGTAATGGCATGGCTTCTAGCTGTCGCTCTGTGTTGGCCGGGACGAGAGCACGGGCATCGGGGTCTTCCACAGGCTCCATGTTGAGGTTGAAGGGGACGACTTCCCAATCGTCGTGGAACTTCTCGGCCATTGGAGCAGCAAGGAACTAATCAAGCTCTAATTGAAGAAGAGAAGGCTTGGTGGTTTGGTGTTTGAAAACTGATGTCAGGGGTATGTTTATATAGGGGTCAAAAAGTGCCTCTAGGGGCTGTTCAGGTTGCTCCCGTCGATGTGCGTGCGAAACTTTCCATCTGAGGGATTATTCGGATTTCCTTAAGTGCATTTTCCATAACAGAGAAAGTCAGGACCGAGAGGGAACAGGAGCTGGGCGCCCGCCCACCTGATCCGGGCGCCCGCCCTCTCTCTGGCCCCTGTGTGGGCCTACTTTCTCGAGCGCGTTACTGGATGCAAAGCTATTTAGAAAAATATATATATGACCCAAAAACATGAGACTAAAAAGGTTGGGCTCTAATTCTCCATGGGAAGGTAAAAATGGACTACGTCTATTTCTTCTAATTCTTTATTGGGTTCTAAAAATAATTTAAGACGTTGACCATTTACCTTGAATAACGTACCTTCGTCATTTTGAAGTGTGATAGCTCCGTGGGATGATGAATTAATTACCTTTAATGGTCCTTCCCATTTTCTCCGGAGTTTCCCATGCCCGAAAAGCTTCACCCTGGAATTAAAAAGTAATACCTTATCTCCGGGTGTGAATTCCTTCTTCTTAATTCTCTTGTCATGCCACCTTTTGACTCTTTCTTTGTAGATCTTCGAATTGTGATATGCTTTCTCTCGCCATTCCTCCATTTCTGATAGTTGCATTCTTCTATAATCTCCAGCAACATCTTGGTCCATATTCCATCTCTTTATGGCCCAGTGTGCTTTGAACTCTAGTTCAACAGGTAGATGGCAAGTCTTCCCGTACACCAATTGGTATGGAGACATTCCAATTGGGGTCTTGTATGCTGTTCGGTATGCCCAGAGTGCATCGGGTAACTTGTCTTTCCACGCCGTTCCCATTTCATTTACTGTCTTCTGAAGAATATTCTTGATTTGTATGTTGGAAGTCTCTGCTTGGCCACTTGTCTAAGGATGATAGGGGGTAGCGATGTTGTGATGGATTCCATATTTTGATAGATATTGCTTGAAGCGTTTGTCGATGAAGTGTGCTCCTCCATCACTTATCACTACTCTGGGGACTCCAAATCTTGGAAATATAATTTCTTCAAACATCCTATTTGAACTGATGTTGTCGGCATGCTTGCAAGGTAATGCCTCTACCCACTTGGAGACATAGTCAACTGCCACCAAGATGTACTCACACTTCTTTGATGGAGGAAATGGTCCCATGTAGTCTATTCTCCAGACATCAAAGAGCTCAATCTGAAGGTTGTTGGTGAGTGGCATTGCATCCCTTGTATTTATGTTTCCGTGCCTTTGACATGGCCAAAATCTTCTGATATATTGCTTCGTGTCTTCATACATTGTAGGCCAGTAGAATCCACACTGCCAGATCTTTGAATGTGTGCGGAATGCTCCATAGTGACCTCCATATGGTGATGAATGACATCTGTCGATGATCTTCCTTCCTTCCTCAGTGGTCACACATCTCATAAGTAAGCCATCAGAGCATACTCGGAAGAGGTATGGCTCATCCCATATATGTGAACGACTTTCTTGAATAAGCTTCTTCTTGTTTGCTCCTGGTGGTACATACCCTGAAACCATAAAATTAACAATATCTGCATACCAGGGGGTCAGACCTGTTAATCTCGTAGAGCATGTCGTCCCGGAGTGAATCATTGATGGGGGTTTCCTGTGGACTCTTAAAATACATTCTAGACAAGTGATCAGCAACAGAATTTTCTACTCCCTTTTTATCTTTTATTTCTAAGTCAAATTCTTGGAGTAATAAGATCCATCTAACCAGGCGAGGTTTAGCATCTTTTTTAGTGAGCAAATATTTTAGTGCAGCATGATCAGTGTAAACAATTATTTTAGCTCCAACTAAATAAGATCTAAATTTATCAATGGCAAAGACAACAGCCAGAAGCTCTTTTTTAGTGGTTGCATAATTAAGTTGAGCTCCTGTCAAAGTTTTACTGGCATAAGAAATTGCATGATGCTTCTTATTTTTAGTTTGTGCCAAAACTGCCCCCACAGCATAATCACTGGCATCACACATAATTTAAAAAGGCAACGACCAATCTGGGGGTTGAATGATTGGTGCAGAGATGAGTGCTTTCTTTAATAAATTAAAAGATGTTAGACATGCATCATCAAATTCGAAAGGAGCATCCTTGGCTAGCAAAAGAGTAAGTGGTCTAGCAATAAATGAAAAATCTTTTATGAATCTACGATAAAAACCAGCATGGCCAAGAAAGCTTCGAATTCCTTTTATATTCACAGGTGGAGGTAGTTGTTTAATTACTTCAATTTTAGCTTTATCTACCTCAATACCTCTTCCAGACACTAAGTGTCCCAGCACTATTCCTTCCCTAACCATAAAATGGCATTTTTCCCAATTAAGGACTAAGTGCTTTTCTTCACATCTTTGCAAAACCTTGTCTAAGTTTTCAAGACAACTATCAAAAGTTTTTCCATAAACAGAAAAATCATCCATGAAAACTTCCATAATCTCTTCAATCATATCAGAAAATATAGACATCATGCATCTTTGAAAAGAAGCTGGTGCATTACATAACCCGAAAGACATTCTACAGTAAGCATAAGTTCCATATGGGCATGTAAAAGTGGTTTTGCTTTGATCATCAGGATGGATCGGGATTTGGTGATACCCTGAATATCCATCTAAGAAACAGAAGAATGAATGGTTTACTAACTGCTCTAACATCTCATCTATGAAAGGTAAAGGAAAGTGATCCTTTCTCGTGGCTTTGTTTAGTTGTCTATAGTCTATGCACATCGCCATCCTGTGACGGTGCGTTGCGGAATTAGCTCATTCTTTTCATTCATAATAACAGTCATGCCTCTCTATTTAGGCACAACTTGTACTGGGCTTACCCACTCACTGGGCGGCACAGGATATATAATCCCTGCATGTAGCAACTTTATAACTTCCTTTTCAACTACCTCTCTCATAGTGTTATTAAGTCTACGTTGGGGTTCTCGAGAAGGTGAAACAGAAGGATATGTTGGAATACGATGGGTACAAATCATAGGACTAATTCCTGTAAGATCTTGGAGTGAGCTGCCAAAAACTGAGTGATGTTTCTCAAGAGTAGTCATTAATCGCAGAGTTTGGTCCTGAGTGAGTTTATCGCTAATGATCACAGGAAACTCTGGATTATTGTTTAAAAAAGCATAGGTAAGACCGGGTGGTAAAGTTTTAAGCTCTATGGGGGGTCTAGATGTTCCTGCAAACTCATCTAAGGGTTCAAGTTCAGAAGGTTCAAGCTCTAGAGATGCAGCCTTTACCTCCTCATAGGATCAGGCAAAAGATATGATTCGGCCTTATTGTTTAAGGAGTGTGAAATTGTTATTGGGAATTTAAAGGCTTTTCCAAAAGAAATGTGTAGCTTTCCAGTATGACCTTCGTAAAGGAATCTTCTAAAAGGTTGTCCTATCAACAGGTCAAAGTCCCATGTATCAAAGATATAGAAGTTCAAATGAACCATGGAGCCTTCTACCGTAAGAGGTAGGACATTAATAATTCCAAGACTGGGGACTAATCGTCCCGAAGATTCCTTTATGACCTTTGTTGTGGGAGTTAAGACAATATTTTTAAATAGTTTAAGTGCAAAAGATTCAGACATGATGTTGATCCCCACAACAGGATTATAGAGAGCATTAAATCGATCAGAATTATAAGCACAGCATATAGTTATAGAGGGTGTGTCCAAACGGATCACATCAGAGGAAAGCTCTGATTCCTCCAACCATTCGCTACTCATGACTAAGATAAGCTCTCTTAATTGATATTCACTTAGCAAATAAATGCTAAACTGGCCGTCTTGGGGTTTGTCAATAGAATGGTAGTTTGAAATGTTTCCAAAATCGGCAAAAAGATCGGATTCTATATCCAGCATGAAGTCCGGTGGTGGAATTTCTTCCTCTTGTGGCTCAGAACTTGGGATAGCTAAAGTAGATGAAGAATTTGACAGAGTGTCTACTTCGGCTTCGTAGGTTTCATCATGAAGGGTATTATCCATCTCAACTTCTAGGATTCTATCTAGGATCACTCTAGCTTCATCAGTAGGGATGCGAAAGAAAGAACCTCTAGACATTGTGTGTAGCATTTGTTTGTATTTTTTCTGAAGACCTCGAAAAAAGTGAAATAAAAGAACAGGGTCTTCAAGATTAAGGTTTGGACCAGATTCTAAAAGATCAGAAAAACGTTTCCAGGATTTTCCCAAAGTTTCATTATCTTTTTGTTTAAAAGATAGGACTTCGAGTGTAAGGTTGGCTATACGGTCGAGGGAATAGAAATCTAGACAAAAGTTGGCTCGTAAAACTCCCCATTCACCTTGTTGTTGACTTACCTTCTGACTGTACCATTGTCTAGCTTCTCCCCTTAAAGAAAAAGGAAAATGCTTCCAACGTAAAGTTTTATCAGAAATGCCTTCAATGCGAAGACAATCACATGTTTGCTCAAAATCTCTAATATGAAGGTAAGGGTTTTCGTCTTCCTTTCCCGAAAAAGATAGGTTTTGAATCATGGCAATCAACCTAGAACTTAACTTATACTGGGATGTTTGGATAGGCTATGATGATTCCCATGGTAAAAGGTCAGTTACTGAAGGGATTGCAGATTCATGGATCGATTTAAAATTTTGGTTTTCCATAAGGTAAGAAGAAAATAAATAAAGAATATAAAAGATAATAAAAGATAAAAGTATAGATACAAGCTAGTAGTAAGACTCAAGGTTATCTCAGCAAACCGTCTTTCTCCCCGGCAACGGTGCCAGAAATGCTTGTTGATATTTGGGAACACAATAAGGAATTGATCCGCAAGCGCACGGATATCGGTGAGCACTTCACCCGGGAGGTTATCCAGAGTATCGTATTTATTTTTTTACCACTAGGAGAAAGAGTGCATCTGACTAACCGGTCTATTACTACTAACCCTTTAGGCAACAAAGAATGTCTCTCGATGTGAGTGATAAATAGAGAAGACTGCAACCGTAGTCTCCTTCTAACCTTGGTAAGGATGATCTACTGTTCTATTGGGGAGGCTAACGGAATCTAGACACCACAAATGATGTTCAACCCGCACCTATAAACCCTATCCTTCCTGCTAACGAGATATGGTCTGCAAAGGTAACTCGGAATTGTCACGTTCCTCACTACTACCACAGTCCAGCTAGTTTGGGAATATCTATGAGTACCCCAGCCTAAACACCACATTTACGTCAGCAATGATTACTCTAAACTCTACGCGAAGAGATTAAAGTAAACTCATAAACCAGAAGAACAATAAAACAAGAACTTACTAGAATTTAGAAGTCGAAATACTGAAGAATCCTAGGAGCAAGCTTTGGGTTGGGAGAACTTGATCCCGCAGGTACAAGCTTGGAGTAGACAACGACAGGCCGGGCTTCCTCCAATCTACACCTCCACTCTATCTCTCTCAATCTAGTAGAAACTAGAAGATCTATTTCTACTTTAAATTGGTTGCTAAGCCTAAAAAGAAATATTAATTAGAGAGGAGGTTTTCCTTCGAGGGCACCCCTCAATCTCTATGATAACTTCTATTTTCCTCCAGGGGCCAGGGGGGTCTCCTTATATAGTCCTCCTCCTCTATGCGTTTTTGGGTCGGTAGGCGGGGTGGTACTACGTTATTTTTGATCCAATAGGTCGGTGGAACATCGTGTGCGAAGAGAGTCCCGAAAGACTTCCAGCAGGGGGCGGGCGCCCAGGTCACCAGGGCGGGCGCCCTGGGCCGGGCCCCTTTCGGCCTCTGCTTTCTTCCCGTGGCTTCTGGAGTCTTCTAGATGGTAGAAAATCGTGCGGTGCGTTGATATCTCTATGTAATCCCGACATGTGGGCCTTTCTTCCTAATTTCCTGATAACCCCCTGCAGAAACAGATAAACAACAAAACTCGTGGAATTCTGTCAGATCAAACCCTAATTCTAGGTGTTGGTTGCATATTGGTCCTTTCTCTTATTTATCTGATAATTAAAATTGATACTTAAGAACCGTCAACAGACGTAGCTGTTCGATGTTCCACGCGTTGGTTAAGACTGCCCCTTTTTCGTCCGCGAGCTTGTATGTCCCTGGCTTCAGGACTTCGGCCACCATGTATGGGCCCTCCCAGGGTGGAGTTAGTTTGTGGCGCCCTTGGTTGCTTTGCCACCGTCGTAGGACAAGGTCGTCCACGTTCAGATGTCTCTTGCGCACGTGCTTGTCATGGTAGCGTTGAAGCTTCTGCTGGTATCTGGCGGAGTTGAGGAGGGCCATGTCTTGGGCTTCTTCGAGCTGGTCGACCGCGTTCTCTCGAGTCTCCTTGTTTGTCTACTCGTTGTAGGCTTTGAGTCAAGGAGACCCATACTCGAGGTCTGTTGGAAGCACGGCCTCGGAGCCATAGACCATGAAGAATGGGGTATATTTCGTGGCCCTGCTAGGCGTCGTCCTTAATCTCCATAGGACCGAAGAGAGCTCTTCGATCTATTTCTTGCCGAATTTCTTCAACCGGTTATAGATTCTTGGTTTGAGCCCCTACAAGATCATGTATTTGGCACGCTCGACCTGGCCGTTAGTTCGAGGGTGGGCCACTGCGGACCAGTTCACACGGATGTGATGCCGGTCGCAGAAGTCCAAGAACTTTTTGCCGGTGAACTGAGTGCCGTTGTCGATGATGATGACGTTGGGAATCCCAAACCGGTGGATGATGTCGGTGAAGAAAAGGACGGCCTGCTCGGAGTGGATGTTCGTGATGGGTCGAGCCTCGATCCATTTGGAGAATTTGTCGATGGCCATCAGCAAATGGGTGTATCCTCCTGCTGCCTTCTGTAGAGGTCCTACTAGGTCGAGCCCCCACACCGTGAACGGCCACGTGATGGGGATCATCTGGAGAGCGTGGGTGGGAAGATGCGTCTGCTTGGCGTAAAATTGGCACCCATGGCATGAGCGTACGAGCTCGATGGCGTCAGCTACGGCCGTTGGCCAGTAGAAGCCATGTCAGAAAGCGTTCCCTACGAGGGTCCGCGGAGCAGCGTGGTGGCCACAAGCCCCCGAGAGTAGATCCTCGAGGAGCTTTCGGCCTTCTTCTATGGTGATGCAGCGCTGCAAAATTCCCGTCGGGCTTCATCGGTATAGTTCATTATTGTCGCCGTAGATTACATATGATTTGGCTCGTCGAGCGATACGACGGGCCTCGGATCGATCCTCTGGTAACTCACATCGAATCAGGCAATCAAGGAACGGCGTGCGCCAGTCAAACGGTCGACCGGGCCGCTGTTCCACCTCCATTACCTCGGCAGCCGCTATTAGCGCTTCGATGGTGTCGGTTTGTTGGAGGGCGGCGGTTTCGACGGATGGCTCGTGCAGATCTCTTGAGAACGCGTCGGGCGGGACCGTACCTCGAGTCGAGGCGAGCTTGGCGAGTTCGTCGGCTGCCTCGTTGTAGCGTCGGGCGACGTGGACGAGCTCGAGACCGTGGAACTTGTCCTCAAGTCGACGTACCTCCTTGCAGTACGCCTCCATTTTTGGGTTGTGGCAGTTGGTGGCCTTCATCACTTGGTCGATGACGAGTTGGGAGTCGCCTCGAACGTCGAGGCGTCGAACTCCTAGCTCGATGGCGATCTTCAGACCGTTGACAAGGGCCTCGTACTCCGCGACGTTGTTGGATGCAGCAAAGTGTATTCTGATGACGTACCTCATATGAACGCCGAGGGGTGAGATGAATAGGAGGCCCACCCCGGCTCCTGCCTTCATGAGAGACCCGTCGAAATACATCGTCCATAGTTCCGCTTGAACTTGAGCCGTGGGGAGCTGGGAGTCCGTCCACTCCGCGATGAAATCCACCAGAGCTTGAGACTTGATGGCTTTGCGGGGCGCATAAGTGAGGGTCTCACTCATGAGCTCGATCGACCATTTGGCGATTCTTCCCATGGCCTCCCGACTTTGGATGATCTCACCCAAGGGGAAGGATGAGACCACCGTGATAGGGTGGCCGAGGAAGAAATGTTGCAGCTTGCATCGGCCGAGGATCACCGCGTAGATTAGCTTCTGGATCTGCGGGTATCATGCCTTGGTCTCTAAGAGTACCTCGCTGACGAAATAGACCGGCCGCTGGACTGGCAGCCCATGCCCCTCTTCCTGCCTCTCGACCACCACTGTCGCACTGACGACCTGGGTCGTCGAGGCAACGTACAGAAGCAGAGGTTCTGTGGGTTGAGGCGGGACCAGGACCGGAGCAGAGGTCAGCGTTTTCTTCAAGTTATAGAGGGCTTCCTCAGCTTCGGGGGTCCAAGAGAAGCGCTCGGCTTTTTTCAGGAGCCGATACAGCGGCAACGCCTTCTCCCCCAACCTTGAGATAAAATGGCTTAGCACCGCTAAACATCCCGTGACCTTTTGCACTCCCTTGACATCTCAGATCGGCCCCATTCTCGTAATGGCAGAGACTTTCTTGGGATTGTCCTCGATGATACGTTGGGAAACTATGTAACCTAGGAGCATGCCTCGAGGTACGCCAAAGACGCACTTCTCGGGGTTGAGCTTGATCTTGTTGGCACGTAAGCAACTGAAAGCGATCTCGAGGTCCTAAATCAGGTTGCCTTGTTTCTTTGACTTGACGATGATGTCGTCGACGTATGCCTCGACCGTCGACCCTATATGTTTGCCAAACATGTGGAGCATGCATCGCTGGTATGTTGCTCCCGTGTTTCGGAGCCCGAACGGCATGGTTACATAACAGTACATCCCAAAAGGCGTGATGAAAGATGTCACGAGCTGGTCGGACTCTTTCATTATTTGATGGTAACCAGAATATGCATCAAGGAAAGAAAGGGTTTCGCATCCCGCAGTAGAATCAACAATTTGATCGATACGTGGTAATGGAAAGGGAATTTTCGGACATGCTTTATTTAAACTAGTATAATCGACATACACCATCATTTTCATATTCTTTTTCTTAACTAGTACAGGGTTTGCTAACCAGTCGGGATGGTGAACCTCCTTGATGAATCCGGCCGTCAAAAGCTTGTGGATCTCCTCGCCAACGATCTTGCGTTTCTCCTCATCGAAGCGACGCAATCGTTGTTTCACTGGCTTGGAACCGGCTCGAATTTCCATGGAGTGCTCGGCGACTTCCCTCGGTATGCCTGGCATGTCCGAGGGACTCCATGCAAACATGTCGGCGTTTGCACGGAGAAAGTCGACGAGCACGGCTTCCTATTTGGGGTCGAGGTCGGCGCTGATCGTCAGCACCTTGCCGTTGGAGTTGTTGGGGTCGAGTGGGATCTTCTTCGTTACTTCTGCCGGCTCGAAGCTGCCCGCGTGACGCTTGGGCTCTGGAGCCTCTGCGGCTAGGGCTTCGAGCTTTGAGGCGAGCTCGGTGGAGCTCTCGACAGCTTCCCCATACTCGACGCACTCGATGTCACACTCGTACGCATGCTCGTAGGAGGAGCTGACGGTGATAACCCCCTTTGGCCCGGGCATCTTCAGCTTTAGGTAGGTGTAGTTGGGGATAGCCATAAACTTGGCATAGCCCGGGCGCCTGATGATGGCGTGGTACGTGCCTCGGAATCCCACCACCTCAAATGTGAGGGTCTCCTTTCTGAAATTGGCCGCCGTACCGAAGCAGACCGGCAAGTCGATTCGACCTACCGGCAACGCCTTCTTTCCTGGTACGACACCATGGAATCCGCCGGCGCTTGGTTGGAGCTGCGCCCTGTTGATGCTGAGAAGGTCGAGGGTCTCGAGGTAGATGATGTTCAGGCTGCTGCCGCCGTCCATCAGCACCTTCGAGAGTCTAGTGTTGACGATGATGGGGTCGACGACGAGCGGGTATACTCCAGGGGCGACTACCTTGTCGGGGTGGTCGTCTCGATCGAAGGTGATGGGGGTGCTTGACCAGCTGAGGTACTGGGGCACTGCCATCCTTGCCACAAAGACCTCGCGGCACTCCCTCTTGCGTTGCCTTGCGGTTAGTTGCGTCGAGGGTCCACCGTAGATCGTGTAGCAGTCGTGGACGGCTGGGAAACCTTTGTTGTCTTTGTCGTCCCCCTTGTCGCTGTTCTTCTCTTTCTTCTAGTCGTCCTTCTTAAACCCCAGGCCGTCGAAGTGCTTCTTCAGCATACGGCAGTCCTCGAGCTTGTGGTTTGCCCCTCCCTTATGATAAGGGCAGGGCTCCTTTAGCATTTTGTCGAAGATAGCCCCCTCTGGGGGTCCTCGAGGCCTTTTGCGCTCCATGGTGGCGATGAGATCGTCGTCGAGGGCTTCTCGCTGGAACAGTCGTGCTTTCTTCTTCTTTTTGTTCTTCATGGGTCCTTGACTGGGGCCCTCATCATCATCGGCGGGCGACTTGCCTTTACCTCATTCGCAACTGAAGAAGGCGCCGACCGCTTCTTCCCCTGCAGCGTAGTTTGCCACTACATCCATCAGCTCGTCGATGGTCTGAGGATGATTCCAGCCTAACTCCCGCACCAAATCTCGACTGGTGGTGCCTGAGACAAAGGCCAGGATGACGTCGTGGTCCGGGATGTGCGGCAGCTCGGTGCGCTGCTTCGAGAAGCATCAAGCATACTGTCAGAGAGTTTCTCCTGACTTCTGCTTGCACTTGCTGAGGTCCCACGAGTTGTCGGGCCGTATGTAGGTCCCTTTGAAGTTGCCCTCGAATACTCTGACCAAATCGACCCAATCGTGGATTTGATTGGCCGGGAGTTCCTCGAGCCATCTGCGGGCGGTGTCGGAGAGAAAAAGCGGCAACTGCCGGATGATGGCTCGATCATCCCCTCGAGCGCCTCCCAACTGACAGGCTAACTGGAAGTCTGCCAACCATAGCTCTGGCTTGGTCTCACCGTTGTATTTAGCGATGCTGGTCGGGGGTCGAAACGGGCTGGGCAGCGGCGTGCTACGGATTGCTCTGCAGAACACCCGAGGGCCCGGCGGTTTCGGGGCTATCCGGTCCTCGTCGCTGTCGTATCTCCCACCGCGGTGGGTGCTGTATCCGCGCTCTTCTACGTCCCCATATCGACGGCGACGATTCTTGTCGATGTCACGTCGTGCGTCGTGTCGTCGTTGGTTGTCGACGGGGTGGTGGAGGACGAGTGCTGTCTTTTTCCCTCGAGGGGGCAGCTGCTGATGGACCGACACCTCCTTTTCGTTCTGGGCCGGCTCCTCACGCTTCCCCGTGGCTGCTCCTTGACGTCGAGAGGCTGAGCTCTCGGCCTGCTAAACTGCCGCCACTTGGAGCAGAGTCTGCACCTCGTCTCGAATGCGTCGAGCTTGGGAGTTCGACGGTTTGGGCATATTGTGTAGCAGCATTGTTGCCGCCACAATGTTCTGACCTGCTCGAGGAAAACGGTTGACGGGCTACTCAGGCTCCCCGTCTCCAACGATCTGTCGATGTACTTCTCGAGCCCGTCTGCGAACACTTCCGCCAGGCGGGTATGGCTGGTCCTGCTCGAGGATCTGCTCAAGCAGGACAAGGCGCTCGCGATCTTCGTCGAGCTTCGCTTTGAGCTCTCGTAACTGCGCAAATTGCGCGGCTCTGTCTTCTTGCGGAGGGTGGTCGACTTGACCATCGTTTCCAGGCATCCTAGGGACCTCCCTTGCTGCAGGGGCTCGACAGCCAGCAACGGCGTCTTGCGTTTCGTCGGTGGTTTCTACACCCCCGTCGATGTTGAAGCATTCCGGAGTAGGGTCGTAGCTGTCGGATTCAGAGTTGGAGTCCGGCTCGGCGGTGTAGAAGCATCCGCGCCCCTCCTCCAGCAGCCGTTGCCTTAAGGAGGTGATCGTGTATCACCTAGGTGTTGACGGTCCTTAAGTATCAAATTTAATTATCAAATAAATAAAGAAAAGGATCCAAATGAAATCAACATCCAGACTTAGGGTTTTATCTGACAGAATTCCACGAGTTTTGGTGTTTGTCTATTTCTGTAGGGGGTTATCAGGAAATATGGAAGAAAGGCCCACATGTCAGGATTACGTAAAGATATTAACGTGCTGCGCAATTATCTTACATCTAGAAGACTCCAGAAGCCACGAGACCGAAGCGGAGGCGAAACGGGGCCAGAGGCAGGGCGCCCGCCCTGTCCTACTGGGCGCCCGCCCACCTCCTGTGTCCAATCAGGACTCTGCTTTGCGGGAGATCTCCACCGACCTAAAGGATAAATCTAAACCATACAATCTATGTCGGTTTGATCCAATGGCCCATATTCACTTGAAGGGACTATAAAACCAGACCCCCTGGCCCCTGGAGGAGAGAGCCTCTCAACCCTAATTCATTGTTCCATCAAGGGAGAAGAAGCCTCTGATCAAGATTAGAGCCACCACATCAATTAGACATCTAGATTAGCATAGCTACATAGAATTAGTGTAACACCCCAGTGTTATGGTTGCATCAAACATGTGCATAGCATGGGCATCATCATTTATTCAAAGCATCCATGATCATCATCTATCTTGGGACATGGCATCCTTTGCAAAAATGTGTTTTAAATGGCTTAGATAGGCCTCCTATGCTTATGTTTGAGTGAACAATGCTTGTGTTTGTGCTTAATGCCTTGGTAAATAGCTTATCTATGCTTAACTTATTCTTGGGAGCAATGTTCATGTTGATCACTTCTCCAAAATAATCACTTAAGTCTTACTTATGCAAATAGGCCCTAGAAACCTCTTTTGCTTAGGCTTTTAAAAAGTGTTTCATAAAATGTTTGCATGTCAAAACTTCCTACAGCAAAGTTGTAGCAAATTTTATAAGGAACAAAAGTTGTTTTATGGCCATCTCATGAAAATGATCACAAATAGCTCAAAAGTGGCCCACAAGGCAGTTTTGGGGCTGTTTTCCACACTTGGAAAATTTTCTAAGTCCCCGGGTGGTTTGCAGTTTGCGTGATCGATTTTGGGAACTCTATATCTTTCAATCCAGGCCGATCTAGTCTTTGCTCTAGTTGACAAAGTTGTAGATCTCGTCTAGTACTCCAAGTTTGTCAACTACGCCATCTCCTAATTCGCTCTGGTTTGGGAGATAATCACCGGTGAAGTCGCTCTGTCAGTCGGTCGATGCACTGTCTGAATCGACTTGGACCTCGTCGACGTGGCCGACCGCCGGCAGCGCTCCGTCGCCATTTGGCGCCCGTACGCCGTTCCTGGCCCCGCCTGTCAGCCCTCGTCGCGTGCATGACCACCACGGCGACGCCCCGAGCGCGTGGACGCGTCCATTTCGCTCTGCCTCGCCCTCTCTCGCCTGAACCTCGCCCGCAGCGAGCTCTCCGCCGCGAGCTCACTCCGGCGAGCTCGTGTGCGCTCCTCTCTGCGTTTCCGTCCACCAAACTCCACCCAAAGCTCCGCCGTGAGCCGCTCTCCAAGCTCCACCCTCTAACTCGCCGAGAAACCCACCGGTGAGCCGACATTTCTTTCTTCCCCCAAATCGGTCCGCCGTGACCCTCTTCTCCGGCGAACTCAATGCCGAGCGTGGTGAGGCTTCTCACCGTCTTTGGTTAGGTCCTAGAGGTAGCTTAGGTCCTTAGCGAGCTTTTGCGCCACCTGGTGGACGCTCTACCGGGTTCTCCGTCGCCGGACACGGTGCGCAGCGCCGCCGTGCTTCCGCCGGAGTTGGGTGCTCCCGTGGCCAGCGCTTTCCACGGGGATCCAGGCCAAGCCGTGTACCTAGGAAGCTTCGCCCTAGTCTGCTGGTGCTGTAGAGGGCTTTAGGTCACGCTCTACCGACCTGAGGGCTCCGGCGTAACGCCGAGCACCTCCGCCGAGCCGCCATTGCCGACGGTGAGTCCCTTCCGGTGGCTCCGCCGTGGCAAAAGTGGGGTCAATCGAGTCGTTAGGGTGTGGGGATCACGTTGATGCCCTGGGTTTGGCCGGAGACCTCGCCGTCGCGGAGAAATCGCCGGCGAAGATCACCTCGGCCGCGAGGAAGAAGAGCCTGACGGGTGGGACCCCCTGTCAGCGACTCTCTCTTTCCCTCCTTTTCTTTTATTCAAAATCCTGATTTTTGGCTTTCTTGCAAAAATCATATCTCCTGTTTCTGAGATCCAAAAATTGTGAAACAAATTTTGTGTTGTTTCTTGAGATGGCTAGTATTTAACAAAAATATAAAATGAATCATGTTTTCTGAGAAATTATTTATTAAGGATTTAATCTTGTTATTCATGGATAAATGCATATCTCTGGTTTTACTGATTAGTTTGCTCTGAAATTTTTATAGTGGTCTTTGCATGGCATTAGAGTGCTCTGATAATTATTTCATGATTTTTGGAGCACTGCAGTTGTGACATGTAATTTGTGTTTGAAATATGGCTTGTTTCTTTAATTAAATCATATAAAATAATTGGTGCTTATGCTGGTGTTCTACTTTGGTAGTAAACTTGTTTATGGTATTCCTAAGATGCAAATAATCTGAAATCTGTTGTTTGACACCATATGAGTCATGTCTATGAATTTGTGAAATAAATGCCTTGATACATGTTAAATGCATATCTTTAAATTGGCATGTGCAATGGTCCTGAAATTTTTATGGTGTTGATCTGATGTTATACTTGTGCCTCTGTAATTTTTGTAGATTTTTCTGAGCACTTTAACTAATATCTTGTAAATATGCCTTACCTAAAATTAATTAATAAATGCCTTGTTAAGTAATTGTTTTGGGGTTTTCAACTGATGATCTGGTGACCTTGTAATATGTTTGTGCCCATGAGTCTTATGGTTGGCTTAGTTTGTGTTTTGATCATGTCATTAAATAATTAACTATAGGGTTAAATGCTGTCTGGACAGCAAGTGAATAATTTAACTTTGCTTAATGATAATTTGACTTTCTGTGAAACTTGTATAAAACAAAGTTGTTCTAAACTTGTTGAACTAACTGTGGTTCAAATTTGAGGTCATTTGGCCAAGTAGTTTAAAAGTTACAGCTGTTCCAAGTTAGGTTCCAGAAATAGGGGTTCTCTGTTTTTCTGGGACAGAACCTGGAACTTTGTTAAAATGACTAGTTTAATGTTTGAATCTTGCTGTCATGTTTAAAGATGAGTTGTAGATAATTTCCTAAGCTTTTCAGAATGTCCTTACTCATGTTTGTTGGACCTGTCTATCTATACTTATGATTTATTTACTGAGCATACTTGTTTTATGTTGCTTGCTGCTTTAGTGCCATGATAGGTTTTGGGTTATGTTAACTTGTTTATTCTTGTGAGTTAGTATAACTCTTGTTCCGTAAATGAGTGTCCAGTGAGTTGCTTGTGCTATTAAGCATTTATCTGTAGCATGTGCACTTTCTCATTCATCGAGCATGCAATAGGTGCACCGGACGTGGCAGTTTCCTTCGAGCTCCAAGCGAACCCCGAAGGCCAGGAAGGCAGCCAGGAGGTGGAGGTCCAGCAAGTCGGACTCGAGGAGCCCGAAGAAGAAGTTGAGTGCCCAAGTCACGAGCCGGCATCGTTCGTGAAAGGCAAGCCCCGGAGCATTTTAAGCCTCCTCTATTTTCGAAAGTTTACTAAATACGTTATATCTATTGATGCATTACGTATAGGAGTTGTGATGAAACTGTTGCTGCATTCTACTCTATCCTTGTCCAGATAACTTACCCTCCCTGGTTGTAGAGTTAGGTTCGAGTAGCAGCTTAGCTATGTTTTAATCGGTAGAAGTCGGGTGATATCCTGTCATCCGCGCGATATAGGGTTGTGTCGGGTCGCGATGGTCTATATGTGCTATCGTGGATGGAACCTGGTTAATTTGACTTAAGCCGGGCGGAGTTTTGCAAGTGTGTAGTAACTCCGTCTGTGGCAGCTAAGGACCGATCGTTGTACGTCCTCTTGTCATGTTGAACGCATGCCTGACACTTAGTTGGCCGGATAACTCGTTCCGACCGCGAAGCCGAGTAGTATGACTCAGGCCGGAAGACCGGCAAGTATAAAGTGCGCACTACCGGAGGAAGTGCGGTGTGCGGGGGACCATTGGCGTAAGTCCAAAGGCAGGTGAGTTAAAATTCCTGACCTCCCTGGCAGAGTGGTAGCCCTGGGAGTGCGGCGCTGATCGGAGCCGCGATTTCTGAGTCGTACCAAAGGTGACCCTTTGGCTCTCCGGCAGGGGATGCTTGGGTGAGTGCTAGGAATAAACCTCCAGCTGGATAGGAATTCGATTCGAATCGCCGTCTCTCCCGGTTAGTGAGAACTTGACAGAGCAGCGGCAAACGTAGCATTCACTAATGAACTTGGTTCATGATAATGCTGATAGCAAGAAGAATATATGATGAAAATTGATATGGTTACTATTGTTTGTAATAATCAAATGATGTGTTGTAGTACAGGTGCTAATCTAGTGGTAGGCTGATGATAAATAAATTTGATGCTCTTAAAATGATTTAGTTGTAAGTTAAGCTTTTGACAAAAGGTGAGTCAACCAGCTCCACTTAAAAATTCAGCCTTGCATGATCCTTGGTGTCTTTTATGTTTTCCTAGACGGGTAAGTCTAGCTGAGTACATCCTCGTACTCAGGGTTTACTCCCATCTGTTGCAGATGATATCTTCTATGACGGTTTCTGCAAGACCTGTCTCCATCCTGCTGGGGATGAGGACTAACCGTTGGGCACGGTTCTCTAATCTTCTCGTCTATGATGCTTTTGGAAGGATGACCTAGACTCTGGCAGTAACAAACTTGTGAACTGAACTTTGAACAAGTGTGTGTACTTATTTTGCTTCCGCTACTTCGAACATGTGTTGTAATAACTTAATACTCCGATGTGGTGCCGCTTCGACGGCAACGAATGACTATGTAACAATTGTTGTGTTTATGTTGAACTATTACGATCTTGGTTTGTTGCGAGTTGGTTTGAAGTCCTTCGTGATTTCGATTGACTACCGGGATTATATGGGCTCAAGTCTAGAAACGTGATTGCTTGACGATCGTTTCTGCACTTGAACTCTTATAATTTGGTCGGTTCTGTGACAGCTGGCATCGGAGCAAGTTCAGCATTATAAATGCAGCGTTTGCGTATTTAAAACAAAAGAATTTTTAAATAAAATGGTGTAAAACAAATAACTAAGTTCTGCCAGTGGTCGAATCCTCCTTGCCCATATAAGGACTCTAGGTGGCTATATAAGGTACTAACTTGGGGGGGTTTTATTTATGCATCTTCGGCAGTACTCAGGTATGGATGTGTGATGACCGCACTATGCTACCCTGTGGTCTAATGGTGGAGGTAGCCTTCATATGTGAATTAGCCACATATGTCGCTAGATTTAAATTATGCAACGTCGCACCTACGCTCAGGTAAGTGTGAGCTGTGAGAGCATGATCGTCCAAACGGCGGTCTAGGGGAGTGTTCGCGGTGGTTTTCTGGAGTGGTTACATGTCGAAACCATGGAACCACGAAAGAAACTTAATTGGGGAGTATATTAATTTCTCGGGTAGTTGTGGTGTCATTGTTGGGGCATGTTGGGCATGTCGAAGCAATGAGCACTTAGTTTACTGCTTTCTTGAGTGATATATTGGGAACTGTTGGGCTGAAATGAAGTTTCTGCAGGTACTCTAACAGCGCACGTGTAAACCGATAGTTACCGTATCGAGAGACGAATGTATGCCACCGTATATCCGTTAGAATATTAATTTTCTCAGTTTGTGAGGACGTACGGTTCGTGCATGCATCATGTCGCATTCATACATACATTCTGTCCGCTTCTTCCCTTACAATGTCGTCCCTTTTTAAAATAATTAAAATGTTGCTTCAACTGATCCTCTTTTACCCATGGCATTCCTATTCCTTTCCACAGATGGACGCACCCGCTTTGCCTCGTCCCAGTGACACTTTCTTGCACGAGTTTGGCACTCCTACCCTGCTCTGGAGAGTGTTACGGACTGTTGGGTATACTGAGCCACCTCAGTATTCTTGGTGGGAGAGGGAGAGCACAGGAGGGATCCAGTGGTTTGCTGTGCAGGGAGTTGTCCCTCCACATGGGGACAAGCCTGCATGGACAGGCTGGACGTGCAGCTCAGATGGGCAGACTCCTTGGGAGGCAGCTCAGGTTGCAGCCCAGACTATCCTGCTCGACATCTGTCAGAGGTGTGGTGACGAGCTGACAGGAGGACCAGCGGCCTCCATTCCTAGTGCTGACCCAGCAGCTGCGGAGTGGAAACAGGCTGATGGTTGTGCTTTGGTTCGATGCAGAGGAGAGAGAGCTGAGAGCTCTAGTCCTGCTATGAGTGCTATGATGGCTGTACTCAAGCTGATCAGTCAGCGAGAGGGCACCTATGCACAGGTGATGGTGGCTGTTCACAGGGCCCAGGAGATGCAGCGGAAGGCTAAAAAGCGTGCTCGCAAGTTTCGCAAGCAAGCTAGACTCCTGGAGCAAACCCAGAAGGACCGCAATGACTGGGAGGACATAGCGGAGTACCGTAGACAGCAGTGGGTGAAGGCCATCAGGGAGAGAGATCATAAGCAGGATCAGATGAGCCAGTTAGCTCGAGAGAGGGAGACCTTGCAGGAGCGCTTGGTGCAGCTCACCCGTGAGAGGGATACTGCACTCCGCGTGTCGGAGAACAGGCGCCGAGCGTGGGAGATGCACCGAGTTCAGTCGCTTGAGCGGGAGAACTATCTACAGGGTCAGATTGAGGCTGGTCTTGTGGAGATTCACCGTCTCAACAACTTGCTACACCCTATTCCTCGCCCTATACCCGTGTATCCAGAGGTGGGACCTCAGGTGATTGTGGCCGATGATGATGGTATGGAGGTTGATGGACCAGCAGCGGCTGCACCACCTTTACACGAGGACGTGGAGGACGAGGAGCTTGAGCCGGTTAGCGACGAGGATGGAGAGGCGATCTTTGACGCTGACTCGGACGACGAGCCTGGAGTGTAGGGAGTAGTGAGTAGTTGTTGCCAGGATCTTTTGTTGTATGCCAGTCGGTTGTGGTGCTTTTGTAACCATGTTGTAATCCGAAACTTTGACCTTGACTCATGGCATGTACTGAAAGGGTGTAATAACTTCATGGACCCCATGTGCAGTCTTTATGATCGTTATGTTATGCCGATGTTTTCCGTTGTGGTGCGTATTGCGGATATCTATGTCATGTGTTGGATTGGTGATGTTGTTTTGTGGAATGGAATTGTTGTGCCTTTCTGTAAAGCTATTCTCTCGAATACTTTCAGGCATAAATATAAGTTCTTCTACGGCAAATCTTGTCATCATCAATGCTCACTGACTGTGTCTTTTCAGATGTCTCGTGGCACCCGAGGTGCGGAACAGCGTGCAAACATGAACCCACCACCTCCTCCTCCACTACCAAATCCAGCTGAGCTGATGCAAATGATGGTGGAAAATCAGAGGATGCTCACTGAAACCATCAATCGGATGGCAAATCAGGGTGGCCGTAATGCACAGGAAGGGCCAGCTCCTAACCAGTACAGTAGCTTCAAGGACATCATGGATACGAAGCCCCCACCTTTCAGGGAAGCTGAAGAACCCCTTCAAGCTGAAGAGTGGCTGAATACGGTGGAACAAAAGTTTCGCCTACTTCGGTTGACTGAAAGTTTGAAGGCAGAGTATGCAGCTCATCAACTGCAAGGACCGGCAGGCATCTGGTGGAATCAGTATCGGGAGGCTCTTCCAGCCGACACCGTGCTTGATTGGAATCTTTTCCGTGAGGCGTTTAAAGGGCATTTCATTCCTCCGGGTGTTATGGAGATGAAGCACACCGAGTTCATGCAGCTGACTCAGGGCAACAAGACTCTGAAGGAGTATTTGCATGCTTTCAATCACTTGTCTAGGTATGCTCCTGAGTTTGTGAACACGGAGACGAAAAAGATCGCTAGTTTCAAGCGGGGTTTGGGTCCCAAATTGCTGAAGACTATGGGCCGCACTAGGTGTACAACTTTCAATGAGTTTGTCAGTGATGCTCTTACTCAAGAGAATTATAACACTGTGTACACTGCGACCAAGACTCGCAAGAGGGCTTTTGAGGCCGGGGCAGGATCATCTCAGTCCAAGGCTCCAGTGGCAGCAAGGCCACCATTCCGTGCTCCAACCCCCAACCAGCGATACCGCCCTCCAATGAAGAAGAATCAGGCAAAGACGGGTTTTCGCAAGGGGTACTCTATTGCTCTTCCTAGGGGCAACACGGGTCCCAACTATGCCAAGACTCCACCTGCCAACCGTCCGTGCTGGAACTGCAATCAGACCGGGCATTGGCAGAGCAACTGTCCTTACCCGCCAAAGAAGGGCAACCAGGGGAACGTCCGTCAGGGGCGTGTTCATTACACAACTGTAGAGGCAATTCCTGCTGGTGAGGTAGTCACGGCTGGTAAGTTTCTGGTCAATCAACATGATGCACTCATGCTTTTTGATTCTGGAGCATCGCATTCTTTTGTGAGTTCTGAATTTATATCTAAGCATAACATCAAGACCATTACACTTGATAAGGGCAGTTATTGTATTAGTGCTGCGGGAAATGACATTTCCACCAATCAAGTGGTTTTGGGGGCAACTCTGGAGATAGGAGGCCGTCAGTTTCTTGCTGATCTGGTTGTTTTACCCGGTGTGGGCATAGATGTAATTCTGGGGATGAAGTGGATGAGTGGTAATGGAGTTCTTATTGACACCACCACTCGTGTAGTGATGTTGAAAGACCCAGATACCAAGGAGGCATTTCTAGTGCAACTCCCTCGTGATATTCAAATCCGTAGCACTGTGAATGCAGTCATCTCTAAGGCTATTCAGGATATTCCGGTGGTGTGTGAGTTTCCGGATGTTTTTCCTGATGATCTACCCGGGCTTCCTCCGGATCGGGATGTGGAGTTCAAAATTGAATTGATTCCAGGCACCGCTCCGATCTCTAGAAGACCTTATAGGATGCCGCCCAATGAATTAGCTGAGCTTAAGACCCAACTAAATGAGTTGTTGCAGAAGGGTCTTATTCGTCCTAGTTCTTCTCCTTGGGGTTGTCCGGCTATCTTTGTGAAGAAGAAGGATCAATCCTTGCGCATGTGTGTGGACTATCGTCCCCTAAATGCGGTGACTATCAAGAACAAATACCCTCTTCCTCGCATTGACATCTTGTTTGATCAGTTGTCTAAGGCTAAGGTATTCTCCAAGATTGATTTGCGATCTGGGTACCATCAGATCAAGATCCGTCCTGAAGATATCCCTAAGACGGCTTTCTCGACGAGGTATGGGTTGTATGAGTACCTTGTCATGTCCTTCGGGCTTACGAATGCACCTGCTCATTTCATGTATCTTATGAATTCGGTGTTCATGCCCGAATTGGACAAGTTTGTAGTGGTCTTCATTGATGATATCTTGGTATATTCTTGCAATGAAGATGAGCATGCAGAGCATCTGCGTGTCGTGTTGTCGCGTTTGCGCGAACATCAGCTTTATGCTAAGTTTAGCAAATGTGAGTTTTGGCTAAAGAAAGTACCTTTCTTGGGCCATGTCTTATCTGAAGAAGGCATATCGGTGGATCCGGCTAAGGTGCAAGAGGTGCTGGATTGGAAAGTTCCAACTTCGGTACACGAGGTTCGGAGTTTTATCGGTCTGGCTGGGTATTACCGTCGATTTATTCCGGAGTTCTCCAAGATATCCAAGCCTATGACTCGTCTACTTCAGAAAGATGAAAAGTTTGTGTGGACACCTGAGTGTGAAGGGGCATTCCACAAGTTGAGGACACTGTTGACATCAGCTCCTGTCCTAGCTCAACCTGATATCGAGAAGCCTTTCGATGTCTTTTGTGACGCATCAGGTATTGGTTTAGGCTGTGTGTTGATGCAGGAAGGTCGCGTTATCGCGTATGCCTCGCGCCAACTTCGAAAGCATGAGGTCAATTACCCCACTCATGACTTAGAATTGGCAGCAGTTGTTCATGCTTTGAAAATCTGGAGGCATTATCTGCTGGGTAATCTGTGTAATATCTACACCGATCATAAGAGCCTCAAGTATATCTTCACTCAACCTGAACTGAACATGCGGCAGCGAAGGTGGCTTGAGTTGATTAAAGACTATAATCTCCAAGTGCACTATCATCCGGGCAAGGCAAACGTAGTGGCGGATGCCTTGAGTCGGAAAGCGCACTGTCACTCAATCCAAGTGGAAGATCCGTTGTTGTCACATCTTATGCATCCGTTTGTGCTCAACCAGATTTCTCTGGAAAGTACCATTCGCAATCGAGTCATCGAGTTGCAGCAGACAGATGTAGGCATCTACCATATCAAGAGAAAGATGAAAGAAGAGGAAACCAAGCATTTCCGGGTTGATGAAAACGGAATTCTTTGGTTCAAGGATCGACTTGTGGTCCCAAAAGACCGCGAGCTGCGAAATCAGATCTTATCTGAAGCTCATTCATCCAAAATGTCTATCCATCCTGGTAGTAGCAAGATGTATCAGGATCTGAAACCTTTGTTTTGGTGGACAAAGATGAAGAAGGAGATAGCGGCTTTTGTCGCTCGTTGTGACATTTGTTGTCGTGTGAAGGCTGTTCACATGAAAGCTGGTTTGCTTCAACCCTTGTCAATTCCTGGTTGGAAATGGGAAGAAGTCAGCATGGATTTCATCAGTGGACTCCCAACTTCTGTTAAGGGTTATGACTCCATCTGGGTGGTGGTAGATCGTTTGACCAAGGTTGCTCGATTTATTCCAGTCCGAACTGATTATCGTCCTCATCAGTATGCGGAGTTGTATTTCGAGCACATTGTTCGTCAGTATGGTGTGCCTCGAACAATCATATCTGATCGTGGACCACAGTTCACTGCTCGTTTTTGGGAATGTCTTCATGAGCAGATTGGTACTCACTTGGTCCGCAGCTCTGCTTATCATCCCCAAACAGCAGGTCAAACTGAACGAGTTAACCAGATCCTTGAAGATATGTTGAGGGCATGTGCTCTCTCGTCAAAAGGTTCTTGGGTCAAGTGGCTGCCATTAGCTGAGTTCTCCTACAACAACAGTTATCAGGAGAGTATCAAAATGGCTCCATTTGAAGCCTTGTACGGTCGAAAGTGTCGAACCCCGTTGAATTGGGTAGAAGCTGGAGAGCGAAGATACTACGACATCGATTTCATGAACGAAGCAGAGCAGAAAGTCCGTGTTATCCAGCAACACTTGGAAGCTGCTCAAGCCCGTCAGAAAAGTTATGCTGACAAGAGAAGGAAGCCGATTGAGTTTTCAGTCGGTGACCATGTGTACATCAAGGTGTCTCCGATGAAGGGTGTACAAAGGTTCGGAGTCAAGCGAAAGCTTGCACCTCGCTATGTGGGACCTTATCGGATTCTCGAAAAGAAAGGGAATGTGGCATACAAAGTTCAACTCCCAGTTGCGCTTCGAGCTATCTTCCCCGTTTTCCACGTATCACAATTGAAGAAGTGCCTTCGTGTACCGGAGGAACGAGTGGAAATTCGAGATATCAAGTTGAAGTCAGACTTGGTGTATGAGGAGAAACCCGTAGCGATTCTTGATCGCAAGGAACGGGAGACGCGTAATCGGGTGGTTAAGCTCTACAAAGTGTTGTGGAGTAACCACGGGGAAGAAGATGCCACTTGGGAGACGGAGGATTATTTAAAAGAAGTTTACAAAACCTTCTTCGAAAATCAGTAAGCTTTCAAATCTCGGGACGAGATTTTTGTAAGGGGGGAGGGCTGTAACACCCCAGTGTTATGGTTGCATCAAACATGTGCATAGCATGGGCATCATCATTTATTCAAAGCATCCATGATCATCATCTATCTTGGGACATGGCATCCTTTGCAAAAATGTGTTTTAAATGGCTTAGATAGGCCTCCTATGCTTATGTTTGAGTGAACAATGCTTGTGTTTGTGCTTAATGCCTTGGTAAATAGCTTATCTATGCTTAACTTATTCTTGGGAGCAATGTTCATGTTGATCACTTCTCCAAAATAATCACTTAAGTCTTACTTATGCAAATAGGCCCTAGAAACCTCTTTTGCTTAGGCTTTTAAAAAGTGTTTCATAAAATGTTTGCATGTCAAAACTTCCTACAGCAAAGTTGTAGCAAATTTTATAAGGAACAAAAGTTGTTTTATGGCCATCTCATGAAAATGATCACAAATAGCTCAAAAGTGGCCCACAAGGCAGTTTTGGGGCTGTTTTCCACACTTGGAAAATTTTCTAAGTCCCCGGGTGGTTTGCAGTTTGCGTGATCGATTTTGGGAACTCTATATCTTTCAATCCAGGCCGATCTAGTCTTTGCTCTAGTTGACAAAGTTGTAGATCTCGTCTAGTACTCCAAGTTTGTCAACTACGCCATCTCCTAATTCGCTCTGGTTTGGGAGATAATCACCGGTGAAGTCGCTCTGTCAGTCGGTCGATGCACTGTCTGAATCGACTTGGACCTCGTCGACGTGGCCGACCACCGGCAGCGCTCCGTCGCCATTTGGCGCCCGTACGGCGTTCCTGGCCCCGCCTGTCAGCCCTCGTCGCGTGCATGACCACCACGGCGACGCCCCGAGCGCGTGGACGCGTCCATTTCGCTCTGCCTCGCCCTCTCTCGCCTGAACCTCGCCCGCAGCGAGCTCTCCGCCGCGAGCTCACTCCGGCGAGCTCGTGTGCGCTCCTCTCTGCGTTTCCGTCCACCAAACTCCACCCAAAGCTCCGCCGTGAGCCGCTCTCCAAGCTCCACCCTCTAACTCGCCGAGAAACCCACCGGTGAGCCGACATTTCTTTCTTCCCCCAAATCGGTCCGCCGTGACCCTCTTCTCCGGCGAACTCAATGCCGAGCGTTGTGAGGCTTCTCACCGTCTTTGGTTAGGTCCTAGAGGTAGCTTAGGTCCTTAGCGAGCTTTTGCGCCACCTGGTGGACGCTCTACCGGGTTCTCCGTCGCCGGACACGGTGCGCAGCGCCGCCGTGCTTCCGCCGGAGTTGGGTGCTCCCGTGGCCAGCGCTTTCCACGGGGATCCAGGCCAAGCCGTGTACCTAGGAAGCTTCGCCCTAGTCTGCTGGTGCTGTAGAGGGCTTTAGGTCACGCTCTACCGACCTGAGGGCTCTGGCGTAACGCCGAGCACCTCCGCCGAGCCGCCATTGCCGACGGTGAGTCCCTTCCGGTGGCTCCGCCGTGGCAAAAGTGGGGTCAATCGAGTCGTTAGGGTGTGGGGATCACGTTGATGCCCTGGGTTTGGCCGGAGACCTCGCCGTCGCGGAGAAATCGCCGGCGAAGATCACCTCGGCCGCGAGGAAGAAGAGCCTGACGGGTGGGACCCCCTGTCAGCGACTCTCTCTTTCCCTCCTTTTCTTTTATTCAAAATCCTGATTTTTGGCTTTCTTGCAAAAATCATATCTCCTGTTTCTGAGATCCAAAAATTGTGAAACAAATTTTGTGTTGTTTCTTGAGATGGCTAGTATTTAACAAAAATATAAAATGAATCATGTTTTCTGAGAAATTATTTATTAAGGATTTAATCTTGTTATTCATGGATAAATGCATATCTCTGGTTTTACTGATTAGTTTGCTCTGAAATTTTTATAGTGGTCTTTGCATGGCATTAGAGTGCTCTGATAATTATTTCATGATTTTTGGAGCACTGCAGTTGTGACATGTAATTTGTGTTTGAAATATGGCTTGTTTCTTTAATTAAATCATATAAAATAATTGGTGCTTATGCTGGTGTTCTACTTTGGTAGTAAACTTGTTTATGGTATTCCTAAGATGCAAATAATCTGAAATCTGTTGTTTGACACCATATGAGTCATGTTTATGAATTTATGAAATAAATGCCTTGATACATGTTAAATGCATATCTTTAAATTGGCATGTGCAATGGTCCTGAAATTTTTATGGTGTTGATCTGATGTTATACTTGTGCCTCTGTAATTTTTGTAGATTTTTCTGAGCACTTTAACTAATATCTTGTAAATATGCCTTACCTAAAATTAATTAATAAATGCCTTGTTAAGTAATTGTTTTGGGGTTTTCAACTGATGATCTGGTGACCTTGTAATATGTTTGTGCCCATGAGTCTTATGGTTGGCTTAGTTTGTGTTTTGATCATGTCATTAAATAATTAACTATAGGGTTAAATGCTGTCTGGACAGCAAGTGAATAATTTAACTTTGCTTAATGATAATTTGACTTTCTGTGAAACTTGTATAAAACAAAGTTGTTCTAAACTTGTTGAACTAACTGTGGTTCAAATTTGAGGTCATTTGGCCAAGTAGTTTAAAAGTTACAGCTGTTCCAAGTTAGGTTCCAGAAATAGGGGTTCTCTGTTTTTCTGGGACAGAACCTGGAACTTTGTTAAAATGACTAGTTTAATGTTTGAATCTTGCTGTCATGTTTAAAGATGAGTTGTAGATAATTTCCTAAGCTTTCCAGAATGTCCTTACTCATGTTTGTTGGACCTGTCTATCTATACTTATGATTTATTTACTGAGCATACTTGTTTTATGTTGCTTGCTGCTTTAGTGCCATGATAGGTTTTGGGTTATGTTAACTTGTTTATTCTTGTGAGTTAGTATAACTCTTGTTCCGTAAATGAGTGTCCAGTGAGTTGCTTGTGCTATTAAGCATTTATCTGTAGCATGTGCACCTTCTCATTCATCGAGCATGCAATAGGTGCACCGGACGTGGCAGTTTCCTTCGAGCTCCAAGCGAACCCCGAAGGCCAGGAAGGCAGCCAGGAGGTGGAGGTCCAGCAAGTCGGACTCGAGGAGCCCGAAGAAGAAGTTGAGTGCCCAAGTCACGAGCCGGCATCGTTCGTGAAAGGCAAGCCCCGGAGCATTTTAAGCCTCCTCTATTTTCGAAAGTTTACTAAATACGTTATATCTATTGATGCATTACGTATAGGAGTTGTGATGAAACTGTTGCTGCATTCTACTCTATCCTTGTCCAGATAACTTACCCTCCCTGGTTGTAGAGTTAGGTTCGAGTAGCAGCTTAGCTATGTTTTAATCGGTAGAAGTCGGGTGATATCCTGTCATCCGCGCGATATAGGGTTGTGTCGGGTCGCGATGGTCTATATGTGCTATCGTGGATGGAACCTGGTTAATTTGACTTAAGCCGGGCGGAGTTTTGCAAGTGTGTAGTAACTCCGTCTGTGGCAGCTAAGGACCGATCGTTGTACGTCCTCTTGTCATGTTGAACGCATGCCTGACACTTAGTTGGCCGGATAACTCGTTCCGACCGCGAAGCCGAGTAGTATGACTCAGGCCGGAAGACCGGCAAGTATAAAGTGCGCACTACCGGAGGAAGTGCGGTGTGCGGGGGACCATTGGCGTAAGTCCAAAGGCAGGTGAGTTAAAATTCCTGACCTCCCTGGCAGAGTGGTAGCCCTGGGAGTGCGGCGCTGATCGGAGCCGCGATTTCTGAGTCGTACCAAAGGTGACCCTTTGGCTCTCCGGCAGGGGATGCTTGGGTGAGTGCTAGGAATAAACCTCCAGCTGGATAGGAATTCGATTCGAATCGCCGTCTCTCCCGGTTAGTGAGAACTTGACAGAGCAGCGGCAAACGTAGCATTCACTAATGAACTTGGTTCATGATAATGCTGATAGCAAGAAGAATATATGATGAAAATTGATATGGTTACTATTGTTTGTAATAATCAAATGATGTGTTGTAGTACAGGTGCTAATCTAGTGGTAGGCTGATGATAAATAAATTTGATGCTCTTAAAATGATTTAGTTGTAAGTTAAGCTTTTGGCAAAAGGTGAGTCAACCAGCTCCACTTAAAAATTCAGCCTTGCATGATCCTTGGTGTCTTTTATGTTTTCCTAGACGGGTAAGTCTAGCTGAGTACATCCTCGTACTCAGGGTTTACTCCCATCTGTTGCAGATGATATCTTCTATGACGGTTTCTGCAAGACCTGTCTCCATCCCGCTGGGGATGAGGACTAACCGTTGGGCATGGTTCTCTAATCTTCTCGTCTATGATGCTTTTGGAAGGATGACCTAGACTCTGGCAGTAACAAACTTGTGAACTGAACTTTGAACAAGTGTGTGTACTTATTTTGCTTCCGCTACTTCGAACATGTGTTGTAATAACTTAATACTCCGATGTGGTGCCGCTTCGACGGCAACGAATGACTATGTAACAATCGTTGTGTTTATGTTGAACTATTACGATCTTGGTTTGTTGCGAGTTGGTTTGAAGTCCTTCGTGATTTCGATTGACTACCGGGATTATATGGGCTCAAGTCTAGAAACGTGATTGCTTGACGATCGTTTCTGCACTTGAACTCTTATAATTTGGTCGGTTCTGTGACAATTAGAACTAGAAGGTGTCAATCTTCGATTGGTTTCCGGATCTGTCAGGAGGATTCTTGGTAATTCTCTAATTGTGCTTCTAATTGCTTTCTAATTATCTTTGTTCTTCAATATTATGAATATGACTTTGTTCTACTTCAATATATTGCTTATGACTTTGCTCTACTTGCTTATATTCAAGATTATATTGTTCTTAGTTTATCATAGTTATGTACTTGGCTTAGTTAGATTCGATCTATATACATGCTTAGGATCGTATAGCGTTTATCCATCGGATCCATGGGTAAATGATAGGTATTGTGTAGGCGTGGTGTTTATACCGTATTTATCTACGATTGTACCCAATATGCCAGATCGTGGGGTGGTTCGTGATAGTGACAGCTTCATTGATTCTTATATAGTCCCCCTCTCGTGTATTGGGCTGGCAGAGCAACATTATTACAGGGGTGTGATTGCTATGTTTCTCATATTCCTTGCTAATATCACTATGCATGGGCGTAGTCTTGTCTCACAATGATTGCTAAGTATGCTTGCACTAACTATAATATGCTAGACTATATAGTTAAGAATAACTTAGGGAATATTCTTGTAGTTCGTTCTAATACCATGCTAATGACTTTCTAGAGTATCTAATTGAGGTGCTTATCATATTTATTATGTGGCTAGATCAGATTAGTTATCCTTGTCACTATTATTATTTCATATATCTTTTATGTGACACTTATCCCTGTATGAAGAGTTAGATATAATGTTCTCAATTATACATGCAATGATAGATGCTCAATCTCATATTCTATTCTGTAATCAATAGTGATGATCGCTAATCCCTTCCCAGTGGTAAAAATATAAATAACGATACCTGGAATACTTCCCGGTTAAAATGCTGCATCGGTATTAATCTGTGCGCTTGCAGATCCCATTCATTATTTATTTAGAAGAGCAATTGCATATTTCAATACCGCGTCTCTTATATCATGCTGGGGATGACAACTTGGCTTAAGTGGTGTAAGGGATAGGTTTGGCATTTCTGGCACCGTTACTAGATTTAGAGAACTTAGTCTACTTTTGGTAATGATGTTAAGAATACCCAACAAGCATTTTTGGCGCCGTTGCCGGGGAAGGTTGATTACCAATCAGGAATGGAATAAAAGATTTTGAGTTATCATTCGCATCACTAATATGATTGAGCTTATCTATTCTCTCATACAGTTTTACCCCGATATTTTTCTATTTTATCTTATGCAGGGGAATGTATGAATAGAAGACATCTTCCAGGAAATTTTGTTGACAATCCCGAAGCATTATTCAAGAAGACGAGGGCCAAGCTCAAGAAGAAATCATCAACACTTCACGAAGAAGTTTCATCCAATCAAGAAGATCACCGGAACTTGTCTTCAGAGTTCGAAGCCATGGCGAACAAATCGATCCGCGAGTTCTCAGCTCCCACTACGGACAACATCCGCACTGGACCTGCTGCAGTGATCGATGGCAACTTTGAGCTCAAGCCTGGACTTATCAACATGGTGCAATCCAACCAGTTCTGTGGGAAGGCACACGAAGATGCTAATGCTCATTTACAACACTTCCTGAAGATTTGCAACACATTCACCATAGCAGGAGTTTCCAAAGACGCTATACTACTTCGCCTCTTCCCATTCTCACTGTTAGGAAGAGCGAAGCAGTGGTTCTACGCTACAAAGGAGAAGAATACTACGTGGGCACTTTGCTCAACAAACTTCCTGGCTAAGTTCTTTCCCATGGGCAAGACCATTGCTCTCCGTGGGAAGATTACAAGTTTTCAGCAACAAAATGATGAATCTGTTCCAGAAGCATGGGAGCGCTTTCAAGACTACATCCTAGAATGTCCCCATCATGGAATGGAGAGTTGGCTATTGATGCAGACATTCTATCATGGGCTCAGCAACAGTGCCCGAGAGACTATGGATGCTGCAGCTGGAGGAGCGTTCTTATCACTTACTATACCACAAGCCACAGCTCTTGTGGAGAAGATGGCGTCCAACCAAAGCTGGAATGAAGAGAGGACCCAGACACGCAAGAGAGGTGGAGGTATGCATCAGCTGAAGGAGGTAGACATGCTGTCTGCAAAGCTAGACCTGCTCATGAAGAAGCTCGATGATAGAGCTGGAGACATGAAAGAAGTTATGCACATCTACGACTCTCACATGACTTGTGAGGAGTGTGGAGACACTGGACACTCAGGCAACCACTGCCCTGAGATGCTTGAGGATGTGAACTACATCAACAACAACAACAACTACTACAACCGTCCTCAACAAAATCAAGGTTGGAATCAACAGAGACCTAACTACTCAGGTAATTATCAAGGTAACAATTCTTACAACAATAATAATAATTTTCCACCTTTGAGAGAGTTAGTGTCTAATCAAGGCAAGCTAATGGATAATCTATCTAAGAAATCGGCATCTAATGATAAAATGCTATAAAATATAAATAATAGAATGGATAATTTTTCTACTGCCATCAAGAATCAAATTAGCTTGAATAAAATGATTGAATCTCAGTTAAATCAAATAGCTACTACTGTTCCTACTACTAACCCCGGTATACCATCACAACCGGAAGGATTAGAATCTGCAAATCTTGTAGACGTGTTTGATGCAGGTAATTGGAGTAACCCCGTCACTGAATTTTCTACTGACCGTCTGCCGGTCAAGAGAGGCGATCCAGGACGCCCCGTCATCCCGATCTCCATCGACATGGTGGACTTCCCAGAAGCACTCTGTGACTTTGGCTCTAGCGTCAACATTATACCCAGGGTACTCTATGAAAAATTCTTTACATATCCTTTATTAGAGAGAACCATGTGTTTGCAGTTTGCAGATCAGACGATAACTTTTCCAAAAGGAATAGTGAGGAACCTTTGTGTCCGAGTTGTTACCTTATATGCCCCAGCAGACTTCGTAGTGGTAGAGACCGGAAATGATGAGGGAGCACCTATCATCCTAGGGAGGCCATTCTTGAACACCACGGGAGCTATCATCTACGCCAGTGCTGCCAAGATCAGTTTCTACGTCAAAGGGAAGAAGGAGACATTTTTCTTCAAGAACAAGACTACACAAATTCAAGATCAATCCAGACGTAAATCAAGGAATAGGACCAACAGGAGAAATAGGAACAAGCAAGTGTGGACCGAGTTAGCTAAGATGGTCACTGTAGTTTATGGAGGCCAAGATCATCAACTTAAGCCACCGTTTTTGACCAAGAAGGACGACCCAGGAATGCCAAGCATCTACTGCTCCATAAATGGATACAACTTCTACAAGACGATTTGCGACACTGGATCGGGCGTCAACATAATGGCCACAGTCACCTATCGGCTCTTGTTCGGGACCATGCCACTAAGACCAACATACATTCAGCTCCAGATGGCAGATCAGACATTTCGAGAAGTCAAAGGAACAGTAACTGATGTCCCAGTCAAAATAGACGATCACTTTGTCTACACAGACTTTCAAGTTGTTGACATGGGAGAAGACGAGTATGATCCACCCATCATCCTTAGAAGACTTTTCCTCAGCACCGTTAAAGCAATTATCTACATTGGAACCGGAGAAGTCCATATGCACTTCCCCTCAGAGAAGGTACGCCGTTATTTTACTGACCCTAACTATATCATTGAAGAATCTAAGCAGGTAAGAAAATGACGCAACCGCAACCAGAGGAGGCAGATCATCAAGGACGGATGGGCAGACTATGAAGGAGAAGTTGTAAGATCAGAAGACGTTGAGTTTAAACAGAATTATCCAGAGGAGATTGAAGCACCAAGTCAGGTGTGGAAAATGAAGATAACTATACAAGAAGAGGAGGCGCTGCCGGAAGTACCGACTACGCCACCCAACGAACCTCTGGACGATTAAGAAATTGGAGAGTCCCGTTCGGAGGACTTAAAAACACCGAACGCCTTGCCAAGAGGTAAACTTGGTAGTTACCTTTCCCTTTCAATTATTTAAAATAGTTTACTTAGTTAATTATGTTCATGCTATCCTAAAAAGAAAATAAAAATGTGAAAAACAGTAAGCCCCATGTGAGTATACGAGTGGCATAAAACCCATAAGTACATTCACTGTGGTGGCATAAAAATAAAATAAATATTTTTCTGCTTTATAAAAATAAAAATATAAAAATAGGGAGTAATGATTATTAAGGAGTCTCAACCTGATAAAGGCTAGATATTTATGCTAACACTTAATCAGTTCCACAAGCTTTGTTGTCTATTTGAGCTCCACAGAATTTAAGAAGACTAGTAGACGGAGGACATTCTAATCGCTGTCAGAATGCTGCTGACTTTCAAATACACCTCTACCACCTGCTAGCTACATCAAGAGAAATTACGTCAAAATTCAGCTTGGGGGAGAGCACCCCCATTTATCTCGATAAGTATTTCTATCTATCTTTATAATTATATTATTTTAGAATATAAATACACATAAACTATGGAAAACCAAATAAAGATTTTATGCTTATATATATGTCTTTTGCTTAGTGTGTCTAATAAATAAATAAAGTAGCTATGCTAATCTGTATCTAAATAAAACTTAAGCATGGATATGATAAATAGTTGCTCTGCCTAATTTGCAAATTTTAAGTTCTCTCTCAAGTTTAGATATAACTGTTATAAGTTAAAGCTTGCTCTAGACCTAAACTTGTGGGATGAAAACTTAATCTGAAGTCTAAGTTTTTAACGGATACGATATGGGAAGGTTGAGCTGTTGTTTATCTATTCCTAGAGATGCTAGAATTTTGAAGAATTTTATCTTTGAAAATCTTTAAAATGTTGCATGATGAGTTCCTGTATGATGAGAGTTTAAATTCCTACCATAACCATATATACATGCTTGCTAGACTTTGAGCCACACATTTATTATTTACTGCTTATGAGCATTGAGTGTGGTCAAGCTGGGTAGACCCTTAGGACCTTGTCATGTGGTTAAATCAAGATTCACTTGCACGTTCACTCATATATGCTACTTCTACTCCGGAAGTACCATCCACATATATCCATCCATTTCCATCTCCAGAATTGCTCAAAAATATTCTACTCCTAATCCGGGAGAGAATAGCCAAAAATATTTCTGTTTTTCCTTGTGAAATAAATGCTCAAGTTATCTTGTTACTACCACTTGCTATCTTATCTCAAGAGATGAGTGCTCTAAAAAAGAGAAAAAAAATACGAGGAAATAAAAAGGAGCAAGTGCTCGGAACCTCGAAAGAAAAGAAAAAGTGAGACGAGAGGTAAAAATGGACAAGTGTCCGACAGTAGAATTAGGGGTACAAGATACCCATCTGAGAGACAAGAAAAAGATAGAGCATCTCATTCTCCTCATAAAGTTTCAAAAGCAAGGAAAGTATGTATCCCCTCAAAGAGCAAAGTAGAATTAGACTTCCACCACCATTGTTTTCACCATTGTTATCACTATCATCACCATACACCATTCATTCACCACACATGCACATCTTGATTTGGCTTATTGATTTGTTTCTTTGGATCCATGGTTTGACTATGCAATAAATGTCTTATAAGTATGTATACTTTATCTCCCACCTATGAGCTCCAGATATTAAAGCCTTATTAGAGTAGGGTGAGAGAGAAGGCAATGTCACTATGCCTCATACCACAAATACTACATATCTTGAGAGAAGGCATATACCATCACTGCCTTGGTAAGGATCCAAAAATACCACAAAAGAGAGACCTGAGAGATTCATACAAGGAATTTCTGAGTTTTATTTGAAAATCTGCAAAAAACCCCAGAGCTATAGCTGATCAAGAATAAGAGACATGGCACTTGGCTAGACTGTTCTATCTTTTAACCACTCAAGACAGAAGTGACAGTTACAAGTCCCATGGTGAAGGTAAAGTAAGTAAGTTTTAAGTCTTGACAGTTTACTCTTACTCAGAGATGAGATCTTATTTAAAAACATGTGTACCGTCAAATTTTTAAAAGATATTACAACAACTTATGATCCATAGCTGAGTCTATCCTTGCTCAGGGACGAGCAAGAGGTAAGCTTGGGGGAGTTTGTTGACGGTCCTTAAGTATCAAATTTAATTATCAAATAAATAAAGAAAAGGATCCAAATGAAATCAACATCCAGACTTAGGGTTTTATCTGACAGAATTCCACGAGTTTTGGTGTTTGTCTATTTCTGCAGGGGGTTATCAGGAAATATGGAAGAAAGGCCCACATGTCAGGATTACGTAAAGATATTAACGTGCTGCGCAATTATCTTACATCTAGAAGACTCCAGAAGCCACAAGACCGAAGCGGAGGCGAAACGGGGCCAGAGGCAGGGCGCCCGCCCTGTCCTACTGGGCGCCCGCCGACCTCCTGTGTCCAATCAGGACTCTGCTTTGCGGGAGATCTCCACCGACCTAAAGGATAAATCTAAACCATACAATCTATGTCGGTTTGATCCAATGGCCCATATTCACTTGAAGGGACTATAAAACCAGACCCCCTGGCCCCTGGAGGAGAGAGCCTCTCAACCCTAATTCATTGTTCCATCAAGGGAGAAGAAGTCTCTGATCAAGATTAGAGCCACCACATCAATTAGACATCTAGATTAGCATAGCTACATAGAATTAGAACTAGAAGGAGTCAATCTTCGATTGGTTTCCGGATCTGTCAGGAGGATTCTTGGTAATTCTCTAATTGTGCTTCTAATTGCTTTCTAATTATCTTTGTTCTTCAATATTATGAATATGACTTTGTTCTACTTCAATATATTGCTTATGACTTTGCTCTACTTGCTTATATTCAAGATTATATTGTTCTTAGTTTATCATAGTTATGTACTTGGCTTAGTTAGATTCGATCTATATACATGCTTAGGATCGTATAGCGTTTATCCATCGGATCCATGGGTAAATGATAGGTATTGTGTAGGCGTGGTGCTTATACCGTATTTATCTGCGATTGTACCCAATATGCCAGATCGTGGGGTGGTTCGTGATAGTGACAGCTTCATTGATTCTTATATAGTCCCCCTCTCGTGTATTGGGCTGGAGAGCAACATTATTACAGGGGTGTGATTGCTATGTTTCTCATATTCCTTGCTAATATCACTATGCATGGGCGTAGTCTTGTCTCACAATGATTGCTAAGTATGCTTGCACTAACTATAATATGCTAGACTATATAGTTAAGAATAACTTAGGGAATATTCTTGTAGTTCGTTCTAATACCATGCTAATGACTTTCTAGAGTATCTAATTGAGGTGCTTATCATATTTATTATGTGGCTAGATCAGATTAGTTATCCTTGTCACTATTATTATTTCATATATCTTTTATGTGACACTTATCCCTGTATGAAGAGTTAGATATAATGTTCTCAATTATACATGCAATGATAGATGCTCAATCTCATATTCTATTCTGTAATCAATAGAGATGATCGCTAATCCCTTCCCAGTGGTAAAAATATAAATAACGATACCTGGAATACTTCCCGGTTAAAATGCTGCATCGGTATTAATCTATGCGCTTGCAGATCCCATTCATTATTTATTTAGAAGAGCAATTGCATATTTCAATACCGCGTCTCTTATATCATGCTGGGGATGACAACTTGGCTTAAGTGGTGTAAGGGATAGGTTTGGCATTTCTGGCACCGTTACTAGATTTAGAGAACTTAGTCTACTTTTGGTAATGATGTTAAGAATACCCAACACTAGGTCCAAAGTGGCGGAGGCCTCGTACCTGAGAGAAATCTGGCAGCTTGGACATCTGTTGTCGTGCTCCAGCGTCGCGTGGGAGGACCATTGGTCTCTCCACGTACGTCTGGGCGTTTGGACATATCGTCCTGGCGAGTGACGTTGCGGCGTTGTCCAGACCGAATGGTAGCGCTCTTCTTGGGGCGAACAGCCCGTGTGGAAGTAGCGTCGCGGCAGGCGAGAGTGCGCAAGGCGCGCCGTCTCCCATCGTCGTCGTGCGATCCTCGTGGCGTCGGGCCGTCACACCCGCGGTTTCGGCGCGCGGGGCTGTCGGCTCCTGCGTCACCTCCCGCTTGGCACGAACTAGCGATCGTGACGAGGCAGAGGGGTGATGGTGGCGCTGTCCACGCCGCTTCTTGGGCGGGGAGGCGTGGTGCCGAGGCCGTCTAGGGGCCCTCAATCGGGCGGGCGCAACGCGAAATTCTCCCGGTCCTTTGACCGAGAGCAGGATCATGTCATAGCCAAAACCGGTGGACATGAACTCGAGGCTCCCGAACCAAATCACCGTGGAGTGCGGAATCGGCGAAACAAGAGTGGCCATCTGGAAAGAGATGGGAAATCGGTGAAAAACACGCAGGACCCCTACCTGGCGTGCCAACCGTCGGTGTTTTCCCCCCGGGGGGTCACACCAATGAGTAAAACTTGTGTGCGTGCTCCCCTTTCCAGATGGTGATGCAAGAAAAGACACAAAGATTTATCCTCGTTTGGGCAAGAGAAGGCCCTACGTCTAGCGGGGGAGGAGAGTTTGTATTATCTTGCACCTAAGTGCTTGTACAGGGGTGAATACAAGCGTGGTATGAACTCAGATGGAGTAAGGTTGCTCTACTATGTATGTCTTGTGTTGTATCGCGTGTCCTGTATCCGCTCCCGGACCTCTCCTTTTATAGTTCCAAGGAGAGGTCTAGGGTACATGAATAGGCGATAGAGTAAGGGTCGATAGAGGTATGGCGCGCTGACCTACTCGAGGCCTCCGTATCGGCGTGGCTTCGAGCCGTCTTGTCTTGGTACTTTGATGATGATTACGCGTGCCCCTGAATCCCGCTCTTGTGCGCTGTCCTAGACTGGTTTATCTGTTGCATGCTTGTACATCGCGGCAGCAGCTACGTCGTAGTGGTTGAAGTGCTGTCATTCGTCGCCCGATCCTTCCCCAGGAAGAAAATGTTCTTACTCGAAGGTCAGGTGCCGTGTAAAGCCTTGCTGGCCAGAGCGCTGACTTTGGGCGTCTCGAGGGGGGTCTTGACTGGACGTTCTGACCTACTCCGTGCGCCCTGCCACGTTCTGGCTTGTTTGGTGGGGAAGGCTACGAAAAGAATGACAGGACGGGTGCTTGTTCCCTATCACGCTTCCCGTGACTGACGGGTTAGGTGAGAACACGGCAGGCGCATTTAATGTGCTGGTTCCCGTGCCCGCGTCAGGCGGCGAGCAGCGTCCTTGCGCTCGAGGCCTTTCGATTCGTACGAGCCTGTTTCCGTATTCGACGGTAGCCGGCGCTCGAGCCCTGGTCGATTCGCAGGACGCTCTTCCCGTGTTCGTGGCTACGGCCGTGGAGGACCGTGCATACATCTGGGGGGGCCTCGAGTCGGAGGCCTCGACTTTCGTACAGATGCTCTCGCTATGTACATCAGTTAGGGTACCCCTTACTGATATCCTCGACAACTGGAATTAAAACTTAATGCACCAATGCTACTACTAATACTTCAGGATAGTAATTCCAAAGACAAAACAAACATGTAAGCACATGATTTAAGTTCTTCTAAAAAACCTTAAAAATTCTTATCCTTTCTTACATGTCTTAGCTTCTATGATTGACATTTAGGAGCTTCATGCATGCTTTATTTCAGTGTGGTGATATGTAATCATGATTCTTCTAGGAGTATAACATATGCAAGTCATATATCCTGGTTTGTAGAGCTGTCTAAAAATTCGAACTCAACTTCTATTTGAGTGATATCTGATGATAAATTCAAATACTTCATGTATTACATTACTGTTTGATATACACAAGAGATATTGCTTGAGGAATATATACTGATAAAATCTTATCTACCATCTTATCTTCTAGACATTTAATATAAAGCTTCAAACTATAGTTTATAGATCAGCATTATTCCTTAAACTAGGCATATAAGCTTGAAAATTCAATTTTCAATGCAATATGATATTCTTATAATCATAATTTAGGATTTTCCTCATGCAGAGTCCCATGATGCATTTGTTATTTCCCTTGGACATATAGTCATTCCAGGGAAGAATCAGGAAATATATATCGTGAATTCACTACACTTCAATGGTAGCAAAATATCCTACATGGATTTAGCAATGACCATAACAAATAATTCTACTATTTAGAGTAATTCTAGGATATTCTCCTTCCTTGAAGGTATGAATAAAAATACATAAATTGAACTACGTGCATATAAGTTTACTACGTGTAAACAATTAGTAAGGTGCAAAAAGATAGTGGATGGTTATGCAAAAGCTATTCTTAGAAGCTTCCTAACAATTTTCAGGATTATGGTATATTTTCCAAATTAATACCAAGTATTCATTCATCCCAAAAGTTCATTATGCTAGAAAAACAAATATGAGCCTCTCAAAGGTGATAAGTCTAAGGTCTGCAGGATTTAAAGAACTCATATACCTCATACCATGTTTCTAATATAATCATTCAAGAATCCATTCTTATAATACATGGTACATAATTCATAATGTGTGGTAGATATATGCATTCAAAAGAGCATAAAAATCAGCACACATAGAAAATAAAAATTGCACTACTACACTGAGGTACAGTAAGGGCGGCTAAATATGCTCTGTAAGGACGGTTAGCCTAGCCGCCCTTATGCAAACGCTCTTACAGTGGATTCCACTGTAAGGGCGGTTCAACACCAGCCGCCCTTATAGTGGTCCACTGTAAGGGCGGCTGATAACACCAGCTGCCCTTACTATTGACCACTGTAAGGGCGGCTGGTGTTTCTAGCCGCCCTTACAGTGAGTATTAGTAAGAGCGGTCAGTGTTCCAGCCACTCCTATTGTCTGCATTTGTAAGGGCGGCTCAATCTAGAGCCGCCCTTACAGTTAATTTTCAGCAAAAAAAATAAAAATTACAATAATCAAATAGAGTAGCATATATATATATTATCAAATCTGACTACATCACAGCACAAACATCAAATTCAAGTTCCATCATCAAATTTACAAATTCAAAAGTTCTATCATAACAAGTTTCACAAATTTGTCAAATCCACAAATTACACTCTTTCTACAGATCTAAAAATCCATAAAAAATCTAATATACTAGCTAGCTAGAACTGCAATCAAAATCCATCATCGAAGAGCAAGAAATAAGATCCTTGCCTTACAAGCTTAGGCTTGTAGAAGATCAATAGTGTCCTCGTCCTACATCTGGCTCAGCTCTAGCAACAACAGATCTTTGGCTTCCTGTGTTCAGAGGCGCAAAGAAATAAGAACTCAACAGCAGATCTCCAGCGACCAAATCAAAACTTATCTCTTAAAAATCAAAACTAGATTGCATGAAGGATATATATTGTTCAGAACAAAAACCAAGTACAAGCGCATTCTAATTAATTTTAGGATAAGGCAATTAGCAAAATATAAATAGTGAGAGGAAAGCAATTAATAGAAAACTAATTTACTACTTGTGAATCCAGTAAGTATACCTCAAAGAAATATATGTGAAAAAATAGAAAGCACACAGGAAGTGGTGAAATACAAGACGATAGGCGTTGGATTGTTGTTAGACCTCTACGACATGGATATATATCCAGTAGCATAAGGATTGTGCCATTTATTTTATTATCTAATGTTAGGAACACCATCAAGCTACAAATCATATTGTGACATCTTCCTACATTTGCAGTAGTCATACTAATTCTACGCCCTAAAAAACAATGCTACCCAGTACGGATATACAATTTTAGTAGAAAACTGACAAATAGATGATGACAAAGGTGCAGCTTAAACCTTTTTCCTTTTACTGGAGAAATTAAATGACTAATCATGCATTGCCAACACAACTTTGAAACTAGGACTGATAAAGTCCAACCTATCCAGCCTAATAAGTCATTGCTCCGATCTGCCTCCACTACCACAATGTAAGGTCGTGCTAGACACTTCCACCTACTGTGAAGTAACAGGTTCATGATGAAGAGTTTCTAAAATGCAATCCAATATTATTTCTTCAACCATATCGAAACCACTCAGAGTCATCAATAGATGCAAGAAGCACAGCCATAAGTTGCAACTCACTTGTGGAAACCATCTGTGACTTTGGTGTTAATCTGCAGCATAATGAACTTGCTGCTAAATCCTGACTCCCTCTGTAGGTACTCATGGTGATAGCCATAGCGATCACAAAGACACCACCACATAAGCTCAGCTCAGAATTGGCATACACTTGTGCAACAGGTCCTTATTTCCTTTAACTGCATAGTGAAAGAAATAAAATGAGACTAAAGAAATCAAACATATTTTTTGATAACATCCCAAATCCAATACTAAATGCAAACTGTGTGTGAGCTTGTTAAGTCACAGCCATGAGGCTAAATAGGTAGCAAAGAAGACCTTTGACAGGGCATAGAAAACCAATAGCTCTCAAGCACCACAATTCTGTAAATTTGAGAAAATACTGCTACTCCATATACTGAACCAATAACCCACAATTCATCCAAATTTGGTTTTTCCTTGCAGTGTTCCAATCCCTTTGGTTTTTCCACCCAAATAAATTTCTTTATCCCTTTTGGTTTTTTGGCCAAGTTGTTTTCACTCTTGTGGCCTGCAGTAGCAAAGGCAACAATAAGCACCATGTTTGGACATATAATGATGTCATATACATACATAAATAGCTACATGAGGTAATTTGAATAACTAAAAGAATATTTCATTCCAACATTATTATTATCTATAACCAGGTAAAAAACTCTGATATAATGATAATTTGCATCGCAGGAGCATAGAAAAATACAGAGTTAATAGTACTTGTCAGAGGGAAAAATAACTTCCTGAGTAACAATGGATTCAGTGCTATGATAGCATCTGTAAGAAAATATATTAAAAACAATGTATTTCCATTGATTAACTCTCCGTCTCTATGGCATCCACAAATTAAACTGAAAAATAAAGGGATCCAGGAAAAGATGTCATGTGTATGAAGAAATCCAATCTACATGCTATTGGTCAAGGATCCTTCCATGTCATCTTTATACGTATTGGAGCAATTAGTAGTACTAGGTAACTGGTGGCACCTAGACTCTTATGTGATAGCAAAGAGAATCCCACAATCAGTTGTTGCTTTATGCGGGGGGAACGAAAATGATCTAAGACAGAATTAAAAAACAAAACAAGGCGGAGGGGAAACCTGACCTGAACAATGCTCTGCATCTGCATCTGGGCAGGCAGCGTGGATCTGCTCTGCCTCTGCGTGGATCTGCTCTGCCTCTGCATCGGATCGCGTGGGCTAAGACTTTGCATGGGTTTTATTCAGCATTTCGCGAATCTCAGCCGTTCAAAGTCGATCCAACGGTGAAAAGCCGATATGCTTCGATGTGAGTTGAAACAGGTCGCCCATGGGCCAAATACAGTGCTTTTTTCCAAATATAAAATTATTTTTTAAAAAAATAAAGATTTTCTATATACTTAAAGTTCAAAATATAATTATATAAAAATTTTAAGATATTCCATGTACTTTTACGTTTAATTTATATATATATAATAATTTTTAACTATTCCATGTTTTTATGAAGATTCAAAACTAAATGTTTTTAGAATAAAAAATAGATTTATGTAAATTTAAAAATTCAAATTCAAATTCAAATATGTAATAATTTTGAATTATTTCAAAAAAATTTATGATTAATATATATATATATATATGCAAAGTTTATTCTTTAGTTCCTCGTTTGATCAAGTTTGACCAAGTCAAATCTTCGATTTTTTTAGAAAAGACACTTTGACCGGAACCTAGATGGTCTCAGCTATAAAAGTCACAAATACAAAGTTTTTCTGGCTCATCAAGATACACATTTGGTGTAATGGTCAACTTTTCATCTGTGAGAGTTTGGACCACTCAAATTTAGAAATTTTGAATTTTCACACCTACATGCATGTTTTTAAAACCTTAGACGGCCCCAACTCAAAAAGTCATGTATAGCAAGTTTGTTTCACTCATCAAGATCTACATTTGATATATAGGACATTTTTGCATTAGACAAAGCGTTACGAAAGTGTAGTTGTAAATCCACAAGTCCCACATATAGTTTCATAAAGTCTGTGTGAGATTCAAGACTTTGTCACTAGAGTTTACCAACACTTTCTCAAATGCAAAAATATCCAATATATCAAATGTAGATCCTGGCGAGCTCTAACACCCTTGTATTCAAATGTTTTTCATTTGAGGTTATTTAGTGTCTTGTTTGACCAGGTTTGACCAAGTCATAGATTGGATTTTTAAAACATGTGACTAGAGTTTACTGAAACATTTCCAAATGCAAAAATGAAATATGTATCAAAGGTAGATCTTAGTGAGCTCTAACTCCTTTGTAGTCAAATTTTTTTAATTTGAGGTAATTTACCACCTCGTTTGACCTAGTTTGACCAAGTCAAATCTTGAATTTTTTAGAAAAGACACTTTGACCGGACCCTAGATTGTCTCATCTACAAAACTCATGAATACAAAGTTTGTCTGGCTCATCAAGATACACATTTGGTGTAATGATCAACTTTTCATCTGATAGAGTTTGGACCACTCAAATTTTAAAATTTCAAATTTTCACAGCTACACGCACGTTTTCGAAACCCTAGACGACCCTAACTCGAAAATTCATGTATAGAAAGTTTGTTCCACTCATCAATATCTACATTTAATACATAAGACACTTTTGCATTTGACAAAGCATTACGAAGCGTAGTTGTAAATGCACAGGTCACGTAGTATGTGTGAGATTTTAAGACTTTGTGACTAGAGTTTACCAACACTTTCTCCAATGCAAAAATGTCCTATTTATGGAAATGTAGATCTTGATGAGCTCTAACACCCTTGTATTAAAAAGTTTTTCATTTGAAGTGATTTACTGCCTCGTTTGACCATGTTTGACCAAGTCACGTCTTGGATTTTTAAACATGTGACTAGAGTTTACTGAAACATTTCCAAATGCAAAAATGAACTATGTATCAAAGGTAGATCTTGGTGAGCTCTAACTCCTTTGTAGTCAAAAGGTTTTAATTTGAGGTAATTTACCACCTCATTTGACCAAGTTTGACCAAGTTAAATCTTGAATTTTTTAGAAAAGACACTTTGACTATACCCTAGATTGTGTGAGCTACAAAAGTCATGAATACAAAGTTTGTCTTGCTCATCAAGATACACATTTGGTGTAATGATAAACTTTTCATCTGAGAGAGTTTGGACCACTCAAATTTTGAAATTTCAAATTTTCACACCTACACACATGTTTTCAAAACCCTAGAAGGCCCAACTCGAAAATTCATGTATAGAAAGTTTGTTCCACTCATCAAAATCTACATTTGATACATATGCCATTTTTACATTTGATAAAATGTTAGAAAAGTGTAGTTGTAAATGCACAAGTCTCACATATAGTTTCATAAAGTCTTTGCGAGATTCAAGACTTTAGGACTAGTGTTTACTAATACTTTCTCAAATGCAAAAATGAGCTATGTATAAAATGTAGATCTTGATATATTCTAACACCCTTGTATTCAAAAGGTTTTCATTCAAGGTCATTTAATGCTCATTTGACCAAGTCACATCTTAGATTTTTAAAACATGTGACTAGAGTTTAGTAAAAATTTTCCAAATGGTAAAATGACCTATTTAACAAATGTAGATATTGATTAGTTCTAACACTTTTGTATTCAAAATATTTTTATTTGAGTTCATTTAGTGCGTCATTTGACCAAGTTTGACCAAATCAAATATTAGATTTTTTTAAAAAAGACACTTTGACTGAACCCTAAATTGTCTCGAATACAAAAGTCATGAATACATGTAAAACTCATCAAGATATACATTTGTTATATAATGGTCAAGTTTTCATTTGACAAAGTTTGAACCACTCAAATTTTGAATTTTGAAATTTTCACAGCTACAGACTAGTTTTCGAAACCCTATAGGATCTCAACTTGAAAAGTCATTCATACCAAGATTGGTCCACTTATCAAGATCTACATTTGATACATATGACATTTTTGCATTTGACAAATTCTTAGGAAAGTGTAGTTCTAATTCCACAAGTCTCACATATAGTTCCATAAAATGTATGTAAGATTCAAAACTTTGTAACTTGTGTTTACTAACACTTTCTCAAATACAAAATATCCTATGTATCGAATTTATATTTTGATGAGTTCTAACATCTTTATATTCAAAATTTTTTTATTTGAGATCATTTAGTGCCTTATTTGATCAACATGTGACTAGAGTTTACTAAAAATTTTCCAAATGGTAAAATGAATTATGTATCAAATTAAATGTAGATTTTGATGAGTTCTAACACCCTTGTATTTATTTTTTTCATTTGAGGTTATTTAGTGCCTCATTTGACCAAGTTTGTCCAAAACCAGTGTAGGTACGGTTGGTGATTGAGCCACCCTATGACTATTACTAACACTTTCTCAAATAGAAAAATAAACTATATAATAAATATAGATCTTGATGAGTTATACAATCGTAATGTTCAAAAGTTTTTCATTTGAAGTCATTTAGTATCTCATTTGACCAATTTTGTCTAAAACCACTGTAGGGGCGGCTGGTGATTGAGCCGCCCCTATAGTAGTCCACTATAAAGGCGGCCAGTGATCCAGGCGCCCTTACTGTGACCTACCACTGTAAGGGCGGCTGATAACACTAGCCGCCCTTACAGTGGCCACTGTAAGGGCGGGTAACCAGTTGGGACCCACCCGAGCCACTGTAAGGGCGGCTCCAAAACCAGCCGCCCCTACAGTAGAGGAGGGTAACGTACTCTTAGTGCTTTTTTCACGTAGTGTTGTAAACGTATAGAATTACTGTGAAGACAAAATGCAAGGTCACCGGCCGGGTCCAGATGGTATTGACTGCATGTCAAGCTCACGACCGATCCAATGTAATTGTATAGGTGCTCAGTGATGAACTCAGTTCATTGACATGTTTCGATTATATACGCACATGCAGAATTCATACACGTACGTATACATGCTATTTAGCTTCCTTTACTTCCAAATTAATGAACCTTAGACTTCTAGTCTGTAGTTTAAGTGCTAGTTGCATGTCATGTAATGCCACTCGTATATGTAGTTTCATAGTTCATGATCTCCCATCTAATTCATGTATTCTAGCTCGATTTGGAAAAACAGAGTTTCTAGCTACCCATCCAAACATCCAGTAGAGATTAATCCAGCTTGATGGCTGGCGCAAACAAACTATAAGATGTGTTTCATACCTCACAGAGGATACCGAGTTGATCTACTCCACTTGTCGCGTAGGACAGTATCACTAGATATATACCGCATAGGGTGTTCTGGTATTTGTCATAGATTTGCCTGTTTGACAGTGACGATACATGTTGACGCAGTGTAAATTTAGTTATATGCAGAGGTAGCAAATCTGTTCCACTAACAACGTTAGGATGTCGACGTCGTTGAAGCCATTGCGGCAAGGATGTTGGCATAAGCGGCGGCGTCAAAGGTCGGCGGCTTCAATGACGATATTGACGTAGAGCTTGCGTGCTGATAACATGTGATAAAACATGTTGCCAGTGGTTAGGACATTTCCCTCTCCGTCTCTCATGATCAACATAGTGTGTAAAAGTAGAGAACAAATAGATCCAAGATAAGAAGACTATCATTTATTCTACTAAATATTGGTCATTTCAACATAGAGCTCCCACATATGTATAGTCCTGAATAAGAGTTTTGGTAAGAGTTCACCTACAAGACTAGAATTAGGATTCCACCTTCTCCTTTCTTTCTAGGATAAAGTCCGTATGTTTTACAACATTCTCTTATTTTCTTTCGATCTTCTACCTTTGGACTTGTCGATCCTACCTCTGTTCCGTTTGTTACAGTTTTCTACCATGCTGAGAGTAAAAGGGCACCTGCCATTGATTCTCAAAAACTAAATTTGAAGTCTTGTTTATTTCCTTTCCACAACTACACTTCTCCTTTTTTTTCTTAGTTAAGAAAAAACAAGTGTTCGCAGTCTTGGTACATCTTAATAATTCTGAACATTTCTACAACTACTGCTCTTATAGTTCATTTTAGTTTTACCCCGAGTCAAATTTGTCAGGTTTAATCACGTTTGTCAGCTATTTCAAATAAATGCTATATCAAAATATATTTCATAAAAGATTAATCAAGCTAATTAGGTGTTGATGTTTGTTTATTTTTCTTTAAATAAACTTGGTTAGAATTAATTTTTTGACATAGGATAAAACCAAAATAAGCTACAATTTAGAATTGATAGACTAGTACATATTTAATTAGGTCACCTGCTGAGAATTTCACATTTATCATCTCACATTGATCAGATCGACCACCAGGTCAATTTATGTCTACGTACTCTACTCCGTCGTGATGGACTGGTACAGTTGCTTCATGAACCCTGTGAATCGGTCGATGTCTACGATGACGTGCTGTCCGTTGATGAAGATGTTCCACATCTTGTCAAATCCCTGGCGATGTATTGAGAGCGGGTCGGTAAACACGGCGTGGTCGCGGGGGTAGCTGTCCTTCAACGAGGTCTCCTCCGCTGTGGCCTCGTACTCGAGATAACGGAGTCCCATGTCTGGCACGGGGTCTCCGTACGAATGCCGGCACGCCCACTTGAGCTCGCCCCACGGGATGATCTGCACCACCGTGGCGTTGTGAGGCAGGAACAGCATGTTGGCCAGCCCAGCACCGTGCACGCCCATGAGCACGTCGCAGGAGTTGACCACCCCGGGGAACCGCTCCAGGTCACTGACGTCGTCTGGTCCCGCAGCTACCACCTCGAAGCCGACATTGGCCGCGGCGGCGATGGCGTCGTCTTCATTCTTGAGCTGCCTCGAGTTGCGGCGCAGGATCATGACGAGCCGAGGCTTCTTCCGCCCGGCGCTCACCCGTGGCCGCTGCAGCGAGTAGGCGGAGCGGATGAAGTCCCGGAAGCTCACCATTGTGTAGCCCTTGTGGGAGAGACCCGGGACGATGCCCAGCTCCTTGTGACTCTCCAGCCCGACATGAGCCGACGGGAAGCAGCGCACGGTGTCCTCAGGCTCAGAGTCCAAGTCTATGACTGGGTAGCTTGACAGTGCGGCGAGGATGGCCTTGTACTTGGCGATCCACTTGGGCTCGTAGTCGGTGGCAAGCAGCTGGACGTGGCCATTGTACTCTCGGGCCGTCAGGTAGAGTGGGATGATCACGTCGGTCATCACGTGGAAGAAGTTCCTGTTGTAGCCGCCGGTAGAGAAAACCACTGCCGGCACGTCGTGCCGAACCGAGCACTGCGGTGGTGGTGGTGGGTCGTCGGCGGCGGCACTGCCTGCAGGCGGACTAGACCGCATGGTGACCTCACGAACCAGCAGCATCACCTGGTCCTCCCACTTTCGTGCATACGGGCGGAGCTTGATGGTCGCATTTTCCGGACGGTAGGTGGACGCCGAGACGACGTACACAGTGGCGGATTTGCCATGGATGCGCAAGTCGCCTTCCATGCTGCAGGTGTTGGACTGATGATTGCTGAAGTTGCAGGTCAACTTGCTGCTTATTATTGGCGGTGCTGCCAGAGCTGCAAATTAAATTAATTACATTTTTAGATAATGAATGAGCTGCGAATTAAATTACATTTTTAGATAATGAATGAGCTGATTCTTCGATCTGTGGTTCCTAGCTAGCTAGTATTCCGTAGCAATATAATATAATGCAAGTTGCGCGTGCAGGCGGCACTGCGTTGTACGAACTAATTAATTAACGTAGTATTATTAGTCGTCCTGGCACATGTGGCCTTAATTTGGTTCTGCAGAAAATGTAGAGTAACTAATTACCTTTCGTCGCATCGACGTTGCTGGTCACCCCGTGTGTGGATGTTGATGCCGCAGAAGGTGGTGACCCGACCATGGAATCTGAATTCGAATGGAAGGCCACATGGCACGTATTTTTGTTAATACATGCACATCGAGGAAGACAAGTGAAACGCCACTAACATAACATAACTGACGTAGTACAATTGTTTTTTCTTTCCAGATCTTTGACATTATTCTACGGCTGCTTTGCTTCTAACTGCGCTATGCATATACTGACCAGCTGCATCTGCTGCCATCTTTTTGCTGTCCATACCATGAATACAGAGGTGAACTATTCCACTCTGTGAAAATTTAGATTACGTATGCAAAAGTGTTCCGTGTACAAACTTAGCTCAACGAACTAAAGAATGGATTCTTGTGAACCATTTCAGTCATGACTTTGGGAAATCTGGTCTCCTTATTTGCAGAGGTAACATATTTATTAGCGTTACATGGTCCTCTGATATCCTACATATATACATCCAGATCACTTGTATGAGAAAATTGAGTGGACAATTGATCACTCCTTCTGTGTATATATCATCCCTAATATATATATGCTATGTATACAGCTGCGCTATGTGTCACCGTAATCAAATATTTTTAAAAACTGAAATATTTCCGTAAAATGAAAATACTTGAATGCGCTCAGCAGCAATGGACATTTCCATGTGTGTGGAACCATGCAAATCCATGTTTACTAAGCCTTATAGCTAGGATAGGATCTCCATCATTAGCACAACGTACCGTGCGTTTCCTAAGAACTCATCATATGCATTATTCAAAAGAAATGGTAACGACGGGCTGACTAGCTAGGAAACAAGTATCAAATTAAGCAAAAACTGATCAAGGACAGATATATCTTTCCTCTCTATCCTTGGTCAGAAGCGGTGACTTACAGCGTGCAAACTGTGGCAGGAGATTTGTCTTGAGCACTATCAAAACTAGAAGAGGCAGCAGCAGCCACAGCGCCGCCGCTCCGCTCCCATGCTTCTTACTCCCGCGCCTTCCTTGCTTCATCCCCCACAAGCTAGTGCTACTCTCTAGTGCTCTGAAGAAAGCTCCAACTGGTGGGTATGCTCAGCTCGAAGCCGGCTGCCACCCGGTTAGCTTGAAGGTATAGTACTGTATGTGTCAGTGAAGCTTGCGAGTAATGCAGTATTTGTTAGAATAAAGGAACCACATGACATCTAATCTTCTAACACGTTTGCGCTTCGATTCGCGAACAAGTCCATGGGTTGACTTGCACGTAGCATTAAATCAATGCACATGCAGACTAGCTAATTTAATCAGCTGGCGTTCACAAATCAGAAGTGTGGATGGCCCACTGGTAAACAAAAACTCAAAAACGGCGGTTGTGGCTAATTTTTATTGGGACACAAAAACCGTATACCGTATGTGTAAACCACTTTCTACACAAAGTTTTCTTAACATAACCGCGAGTGTAAGTTTCTAATTTTCACTGGCGGTTCAGTTAAGTGAACCGCTTATAGAAATTGATTTACACTGGCGGTCGACTTAACTGAACCGCCAGTGGAAATCAGACATTTACACTCACTAGTACACAGAACCACTATATAGACGGTTTTCAACCCCTTTCGACAGGCGGACTGAAGAACCGCCTACGCTAGGTGCATGTGGAAATCAAGGGTTTCCACAGGCGGGTAATCTAGAACTGCCTGTACAACTCCATTTCTACAGGCGGTTCAATTATGCCACCCGCCTGTAGAAATATCGGTTCTCATTACAAAACCGCCTGTGTTAAAATTTTTAAATCTCCCACCAATTTCTAAATTTTCCCACCAGACCCTATTTTTTATTTTATATTTTAATATATACATACAACAAACATATATATATATATACACATAATATTGAAACTACTAAAGCCTAGAGATCATGTCAACCATTGCAACATGCAATTCATTTATATATATACTATTACTTTATACATAACGTTACATTAATTACAAATATGATGACACATCAAGTTTTTTCTCTTTACATGCATCAGAGGTTTCACCTCTGAAACCTCTGCTCTAATAACCGGATCGAGTTAGCTTTAGCCTACTAATCTCCCTTAGCGCTCCGTATTCAGGCTTTGCTAGGGTGCTGATCCGATTGTGATATTTCCCTTCGCTGGGAATGACTTCTCTCATGATGAATTTGTAGAGGTCCTCAACTATGTTGTATAAAGTGGCTTCACTCATGCTCTTCGCCTTTTCAAAGTCTTTTTGCTGCATAGGAAGTTAGAAAAATATCATATGTTTAAAGTTCATAAATCAAGTAATCTAGAATCGCAGGATCCCAAATTGTATAAGGCGCCGAGCTACCTTCTCCATGTTTCGTCCAAATCAAGTAATCTTTCATAAATCCTTGGCAGACCAGATGAGAAATGATTGCTTCAGTATCTTCATAAATGTTAATATTTCTGCAGTCGATGCAAGGACAATATATGTGCTTCGTCTTTATTCTCAAAGCATGGTTCCTAGCAGCATCAACAAACCTATGAACCTCGGGTATGTATTATGAATCTAGTCTTAATAAGTTATACATTCAGAAGGACCGCTCCATCATGAGCTATGGAAAAATTAGTAAATTAATTGATCTCAATGCAAAACAAGTATGAAATATTGTCTTGGAATATTGTTATCTAACCTTTCAAACAACAACCTGTGAAGATGAAAACCTCCCACTTGTATATCTATCCAATTTGTAGACCTCGGAGATAACATTAAAAATAAAGACAAAACCCTAAGTAATAATTCAAGAAAGAACACTTAACAACTAAATCAAATTGACAAGGTAGAAAAACACCATTGATGGAATCAACTAAATATATATCTTGATTTCACTAAAATAAATTTGAGAAGGAAATATAGAAATGGTGAGAGGAGATGCATCGTCTGACCATCATGAAAAATGCATATTGCATAATAAATCAAATTTACATAAAAAATAACATTCTAAACAATATAATTTAAAAAGCTAAAAAAGAAAACCTATCTTTCTCTCTCTTCCCAAGCATGAAAATACCATTCATAGAAACCACTACATATATATTTCTTGGATTCACTAATTAGAGAAAGAAACATGGAAATGGGGAGAGGAGAGACATCATGTAACCATCTTAAGCAACCTCATTTGAGCAAATTGTTGACACCGTTTTTGGACACGTACCCGGAGATCAGTAAAGTATAGTTCGGCAGATGGAGCAACGATAACTAGTCTGCAGGGAAGTTGCCGATGAGGGTGGTTGCAGATGAAGAGACAACTATGGAATCAACTAAATATATATCTTGATTTCGCTAAAATAAATTTGAGAAGGAAATATGGAAATGGTGAGAGGAGATGCATCGTCTTCCATCATAAAAAATGCATATTGCATAATAAATCAAATTTACATAAAAAATAACATTCTAAACAATATAATTTAAAAAGCTAAAAAAGAAAACCTATCTTTCTCTCTCTTCCCAAGCATGAAAATACCATTCATAGAAACCACTACATATATATTTCTTGGATTCACTAATTAGAGAAAGAAACATGGAAATGGGGAGAGGAGAGACATCATGTAACCATCTTAAGCAACCTCATTTGAGCAAATTGTTGACACCGTTTTTCGACACGTACCCGGGGATCAGTAAAGTATAGTTCGGCAGATGGAGCAACGATAACTAGTCTGCAGGGAAGTTGCCGATGAGGGTGGTTGCCGATGAAGAGACAACTAAATGTGACTAAGTCCAGAGGTGGTGACGAGTTCGTGCCGATGATCAGTATTAGTGTTTGCCAATGGCCATAACAGGTCTGCCGATGACCCTGAAGGAAAGCGTGGAGATTGCCGATTGATCTGTGGCGGTGTCCCGGTCGGTTACAAGGGGATAGTTTTATGTTTTCCTTAGTTATTTAAATTCGTTTTGTATACGGATTCCGTTTAATTTGGAATTCGAGTCCTAGTCGTGTGTGATTGTAGCTCTTTGAGTAGGGTATAAATATAGACCCTAGGGCCTTGTAATGAACAATCTATCAATCAATCAAACATAAGTTTTTACTCATATTCTAGCATCTACTTTTTCGACGACTTCGTCATATTTTCTTTTTTATTACGAGTTCTTAGGAATTCGTCGACTTAAGCTCGGCGTGTTCTCAAGTTCCGCGTGATCACCTCTTGGCCGTGACATTCGGGTGTATCGCTGTTGTCGGGACCAAAGTGGTCGAGTTACCACCTTTGTCGATTGTAAGGTCAAATCGGCTACCACGCCTCAACGTTTGAATCGGGTATTAGCCCTTTGTGTTTGCAGATCAGTTTTGCACCAACACATCTTTTGGCACGCCCAGTGGGACCAGATTCAAGATCAAGATCAACATGTCGAACACCGATTTCGACTTGGAGAACGTCATCCCCGTGATGGAAGCCAATCTCGGGGATGAGCAGAAGCTAGCCATTGTAAAAGCCATGGAGGACTACAAGCAGCAGTGCTTGAAATCCTTCAGTATCAACAGGAGTGGCGAGGTGATCCAAAAAGAAGCACTGTCGGCACCCCGGCAGATTACTTTGGAAGCCAATCCTGGTAAACTTCAAGACATGGTCGATAATGCTATTAACCGTGGCTTGATCAATCAAGCTGGTGTACTGTCCAATACGGTTTCCAATGCCGTGGCTAGAACTTTCAAAGAAGGCAGTTGCCACCCAATTATGTGGGTCCTGCTCATCATCAGCCAGGATCACCAGTGGTCACAGCTCCATCGGCTACTACGGCCGCTGCGGGCACAGAAACTACTGCCTCTCCAAGCACATTAGGACTCATTAATGTGCAATCTACGCCGATGACGACCAATCCATCAACTTCAGATGAGCAAATCAAGCTCGCCACAGATCTATTGGCATCGGCAATGTCGGGATCTGTTCCTCCCAGCTGGTGGGGTTATGGTATGCCCCCAGAGATGATGTTGAAGACTCCTGGAACGTCTCAAGTGGCTGATATGACAGGCAAGGATCCTATGACATCAGCACCTCCAAATCTGCCGATGAATCAGAGTCCCCAGTATACTACAACTACTACTACAAGACCTTACACTGGGAATTCTCAAGCTCCAACGTTCCAGATGCCTAACGCATCGGCAGATTCAATGCCGACGCAGCAGAGGTTTATGACACAGCCAGGGTACGTCAATTCAATGATGATGCCCAATTTTAAGCCATCGGCAGGGTTTATGCCGATGAATGCTAACAGTGGATGGACCGGGCAGTTAGTCTTTCCACAGATGCCTCAATAGAATCATCAGGCTCCAGGGTTTCAACAAGGCCAGATCCAGCCTGGGTTCCAGAATCAAGGGTTGGCCAACCAGCCGATGAATCTTGGTCAGCAAATTGGTGGTCAGACGATCAACCCCATGTTCCATGCAGATCGTGCACCTCAGAGACACATGGAAGCATATCAACAGGTGCCAGATCCGCAACCACCTCATCGTTAAGATGCCGATGCTTATTGGGCCCATAAGATAGCTGAAGTGATGAGGGACTAATTTGGGATAAAACCCAAAGTCAACACTTACTCTTATCGGACACCGTATCCTCCTACATATGATTTAATCCCACTTCCAAATCGGTTCAAGATACCAGATTTCACTATTTTTTCTGGACAGGATGATACATCGACCATGGAGCATGTCAACAGGTTCATCATTCAATGTGGGGAAGCTGCGAACAGAGACGAGTTAAGGGTTCAGTTGTTCTCGTCATCGTTGTCTGGATCGGCGTTCACTTGGTTCATATTGTTACCTCCTAATTCAGTGATTACTTGGGCCGATCTATAGAAGCAGTTCCACAAGTACTTCTTCTCTGGAGTTCATGAGAAGAAATTACCGATTTAGTCAGGTTGAAGCAGCACAATGATGAATCGGTTGAAAGCTTTGTGCAGAGGTTTTGGGAAGTCAAGAATAAATGTTATAGCCTGGTTCTAGATGATCGGCAGCTTGCCGATTTGGCTTTTCAGGAGTTGTTGCCACATATCAGAGACAAGTATGCTTCTCAAGAGTTTGAAAGTCTGAGTCACTTGGTGCAAAGGATTTTTGACCAAGATATTAAGCCTTTTGAACCCAAAAGAGCATGGAACAAAAAGGTATCGTTTGTCGATGAAGCAGTGAGCTCGGATTCTGATGAGGAGCCAGTCATCGGCTTAGCAGAGTGGGTGAAGAACAAAAAGCTGATGTCTTGCCCTTTTGCGCATAAGGAGCCAGAAAAGTTTGCATTTGACATTACTAGAGCCGATAGGATATTTGACTTTCTACTTCAGGAAGGGCAAATAAAATTATCGCCTAATCATGTTATTCCATCGGCTGAAGAGTTAAAGAAGATGAAATACTGCAAGTGGCACAATGCAACCTCTCACAGCACCAATGAGTGCAAGGTATTTAGGCAACAGCTGCAATCGGCTATAGAATCTGGGAGAATCAAGTTTGATAATTCCAAAGCTCAGAAGCCGATGAAAATCGATCAACATCCTTTCCCAACAAATATGTTGGATGCTAAGGGAAAGACCAAGGTCTTGATGTTGGAAGCAGCTGAAAGAAGTGCATCGATAGATCCTTAGCATCAAATTACTGATGCCGATGCCAAAGGAAAGGGTTTGATCTAGGAAGGAAATAGCTCAGGAAGGCCTCCCCGATCTGGCATTGCGATAACTCATAGAAGGCATCGAGAGACTTGGCAGCAACGTGAGGATCGGTATCGGCGCCAGCAGGAGGATTATCGTCGGGAAGAAGAAAGACGCCGACAGGAGTGGAATCGGCACAAGGATCATTGGAACTGCCCGTTCTTTATCCATTGCTGAGAGCAGAACATTAACTTACCCACTGTTAGAGATTGCCCTGAATGCAATGGTTATGATCGATATGACAGATCCGATCGGCGCTATCAAGATGATGATCGGCGATTTAATGGGCCGATTAGGGGGAGAGCGTCAGTTCATGATCGGCTGGGGGGCAGACTCAGTGTACACGATAGGCTTGTGATCGTGTTGAATACTTTCCTAGGAACCAGGAAGAGCTTGAAGAGATGGCCAATGCACGAGTTCCCGATGAGTTCATATTTTGTAGGGATGCTAATACTTATCGGATGGAATCAAGGGAAAGTCGTCGCCCATCGGCAAGGTAGCCACAACTTCCTCCATGGTGTCCAGAGGGATTGACTAGGACTCAGAAAAGGAGGCTGCAGCGCGAAAGACGAGAAGAGCTGAACAAAGGCGAGAATTCTGGCAAATTTGGAGATCAGCAGCAACCGGATCCTAAGGGAAAAGGGCCATCGGCAGATGTTAACATGGTATTTATGCTGCCGATGGAGTTCCTTGCGCCATCCAGTGATGATGAGGAGCTGGATTTTTCCGACCAGATAGCTCAGTTGGCTCTGGATCCGATGACGGCTATCTTTGAAAAGCCTGCCGACAATGAAAGGCAGCATCTTAAAGCTCTGTTCGTCAAAGGAAGAGTTGATGGGCAGCCAATGACCAAGATATTAATTGATGGTGGGGCTGCTATTAACATCATGCCGTATGCAGTCTATCGGAAGCTTGGGAAAGGAGATCAAGATTTGACCAAGACCGATATGAAGCTATTCCTTTGAAGAAAGTCACATCAGCCAATATGATTGGTTTTGTGAAGGAGCATATTATTTACCGGTTTGGTATTCCTCAAACGATTACTACCGATCAGGGTACTATGTTTACATCAGGAGAGTTTGATGAATTTGCAATCGGTATGGGGATTAAAGTGTTGAATTCTTCTCCTTATTATGCTCAAGCCAATGGGCAGGCCGAAGCATCTAACAAAGGAATTATTAAGCTCATCAAACGGACGATTGAAGAAAATCCTAGGAGGTAGCATACGTTGTTGAATGAAGCTTTGTGGTCATATCGGATGGCTTGTCATGGATCGACCAAAGTTTCGCCTTATTAGTTGGTGTATGGGCACGATGCTGTATTGCCATGGGAGGTTAAAACTGGATCTAAGCGACTATCTTTTCAAGATCAGCTGAATGCCGATGACTATGCTACTTTGATGAGAGACGAGTTGGATGATTTAGCAGAGCATCGGCTGAGGGCTTTGATAAGTATAGAAGAAAATAAGAAGAGAGTTGCCAGATGGTATGATAAGAAGGTAAAGGCTAAGGAGTTTGCCGATGGAGACTTAGTATGGAAACTAATCTTACCGATCGGGACTAAAAGTTCAAAATTTGGGAAGTAGTCTCCCAATTGGGAGGGTCCCTATCGGATAAATCGATCTGCTCCTGGCAATGCTTATATTTCAGAAACTCTCGAAGGAGTTGAATTTCCCAGGGCATTGAATGGCAAGTATTTAAAGAAATATTATCCTAGCATATGGATTGATGCATGAGAGTTTAAGTGCCGATAACATTCCTATCGGCTGGTTCAAAGTGTATCTGGGGCCGGACTCAATGTTTTAAAAGGATGCTGATAACAGTCCTATCGGCTAGACCAAAATAATCAGGAGTTTTTAAAAGAAAAGAACAAGACATGCTGCCGATGAAGAGTTCACATGTTTAACAGAGCCTGGATCGTTGATATGGCGCGCAGACGAATCTGATCGGCTTCTTCTATCTCCTTCATGTCATCATCGGCAGAGCCCTCCACTGGCTTCAGTTTCTTCTTCATCTGCAGTGCCTTGCGGGCTTAGACGTTTCGCTCTTGTTCAAGAGTCTTGATCGCTTCAGGCAGCTGGCTTTCTTCCTATTGAGCTTGGGACAGAGCTTCTTCCACTTGTTTGAGTTCTGCCAACAGGGCTTCCCTTTTTGCCGATGATCAGAAATCTTTTGCTTCAGCACGTCTCCTGAGGAGTTTAGGATGCCGATGCTCTTATGCTTCTCATTGGCAAGATGCTTTACCTTCATCACCTCCTCTGAAAGCTGGGCATAAGTAGCCCTATCGGCAAGGCGCAGAGTGGGCTTTTGATACTGAAGCTGTCGACTCTCTAAGTGTGCAGCCTTGAAGAGCATATCCTCGGCATCGGCAAGGATCTGGCCTCTGAGAGTTTTGAATAGAGCCTTGGCTGAATCAGAATCATCAACCAGTTGGGCTGTGTCCTGATGGAGGATGGCTGACAGATCTTCCAGCTTTGCTCTAAGCTCTGCCGATGAAATTCCAACTGCTTGAGAAGAGCTTGCTTCCTCTCCTTCATCCTCAGAAATTCGATAGCAAAGGAGAACAGGCTATCAGGAGAATCTTGTTCCTGAAAGAAAAAGGAGATGAGTTATTTGATAATGAAATATTAATAAAATAAAGAATGATAGTCAAATAACTTACTTGTTTCAGAGCTATCTCTCGCCTCTGGCTGGTTGAAGCTAGTGGTACCACCGGTTGATCGGCTAGAGCTGCCGATGGGACTATGTCAGCTGAAAGATTGACAGAGAGAATTATAAAGTGGGAAAATAGGTCCATCAGCAATAATTTCATTAACAGTACTTTACCTTGAGGGGGTGCAGTACTTGTCTGAATCGAGGAGACCACCGATGCTATGATTAAGCTTGCTGGATCGGCGGTCTGCTCGTGTACATCAGCCGATGTTTCTTCTGGCTGAGGTTCTTCTAGATGAAGTTCTTCTGTTTGGGGTTCTTCTTGTGGTTGAGGAGGAGACGGTGCTTGTTGTATCTGAGCTTCTGGAGAAGAGGGAGACGATTCCACCGGGATCGGTGAGCTTGGAGGAAGGGGAGGCGTTGCTGTTCTCTGACGCTTGGCTTGTGTTCTGGTACTTTTGGAACCTTTTCTCTTTGGTTGGCTGGACTGGGGGGCATCGGCAGTCGTACTTCTGGTCTTTGCCAATTTGCCAGTGTGTTGGTACAACAATGAAAGTTTTGTGAGTACACGTGTAACGGGGTATTGGTGCGGTTCTAATTAAAATAATAAAGTTACCGATGAAGTTCCCATGCTAGCCGATGCGTCCTAAAAAATTGTGTAAGTATAAGAATGGAATCGGTATAAGTTGAAGAATTCGAGAATTTACCTTGAAGGCTTGTGCCAAAGTAGTGACAGCTACCGACGAGGATGTTTTCGTCCGCTTGGTGGTGATTTTCTTGAGACGCATACCCCGGTGCATTAAAGTGGCCAAGGTTGGAGCGTTGTTGCCGATCAAAGAGATCGGGCCCGATGGAAGGAGTTCGATCGGCCTGCCACTTCTGCTGACTGATGGTGGTGTATCATCAACTTGAATAAAACAAAGAGAGTAAGTTACCGATGAAGAATGGGAATGAAGGGATTGAAACATCGGTTAAAATACTTACAGTATTATCGGGGACCTTGTATTTGGGATCAATCATGTCACGATATGTGAGTGCCGATCTACAGAACAGGTGCTCTTTCCACTCTTCCCACCACTGTTTGTATGCCTGAGTAATGAAGAGAGCTGGGATCCAAGCCGATAGATCAACATCTGTATCGGCGTTTGGTGGAAGTTGAGCTATCCTGATCCATTCAAGATTACTGGTGATGATCTCCCTTGGCTTTATCACATCGGCGTAGCAGAGTGCGATCGGCGGTTGGCCGAAAGCCAGTTGGCGAACTAGTGCCGATGGGTTATAAAATTCATAGGTTAGATTGGAAGCTTTCCCACTGCCAAAGAAGTTCACTGGTATGGCTCTTGGGGTGATAATTGCCATCATCACGTCACGGTCCTTGTTGAGAGCATCATTAAAGGGATGGAAAGTCAGGGAGAATCTGGTGTCTCGATCTTCATAAGGCATCCTTGCTCGCTGTTCTCTGGTCAGACCTTCATGTAGAGTCTGGAAGAATCGGCTGACCTAGTCTTCGTTACCACCAGTGCCAGGTAAGACTATGACAGCTTTGCCAAAGTTTAAGGGAGAGCGAGTTGCTGATTCTTCTTCATCTAGTTCATAATCCTCGGCTATGTCCCTAGGGAAGCGCTGTGCAAAGAGGTCAAATTCAAGGCGCTTGTGCATGTGGAGATTAAGCCACATGTTGATAAACCACCAAGGACCCCCTAAGTTGCCGATGGGTTGGCCGAGCAGAAGTTTCCTGGCTACTTGGTGGAGGAGGTGATAAACCAAGCCGAGCAGGTATCGGCCAAGAGGAAATCGACCGCCATCAGCTAGTCTTTCTGCTGCCGATAAGTAAACAGAAGTTGGTCCTGCCGATCGGCCACAGAATACAAACTTATCTAGCCACATATTCAGGAAAGTAGTCTGTTCCTTTGCATTAACAGGTCCTATTCTACGGTACTTCTGAATGTACTCAGACCAACCGCCGATAGCGCGAGTTTCCACCTTAGCGCTAGGTTTGGTGTCAAATAGATGACTGTTATCGGTAGTGGATATATCTAAGCCGGTGAGCATGAGTACATCGGCAAGTGTAGGAGAAGCAGGGCCATGGCTAAACACAAAAGCATTGAGCGTGTCTGACCAAAAGTATGAGGCAGCAATTAGTAGTGACTCATTCCTCTCCATATCGGCAAGGGACAACCTAATGCACTGGTCCAATTTTCGCTTGCCCCATTGAACCTCATTTGAGTGGCTGACTCTTAAGAACCAATCCTTCCATCCCTTGGTAGGACTGGGCTAGGAACGGAAGGCATCTTTCCATAGATCTAGGGAGAAGTTTCCGGCTCTAAAGGGAACTATATTTGTCTCTGCGTTTATCAGATCGGTGGGATCTGGGTTTCCTAGCGGGCCAAGACATTGGAGGTGAGGTTGATCGGTAGGAATAACGATCTTATCGGCCAAATCCTAGAAGTTTTTGAGGGTAAAAAGAAGAACAAAAAGAAAAACGAATATTCAGTAAGACAAATTGCGGATGAACAGGAGTACGGTAAAAGTCCAGGAGAAAGGGTGGTAAGCTGACCTCAGGAACGACGAAGTTGATGGCCATCTCCTCGTAGGGAAGAAGATCGAAGACTTGGGGGTTGGTGAAGAAAGTCCTTTGTTGAAGTTCTTGGATTCCTCGGGTAATGCCGCCACCGTGAAAGTGGATTTTGGGCTGTAGAATGACAAGATGGAGAAGGAGTACCGGAGAAGGATGTATTTATAGATCAAAACGGGCAGGGGCAAATCCAACTTATCTCTTTGTCGCATCCGTGAAATCCGAGGGTATTCAGGTGGATATGGTAACTGTTCGCACGATAATCAAGGGACTGCGCAGGTGATTTGACAGCAAGCGGTCATGATTTTGGAGATATTTCACTGTACAAGATCTCCTGGTCGGTCCATCGGCAGTTCTCTCTAACGGTAACATTGCCAATGGGCGTATAAAGTGGAGAGATTTGGGTTGAGGAGTTCGAGGAATATGCAAGAGAATCGGACCAAGGTTGTTCGGATTTGACGAGCGGTTACCAAATTGTGAGAATTAATTGCGGAAAGGTATCATTACTACAGAGAATTTTGGAGCATTAATGATTTTATACTCCGAAATTGGGGGGCATGTGTTGACAGGACACGTACCAGGGGATCAGTAAAGTATAGATCGGCAGATGGAGCAACGGTAACTAGTCTGCAGGGAAGTTGCCGATGAGGGTGGTTGCCGATGAAGAGACAATTAAATTTGACTAAGTCCAGAGGTGGTGACGTGTTCGTGCCGATGATCAGTATTAGTGTTTGCCGATGGCCATAACAGGACGTCTACCAATGACTCTGAAGGAAAGTGTGGAGATTGCCGATTGATTTGTGGCGGTGTCCCGGTCAGTTACAAGGGGATAGTTTTATGTTTTCCTTAGTTATTTAAATTCGTTTTGTATACGGATTCCGTTTAATTTGGAATTCGAGTCCTAGTCGTGTCTGATTGTAGCTCTTTGAGCAGGGTATAAATGTAGACCCTAGGGCCTTGTAATGAACAATCTATCAATCAATCAAACATAAGTTTTTACTCATATTCCAGCATCTACTTTTTCGACGACTTGGTCATATTTTCTTTTTTATTACGAGTTCTTAGGAATTCGTCGACTTAAGCTCGGCGTGTTCTCAAGTTCCGCGTGATCACCTCTTGGCCGTGACATCTGGGCGTATCGCTGTTGTCGGGACAAAAGTGGTCGAGTTACCACCTTTGTCGATTGTAAGGTCAAATCGGCTGGCACGCCTCAACGTTTGAATCGGGTATTACCCCTTTATGTTTGCAGATCAGTTTTGCACCAACACAAATATAGTGCATACCTAGCTAGTCTACTCTCTCCCTCTCATGATAAAACCCTAGATCCAAAAAGTAGCTCAATTGAGCAAGAGGGCACAAAAAGAGGCATTAGAGGCATGAACTAACCTTTCTTAGCCCCGTCCCTCCAAGAAATGAAGATCAAAACCTTCCCCCTTGTATTTTGGAAAATCTAGACCTCTAAGATGGCCTCCAATGAAAGGTGGCTGCTAGCAACAGTTCTGCCCGAGGAGAAAGAAGGGAGGCTAGTGGGTATTTATAGAAAGAATAGCATAGGCGGTTTGCTTAAGAAACCGCCTATGTAAATAGATTAACACAGGCGGTTCACATAACTGAACCGCCTATGTAAATGGAGCATTAACACAGGCAGTTCAGTTATGTGAACTGCCTATGTTAATCTATTTACATAGGCGGTCTCTAATCCTCGACGTACAAGTTTACTACACAGGCGCACAATAATTACAACCGCCAGTGGAAAGTTTTTACCACCGCTAGCTTAGAGCATCTGTGTACTAGTGACTAGCGGTTCAGTTAAGTCAACTGCCAATATAAATGGATCTCTACAGGCGATTCTTTAAGTGAGCCACTAGTGAAATCTCTAGTATAAATACCCCTTCTTCCTCTCCGAGCAGAGCTGTATCTCGCAGCCACCTTCCATAGGAGACCATTTTGGAGGTTTAGTTTTCACTAAATACAAGGGGAGAGGTTTTTGATCTTTATTTCTTGGAAGGAAGTTGCTAAGAAGGGTTAGTTTATGTCTCTCTTGCCTCTTTTTGTTCATTTTAGCTTATTTTGAGCCACTTTTTGGATCTAGGATTTTACCATGTGTTAGAGAGAAGAGTAGCTAGGTTAATATCTTTATTTGCTCAAATGAGGTTGCTTAAGTTAGTTAGATGATGTCTCTCCTCTCTCCCTTTTCATTTTTGCTTCTCACTTTATTTTATCCAAGATTAATGTAGGTATTTCCATGAATTGTGTGTTCTTGTGTATTTATGTGGAGAGAGAAATATATGTTATCTTTGTTAGATTTTTAAATTTTGTAGTTTTTATCTATATTTTTAATTTTTATGTTTTTAAATTATTTAGTTTGTGTTTTCATTTCTCAATTTAATTTAATTATCCACTATGTATTTATATATGAAATAGATTTTTTATTTATTAGATGAAAAATATGAAAGAGATTTTGTGTTAGTTGACGGTGGATATACCCTAAAAATCCATACTCAAAACACCATCAACATGCCTTGATTCTAAGGAGGAATAGCATAATACGAACATATTTATCAATAACTGGTTCCACTTGTACTCTTAGTCTTTGATTGCAGGAATCAACAAAATCACCTTGGTGGGACCCAATGAGGGGGTGAGGCGACCCCCCTTTGACCCCACTAAGTCAGTTACTCCAACCTACCTTAAGCACAACTTCCACATGTCGAAATTCCTTTGGTCGTCCATCTAAGGTGGTTTCCAAGTTGGTTCATCCAAGGGTGGAGAAGGATTGAGCACGTGGATCGCTGACGTGGCACGCCCTCTTCTTCCCCTATAAATAGAGGCTGCCACCACCCTTGGAAAGGATATCTCACACTTCACATTCTCAAGATCCACTTACTTCTAAGTGTAGTAGTAACTAGTCTAGAGTAGGAGTTAGAGTCAAGTCGAGCGAAGCTCGGGGTCTCCGAAGTCTTCTTCTAGAATGTCTAGTAACGCTCTTGTATTTTTCCTTTGAAGACTTTTCCTTTATTAATATAATATTCTTGCTCTACTTTACTTAGTATTTACTTAGTACAAGTCTATCTTTATAGCCTTCTTGTGTGCTTGTCTTAGTAATATTAGTTGACTTAGTTGGATTGGTTTCCTGTAACCAACTTGTTGTGTGTGTTTCATCGTCCTATCTTCCATAGGAGCTCTAGTTATCTAATCGTTAGCTAGAGTTGTAGGAGTTAGCCTAAGCGAGGTGCTTAGGCTAAGTCTTACCTTTGAACACGCCTGGTTCACAGTAATTGAGTGAGTGCACTCCCGAGAGGTGATAGGTTGCGGGCGGCATTAGGTTCTCACCTAGTTCAGGCAAGTTCTTAAAACGCGGGCTCCCAGTAAGAGTATGGCCGCTTGAGTAGGGGTTCTGTCTCCTGCTTTCTCGGACCACCCCACCATACAAGTAGTAAGGAATCCGTCTAGTTGAGTCAGCTATCTATTAGGATCAATTATACAAAAGTAAAGTAGGATACATAGGAGTCCTTTACTCACTCGTTGTCGCCCACCTAGCTAGCTCTCTACCATTTATCTTTAGATTAGGATCTGTGTGAGATCATTTATCTATCCTTATAATTTATCCTCTTACCCCCTTCTACACTAGTTGACACTAGATTGTAGTAGACACAAGGATCTTTGTCCCCTTTTATTAAACATTTCTTACACTACTTTTTCTTGGAATAAAATAAATAACGATATCTTGGAATACTCATCCTCGGTGAAGTACTACATCGGTACATTCTGTCCACTTGGAGAATATTCATATCTTTATAGCGCACATATAATTACCCACACTTGGCATCTCTGGCGCCGTGGCTAAGGCCGGGCTCTCAGCATAACTTTAGTGGTTGCTCTAAGATTTGCCAACAAGCATTTCTAGCACCGTTGCCAGGGAAATCATCAGCACTAGGATTTTTAATAAATTGGAATCTGGAGTCTACTATCTATCTAGTTATCCAATAGTGTCATGGGCTTATCCCTCGCCTGTCTGGTTTCTTGGTATCTTGAAACTAGACGGAGCTTGAGCGGTTTCCAATCACCACCAAATTTCATTCGAGATCCTCAGCAACTGTTGAGGAGAACTAGACTTCATCTAGTTCCACCTCACAGGTTCATCTCGAACCTGAATCTGTTCAAGAAAGGAGGCTCAACACCAATCTTAATAAAGCTATGGCCCAAAAGATCAACCCAGAGTACTCTGCACCGTCGGCTGACTATGTCATCACGAGTCCACATTTTAACTTGGGGAACGCGACTTTTGAGCTTAAGCCTACGCTCATCAATATGATGCAAGCCAACCTATTCTGTGGGAGGCCACACGGGGACACCAATGCCCATCTCCAACGCTTGGTTTGTAGGACCTTCACCATCAAGAATGTCTCTGCAGAAGCCATCTGTCTTCGCCTTTTCCCATTCTTGCTACTGGGAAAGGTGAAGCAATTGTTCTACACCAATAGAGAGAAGGTCATCATAAAAAAGAAAATCATCCCATCATAGGTGACAAAATGACTATATCACTCACAATTCAAACACAAATTGTGAGTGATGAATCAATCAAGGCATACAAGAACCAATCCAAAAACATTTTATACCTTTCAAATTGATTTTCACCACTACATGTTTGCATAATTCATTATATATCTAGTGCTTTCTTTGGGTGGCTCCTAGTCTTTGAGTTGTATTTGGGCGCCTTGCCTAGTCTAGGTTGATGGCAAGTTTTATTGCTATCTCCATATTCGGTGCTCTTAGTCTATCCCTGTATTAGATGGGTATGAAATAGGATCATCTGGGCATCATTTTGTGGCTTGCCTACTAGTATGCCATTAGATGGTCCATGCTACAGGGAAGAAGGTAAAGCCTAGATTTGCATGCATATCACTCGTTTTATTTTCCTCAAAATAATAAAAAAAACCATGGCATGTTTGCTTGATCACTTTCATCATCCCGCTTGCACTGGTTGCATAAAAAAATTGGTTCTTTGATTCATCATTCAATGTTCTTACACCCATTCCGAATCAATCTCATGTGTATCATGTTCATGCCACCTATTTCTATTCTAGCAATTTACTAGGATAAACTTCGGTTATATGCTTGGACTACCCCCAGCAATAATTCCTCACAATCCATAAGGATAAGTCTTTGAGATAAATTCATAATGGAGGTAATTAAAATTCTATTTGAGAACTTTGAATGAAACCTTGATCAAAAGAAAAAAAATATTTGGAATTCCCGATGGCATGGCGAAGCTTAGAGGTGCAATCAGGGTCCCCATCTATGTGATCAAGTGTAACACCCAAAAATCTGTTTTAAATTAATAGGGATTAATTTGATTTAATTAAGCATTTTTGTGCGCATTTAAATCCAGCACTTAAATAAATTTTGGTCAAAATTAAAATTTATCATAAGATCAGAAACTTGTTTATGCATTCATGCTGAAGAATATTTTTTTTTGTATTGTTTTCCTTTGGCTTGAATTTATTTACATTCAAAATTTTATTTGGAAAAGGTTTTAGGAAAAGAAAATGGTGAAGAAAATAAAAAAAAGAGAAAAACCCCAGCCAACCCAGCTGCCCCCCTGGCCTTCCCGGCCCAGCTCCCCTCTCCCCCTTTCCTTTCTCCCCTCCTGTCTCGGCCCAATCTGCGGCCCAGTTAACCAAGCCAAGGCCAGGCGCACGCCCTCCCCTCCCTGCTTGCTGCCACTGACAGTCGGGCCCCGCCCCTCTCTCTCTCCCTGACGCTCGGGCCCCGCATGTCAGCGGGCGCCTTTTCTTCCTCGTGCGTAGACGAGCCGGACCCCGGCACCGGTCGGTAGGAAACCGGAATCCTTCGGGATTTCCTTGCCAAAATGCGCAAAGCCAAGCCCAATAAAGCCCTTTCCCCACCCCGCAGCCTCTTTTTCACATCCGAGCCAGTCAAACGAACCCTAACTTCGTAAATCGCGAGTTTCGGATCTCGCCGGAGTTGTCTTCCGCCATACCGAGCACTGCTCCGTCCCCGCGTCTTCCTCGTCCTTGTTTTCGGCGTAGGTGAGTTCGCCATCCTCTCCTCTTCGCTCTGGTGCTCTTGGTTCGGTTTTTGGCGCAGGGAATCGGGAATTGAAGAGCGCCGACGAGCTCCTTCCTTGCGGCCGGCCCGCCGCTTGCCCCCTGGATCGACCTCAGCCGTTGGATGGACGATCCACGGCTGAAATAGAAAGATAACCCTTCGCTGCGTCTTTCTCTTAAGAGTCCCTAGAAGTTTTCGCAAATTGCTCCGCGGTCCTTGGCGCCTGAGACAGATTTCGTTTTCCAGCTTTGAAAACGTATTCCTGGCCGGTTTGAGTAAAATACGTTTTCAGATATTTATAGAACTGCCATTGAATTAGTTTTCTCATAAAATGGTCATTTTAACTCCGTTTTTGTCCATTCAAATTTTGTTAGATTCGTATTTACGAGATCTACATGTTAGAAGTAATGTTTCACTGTTTTGAAACTTTTAATTTCCTGGTACTATTTAATTAATTATTTCTCTGTAGGAAATCTTGGAAAATTCATAACTTCTACGTTTTAATTCCGATTTTCGTGAACTTTACGTTTGTGTGATCGTAGCGCTGCGTAGAATATTTTGATAAACTTTTATCTTTGTTTTACCACTGTTTGGTGTAATGTTCTAATTATAGCTTGTTTGCTTCGTGTATGATTGTCTACATTGGATTGCGTGTTGTTGATTGATGATCGGATATAGACGGTGAGAGATACGTTGGTGATCAAGACCAAGCCTTTGAGGACCAGCAGGCTAAGGAGAGCTTTGATCAAGGCAAGTATAACTTGGGATCATCCTTGTTACCTATTCACTTATAACTACACATATATATCATATGCATGCTATCACATTGTCGACCTTAGCAAAATCATAGATGATTGTTACCTGGATTCCTTGTTACCTGCTTGATATGCATTTGGTGTAGATGTGCTAGTGCTTGTTATAATCCATGATCTTGTAAGATGATTAATAGCTATGCAATGAACATAAAAGAATGACAAATAACTGTATGAGATCTTGTCCGTACGTGATCACCCGGGATAACAGTGCAACCATGAGGGCTATAATGGCTCTGGCTTTAGCTCAGTATGAAGACCTTTTCTAGCTTGTTAGAGGTTACCCGAAAGGGCGGAGGGGCTAAACCGTTTTGGGTATAGTGCGAGCCCCTGTCCTTATGTGTATAGGCTGCGCGTCATTGTGTCATTCGGAAGGGGGGTATCTATATCTGCGCGCAAAGGAAACCTTGCGGCCGTAACATGTTAGACGAACTTTTGAAAGGCTTCATAGTGATCCCTGCCGACCTCCCTAGGAAGGGGGTTAAGAGACTAGCTACCTCGGGCGAAAGGGTAATTCATGACTCATGGGTAAAGATGTACAACCTCTGCAGAGTGTAAAACTGGTATACTAGCCGAGCTCACGGTCAGGAGCGACCTTGGGGACATCTACATTAAGATGATGAGCATATTTTGTTATTATGTTCATTTGATTATCGTTTATGCTATGAATTAATTATGCTTACACTTGATCATGTGGTTAATGGATTATTTATGCTACCTTGACATTTGCTACTTAATTATGAATATGCTAGCCACTATTAAAAGCTAAAAGCAGTCAAACCAGTGTCAGCTATTTGAGCCTCATGAACTCCTGGTTATACTTGTTGAGTACGATATGTGCTCACTCTTGCAATTTCCCAACACCCCAGGTTATGCTAATGATGATGATTGGAATGAGGACTATCGCTATGAGTATTAGGTTTGGAGTCAACCAGTCAACAGTGTCCCTGTGTGGAGCTTCCGTCGAGAGCATTGTTTACTTCATGCTATCATTTTTGTATGAGACTATTGTTGACGGTCCTTAAGTACTAAAATTAATAATCAAATAAACATGAAAAAGGATCAATATGAAACAAATATCTAGAATTAGGGTTTTATCTGACAGAATTCCACGAGCTTTGGTGTTTATCAGAGAATATGGAGAGAAGGCCCACATGTCATGTTTACAACGAGATAATTACGTGCCGTGCAACTTTCCTCAATCAAGAAGAGTCCAGAAGCCACGGGAACGAACGAGAGCACGATTGGGCTCGGGGGCAGGGCGGCCGCCCACCCCCCTTGGGCGCCCGCCCAGGGTGGGAGTCCAATCGGGACTCTGCTTCGGGGCTAAACTCCACCGACCTAAAGGATCAATCTAAACCACACAATCAATGTCGGTTTGATCCGACGGCCCAAATTCACTTGAAAAGACTATATAACCAAGGCCTCTCCACCCCTAGAGGAGGGAGGAGAAGAGAAGAAATCATTATGTAGAGGTAGCCATCAAAGTTAGGGTTTAGAGCTTCTCTCCCTAATCCTTCAAGTTTAGAGGTTTGATTAGATAGCAATTAGAGAAGTAGAGCACTACGCTCTGGATTCGGATCTTCGGTAATAAAGATTGGTATTCTTCATATCTTTCTCTAATTATTTATTCTAATTGCATTATGTCTCTAATTATTATGTTCTTAGTTTGCTCTAGTTCTATATTTGATATAGTTCTAATTGATAATGAGTTTATGTATAAGTTTGCAAAGCGCTTAGCTCTTGACGCGAGGGAGTTAGGTGATAGATCACATGTGAACGTGGTGCTTAGATTTTATTTATCTGCAAATGTATCCTATTGGCCGGGTCGTGTGGTAGTTCGCGATAGTGACAGCTTCGTTGATTCTTATATAGTCCACCCTCCGTTGATAGGACAGGCAGAACCAGTATTGTGGAGTAAGTCGTGCGATGCTCTGATTTACTTTATCAATGTTCCTTATACATGAATGAAGAGTCTTTTATGCTATATATGATCTTGTAGATAACTAGAGTAGATTATGACTTAGCAGTTAGTAGATAACTTAGAATCCATTCTCTAGCTAATCCGACATCACCTACATATATGAGGAGTAGTCTATTTTCTAATCGCTGTGTTATTTATCCCTTGAACTTATAATTCATTATCATTATCTTTATGGTTTACCCCCTACTTAAGTATGTGACTGTGTGACGAGTTTCTCCTTAGTAATCATGTTCTTGCAAGTTTATCTCTATTCTATGCCTTGATAGATTTTGCCCTTAATTTAATCTCCTTAGTTCTCTCGAGCAAAATTATAAATAACGATACCTGGAATACTTATCCTGGTGAAATACTACAATGTGGTGTTTTATCTGTGCGCTTGCGGATAGAATAGATTATTTTCTAGAGAGCCTTTACATTTATAAATACCATTGTACACTCTGGCACCATGCTGGGGATGACAACCTAGTATCTAAGTGGTGTTAGCTAGTGTCAACAAGCATTTCTGGCGCCGTTGCCGGGGAATCTCATGAATAAGTCATAAAGGGGAACAAAAGGGTAATACTTAGGAATGGTAAGGAAAGCCAGAAAATCAGTCAAGGTTATTCATATAAAATATTGGACTAGACTATAGAGAAATAATTGCATAAAAACAGCTACTAAGTGAGAAATCATAACAAGGCACCTCTGCTTTGGCAGGTTCACCCTGTTGTTTTTCTATGTTTATATTTTTATACAGGGTATATCAGGATTGACTTTGGGTACATTCAACTCTTCATCATCAGAACCAAAGCAATCAAGAGAAGAAGAAGCTAGCTACCAATTGCTGAAGCTATGGCACAGAAGACCCTACAAGAATTCTCTACTCCAAGCCTTGAGAACATTCCAAGTGGTCCAAGATTTGCAGTAGAAGAAGGAGTACCCGAGTTTGAGCTCAAGTCAAGCCTCATCAATTTAGTGCAAGCTACACAATTCAGTGGAAAGGCACATGAAGATGCTAGTGCACACTTGCAGAATTTCTTAGAGATTGGGAGCACAATCCACATCAACGGAGTTGACAAAGACGTCATACTGCTTCGCCTTTTTCCATTCTCATTAGAAGGAAAAGTGAGGAAGTGGTTCTACACTCATCAAGATAACATCAACAACTGGACGAACTTGTCAGATGCCTTTCTATCAAAGTTTTTCCCTATAGGCAAAACAACTGCCTTAAGAGGAAATATTGTCAGTTTCGAACAACAGAAGACAGAAGCCATTTCAAAAGCATGGGAGCATTTTCAAGAATACATATCAAACTGTCCTCACCATGGAATGACCACATGGTTACTTATGCAGACCTTCTACCATGGATTAACCTAGAAGGCTCGTGAGTGCCTAGATGCATCTGCTAAAGGATCATTCTTGGAGCTTATAACTAGAAAAGCAGAGATACTTTTGGATAAGATAGCAGAAAACCAAAGCTAGTTCCAAGATAAAGCTCAACAATGTCATCAAACTGAAGAAATACCAGAAGAAGTAAATGCATTATCAACTAAGATGGAAAATTTGCTCCATTGGATTGACCAGAGGGCCAAGTTCAAAGAAGATCAAAGGGCCATTGAGACAGCATACAAATATCAACCAACTTCGAGTCAACCCAATAGCAAAGGTATGAATTCAGGTAATACTTTCAAGCAACATTCATTAAAAGAGATAATTGCTCAACAAACCAAAATTAATGATGAAGTTAAACAAAGGCTAGATACAAATGAATCACCTCTAAAAGATATACATTATAAAATGGATTTTCTACTAACTGCCTTTGATGAGCAAAACACTCTTAATAAAAGGGTAGAGCTTAAATTAATAAAGATAGTTGCTGCACTTCCTGTTGCTACTAACATTGAGCAGGTAAAGAATATAACTACTAGAGGAGACAAAGCCACCAGAGATCCCCCATACCCAAAAGAGAAACAAAGAACATCAGCACCAGTGCAACCAGCAGTGATAGAAGAAGAAAGCCCAGTTGAAGCAGAAGATCTGCTACAACCACCAAGAACTGGAGAAATGAGGAAAGATTTTTACGACACCAACTATTTGCCATTTCCCAGAAGAAACAGAGGACTGCAGTCGGATGAGCAGTTTTGTAAGTTTGTAGAGGTCATTCAGAAATTATATGTCAACATACCTCTGCTGGATGCCATACAGGTACCTACATATGCAAAGTACATCAGAGATATTCTTAACAAGAAGAGACCACTGCCCACCACTGAGGTTATCAAACTGACAGAAGAATGTAGTGCGGCCATCCTCAATAAGCCACCAAAGAAGAAGGAAGATCCCGGATATCCCACTATTGACTGCTCGATCGGAAACCAACACTTCAACAATGCACTTTGTGATCTCGGAGCAAGTGTCAGTGTGATGCCAGCATCAGTCTACAAAAAGCTTGAGCATGCGACCCTAGAACCAACATCAATGTGCCTACAACTAGCGGATCAATCGGTTCGACACCCGTTGGGCATCGCCGAGAACATTCCAGTCAAGATCAGAGATTTCCTGGTGCCAGTAGACTTCTTTAGTACTGGACATGAGTCCTGACTCAAAAGTATCCATCATCCTTGGAAGGCCATTTCTGAGCACTGCCAATGCCCACATTGATGTCGGGAAGGGAGAAATCAAGTTCAACATAAACGGACAAGAAGAACACTTCACATTCAAACCCAGACCAGAGAGAGACTCTACAGTGAATGAAGTTCATGAAGAACCACTGGAGACACCATCTCTAGAGGAAGGTAACTCAGTAGATTAAAAGATTTGGAGGTCCAGCTTGGGGGACCTAAAAATCCCAAACCCTCACCGAGAGGTAAATCGGTATTTATCCGCATTATTAATTTTCTCATTCTTGCACAATCTTGCATTAGTCATATTTAGTCATAGCATTATTATAATAATCAAAAGCCCCATATAAATAATATTCATGGTGTGTAACAACCCATATTTATTAATTATTTTGGAGGCACAAAAATATTTTCCATTATCATTTTAATTAAGTTTCAATTCTCATAGATTTTTCCTGCATTATATTTAATTATAGTAACCTTCTAGAAGCATGACCCACACTCCTTGGGTCCCACATGTCATACACCACACCTCACATACATCCCATCACATTATTTCATCCACCAACATGTCTCCACTAACCAGCACTTTTCCACCGGCCATCCACTGCCCATGATGCATTATTTTGCTTAAAGATTAAGCAAAGGAGATAGTGGAGAGAGGGCAGCCAGGATGGGCATCACAAGTGGGCGCCCGCCCACCTACCAAGGGCGACCGCCCTGCCCCCTCTTCCTCCTATAAATAGCCACCTTCTACCTCCATCTTCTTCACACAAACACTCCAGAAAACCACACAAGTTTCAGTTTCCCGATAAGGAGTTCTTATAGTGAAGAAATGAGAGAGTAGAAAGAAAGAGAAGAGTGGGAAAGAAGTTGGTAGTTTGAGTGAGAGAGTGAGTTTCACCTAGTAAGTAGTGATCCCGCTGTCCAAGCGGAAGTAAAAGTTGTTTAGGGGGAGGTTCTACCGAAATAGAAACTTATCTTGAACGACTAACCCCTGGACTACTGACACTCCGGACAGCTGACCACTAACATTTCCTCTCACATTTTCCACTAGTTGTGTTTTGCCAACTTTTGTTTACAGGATGTTCAAGAAGGTGAAGAATGCAGGGAAGGCTCTCAAGAACATTGGTACAAGGAGTTCAGCCCGACACTCCTCACAGCCATCAGAGATGAGCGTCGACCCGACACCCACACAAGCTCCGTCATCTTCATCAAGTCAGCAAGTCAAGGTCCTTCTCAAGATAGGAGACCTTGGACTGAAGACCCGAAGAGAGAAGGAAGTCTATCAGCAATTGAAGAACAAAGATTTCATTCACACCCCTACTCTCGATCCAATCTTACTACAAGAAACAGGTATGGACACTGAATTCGACTTAATTTTTCAGATGATAGGTTGGACAAATTTTTGGAATATAACTGAGCTAGGTTCTCGTCTTCTCACCCTCGAATTTCTTTGCACTTTACAATACTATGAGGGGGGAATTGTTTTTCGGATGTTCAAATAGGAGATTATGTTGTCTTGGAGAGAACTGAGCGACCATCTTGGTTTCTCTTCAAGATGCATCTTGAACATTGACTCCGACTTACCTAACTTCGAGAGACACCAGTTTTGGAGAGAAATATCTAGAGATAATTTTTATAGTCAAGCCCGAACCAATGACATGGAACACCCCACTCTTAGGATGTTCCACAAATGGCTTGGGTACAATCTTTTCTATCGTGATGATATTAGGAAAGTAAGAGTAGGAGATTTACAACTTTTATATGCTGCTATTAATAAAGTACCCACTTCACCTGTTACACTATTAGTTTCTCATTGGCTTAGTGTACCTAGTCTTCAGGGACCGGTAGGATGTACTTCACTTATCACTCGTCTAGCTTTTAATCTTCACTTACTAGAAAACTCATCGCTGGACTTCATAGATGAGTTAAGAATTTATCATGGCTATGACACATTTAGACAAGCTCGGATGTTAAAGAAAGAGGGGAATGTAATGTATATGCTATATGATGATAAAGGCAAGATTCGGTTACCTAACCCGAACCTTGGCCTCTACGTTGTTCAAAACTTTTTGATTGAGATTGCAGCAACACCAGTGAACCAGAGAACTCCACAGCGAGTGGCATCTAAAAGGATGACCACTCACCGAGAACGCATCTGGTATGGAGCTGACCCTGGACCAGAAGAAGCAGCGCACCTGCATTATTGCGATTACAACCCTCGAGTCCTTCGAGACCCATGGGTTCGTCATGCGCAACCACAAGAGCCAACAGAGGAGACATGGCCGGAGAGCCAAGATCACCAATGGACAAACCCGCCTTTTCATACGGGCAGGTACTCCACTGATCCATATGGAGCTTCAGGATCCAGACCTCTGCCCCAATTTGATGCAGGACGATACTCCGATGCCTCCTACGCTTTCACGAATGACTACTATCAAGAGGCCAGTGCTTTCTTCACTCGTACCGACAACACCCTCCTCGACATCTAGAACACGCAAGCAGAACATGGAAGACTCCTAGAAGAGCAACAAAAATGGAACCAGGACCATGCCGTTGCAGTAGAAGAGCTGAGACAAGATACAACAACAATGAACGACAACATCACAACCATGATGCGGTTCTGGAACATCGGGTAAGACCGACGTCAACATCCAGCTTGGGGGAGTTCCTCCCCAATTTATCAAGTAAGTTTTTATTTGCTCTTCTTATTTATTCTTTTCTATTTTAGTATTTTATCTTAAAAGGAAAAAAATTAGAAAACCTAATAAATATTTTCTTGCTTTAATTTACTGCATTCTATAAATGTGAAAACAAAATAAAAAGAGTGTGTAGATAAGTGTGCTTTATTTTCCTGCTAAGTTTAATCTCTAGAAGGATAAAAATACCAAAAAGATGCATGATGGAAATGATGAACAGTTGCTCTGTTTGCTTACTTTCAAGTACCTAGCTTTTATATTAGAGTTCTTCCAGGAATTACTAAAACTGAAATTACTATCTTTGGGAAGCATAAAACTAAAGTCTAGGTAAGAGAAAGGCATAATACAAAGTTTGAGTTGCTTTTTATCTTGTTCCTACTACACTAAGTTCTAGAGATTTATTTTGAAAACTTACAAATCACATGATGGGTTCCTAGCATAACAAACTACCTACCACAGCCATACTTGCTATAACATCTTTTACTATATTTACATTGAGTTTGATCAAGCTGTGTAGACCCTTAGGAGCTTTTCATGTGGTTAAACTAAGATATTCACTTGCACACATCTACTACACCATTCATCACCAATCATTAAAATTGCTAAAAATATTATCACTCACTGTCCCAAGTATTGTTATTCTCTCTCTCTGAAAAGATTTAATGTAGAAGAGGCATGGGTTATGCAAAAATATGCGAGGAAATAAAAAGGTGCAAGTGCCCGGAACCTCGAAAAAGAAAGAAAAAGAGTGAGACGAGAGGTAAAAATGGACAAGTGTCCGAAGTAGAATTAGGGGTACAAAGACGCCCACTTGAGCGGAAAAATGGACAAGTGTCCGACAGTAGAATTAGGGGTATCTACTACCCACCTGAAAAAAAAGAAAAAGATAGCCCATGTTCTCCCAAAGCAAAGATCAAAGAGGAGGATAGATAGCAATATGAGGAGCAATGAGAAGTAAGTTTTATCACTTATATATCTTCACCATCACTATCATTTATTCCATCACACATGCACATCTTGATTTAATTATATGCTGAGTTCCTTTGGATCCATGGCTCGATTAGACAACATATGTATGAGCTGTTCTTCACTCCTATGAGCTCCACTTAAATATTTCATTAGCTATAGGTAAGTGATATTTTGGTAAGGATCCACAAAAACCACATATAGAGAGACTTGAGAGATCATTTCTGGGAACTCTGAGTTTTATTTTGAAAACTTATGAAAAACTCTAGAACAAAAGTGAAGTATAAACAGGAGGGATAGTGCTTGACTTAACTATTTTGTCTTTCGATTACTTAAGATTTAAGTGCAGGTACTAAGCTCCATAACACTTCACTCTAATCTGGAAGAATTTTCATGTAAAAGCATGTGTGCTTGTCAGGAAAGAAATCATCGAAGCAACTTCTGATTTGTCTAAGTTTAGCTATTTGCTCAGGGACGAGCAAAGGGTAAGCTTGGGGGAGTTTGTTGACGGTCCCTAAGTACTAAAATTAATAATCAAATAAACATGAAAAAGGATCAATATGAAACAAACATCTAGAATTAGGGTTTTATCAGACAGAATTCCACGAGCTTTGGTGTTTATCTATTTCTGCAGGGGGTTATCAGAGAATATGGAGAGAAGGCCCACATGTCATGTTTACAACGAGATAATTACATGCCGCGCAATTTTCCTCAATCAAGAAGAGTCCAGAAGCCACGGGAACGAACGAGAGCACGATCGGGCTCGGGGGCAGGGCGGCCGCCCACCCCCCTTGGGCGCCCGCCCAGGGTTGGAGTCCAATCGGGACTCTGCTTCGGGGCTAAACTCCACCGACCTAAAGGATCAATCTAAACCACACAATCAATGTCGGTTTGATCCGACGGCCCAAATTCACTTGAAAAGACTATATAACCAAGGCCTCTCCACCCCTGGAGGAGGGAGGAGATGAGAAGAAATCATTATGCAGAGGTAGCCATCAAAGTTAAGGTTTAGAGCTTCTCTCCCACAGAGAATTAGAATTAGCTACTCCCTAATCCTTCGAGTTTAGAGGTTTGATTAGATAGCAATTAGAGAAGTAGAGCACTACGCTCTGGATTCGGATCTTCGGTAATAAAGATTGGTATTATTCATATCTTTCTCTAATTCTTTGTTCTAATTGCATTATGTCTCTAATTATTATGTTCTTAGTTTGCTCTAGTTCTATATTTGATATAGTTCTAATTGATAATGAGTTTATGTATAAGTTTGCAAAGCGCTTAGCTCTTGACGCGAGGGAGTTAGGTGATAGATCACATGTGAGCGTGGTGCTTAGATGTTATTTATCTGCAAATGTATCCTATTGGCCGGGTCGTGTGGTAGTTCGCGATAGTGACAGCTTCGTTGATTCTTATATAGTCCACCCTCCGTTGATAGGACAGGCAGAACTAGTATTGTGGACTAAGTCGTGCGATGCTCTGATTTACTTTATCAATGTTCCTTATACATGAATGAAGAGTCTTTTATGCTATATATGATCTTGTAGATAACTAGAGTAGATTATGACTTAGTAGTTAGTAGATAACTTAGAATCCATTCTCTAGCTAATCCGACATCACCTACATATATGAGGAGTAGTCTATTTTCTAATCGCTGTGTTATTTATCCCTTGAACTTATAATTCATTATCATTATCTTTATGGTTTACCCCCTGCTTAAGTATGTGACTGTGTGACGAGTTTCTCATTAGTAATCATGTTCTTGCAAGTTTATCTCTAGTCTATGCCTTGATAGATTTTGCTCTTACTTTAATCTCCTTAGTTCTCTCGAGCAAAATTATAAATAACGATACCTGGAATACTTATCCTGGTGAAATGCTACAATGAGGTGTTTTATCGGTGCGCTTGCGGATAGAATAGATTATTTTCTAGAGAGCCTTTACATTTATTAATACCTTTGTACACTCTGGCACCATGTTGGGGATGACAACCTAGTATCTAAGTGTTGTTAGCTAGTGTCAACAACTATGTGATATATTATACTCCGCTATGTAATAAACACTGCAATGGTACATTTGAGATTTGTCTACTTATGTGTGCGACTGTTTCTGGGGCACATATGAGTCTTTTATGCATCCTATTTTGTTCTTAAAATATGGGTGTGACATCAAGCAAAGAACCTAATGGAATGAACATGAAGCAGAGTGTTGACACCTTGAGTGGCACATAGAATAAACCGCAAGCGCACGGCTGTCAGTTGTAGCTTTTCACCAAAGGAGTATTCCTAGGGTTATCAAATCCATGAGGAATGTGAAGTGGTATAAAGGCTAGAGGGAAGGATGACTATGGGGATAGAGGTATAGGGGCTAACTACTAGGGTTGGTCCACTACCGTCACTATACTAAGAAATTATATATTCTTGACTTATGCACTGTCAGCGTACGAGTCCTAAACTCACTCCAGAGGGTAGATTAGGCACAATGCCCAACGAGCTCTATGTTTTAAAAACTAGGCCCAGCAAGGTGGAATACATAGGCAAATAGGGTTGTCACCACCTGCCTCTACCACAGCTATCCGGAGGCCTAGCCATATTCAAGGCTAAGCTATAGCCTAAGCACCATACTTAATCTACACAATCACTACTCTAATCCGGATCCTAGAACTAGAGCACTTTTACCAAGCAATGAAACAAGCACACAAATAGGAATGAATAAGTATTTAGAGATAATAAAGGTTTATAGGATAACCAAAGAAGAAGTGCAGGGTAGAGGGAAGCAGAGGTTGCTGACTATTGACGGTAGCTAAGTACTCTTTTTAACCATCAACATAGCATGAGAAAGGATTAAAATCAGAATACTATCTAGCTATAGGTGTTATCGCTAACATAATTCCACAAGTTTTGGTGATTGTCTATTTCTGCAGGGGGTATCGGAATAAGAATAAAAGGAGGTCCACATGTCAGATTTACATAGAGAGAATACATGAAACGTCAACTCAGGAATACTCCAGAAGGCTCAGGAAGACACCACCTAAAAGGTGGGGCCCACCTACCATATGGCAGGGGCGAGCGCCCCACCTTGTCAGGGGCAGCTGCCCGAAGGGCAGAGCAATCAGGTTCCACCTTGCGGATCCTGGCTCCACCGAGTTTGAGAATTAATCTTAAGTGCACGTTTAAGTCAGTTTGATCCAAGGTCTATGGTGCTTCCTAGGGGGCGATAAATAAAGACCCTTACCCCTTGGAGAGGAGTTCATTATTCTCTGAGAAGATCAAGGGATGAAGAATTAGACAGAGAGGGTTCCCTCGAATGGATCTGTCTCTATAGGTTCTTAGCCACCATCTCAATTAGATCTCTATAGTTATTTAGCATAGCTACATAGGAATAGATCTAGGAGGCAAGTTAATCTTGGAGTCTAGATCTACCTTTAGTTCTTGGTAAACTCTAATTGTCTTTGTTATATTTATATTAGTTCTTATTACTATGAATATGACTTTGATCTATTTGATTATATCGGAATTGACTTTATTCTATTTGTTTATGTTCTCAATTATATTGGTATTAGTTTACCTTGATTATATGTTTAGTGTAGCTAGATTAGAATTATGTTTATGCATAGGATCGTATAGCGCTTACTCATTAGATCGATGTGTAAGTGGTAAATATTGTGTAGGCGTGGTGCCTAGACCGTATTTATCTACAATTACCCCTTATAGTCCGAAGCTTGAGGTAGATCACGGGAGTGACAGTCGTGATGAGTCCTTTGTATTCCTTCTCCTAATTATAAGGATTGTAGAGCACCATTTTTACAGGGAAGTGATTGCTATGTTCATGATCTTTCGTGCTAATATCACTATGCATAGATATAACCTTTTCTACTAATGATGCTAGGTACACTTGCACTAATCAAAGTATGCTTTGATAGTATAGTTAGAATAATTAGGATTTATTCTTGTAGACTGTCCTAATACCATGCTAGTGTTATAGACATAGAGTAATCTAATTGAGATAATTATCATGTTTATCTTATGGGTATGAATTATTATTTATCATCTATCACTTATTATTCATGTTCATACATTTATCTTATGTGACACTTACCCTTCATGAGAGATAGAAAAAGACATGGTTAAGATCTCCATGATTACATGTAGTGCTCATTGCTCATTATCCATTGCAAGTCCATTCCCAGTGGTAAAAATATAAATAACGATACCTGGAATACTCCTGGTTAAAATGCTACATCGGTATTATCTGTGCGATTGCGGATCCTTTATTTAGTTATTTATTTATTCCTAGAAAAGCATATAGATTTAATACCAGCACTTCTACATCATGTTAGGGATGACAACGTAGCTTAAGTGATGTTAAGTAATTGTGATGTCGTTGCTAGGGATAGGTTTAAGAGTCTATTTTTAGTACTTGAGTTAAGAAGTGTCAACACTGACAAGCCTAGGTCCACTCCTGACTTCTCTTCTCCTCTCTAACTCCTCTTCCAATCCTCTTCCAAGGGAGGCTACTAGCTAGCTACTCACTAACTCTAGTAGACTAACTATCACATGAGCTTGCCTACCTCTGAAGTGACCTGAGGAGGGGGGGTTTATGTAGGCTAGAGGTGACGGGGCACCATGGAAGGTGAGTGGAGTGGTAGGCACTAGGAAAGGTTGGCGGGCGCCACCCTAAGGTGGTGGGCGCCACACGGAAAGTGGCAGGCGCCACTCGATGCAACCGCCTTTCGATCCTATGGCTCCTGCTTGCTCCTAAAGGCGGTTCCCCAAGTCGGTCGAGTAGTTTCACGTATTGGAAATCTTGTGTCACATATTGGAAAGACCACAATCCATGTGACACCCTCATGCAGCCCTTGGATGAAACCGACATCAAAACAACGTACTAGATGGCTCCTCAGGGCAGTCACGTGGATCGGTGACGTGTCTTGACCAGGTGGAGGTGGCAGGTGCCACTCTAGAAGTGGCGGGTGCCAAGGTGGATGTGGCGGCCACCACATCATTTTGGCCATTAGTCTCCTCTTGTCCCCTATGTTGCAGGTGTACATAGTTTTGTGCAGTTCTGATGTCGTTTCCTTCAGTTGTAAGCTTGTCTTTGGATGGTGATCATTACTACCCGACTTCCATATCATCCCATGCCATGACCCAAGCTTGCCATGGGTTCTCCATTGAGTAGAGAGGCCTTGGAGATTGTTTGATGGCCATTAGACACATGTTCATGGCCGCCACCATAAATTTCTGGCGCCCTCCATGCCCAGTGACAAGTTTGTGACATGTTCCATCTCACAATCATCTAGAAGCCATAACTTTGTCATCCGGACTCCGAATTGAGTGAACCAAAACTCTATTTCAAGTATCTCGGTGAGCTCTTTAACCTGGAGTAATCAAAATGAGCAATTTAAGTAGTTTTTTTACCATGTATATTACCCTATTTCACCTGCACTCACATAATCATCACAACTTGTGGAAAACGTTAGTAATAAACCCTATGACTACGTTTTGTGTCACTTATATGACAAAAATAGCCATTGTTGACAGTATAAAGTGAGGTGTTAAGGACCGTCAACAAGCTACCCCAAGCTACCCCTTTGGTTGTCCCCAAGCAAAGATGCGAGTTTAGCAAGGAGAAGGATTAGGCATTGCTTCAGTGTAATATCTTGCAAATACTTATATACAAACCAATACTACATATAGAAATGAGCAGAGTTAGAAATTCATCATTAGTCATAGCAATGTGGGGCTTATAGCTTTTCACTTTGAAATATGCAAAAACAAGATAGAGCAGTAGGTAGAAACATTGTACATTGCTTCGGTCATGTCAAGACTCTATCTAGAGGTTTTTGAATTTTTGAAAACAAAACTTGCTTGGGTTCCTCAAATGGCACTGTCGGTGTTTTCCCCACGGGGGGTCTCACCAGCGAGTAAATTTGTATGTGTGCTCCCTTTCCCAGATGGTGATGCAAGAAGACATAGAGATTTATCCTGGTTCGGGCAAGAGAAGGCCCTACGTCCAGCGGGGGGAGAGAGTTTGTATTATCTTGCACCTAAATGCTTGTACATGGGTGAATACAAGCCTGGTATGAAGTGTGGAGTTCTACTGCGTATGAGCGTGGTGTTGTCTCTTGTGTTCTATTCCTGAGTCCCTCCTTTTATAGTTCCAAGGAGAGACCCAGGGTACATGTATAGGCGTCAGAATAGGAGTCGATAGCAGTATGGAGCGCTGACCTACTCGAGGCTTCCGTACCGGCATGGCCTCGAGCCGTCCCGTCTTAATAGCCTGGTGATGATTACGCGTGCCCCTGCATTCTGCTCTGCGCGCCGTCTTGTACTGGTTCAACGGTCGCATGCTCGTACGGTTTGGCGGCAAATCCGGCGGAGTGGTTGCGGCGTGGCCAGTAGACGTCCGACCCGTCCCCAGGAAGGAACCATGTTAAGTCGAGGGTCAGACGCCGTACGACGTCCTGATGTCGGAGCGCTGACCTTGGCTACCTCGAGGGGGTCTTGATTAGACGTGCCATCTCTGTTTCCCACGTCCTGACACGCCCTGGGCCGTTTGGTGGGGAAGGCTGCAAAAAGATCGATGGGACGGATGCCTGTTCCCTATCACGCCTCCCGTGACCCGTGTGTTAGGTGGGGAAGCATCAGGCGCATTTAATGCCCCGGCTCGCGTGCACGCGTCAGGCGGCGGGCGGCGTCCTTGCGCTCGACGCCTCCTGGTTTGCGTGAACCTGTTCCGTATTCGACGGTAACCAGAGCTCGACGCCTGATTGATTCGCTCGACACTATTTCCGTCTTCGAGGCTGTGGCCGTCGATGGCTGCGCATACGTACGGATGGAGCGTCGAATCGAAGGCCTCGTCCTACGTACGGATAACCTTGTTATATGCATTGGTGAGGGTACCCCTTGTTGATACCCTCGACAGTAGCCCCCGAGTCCCCATTCGAGCGCTGGCGCTCGAGTGGAGACTTTTGCTTTTACGGTCGAACTTCCGTGGGGGCGCGCGAGCGACCCCGCGGGGGTAGCCCCCGAGCCCTCGAGGGAGTTTTTAACTCCTTCGAGGGTTATTTTGCCAAATTCGCAGAAACGATGTCGACACCAGTGGTGGAAGGTTCTGATCGGCTTTGCCTTACGAGGAGGTTTCGACGTACTCTCGATAGAGCGAGCGTCTTCCACCCCAGATTGAGTTCCTAGCGGGTAGTCCAAGTGAGAACCTGTGCCCTTTTCGAGGGGGTCAGCTGTAGCCCGGAGGCGTTCTCATAAAGCTGGGTTGACGTGGTCGGGGATACCGGTCTCATTCGATAGAGTCCAGCGGCTCGATGCCTCCCGTCGGGGGGATTCCTCTCGACTGTCTCGACCCTACCTTGGATATCGCCAGCGAGTCTTCGAGGCGGGCCTCGATCTTCTACCGCTCGCTGGAGATCCCTGACTCTGGTGCTCGAGATTGGCTGTCGAACCCTTTCGGTGGGCCAGCCTGCGACCTCTCGAGGCTTTCGCGGGTACGCCCCTTGGCTTTCAAGGGAAGGAAGTGGCCGTGGCGGTTCGCCTTTTTGCCCATTGGGCGCACCTTTTTAGGCGGGTGACGTTATGACATTGTATCGGCGTGGAAATCGGAGCGCCCGGCCTGCGAAGGGGGGAAGACTGTTAGGTAGCGCATTTATGGGGGGACGTTACCTCATTTCTCGGATCTGTCCGTTGGCGGATCTTGGCTTATAAATACGCCGCGGCACCGCCGCCGTTCTTTCTTCCGCATCCCATCTTCACTCTTGCCTCAGCCTTCTTGCCGCCCTAGCTCTCTCGCCGTCTCACGCGCACACGACTCCTCGAGTAGTAGCGGGTCCACCGTCCCTCCGGTCGTGATGCCTGTAAGACTCGTCGCCGCCGACGACTGGCGCCCGTCGTCGATGACGGAGCGCCAGTTGTTAGAGCTCGAGAAAGGGGGACTGCTGCGCCGCCGTACCTCATTATCGTCGCTAGAGTGGATCGCGCCGCCGGCGAATCACAGGGAGCCCCAGCCGCCCGAGGGCTACATGGTGTCGTTCGCCAAGTTCCACCGCCACGGCCTGGGCGCGCCCCCTAGCTGCTTCATGCGGGCCCTCTGCTTCCACTATGGGGTGGAGCTCCAGCACTTCTCCCCGAACGCCATCACCGTTGCGGCGGTCTTCGCCGCCGTGTGTGAGGGCTACTTGGGGATGATGCCGCACTGGGAGCTGTGGCTCCACCTCTACAGGGGCGAGCTTTTCCACGCCCCCACCGGAACCACGGGCGTAAGGAAGCCCGTGCGGGCGGGATGCCTCAACCTTGTGCAGAAGACGGGGAAGACGGACAGGCCGCGGGAGTACATCTCGGTAGGGTTATCGACCAACCACGCCGGCTGGGACTCCCAATGGTTTTACCTGCGGAACGACGACAACCTCCTGCCTTCCTACTCGGGCTGTCTGATCATGGAGCGTCCAGCGGACTGGACATACGGCGTCGTCCAAGCTCATCAATCTCGGCTCGACCCCCTCCTTGACGCCATGAAGAAGCTGCGCTCGGAGGGCTTGACCGCCGCCCTCGTCCTCTCGGCCGTCCATCACCGGAGAGTTCTCCCTTTGATGTCTCGGCCGTTGAGGATGGATGAGATGGGCCTTGGCGTCTCATCTCGGGACCTTGAGGCGTGCCGGATGTCCAACGAGGCTCCAGCGGATGACGAAGTCGTGGCCCGAGTCAGGGCTGCAATTGCCGGTGATTTTCAGCCGGAGCATGTTAACGGCTTCCCCATGAGGCCAGATGCTGGCTCGATCGATCTGGTATGTTTTGTCCATGCGCGCAGCCTCGATTCTGGGTTTCTTTTCTTCCCCTCTCTTTTTCTTTTCTAAGTCTGCCTTTATTTCGATAGGGACGGATTGACATCTGGTCCTCGAGGCCGCCGGTAAAGGAGGACGAGGTCGATCGCGACAAACGGCGCCAATCCGCCGAAAAGCTAAAGTCCGCCAAGGACTCTGCCAAGAATGGGGAGAAGAAGAAGAACCTCGACCGTCAAGCGTTAGAGGCGCGTCGAGCCAAATCCAGGCAGAGGGGGGAGCCTGAGGAAGAATCCCCCAACGACGATGATGACGACGATGACGACAGCGACGATTCCGAGGGGATGGCGTCACACCTTGACCGAATCCTCGAGGGTCCACCTCGAGGTGATGTCGACGCTCCTCGGACGGAAGTTCCGAAGGGGGGTCCAGGCGGATCCCACCGTCCGCACGCCGACACCCCTCCTGCGCCCGCGGCTGGTCAGGTCGCCCCGCGCCCTCCTCCCGTGCCCAAGACGGGTGGAGCTGACGGTGATGATGCCTTTGGGACCGGGCATCTTCAGCTTCAAGTAGGTGTAGTTGGGTATAGCCATGAACTTGGCGTAGCCCGGGCGTCCGATGATGGCGTGGTACGTGCCTCGGAATCCAACCACTTCAAAGGTGAGGGTCTCCTTCCTGAAGTTGACCGCTGTGCCAAAGCAGACCGGTAAGTCGATTCGACCTACTGGCAGCGCCTTTTTCCCTAGCACGATGCCATGAAAACCGCCGGCGCTTGGTTGGAGCTTCCCTCTATCTATGCCGAGGAGGTCGAGGGTCTCGAGGTAGATGATGTTGAGGCTGCTGCCACCATCCATCAGCACTTTTGAGAGTCATGTGTTGACGATGATCGGGTCGACGACGAGCGGGTAGACACCTAGGGCGACTACCTTGTCGGGGTGGTCCTCTCGATCGAAAGTGATGGGAGTGCTTGACCAGCTGAGGTACTGGGGCATCGCCATTCTTGCCGTGAAGACCTCACGACGCTCCCTTTTGCGCTGCCTCGTGGTTAACTGAGTCGAGGGCCCGCCGTAGATCATGTAGCAGTCGTGGACGGCGGGGAAGCCGTCGTCGTCTTTGTTGTCCTCCTTGTTGCCGCCCTTCTCTTTCTTGGAGTCGTCACGCGCATCTTTCTTGAACCCTAGACCGTCGAAATGCTTTTTCAGCATACGACAGTCCTTGAGCTTGTGGTTGGCGCCTCCCTTATGGTAAGGGCACGGCTCTTCTAGCATCTTGTCGAAGACGCCTCCCTCCGGAGGGCCTCGAGGCTTCTTTCGTTCCATGGCGGCGACAAGGTTGTCGTCAGAATCCTCCCGCTGGAACTGCCGTGCTTTCTGCTTCTTTTTATTCTTCTTGAGGCCCCGACTGGGGGTTCCATCTTCATCGGCAGGCCGCTTGCCTTTCCCCCCTTCACAGCTGAAGAAGGCGCCGACTGCCTCCTCCCCTGCTGCGTAGTTTGCCACTACGTCCATCAGCTCATCGGCGGTCTGAGGGCGATTTCGGCCCAGTTCCCACACTAAGTCTCAACTGGTGGTACCAGAGACGAAAGCCAGGATGACGTCATGGTCGGGGATGTGCGGCAGCTCAGTGCGCTGCTTCGAGAAGCGTCGAGCATACTCTCGAAGAGTTTCTCCTGACTTCTGTTTACACTTGTTGAGGTCCCACGAGTTCCCGGGCCGTATGTAGGTCCCTTTGAAATTACCCTCAAAAACCCAGACCAGATCAACCCAGTTGTGGATCTGATCAGCGGGAAGTTCCTCGAGCCATCGACGGGCGGTGTCGGAGAGGAAGAGCGGTAGCTGCCTGATGATGGCTCGATCGTCCCCTCGAGCTCCCCCCAGCTGACAGGCCAACCTAAAATCAGCTAACCACAATTTTGGTTTGGTTTTGCCGTTGTATTTCACGATGCTGGTCGGGGGTCGGAACGGACTGGGCAGGGGCGTGCTGCGGATCGCCCTACTGAACACTCGTGGGCCCGGTGGCTCGGGGGCCACCCGATCTTCATCGCTGTCGTACCTTCCACCGCGATGTGTGCTGTAACCGTGTTCTTCCGCGTCTCCGTGCCGGCGGCGTCGATTCTCTTCGATGTCATGCCGCGCGTTGTGTCGACGCTGATTGTCGACGGGGAGAACGAGATTGGTCTTTCTGCCTCGAGGTGGAGGCTGTTGATGGACTGACACCTCCTTTTCATTTTGAGGCTGCTCGTCGCGCTTTTCAGTGGCAGCTCCTCATCGTCGAGAAGCCGAGCTTTCGGCTTGTTGAACTGCCGCCACCTGGAGCAGCGTCTGTACCTCGTCTCGAATGCGTCGAGCCTGGGAGTTCAACGGCTCTGGCATGTTGCGCAGCAGCATCGTCGCCGCCACTACGTTTTGGCCTGCTCGAGGGAAGCGGCTGACGGGCTGCTCTGGCTCTGCGTCTCCGACGATTTGTCGATGCACCTCTCGAGCACGCCTGCGAACACTTCCGCCCGGCGGATATGGCAAGTCTTGCTCAAGGATTTGCTCAAGCAAGACGAGGCGCTCTCGGTCTTCGCCAAGCTTCATCTTGAGCTCTCGCAGCTGCGCTAGCTGTGCAGCCTTGTCTTCTTATGGATGGGGGTCGACCTGCCCGTCGTTCCCAGGCGTCCTGGGGTCTTCTCGTGCCGCGGGGGCCCGACTGCCCACAGCAGCATCTCGCGTCTCGTCGGTAGTTTCTACCGCCCCGTCGATGTGATAGCATTCCCTTGTAGGGTCGTAGCTATCAGTTTCGGAGTCGGAGTCCGGTTCGGCGGCGTAGAAACATCCACGTCCCTCCTCCAGCAGCCGCTGCCTGAGTGAGGTGATCGTGTATCGTCCGGGGCCTAGACGACGGAGGCCTCGTACCCGGGAAAGATTCAGCAGCTCGGACGCCGGCCGCTGCGCTTCAGTGTCATGTGGGAGGACCATTGGTCTTTCCACGTACGTCTGGGCATTTGGGCATATCCCCCTGGCGAGCGACGCCGCGGCGTTGTCCAATCCGAATGGCAGTGCCCTTCTTGGAGTGAACAACCCGTGTGGAAGCAGCCTAGCAGCGGTGGGGGAGAGCGCGTGGGATGCATCCCCTCTCGTTGTTGTGCGGTGCTGAGCCGTCGCGCTTGTTGCTTCGACACGTGGTGCTGCCGACTTGTGGCCTCCTTCCTGCTTCGCACGAGTTGTTGGTCGTGATGAAGCAGAGGGGCCGCGGTGGTGCTGTCCGTGCCTCTTCTTAGGCGGGGAGGCGTGGTGGTGAGGGCGTCTCGGGGCCCTCAACCGTGCTGGCGCAACGCGGGCTCCTCCTGGTCCTCTGACTGAGAGCAAGATCATGTCGTAGCCGGAGCCCGTAGACATGAACTCGAGACTCCCAAACCAAATCACCGTGGAGCGCGGAATCGGCGAGGCGAGAGTAGCCATCTGGAAAGGAGTGGGAAATTGATGAAAAACACGCAGGACCACTACCTAGCGCACCAACTGTCGGTGTTTTCCCCACGGGGGTCTCACCAGCGAGTAAATTTGTATGCGTGCTCCCTTTCCCAGATGGTGATGCAAGAAGACACAGAGATTTATCTTGGTTCGGGCAAGAGAAGGCCCTACGTCCAGCGGGGGAGAGAGTTTGTATTATCTTGCACCTAAATGCTTGTACAGGGGTGAATACAAGCCTGGTATGAAAAGTGTGGAGTTCTACTGCGTATGAGCATGGTGTTGTCTCTTGTGTTCTATTCCTGAGTCCCTCCTTTTATAGTTCCATGGAGAGACCCAGGGTACATGTATAGGCGTCAGAATAGGAGTCGATAGCAGTATGGAGCGCTGACCTACTCGAGGCTTCCGTACCGGCATGGCCTCGAGCCGTCCCGTCTTAATAGCCTGGTGATGATTACGCGTGCCCCTGCATTCTGCTCTGCGCGCCGTCTTGTACTGGTTCAACGGTCGCATGCTCGTACGGTTTGGCGGCAAATCCGGCGGAGTGGTTGCGGCGTGGTCAGTCGACGTCCGACCCGTCCCCAGGAAGGAACCATGTTAAGTCGAGGGTCGGATGCCGTACGACATCCTGATGTCGGAGCGCTGACCTTGGCTACCTCGAGGGGGTCTTGATTAGACGTGCCATCTCTATTTCCCACGTCCTGACACGCCCTGGGCCGTTTGGTGGGGAAGGCTGCAAAAAGATCGATGGGACGGATGCCTGTTCCCTATCACGCCTCCCGTGACCCGTCTGTTAGGTGGGGAAGCATCAGGCACATTTAATGCCCCGGCTCGCGTGCGCGCGTCAGGCGGCGTCCTTGCGCTCGACGCCTCCTGGTTCGCGTGAGCCTGTTCCGTATGCGACGGTAACCAGAGCTCGACGCCTGATTGATTCGCTCGACGCTATTTCCGTCTTCGAGGCTGTGGCCATCGATGGCTGTGCATACGTACGGATGGAGCGTCGAATCGAAGGCCTCGTCCTACGTACGAATAACCTTGTTATATGCATTGGTGAGGGTACCCCTTGTTGATACCCTCGACAGGCACACTCAGTCACTCAGTGGTGTTTGATAAACCTCACTAAGGTTAGAGATAGCCTTTTCACCTACATCTAAAGAGTTTGATATGTGGAGCTATAGGTGGGGAAAAAATAAGCAAACTTGAATTGAATATATTTCTAAGCTAGACACTCACATCACAGGGAGCAACAAGTCATGCAAAAAGATCAAGATGTGCAAGTGTGGCTATGGTGTGTAAAAGTTTCACCTGTGAAATTGTTAGTGTGCTTTTGGCTTAGCTCCATTGGATACCAGAAACCAATTTACTTCACTCTCTAGTTGCTTGTATTGCAGAATCAATGGGTTTAATCGATACACACAATGTTGAGTACATAACCAAGGAAAGAGATGTCATAGAGCAACAAATTTTCATTAACATTGCTACGCTAAAAAGAGGTCCAAGGGGAGGACTCAAAATGATTCATCATGGCCATAGAGCCAAAGTTTCTCTCCACAGTGAGAAGCGTCGGTTGTATGCGCCAAAGAAACTAAACATTAAATTGGACAAGGAAGATAGAGTCCACCATATTCCAGGTACAGACAGGGTGAAAAGAGGGATGGCCCATGCTGCTCACATGGGGCAGGCCGGTACCTCATATCCTGCAGGGGAGCTGAGGCAGAAGAGGCAAGCTCCATGGACATTTCCATAGGGGAATGCCTCCACATCATGAGCACACTTCAGGAGCATGCACTCCTCGCCCATGGGGTAGGGGAGGCACCAACATAGGATAGAGGTGGACAAACTCATCGACAACATGGGCAACTTACAAGTTGAACAAGATGCCATGATGCAATTGATGCAACAGAATGCCCAAATGTTGAAAGCGATGCAAGAGGAGGATGAACGTTGTCAGGACGCATGGTTCCTACTCTATCTGCCACCATAGTGAGCAAGAGCCAAGCTTAGGGGAGATCCTCTCCCTCAGTAAGGTAAGTATTCTACCCTTGCATTTAATTTTAATTACTAATTTGCGTTGCTAAAAAGGTTTAAATCTCCCAAAAGAATATTTGCTTGCTCACATGCTTCATGTATGCACATTATCCTTATGGAAATGATGATTAGTTGCTTTGTCAATTTTTCTCTAATACCTAGTTTACAACTTAGTATTTCTCTGGGTATGGATTACTTAGCACTTTTAAACTACCATCAACCTGAAACCTTATTGGGTTGTGAGTGCTATAACTAAGTCTAAGTTGTTGTGGGATATGAGATAGTGAGACAAGAACTGCTATAATATTGTTCTAAGCATGATTGAGTACCGGAGAATTTATTCTTAAAATGATCAAAACCTTAATTGTTCCTCAATGGTGATAAATTCCTACCAAATCCATATATGCTCTACATGTTTAAAAACCCTTCACATAGGCTATGTGCTTTGGGTTGAGTGTTGTCAAATCTTGTTGATCTTTGTTACGAGATTTTCATGTCTCTAAGATCAATATCACACTGACACCACATAGATATGCTGCTTCTACACTAGAAGTACACAACAACATGCATTCTATTTCCACACACACTGATGTGGATATCTCAGCTATGCATGCTCATTCAAGTCCAAACCAAGGTCCAAATGCTACACATTAAGGTCTATTTATAAGAAGTCGTGCTAAGAAGCTACAAGAGCAGGTGAATTCTTTCCATAGTGATTGTAATTTTCACACTTCTAAGAATGTTATACTACCTAAGTGCTCTACATTGGTTGTACTTAGGAATATATTTAAAGAGGAGAAGAGAAACTACTACAGAATGGCAATATCAGAAAAGTAACACGCATGAAGGTTTGGACGTCTGAAACTGATCCCATAAATGTTTAGACGAATGTTTGGACATCACAAAGAAGCAGTGGTAACTCTCAACTTTGTGAAGCTTTGGAGGTCCATGAGGACATTTTAAAAAGCCCATCAAGTTCACTTTCCAATGCCTCAATCCCCAACTCATTTGGACGTTGCAATCAAGAGTTATGTTTGGATTAGTCAAGATTGCTCAAAAGGTCAACAGTCTATCATGACAGAATGTTGGTTCAACTTGCCAAGCAAAACTGTACCAGTCTACAATGTTTCCTGGTGCATAGCATGCATTGCTGGAAAGCTCTTTGAGTCTAGTTTCAAAGTTAAGAAACAGCTTGTCATTTGGACTTTTCAATAAGGAGTTATGGTCAGTTTATTAGAAACTGCTCTGGAGACCAATAATCACGCGAAACCACTTTAGGAATCCATTCTGAGGGGGGCTTTCATATTGCCTTCCCTCAGAAACTCCATTTTGTTTTCATACCTATCTAGGAGGGTTGTTCCTAGTATAAATATTCCCTATATCTAAGCTATTAGGAACCTTTGATCATTTGATAAACTACATGATATTATAGTCATGCTGCTGAGTACCTTACTCAACCTTTGTTCTTCCTTATTCTTCTTGGACTTGTGAAGTGATTCCTCTAGAATCCCCTACATCGTGCTCTATGGCTTCCGTTCGACTGCACCATATTGTGTGGATTAGTTCCGGATTGTGGTTCTACGGTCGTTCGAAGATCGAGTTGAAGTCTTCGCGGTTTCAGTGCCTCTCTCCCTATCGCTTGGTCACATCCAACCTTTGTCAGGTATAAAGCTAGTTATCTGCTATTCGCAGCAAGTTATATTTGTTCTTTTGATCTACTGTCGTGAAGATTGGCCCACCCTCATAACGATTCATATCGGTACCTATCAACTAGTATCAAAGCTTTTGTTGTCACGGTAGGTCTCACAATCATCCATATATTTACCTTTAGTTTATCTATCATTTATTATTGATTTGTTCATCACCTATAGTCCACTGAAAAAGCCATAAAACAATCCTATAGCCCTTTGTTGGCACTGTTATCTTATGTTTTTTTTGTTCATCAAGTTGCTAGTCACCATCTTTACATATATTGTGTCATGTTTCATTTGTTATCTGCACCCTTATTAGTATAAATAAGAGTTCAAAAAATCAGAGAAAACAAAAGTTCAGAGAAAGAAAAGGAAGAAGAAAAGAAAGATCCAATAGAGAGATGTAAAAGAAGAGGAAAGGGGTTGTATTGCGGTTTGCTTACTAAAAAATATAGTTTACAGATTCAGATTCTTGGAGATCTATGTACCAGCAATATTATATCTTTTGAGCACATCAAACCACTTGATTTTTAGTACCATAGCCTCCCTTGTTTAGCCACCTGTAGCTCCACCAAAAACTGAAATCGGGACATTTGACTTGTAATCCTTGCGACCTCGGAATCACTTCTATTGGGCTGCTATACTAGCACAATTCACTATCCTTGAGAACAAAAAAGAGCATTGACCAGTAAGAGGTGAGGTTGTGTTATTGCACAAATTTATCCATTCCACTATACCTTGCTTTAGTGCTAACATGTCAGGATCGAACTCAAGTATTTGTGGTGATCGTCATGGAGAAGAAGAACCTTCTATTGCACGGGCTGAGTTACGCCAAATGATAGACTCACTCTTACAGGCCATGGAGAGGATGCTTGATGCACACATACCTATAGATAGGTGGAGGGCTCCTCGGCATCAATATGATGAATCTGGTGGTGAAAATTCAGATGCAAGATATGACCGTTTCAAAGATGGTCATGGTGGTGGTAGACGGGTTGGTCATCATGGCCAAGATGGAGGACGAGTTAATGGGCGTGGTTGTGGCCATCGTGTGCATTTTGATGATGAAGAATTTGATAACTTTGATCAAGAAGAGGGGTCCGATGAGAATCCCTTTGCAAATGATGGCTTGCATAGGTGGCAACATGATCATCAGCGTCGTGCTGATCATGGCGATCGGGAGCATCATCGTGGTCATCATAATAGGGAAGTCCCAGATAGCGTTGCTCGTGTCAAGTTGAGTATCCCAAGTTTCACTGGAAGAGAGGATGCAGATGCATATCTTGACTGGGCTGAGCAATGTGATCAAATTTTTAGAGTGCATAATCTCTCTAATCAGAGGCATGACAATCTTGCTTCAGTGGAGTTCTCTGGTTATGCTCTAACTTGGTGGAATCAGATATAGGAGAATCAACTTATGTTGGGCCGTGAATATATCAACACATGGGAAGAGATGAAGCAAGTGATGAGAAGGTGATTTGTACCATCAAGCTATCAGCGTGACCTTCGCAATAGTATGCAAATGTTGAAGCAAGGAAAAAGATCTGTTGATGAGTATTATAAGGAGATGGAGCTGCTGTTAGTGTGGGATGGAATTAGAGAGGATCCAGAGTCAAAAATGGAAAGATTTTTGGGTGGTCTCAATGAGGAAATTCCTGGTTTTGTTGAGATGTTTCCATACCATACTTTGCAAGACCTTGTTGATCAAGCTATGCACACTAAAAGAAAAATTCAGCAAGAGACACGTGAAAAATCTTATGCAAGTCATTGTATTGCAGCACCGTGGCGCATGTTGACACTTCTTAACGCAATTACTATAAATAGACTCTTAAACCCGTCCCTAGCAACGATGTCAAAATTACTTTACATCACATAAGCCAGGTTGTCATCCCCAACATGATGTAGAAGTGTTGGCATTCAATCTATATGCTTTTCTAGGAATAAATAATAAATAAAGGATTTGCAAGCGCACAGATAATACCCATGTAGCCTTTTAACTAGGAGTAATCCAGGTATTGTTATTTATATTTGTACCACTGGGAAGGGACTTGCAATGGATAATGAGCAATGAGCACTGCATTTAATCATGGAGATCTTAACCATATCTTTATCTATCTCTCATGCAGGGTAAGTGTCACATAAGATAAATAATATAAATATAATAACTGACATAAGATAAATGAGAGCACATAGCCACATATAAATATGATAATCACCTCAATAGATTACTCTAAGTCTATAACACTAGCATGGAATAGGACAATCTACAAGAATAAATCCTAATTATTCTAACTATAAAGTCAAAGCATCCATTGATTAGTGTAATTACACCTAGCATCATCGTAAGAAAAGGTTATATCTATGCATAGTGATACTAGCAAGAAAGATCATGAACATAGCAATCACTTCCCTGTAATAATGGTGCTCTACAAGCCTTATAATCGGGAGGAGGACTATAAAGGACTCAACAGGATTGTCACTCCCGCGATCTACCTCTGGCTCCGGTACGGATAATCGCTGATAAATATGGTATAGGCACCTCGCCTACACAATATCTACCACTTACCCATCGGCCTAATGAGTAAACGCTATATGATCCTATGCATAAACATAATTCTCATCTAACTATGCTAAGCATATAATCAAAGTATACTAATAACAATATAATTGAGAACATAAGCAAATAAAATAAAGTCAATTCTGGTATAATCAAATAGATCAAAGTCATATCCATAGTAGCAAGAACTAATATGAATATCACAAAGAAGAATAAAAGTTCAACAAGAATGAAGATAGATCTAGACTCCAAGCTAGGCTTGACTCCTTCTAGATCTATTCCTATGTAGCTATGCTATAGAACTATAGAGATCTAACTGAGATGGTTACTAAGAACCCTAAAGAGATAGATCCATTTGAGGGACCCCTCTCTGTCTAATTCTGAATTCTTTAGAGAATAATGAATTCCTCTCTAGGGGGGGTCAGGGTTGTATTTATAGCCCCCTAGGAAGCACTATAGCCCTCGAATCAAAACGACTTAAATGTACGCTCAAGATTACTGCTCAAAAGCAGTGGAGGTAGGATCCGCGAGGTGGCTCCTGATTGGTGGAGCTCCTCGGGCGGCCGCCCCTACCAGGTGGGGTGCCCACCCCTAGCTGGCTGCTAGGGGCCCCACTTTGCAGGGTCGCCTTCTTGTGTATTATAGAGTATTCCTGAGTTGACGTTCACGTATTCTCTCTATGTAAATATGACATGTGGACCTCCTTTTGCATTTATTCCAATAACCCCTATAGAAATAGACAATCACCAAAACTTGTGGAATTCTATTAGTGATAACCCCTATAGCTAGATGATATTTTGGTTTTCAGTAGTACAAAAATCAATTTCAGCAACACCTCCAATTTCCATCAGAAGTGGTCCACATAGGAAACCGTTTATAACCAAATCATTGGGCACTGCAGCTTATGAACCGCCTCTGATGCAGCCATTTTAGAGGCGGTTCAGTTAAGAAAACCACCTCTAAATTCTTAGAGCTGGTTCCTTTAAGTGAATCGCCTCTAAAGCTCTATTTTCAGGGGCGGTTGTCCTTAGTGAGCCAACGCTGAAGATCCATGATTTTTAGAGGCAGTTCACTTAACAGAACCGCACTAACAAATGAGTTATCAGAGACTGTTCACTTAGTCAACTGCCCCTTTAAAAACTTACTCCAGACCCTTTGTTCTTCCTCGTGACCAAGCGCACGCACAACACCTTTCGTTCTTAGCTCTTGGCAGCCGGAGAGAAACGACAAGAGGAGAGGGAGAGGTTTTGGCCTTTCAACCTTCAAACAAGTTGGGATTGTGGGGTGAGTCTCTTCAGCTGTAAAGCCTATTGGAATTTTGTAGAAACATTATATTTTGATTCTACGCCGAGATCTATATAGATAGGGTGGAGCAATTTGGTCTCTAATTTCATTTTTTATTTAGTACAAGTAATTTGGGCACAAATTTTTATTCAGTGACATGATATCTTTTCTCATGCATGCTAGCTTTTCTTTTCATTACATTTATATAGGGTACTAAATATGGACCGGTCATGGATGTACAAAAAACAAAGAAACGAAGTCAGCTACATACAAGAAATGAATGGTTTCATTGAAGCAGCTAAAAGACATGCTTTGATCAAGCAGACAAATGATATATATTGCCCCTGTTGTGACTGTAGAAACCGAATAGTGTGCTAGGATCCAAATAAAATAAGGTCGCACTTGATAAGAAGGGGTTTCATGGAGAACTACGAGATTTGGGATCATCATGGTAAGAGAAGTATGGAGGCAAGGGCTTTCATGATGTATGATGATGTTATAAGAGATGACTTTGATGGTGGTGGTGGTGGTGGTGGTGGTGGAGATGATGGTTGTGATGATGGAGAAGGATATGGTGGAGAGGATGATGATGGTGAAGACAACAACAAAGAAGAAGAGGACATCCTAGAAGATATGCTACTCAATATGGAAAAAGAATTACTATTGAAAGGGCTAATAAACTTAGAGGGAGTAAAGAAGGCAAGGTAAGAAAGCTTATACCCGGAGGAATAGGGTTGTGAGAAAAGTTGGTCGTTGCTTTGTTTTTGGCTGGACATACTGACTTTGAAGGCTAAGTATGGATGGTCCGATAGGAGCTTCAATGACCTATTGACTTTGTGGGCTGCTGTGCTTCCTAAACCAAACTTTGTGCCCACCAACACATATCAACCAAAGAAGCTTATCTGTCCACTTACAATGGGTGTGGAACAATTACATGCGTGTCTAAACCATTGTATCCTTTATTGTGGGGTCTTTAATGACCTAATGAATTGTCTGACGTGTGGTGCAAGTCGAAATAAAAGGAATGACAACTGTACTGAGGAAGACATGGGTACTAAGTCTAGAAAACGAGAAAGAAGTGTGAAAAGAAAGGAGACGCTACTAAGAATGATGAAGAAGAAAACAGTACCCTAGGGATAGATGATACTAACCAAAGAAAAATCCATGCATTGGTTATGTGGTATCTATTGCCGATTGATCGCTTGAGGCGTTTATTCTCAAACCCTAGGGACTCAGAGCTTATGCGATGGTGGGCTTTGGATGGACGCAAGAAAGGTGATGGTGTGCTACATCACCCATCCGACGCACAACAGTGGAAGGGCTTTGATGTGAAGACCAAGAATTTGGAGAAGACCTTTGAAATGTAATGTTCGCTTTGAGCACTGATGGAATGAATCCATTTGGCGACAGGACCAGCACACATAGCACGTGGCCAGTTCTCCTGTCGATTTATAACCTGCCTCCATGGTTGTTCATGAAGAGAAAGTATTTTTTTGCTGACAATGGTAATTTCTGCACCAAAAGCACCAGGCATCGACATAGATGGTTTTCTCAAACCATTAATGCAAGATATGGAGATACTATGGAAGGAGGGAGTGGAAATGTGGGATGAGCTTGCGAAGAGTGCCTTCACATTGAGAGCCATCATCTTTGTTAACATCACTGACTATCCAGGATAGTTTTCGCTTATAGGACAGATAAAAGGATTCCTAGGATGCTTAAAATGCTTGATTTTCACTGATGGTCAGTTCCTAGAGGGATCCCGAAAGGTAGTGTACATGCGTCACCGACGCTTCTTAGTGGAAGGACATAGGTACCGAAGCAAGAGGATAGTGAAATACTTCATTGGTACTATGGTTGAGACAGGGCATGCGCTAAAAAGGCAGGATGGGAATTACGTGTATAACATGGTGAAGAGCATCAAAGTCGCCTATGGTAAAAAGACAAAGGATGGAAAGATCAATAATAGAGATAAGGCTCCAATTGAAGGCGTTCCCTTTAAGACGATGTCAATCTTTTTCAAATACCTGCCTTACTGGTCGGATTTGGTTGTGCACCATTCCATCAATGGCATGCACATAAAAAATGTATTTGATAGTGTGATTGGGCTATTGATGGACATAAAGGCAAAGACAAAGGATGGACAAAAGTCAAGGGAGGAACTCATATGTTTGCAGTGTAGACCAGAACTTCACCCACAAGACCTAGGGAATGGAAGGCACTCCCTTCCTACAGCCAGCTACAACTTGTCAAATGATGAGAAGAAAACAATTTGTCTAAGCCTAAAGGGCTTGAAAGTCCCTATAGGTTTCTCCTCCAACATCAAGAGACTAGTCTTGATGAAAGACCTATCATTAACCGGTTTCAATGTCATGATTGTCGTATGATGTTGACAGTGTTCCTTCCTGTTGCTATTAGGGCAATAAAGCACACGAGGATGGTCATAACTAGGATGTGCTACTTCTTCAACCAAATTGGGCGGAAGGAGATCTGTGAAGATGAATTAGGTGACTTGATGGATTTCATGGCAGAAACTATGGGGCAAATGGAGCAATGCTTCCCTCCATCCTTTTTTGATATAATGCCACACCTCATGATGCACATGGTTGACCAGATCAGGTGGCTCGGGCCTATGTACTTGCATGAGATGTGGCCGTACGAGAGATTCATGTCTATTCTTAACCGATATGTACATAATTGGGCTCACCCAGAGGGATCCATGATAGAGAGATATTGCATCGAAGAAGTCATAGAGGCCTGTCAAGATTACTTGCATGAAGAGGATAGACGTTCACTTGGTTTACCCATAACTCGTCATAAGGGTAGGTTGGCAGGGAAAGGCAGCAAGGGTAGAAAAGCAATCATTGACAAGTAATAAACAAAAGCGGAAGAAGCACACTCATGTGTGTTGCAATATCTGACAATAACAGAGTTATTGATCAAAAACACATGGCACTCCTAAGAGTAGAATATCCAGGGTGGTCGGAGCAATGGATCATTCGAGAGCAAAAGGCACATGGCTTCGAGAACAAGACTTACTAGAAGGGCAATCGGAATGGGAAACAATACAATAATTGGCACTTGGGCCATCATCCTAGGTCACATCTTGGCTGGCATAAGATATTAATGGATACACATTCTACACCAAAGTAAAGGGTCAGAAGTCAGTGTGTCAAAATAGTAGGGTTCATATTGAAAATGTTGATGCATTTGGGGAGGTTCACACACACTTTGGTTTCATAGAAGAAATATGGGAATTGGAATATGGATCAGATTTACATATCACCATGTTTCAGTGCCCATGGGTCAAACACCCAAGTGGCGTGGAGGTCGACAAATTTGGACTCACACGTGTCAACCTAGATAATGTAGGCTACAATGATCACACGTGGGTCCCTGCTGATCGTGTGGCACAAGTTCTCTATTATGCTGATCCTGAGAATCCAAAGAGACATGTGGCTATATCAGGGAAACAAAGGATCCTAGGAGTAGACGGTGCAGAGGATTTGGAGGAGCACAATGACTACTGCAGAATACAACTTTTCACCGACCTACCAAATAAGATCAGGGCTATCGAAGCACATCTCGAAAAATCTAACATTGTTCCATACTTGCGTAAGTTGTAACAGCTTAATTATTATTTTATTATATCACTACGTTATGTAAAATTTAAACACCGGAACATTTTATGTATGATTTTTTTAAATGTAATGTTTTGTTTGCACTTCACTTACAATACATACCTAGATAACTAGTTAATCATAAGGTAAAACCAAATATTAATACGGGGTTGTTTAAGAATTACAACAAACGCTGAGCGAAGGATGGTCCGCAGCAGCGGAGTTTACAATGGCCGGACAATTGTTTGTGGCCGAACATTACTTAAGGGCCAGACATTTCCTCGCTCTTTTATAATTAATGTGGACGGACATATAGTCAACTGTCTGACATTGTCAACTTTTGGTTCCACGAACGATCCTTCTTGGCACATTTCATGACTAGGGGCTTGGGTGCGAAAACAACCCATGCCTTGCATATTATATGAACGACTCCCAACTTTACTCCGCAGCCGGTCCCCTCTCCCTTTCTCTCGTGCTAGCGCTCGCCCTCCCCCTCACTCTCACGCTAGCACTACCACTCACCGCTGCCATCCCGGTTCACCATGAGGCCGCGCCGCCGTCACGTCCCGTGCTGCGCGAACCGACTAGGCCGACTAATCCACTTGGCAGAGGTGAGGCCTTCACTCCCGATCACCATGGACACTAGCTATTTGGTGAAATGCTTATACGTTGTTTACTTGTAGATGACACGAAAGGGAAAGGCGAAAGTTGTCAAAGAACATCCACAGAAGAAGAGGACGACACAAAAGCTAGAGGAAAGGCGAGGTCGAGGTCGTGGTGGTGCTTTGAGGATATCAGAGGTGGGCACAAGAGCATCTTCCCGCCTTGCACAAAGGAGAACAAGAACATCTGTCCGCCTAGCACAAAGGGGCGAGGAGACCCATGAGGTTATCCTATAGGGGACAATCATGGTACCTTACAGTCAGGAGCTGATTTAGAGGATGTAGGAATTCCACTCTAGACGCAACACTACTCCGTTAGCACCGAACTCATGCGCGCTAGTTGATTAATGGATAGCAGGCGTGATTAGGGCCCTAGAACTTGTGAAGGATTGACTTCTGCCAGCATTGGCCCTAGAACTCAAGGAGGATCTACTTCTACCCACAGTGGAGTAAAGATGAGAAGAAACAAGGGTGGTGATGAGGATACAGGACCTAAATACCATGACTTTACAAAATTGAGCTCAAAGAAGATATTGGACTTGAGGTTCGGCCCTCTTGAGTTGTGGTTGCCTACGATCAGAGAGCGTTATGCGATCAGGGCTTTCTAGATTGCTCTTTAGGAGAGCTTCCATAAGAGCTATCATCTCAGAAACATTGCACTAGCAGACCAGAGGCAACTTGGGTGGGATGAGCTTGAGAGAGCTGTAGGCATACCGATCCACCCTCTAGAAAGGTTTGATGGCTTTGTTCATCTTTTCAGCGAGCTTGATTGAGTTATCGTTAGTTGGGTACGCCAGTTCTATGCTACAGAGTGGATAGACCCTCATCAGAGGATTATTCAGTTTATGATTAAAGGTATCATGACACGACTTTACCTGAGCCACAAGAGAACCATTCTTGGAGTTGCCGAATCAGATAGGAGGCTGCACGAGATTGTTTACAGGGATGTGAATCCCCCGCGGCATAGGAGAGCTACATGTACCTTCCTTATGGACTAGCAGATACGTCCACTATTCAGGTAGCCCTTCGCTGATGGCTCTCTACGTACACCGGACCGACTACTACCGGAAGTGCAAGTTCTACACATGGCTCTGAGGAAGATACTCCTCCCTCGTGGGGGCAATCGGGAGTCATTGACTAGCTTGTAGTAGTGGCTTCTCCTCTCCATTTGTACCGGAGATCAGTTTGACTTCATGGACTTCATGTTGTGTGAGATTGAGGATGTCATTGCTGATGCAATTAGTGTTGGATGACAGCAGGTGTACCCTCATATTATGACCTATATGCTTAGTGAGAAATATCCACAGTGGTGTACAATGGAGTAGAAAGGTGACCGAGCCCACAATTCTGACCAACAATCCAGCGTTGAGAGATGATCGTCGTCATGGACAGCGTGCCCTCAGAGCAGTTCAGGAGTAGTTCACCATGGAGGAGATAGAGAGATAGGCTGAAGTGGATGCCATACTAGAGCACGCAGAGCATCAGGCTGGACTAGGAGGGTTGATGGATGTAGATGTACATGCCGATGCAGATAAACAAACAAAGTTAGACTCAGACGACACTGACTACCTAATATCTACGCCACCAGGTGCAGCACATGACACGCGGCCTCCTGTTTTGGCATTGACGATAGCGACATTGAGCCACGTGCTACAGTTGCCCCTCCGATTGTTGATATTTGTTAACGCCATCAGGAAATGATCCGCAAACGCACGGATATCGGTGAGCACTTCACCTGGGAGGTTATCCAGAGTATCGTATTTATATTTTTACCACTAGGAGAAAGTGTGCATCTGACTAACCAAATCTATTGCTACTACCCTTTAGGCTACAAACAATGTGATTTGATGTGAGCGATGTATAGAGAAGACTACAACTGTACTCTCGTTCTAAACTTGGTAAGGATGATTTACTGTTCTATTGGGGAGGCTTACGGAATCTAGACACCACAAAGGATGTTCGACCCGCACCTATAAACTCTACCGATCCTGCTAACGGGATTGTGGGCTACAAAGGTAGCTACAGAAATGTCACATTCCTCGCTACTACCACGGTCCGGCTAGACAGGGGATATCTATGAGTACCCTAGCCCAAACACCACGTTTACGCTAGCAATGATTACTCTAAACTCTACCGGAAGAGATTAAAGTAAACTCATAAACCAAAGAACAATAAGAACAAAGAACTTACTAGAATTTAGAAGTCTAAATACTGAAGAATCCTAGGAGCAAGCCTCGGGTTAGGAGACTTTATCCCGTAGGTACAACCTCGGAGTAGACACCGATAGGCCGGGCTTCCTCCGATCTATACCTCCACTCTATCTCTCTCAATCTAGAAGAACTAATTCTAATCTCACATTGGATGCTAAGCCCTATGAGGTTGGAACCCTAGAGGGACCTCTCTCTCTGAATCCTCTGTGGAAAATATGCTAATGAATAATGGGATTGCCCTCCTCCAGGGGCCAGGGGGCCTGCTTATATAGCCCCTCCAAATGAACGTGGGTCGTCGTATCAAACCGACCTTAATCGCATGGTTTTCCTTAATCCTTTAGGTTCGTGGAGCATAATCCGCGAGGCGGGACCTGATTGGTCCCTGTAGCAGGGCGGGCGCCCTAGGGGGGAGGGCGGGCACCCTACCCCCGGGCCCGCTCGGCCTCACGTTCGTTCCCGTGGCTTCTGGACTCTTCTAGATGATAGAAAATTGGCACACATGTTAATATCTCTATGTAAACCCGACGTCTGCGCCTTTCCTCCATATTTCCTGATAACCCCCTACAGAAATAGACAAACACCAAAACTCGTGCAATTTTGTCAGATAAAACCCTAAGTCTGGGTCTTGGTTGCATTTGGATCCTTTTCTTTATTTATTTTATGATTAAATTTGGTACTTATGGACCATCAACAAACTCCCCCAAGCTTACCTCTTGCTCATCCCTGAGCAAGGATAGACTCAGTGATGGATCAGGAGTTGTTGCAATGCCTTTGTATGTTGACGGTTCACATGCTTTCAAACAAGTTCTCATCTCTGAGTTAAAGTAACTGTTAAGACTTAAAACTTACTTATTTTACCTTTCACCATGGGGCTTGCAACCGTCACTTGTGTCTTGAGCAGTTAAAAGATAGAACGGTCAAGTCAAGCGCCATGTCTCTTATTCTTGATCAGCTATAGCTCTGGAGTTTTTGCAGATTTTCAAATAAAACTCAGAGATTCCATGTATGACTCTCTCAAATCTCTCTTTTGTGGTATTTCTGGATCCTTTCCAAGGCAGTAATGATATATGTCTTCTCTCAAAGTATGTGGTATTTTTGGTATGAGGCATAGTGATATTATCTTCTCTCACCCTACTCTAATAAGGTTTTGATATCTGGAGCTCATTGGTGGGAGATAAAGCATTCATACTTACAAGACATTTATTGCATAGTCAAACCATGGATCCAGAGAAACAAGTCAATAAGTCAAATCAAGATGTGCATGTGTAGCGAATGAATGGTGTATGGTGATAACAATGGTGAAAGTCTAATTCTACTTTTGCTCTTTTAAGGGGATACATACCTTTCTTGCACTTTGAAGCTTTTTGAGGAGAATGAGATGCTCTATATTTTCTTTTTCTTTTCTCTCAGGTGGGTATCTTGTACCCCTAATTCTACTGTCCGACACTTGTCCATTTTTACCTCTCGTCTCACTTTTTCTTTTCTTTGAGGTTCCGGGCACTTGCCCCTTTTTATTTCCTCGTATCTTTTTCTCTTTTTGAGGTTCCGGGAACTTGCCCCTTTTTATTTCCTCGTATCGTATTCATCATTTTTTTAGAGCACTCACCCTCCTGGAATAATGTAGCAAGTGGTAGTAACCAAAATAACTGGAGCATTGATTTCACAGGGAATAACAGGGATAGGAAAATATTTTGGCTATTCTCTTCTGGATAGGAGTAGAATAATTTTAGGTGAATTTGGAGATGGAAGTGGGTGGATGAATGTGGATGCGTACTTCCGGAGTAGAAGTAGCATGTGTGAGTGAACGTGCAAGTGGATCTTGATTTAAACCGCATGACAAGCTCCTATGGGTCTACACAGCTTGACCACACTCAATGCTCATAAGCAGTAAAAAATGTATGGTTCTTAGTCAAATAAGCATGTATGTATGGCTGTGGTGGGAATTCAAACTCTTATCATACAGGAACTCATCATGCAATATTTTAAAGATTTTCAAAGATAATATTCTCAAGAATTCTAGCAACTCTAGGAACAGATAAACAGCAGCTCAACCTTTCAATATCATATCCGTTAACGACTTAGACTTTAAATCAAGTACTCTTCCCACAAGTTCAGGTTTAGAGCAGGTTTAAATTATAACAGTTATGCCTAAACTTAAGAGAGAGCTCAAACTTGAAAACTAGGTACATGGCAAAGCAACTATTTATCATATCCATGTAAGAGTTTATCATTTAAGTTCAGTTTGGCCTAGACACTTTATTTACTTATTTAGCAAACTAAGCAAAGATATATATAAGCACAAAATTTATATTTAGGTTTTCATGATTATGCATCTTTTTATTATTTGAGTAAAGTATAAACGTGAGTATAAACACTTAGCTGGATAAATGGGGGTGCTCTCCCCAAGCTGGATTTTGACGTAATTTCTTCTGATGTAGCTAGCAGGTGACGGAGGTGTATTTGAATGTCGGCAGTACCCTGACAGCGATTACTATGTCCTCTGCCGGCTAGTCTTCTTTGATCCTTGAATTTTGTGGAGCTCAAATAGACAACAAAGCTTTGTGGAACTGGTTAAATGTTATCATAAAATCTCTTAGCCTTTATCATATTGAGATTCCTCCTAATAAATTTTATTTATTTAGCAGGATCATGCACTTATTATTTTTATATTTTTATTGTAAGATGAAAACATATTTATTTTATGCCACCACAGTCAATATACCTATGGGTTTAAACTACAAGTCTACTGACATGGGGCTTTAGATTTTATGATGCAGTGCAACGAACAAATATTTTTGTTTTCTTTTCTAATGCTAATGTGGAAAAGTAAATATGCTAATGCAAGTGATGGAATAAAAAGGAAAAGGAATGCAGAAAAGATAAATATGGATAAATACCGATTTTACCTTCCGGCAAGGATCCAATGTTTTAAGTCTTCTGGGCAAGACTTCTCACCGTGTTCATCTTTTAGGTGCATCATTTGATTAGGTGTGGGCCTTGACATCTGCACCTCTTGATACGGTGTCACCCATGTTCTTCGTTTGTCCAACAGTTCGAGGTGCGGCATTGGCAGCATCCTGCTCAGTGTGTTTGTGCTCGTAGATCCAAGTCCTTCACTTGGTGGAATCTGGGAGTTGTAAAACTCCTTCAGGTTTTGCTCAAAATGTACCTGCTCATAGAGACAAGGCAGAGATCAAGTGCATGGGCCCTATTGGTGAAAAACACCAACAGAAAAAAAGTGTATTTGTTCTTCTCTAACCTTAAGCATAGTGAGCAAGACAAAGTTGATGGATAATAAGATCATGAGTGTAGCATTTAAAACATTTGTCAGATCAGATCGCTCAACCTAATGGAAAGATAATCTATCTATATTTATGTTTTTTTATATCTTCCAAAAATTGAATGTGCAACATTTTAGCTTATATGATTAGGAGTGTGGGATCACGAAGGTAGTACTATGAACAAAGATTAAAGGACTAAACATGTTGAATTAATTGGGTTAGTTAATTTATGTTTGTCTCTTTATTCATGTGAACGCCAGAACCAAGGAGAAGCTTATAAAAGTGATAATCAAGTACCTTAAAATGTTACCTTACTTGAAGAGTGATGGTACAGTATCACCTTGTGGAAGCTTTCCTTTCTTAGCGGTTGTGCACCGTGTTTGTGGCACTCTTTGTATCGTTCCATGGATCATCTCTCTATGATGAATGAGCTATGTCTTCGTTGTGCAAATCATTAAACTTCATGTGTCTCCTTTGTCTCCAATGTGAGTTTGTATCTCAGGACTTCCCAGGTTGATATTGAAAGTTTTCCTGTAGGGGTTAGTCTGACAAAATATACCAATGTCTGCTCAAGCAATATTTAGTTCAGTAACCAAACTAGACTCCATGTCTAATCCGATTAAGGAAGGCTATTTAACCTAAGCACCATGCTTAATTTAAATGCCAATGGAAGTATGTCGAGTACTTCCAAACCAACACTTGCTTGTGAATAGACAAAGGTAGCATGACAACATTTATAGAGATCTACTCAGGTGGAGATGAAAAATAAGTTTACTGTTTAGAAAAATTGAGCATGCCTCAAAAGTAGGGACAACCAACATAGCAACATGGCAAAGGATGTTCTTATGTAAGGTATTTCCCCCAAGCTTGAATTTTGCAAAATTCAAGATTGGATGAATTTAATTCAATGTTGCATGATGATTGGTTGGGCATACCTTGCACTTGTCATTCCTCGGATCTTCTTGCTCCAATCCTAGAAAGGTTAGTGACACGAATACCTGAAGGAATATTTCTACAATTATCTTTATATGCTCAATACACAAGGCAATGTTGTAAATAATTAAAAGTTCATGTTACGATTTGATAAGTGCTTGTTTTAGGACACTAAGCTTGTCCTTGGGAAACCATCAAATTATGTTGGTGAAGTGGTTTCCCCTCCAACACCAACCTAAGCGTGCCTATATCAAGATCGACTCAACGATATCTGCAATATTTATTATAGACATATGCATCGATAACCACCCCTTTAAAGTTTTTATAAAAAGAAAGGAAGAGGGGGTTGGTGATCTCAAATGTGGTAAGGATGGAGAGACCAATTGATTGGGGAGATGTTTTATATGAGCAAGGACTTGGTGAGGTATTTATGAAATAACTTCCATGCTCACTGTTGTTTCTCTCATTCTCAAACTCCAAGGATGATTCTTCATAAATTCTTAAAATTCCTCTAGGAGTGTCTCTCAAGTTTGTTTTATCTATCCATTCAATGGTGGTAGTGTTGACACTTGCTAACACCACTTGAATACTAGGTTGTCATCCCCAGCATGGCACTAGAGTGTACTATGGTATTTATACGCACACAGATAATCCGCAAGCGCACGGATACCGTTGAAGCTTTTACCCGGTTAAAGGTTTTATCGTATCCACAGGGAAACGGGAGAACCAACTACGCTCTAACTTAACCAAGATAAGTAAATAGGTGTAAATAGGAAAGATGGTAGAATCAAATAAGAACAATATTAAAGGTAAGATAACAGTAGGTGATAATATGGGAATAGAGAATAGAGCAATTCTAGTATATGGGCGATGGTAGCAGAATAGAGAGGGTAACTATGGTTTCTCTACTTCAAAGGGGTATGTCTATGTCTGGGACGTACCACGTGATAAGAGTACACCACAAAGGATGCTTATCCTTAGGCCGATAAACCCTACCTGTCCTGCTAACGAGAGGTGGACTACAGAGGACCAACGTAACTGTCACCTACGCGGCCTACCACACGATCCAGCTAGACAGGGGATATCCACAAGTAATCTAGGTCTAAGCACCACGCTTACACCTATACTACAACTCTAACCTATAGCGTCCTATAGATTAGAAGTACTCAAAAGAGTTGTGAACCAGAACATACATGATTAGTAATTGCATAATGAATTAGAAGTAGATTACCAGAGTCATCCCATGAGCAAGCTTGATCATGACGAAGTACAACAAATCCTCCTTCGCTCTCCATCTCGCTACTATCTAGATCTACTCTAGTTTAGAGAAGAGAGGAGAGCTCTCATCTCTAAACCCTAGCTTTTGCTCTGTCTATGAATAATGAATAATGATCAAGGGGGTGCCTCCTCCAGGGGCCAGGGGGTCTGGTTATATAGTCCCCTCAAGTGAACCTGGGCCGTCGGATCAAACCGACATTGATTGAACGGTTATTCTTGATCCTTTAGGTCGGTGGAGATCTCCCGAGAAACAGAGTCCTGATTGGACTTCAGAGGTGGGCGGGCGCCCAGGGAAACAGGGCGGGCGCCCTGCCTCTGGCCCCGTTCGGCCTCCGCTTCCTTCCCGTGGCTTCTGGAGTCTTCTAGATGTAAGATAATTGCGCAACACGTTAATATCTCTATGTAATCCCGACGTGTGGGCCTTTCTTCCGTATTTCCTGATAACCCCCTGCAGAAATAGACAAACACCAAAACTCATGGAATTCTGTCACATAAAACCCTAAGTCTAGATGTTGATTTCATTTGGATCCTTTTCTTTGTTTATTTGATAATTAAATTTGATACTTAAGGACCGTCAACAGGTAGCACATGGATTTTTAATGCCCTCTAGCCATTGATGTTGCTCTTCTCAATCGTCCTTGTGGTCTTGGTGACTCTTATGCATGGGATGTCTAGAGAGATTCATAGGATCATCGGGAGGTTCAAGAGAAAGAGCATAGTAGAAATTATTAGGCTCAAGGATGGGTTTAAAGATAGGTTCGAATGAGCCATCAAAAGTGGGTGTAGAAGGGGAGAAGATTAGATTTTCTTCTAAATGGCTTCGCTCTCCTTCTATTGCATCACTTAAGATGCCATCCTTGAGTCTTTCTAGATGTCCATCAAAGGGATTGGATTTGAGATGCTTTCTATGAGATCCCTTCTTAGGAAGGTTCAGACTATATGTACTCAAAGGTCTCTTATGAAGCAGGAAGTTTAAGCTCATCCCAAAATGAATTTCCAAAGGTAGAATTTCTTCTTCCCTTAGATGATTTCGGAGCACTACTAGTTTGGGTTGGATAGCCGAATCATGGGATTGAAATGTTTGGAAATCGGCTATTGAAACTTCCTTTCCTCGTCTGGGAGATGATTCCTTCTCTATCTCTAGGAATTTTTTATGAAGGATGTCCACGAATGATGTCCACGAATGATGACATACCTTGCTTCACTAACAGATAAAGAAAGAAAAACTCTACCAAAGGTTATATGATTAAGACCAATGTGAAAATATTGAGGAAAAACATGGTCATGTAGGGCTAGGTCTAAACCTGAATTTATAGAAAGATTAAAAGATTCCCTAGGTGTAGCTAAAAGTTCATTATCTTCTTGATTAAAAGATAGGACCTTGGCTATAGAAAAGGGTTGGTTTTGACCTATTGCAATCAACTCTGGACACAGATCATAATTAGGGGCAAAGAAAGGACTTGTTGACTCCCATGGTCTATGGCTGGTCTCCGAAGGTGCAAAAAATTCAATAATAGGTGTGGAATTTGAGTTATCCATAAAGATGGAAAAAATAAAAAGATAAAAGTATAAAAGTATAATACAAAATAATAGCAAGACTCAAAGTTATCTCAGCAAACTGTCTTTCTCCCCGGCAAAGCGCCATAAATGCTTGTTGATATTTGTTAACGCCATGAGGAAATGATCCGCAAGCGCACGGATATCGGTGAGCACTTCACCCGGGAGGTTATCCAGAGTATCGTATTTATATTTTTACCACTGGGAGAAAGCGTGCATCTGACTAACCAAATCTAATGCTACTACCCTTTAGGCTACAAACAATGTGATTTGATGTGAGCGATGTATAGAGAAGACTACAACCGCACTCTCGTTCTAACCTTGGTAAGGATGATCTACTGTTCTATTGGGGAGGCTTACAGAATCAAGACACCACAAAGGATGTTCGACCCACACCTATAAACCCTACCGATCCTGCTAACGGGATTGTTGGCTACAAAGGTAGCTACGAAAATGTCACGTTCCTCACTACTACCACGGTCCGGCTAGACAGGAGATATCTATGAGTACCCTAGCCCAAACACCATGTTTACGCTAGTAATGATTACTCTAAACTCTACAGGAAGAGATTAAAGTAAAATCATAAACCAAAGAACAATAAGAACAAAGAACTTACTAGAATTTAGAAGTCGAAATACTGAAGAATCCTAGGAGCAAGCCTCGGGTTAGGAGACTTGATCCCGCAGGTACAACCTCGGAGTAGACACCGACATGCCGGACTTCCTCCGATCTACACCTCCACTCTATCTCTCTCAATCTAGAAGAACTAATTCTAATCTCACATTGGATGCTAAGCCCTATGAGGTTGGAACCCTAGAGGGACCTCTCTCTGAATCCTCTCTAGAAAATATGCTAATGAATAATGGAATTGCCCTCCTCCAGGGGCCAGGGGCCTGCTTATATAGCCCCTCCAAAAGAACGTGGGCCGTCGGATCAAACAGACCTTAATCACACGGTTTTCCTTAATCCTTTAGGTCGGTGGAGCATAATCCACGAGGCGGGACCTGATTGGTCCCTGTAGCAGGGCGGGCGCCCTAGGGGGGAGGGCGGGCGCCCTGCCCCCGGTCCCGCTCGGCCTCCCGTTTGTTCCCGTGGCTTCTGGACTCTTCTAGATGATAGAAAATTGGTGCACAAGTTAATACCTCTATGTAAACCCGACGTGTGGGCCTTTCCTCCATATTTCCTGATAACCCCCTACAGAAATAGATAAACACCAAAACTCGTGGAATTCTGTTAGATAAAACCCTAAGTCTGGGTGTTGGTTGCATTTGGATCCTTTTCTTTATTTATTTGATCATTAAATTTGGTACTTAAGGACCGTCAACACCGATCACTCCAGCAGCTGTTCAGCTGCCATCTGAGCTTACACATATACTTAGAGTGTTGACTGAGTCTGTTGACAAACATGCCACCAAGTCATGTCAGCTACGGGAAACGATGATCATGATATAGGAGTAGATGAGGTAACACTCGTAGGTTACTTTCTCAAGCCTTGGCAAATCAATAGACACAGCTTGCTAATATGTACACACTGTTTAGTGGATGCTTTAGTCAGCTCTATAGTGCCATGGGACTTTTACCCCCCAATTTGCAAGTCATTGTCCCACCTCAGGGAGACCCTCAGCCTACTTTGCCTACTAGCCAAGGGTTAGGTGTTTTCTGCCTATACCATTGCAGACCTTTCCATCAACTACTCACATTGAAATTGGTTTACTATCATGGCCAATTGGTGCAGCTCCTGTACCAAATCCTTGGCTCCAATTGTGGTGGCGACTTTGATAGCCATGACTATAGCAGATACTAATGTTGTCGAGAAGGACATCAATGAAAGTCCTATGCCTTCTTCATTGGTAGGAGCAACAACAGGTGTGACTATATAATTAATATATTATCATTTATGTTAACAATGTGTGAATATATTTTTGCTACTCTAGATGAGACAATCTCAGAGGCTCAGGAAGCTCTCCTTCAGCTGACAGGAGTACACAAGAGCACCATTCACAAAATGAATTCTGTGCCACTAGCAGGTGCTCTTGGTGACACAAGCCATGAGGTTCACGAGGGCGTCGACGCTAGTGTGTTAGAGAACCCCACTGACCTTCATGTGCCTTCACTGACCAAAGAAGGTGCTTTGGATGGTCACATGGATGCATGACCGGATCAACATGACCTGCTTAGACAAATTCCACCTAATTGTCTATAACATTGAGTTGTACGCATTTTTTATCATTGAATTATTGTGTAAGCCTGTACTGGTCGACAGTTTCAATAAGTTTGTACTATGAGGGATTTTAATTGTCTTTCACGTACTTTGTGACTAATAATTAATGGGAAAGGTGAGTACGCAAGCCAATCAACGAGGAACGAGTGACAAGCAAGGAGAGATTTGGGCAAAAGACGGACTGACCGGGCAAGATATACATAATAGCGTCAGACTATCGACTTATGTCTGGTGAGAACTTTCCCTTTGAAGTCTATGTGATATTCAAGGCTTTGTGATAAATGTTTACTATAATATAAAATGTAGATCTCTGTGAGCTCTAAAACCTTGGTGTTCAAAAATGTTTCACCTGAGGTCATTTATTGTCTCATTTGACCAAGTTTGACCAAAGTCAAATCTTTGATTTTAAGAAAAGACACCTTGACCAAACCCTAGATGGTCTCAACTACAAAAGTCATGAATATCATAATTGCTCCACTAGTCAAGATCAATATTTGATATGTAGACCATTTTTGCATTTGACAAAGTCTTAGGAAAGTGTAGTTCGAAATCCCCAATTCTCACAAATAGTTTCACGGAGTCTATGTGAGATTCAAGACTTTGTGACAACTGTTTACTATAACTTTCTCAAATGGTAAAATGAACTATATATAAAATGTAGATCTTTGTGAGCTCTAAAACCTTGGTGTTCAAAGATTTTTCCATCTGAGGTCATTTAGTGTCTCATTTGACAAAGTTTGACCAAAGTTAAATCTTCGATTTTAAGAAAAGATGCCTTGACCGAACCATAGATGGTCTCAAATGCAAAAGTCATGAATACAAAGTTTGTAAAGCTCTTAAAGACCTACAATTGGTGTAATGGTTAACTTTTCATTTGACAAAGTTTCAAACTCTCAAATTTTGAATTTTGAATTTTCACATCTACTTGCTTGTTTTTGAAACACTAGATGGTCTCAACTAGAAAAGTCATGAATACCAGGATTGCTCCACTAATCAAGATCTACATTTGATATGTAGACCATTTTTGCATTTGACAAAGTCTTAGGAAAGTGTATTTCGAAATCCACAATTCTGACAAATAGTTTCACGGAGTCTATGTGAGATTCAAGACTTTGTGACAAGTGTTTACTATAACTTTGTCAAATGGTAAAATGAACTATATATAAAATGTAGATCTTTATCAGCTCTAAAACCATGGTGTTCAAAAATTTTCCATATGAGGTAATTTAGTATCTCATTTGACCAAGTTTGACCAAAGTGAAATATTCGATTTTAAGAAAAGACGCCTTGACCGAACCATAGATGGTTTCAAATGCAAAAGTCATGAATACAAAGTTTGTAAAGGTCTTCAAGACCTACAATTGGTGTAATGGTCAACTTTTCATTTGACAAAGTTTTGGACTCTCAAATTTTGAATTTTGAATTTTCACATCCACTTGCTTGTTTTTGAAACCCTAGATGGTCTCACCTAGAGTAGTCATGAATACCAAGATTGCTCCACTAATCAAGATCTACATTTGATATGTAGACCATTTTTACATTTGATAAAGTCTTAGGAAAGTGTAGTTCGAAATCCACAATTCTCACAAATAGTTTCACGGAGTCTATGTGAGATTCAATACTTTGTGACCAGTGTTTACTACAACTTTCTCAAATGGTAAAGACAAGTTCCGGGTGAAACTTCGGTGATCTTCTTGATTGGTTGAAGATTCGTGCTGAAGTGTTGATGATCTCTTCTTGAGCTTGGCTCTTGTTTTTCTGAATAACGCTTCGGGATTGTCAACAAAATTTCCTGGAAGATGTCTTCTATTCATACATTACCCTGCATAAGATAAAATATAAAAAAATATCGGGGTGAAACTGTATGAGAGAATTGATAATCTCAATCATATTAGTGATGCGAATGATGACTCAAAATTCCATACCCATTCCTGATTAGTAATCAACCTTCCCCGGCAACGGCGCCAAAAATGCTTGTTGGGCATTCTTAACGTCACTACCAAAAGTAGATTTAGTTTTCTAATTCTGATAACAGCGCCAAAAATGACAAACCTATCCCTCATGCCACTTAAGCCAAGTTGTCATCCCCAGCATGACATAAGAGACGCGGTATTGAAATATGCAATTGCTCTTCTAAATAAATAATAAATGGGATCTGCAAGCGCACAGATTAATACCGATGTAGCATTTTAACCGGGAAGTATTCCAGGTATCGTTATTTATATTTTTACCACTGGGAAGGGATTGCTAAACATCAATGTTGATTATAGAATGGAATATAGAATTGAGTATCTATCATTGCATGTATAATTGAGAGCATCTATCTATCTCTTGCATACTGGAATAAGTGTCACATAAAGGATATATAAAGTAATGAATGGTGACAAAGATAATTAATCTAATCAGCATAACTTTGCCACATATAAATATGATAAGCACCTCAATTAGATATTCTAGCAAGTCATTAGCATGGAATTAGGACGAACTACAAGAATATTTCCTAAATTATTCTTAACTATACAGTCTAGCATATCATAGTTAGTGCAATTATACTTAGCAATCATTGAGAGATAGAACTACGCCCATGCATATTGATATTATCAAGGAATATGAGAAACATCGCAATCACTCCCCTGTAATAATGTCGCTCTACCAGCCCTATACATGAGAGGGGGACTATATAAGAATCAATGGAGCTGTCACTACCACGAACTACCCCGCGATCTGACATATAGGGTACAATCGCAGATAAATACGGTATAAGCATCACGCCTACACAATATCTATCATTTACCCATGGATCCGATGGATAAACGCTATACGATCTTAAACAAGTATATAATTCCAATCTAACTAAGCCAAGTATATAACTATGATAAACTAAGAACAATATAATTGCGAATATAAATAAGTAGAGCAAAGTCATAATCAATATATTGAAGTAGAACAAAGTCATCTTCATAATATTGAAGAACAAAGATGAACAATTGAAGAGCAATAGAGAATTACCAAGAATCCTCTTGACAGATCTGGAAACCAATCGAAGATTGACTCCTTCTAGTTCTAATCCTATGTAACTATGCTAATCTAGAGATCTAATTGATGTGGTGGCTCTAGGGCTTGATCAGAGGCTTCTTCTCCTTGATGAATAATGAATTTGGGTTGAGAGGTGCCCTCCTCTAGGGGCCTGGGGGTCTGGTTATATAGTCCTTCCAAGTGAATGTGGGCCGTCGGATCAAACCGACAATGATTGAACGATTATCCTTGATCCTTTAGGTCGGTGGAGCATGATCCGCGAGATTGGCCGTGATTGGTGGACAGGCTAGGGCGGGCGCCCTAGGGGGGAGGGCGGGCACCCTGCCCCCGAGCCCGTCTGGTCTCCTGTTCGTTCCTGTGGCTTCTGGACTCTTCTAGATGTAAGATAATTGCGCGGCACGTTAATATCTCTATGTAAACCCGACGTATGGGCCTTTCTTCCGTATTTCCTGATAACCCCCTGCAGAAATAGACAAACACCAAAACTCGTGAAATTCTGTCAGATAAAACCCTAAGTCTGGATGTTGATTTCATTTGGATCCTTTTCTTTGTTTATTTGATAATTAAATTTGATACTTAAGGATCGTCAACAGTCATCATCGCACCCTAGTGATCCTGTATTTGTGTCAGAGCGACGAGCTTGATCCTCAAGTTGTTTGTGGACCCTTACATTTCGGGTGCTGGTTGGGATACCCCCTATTGACATCCTCGACAGTCTACAAGATTTGTAGTTTCTAATCCCCCTATTTGTCGAGGAATCTTACCATGATCATTGGCGGCAGCAAAAGGAGCAAGCTGTTGTAACTAAGATTTTAGCATCTTATTAAAGCTAAGATGATTCTTGATAGCATTTGAAAAACTTTCCATTCTAATATTAATTGACTTTAAAGTTTTATCATTAGATGCTAGCTTCTTAGATAGGCTATCCATTAATTTGCCCTGATTAAGCACTAACTCTCTTAAAGGTGGTTGACTAGTGTTATTGTAAGCATTATTACCTTGGTAAGTTAGGCTGCTGTTGCTGACTCCAGCCTTGATTTTGCTAAGGACGGTAGTAGTAGTTGTTGATGATGTAGTTCACGTCTTCCCTCAGCTCTTGGCAGTTGTTACCTGTATGCCCAGTTTCACCACACTCTTCGCAAGTCATGCTAGAATCATGAATGTGCATGACATCTTTCTTCTCAACAGTTCTCTCATCAAGTCTTTTCATCACCAGGTCCATCTTGGCAGCTAGCATGTCTACCTCCTTGAGTTGGCTCATTCCTCCACCTCTCTTGCGGGTCTGAGTTCTTTCTTCACTCCAACCTTGATTGGAGGCCATCTTTTCCACAAGAGCAGTGGCTTGAGAAATAGTAAGTGATAAGAATGCTCCTCTAGCAGCAGCATCCATGGTTTCACAAGTGCTGTTGCTAAGCCCATGATAGAATGTTTGCATGAGCAGCCAATTCTCCATCCCATGATGGGGACACTCGAGTATGTAATCTTGAAAGCGCTCCCAATCTTCTAGGACTTTCTCATCATGTTGTTGTTGAAAGCTCGATATCTTCCGATGCAGAGCGTTGGTCTTGCCTGTGGGAAAGAACTTCACCAGGAAATTGGTGGAACATAGTGCCCACGTAGTATTCTTCTCCTTGTTGGCGTAGAACCACTGCTTCGCTTTCCCTAAGAGTGAGAATGGGAAAAGATGAAGTAATATAGCATCTCTGGGGATGTCCTTGATAGTGAAAGTGTCGTAGATCTCAAGGAAGTGTTGGAGATGTGCACTAGCATCTTCATGGGCCTTCCCGTAGAACTGGCTTGCTTGCACCATGTTGATCAGCGCTGGCTTTAGCTCAAATGTCCCATTAATGTCCACAGCTGGTCCAGTATCAACATTGGCCGTAGTGGGAGCTGAGAACTTACGAAGTGACTTGTCAGCCATGACATCAATCTCTAGTGTCAAACTTTGAGTAGGTTGATCTTCAGACTCTGGAGGATTGGCAAGCTGAGATGTTGATGATGTTGATTGATTCCTTCTCAACTTAGCCTTCGTCTTTGTGATCAATGTATCTGGATTATCAGTGAAGTTATCTAGGAGATCAAACTTGTTCATACATTACCCTCCATATGATAAAAATACACAAAAAGATAAGGGTAAAGCTGCATGAGTGAGAAGGGTGGATGGTGCTCAATCCATGAGTTGATGCAGTGATGCTCATTATCCTTTGATGCTTTCACCTTCCCTGGCAACAGCGCTAAAAATGTGTTGACACTTCTTAGTGCAACTACTAAAAATAGACTCTTAAACCTACACTAGCAACGACATCAAAATTACTTAACATCACTTAAGCTAGGTTGTCATCCCTAACATGATGTAGAAGTTGTAGTATTAAATCTATATGCTATTCTAGGAATAAATAAATAAATAAATAAAGGATCCGCAAGCGCACAGATAATATTGATGTAGCATTTTAACTAGGAGTATTCCATGTATCGTTATTTATATTTTTACCACTAGGAAGGGACTTTAAATGGATAATGAGCAATGAGCACTGCATGTAATCATGGAGACCTTAACCATGTCTTTATCTATCTCTCATGCAGGGTAAGTGTCACATAAGATAAATATATAAATATGAATAATAAATGACAGATGATGAATAAGAATTTATAGCCATAGGATAAACATGATAATCGTCTCAATTAGATTACTCTAAGTCTATAGCACTAGCATAGTATTAGGACAATCTACAAGAATAAATCCTAAGTATTCTAACTATAGTGTCAAAGCATACTTTGATTAGTGCAAGTACACCTAGCATCATCACTAGAAAAGGTTATATCTATGCATAGTGATATTAGCAAGAAAGATCATGAACATAGCAATCACTTCCCTATAATAATGGTGCTCTACAATCCTTATAATCGGGAGAAGGAATACAAAGGGCTCAACAGGACTTTCACTCCCGTGATCTACCTCAAGCTGTGGACTATAAGGGATAATCATAGATAAATATGGTCTAGGCACCACTCCTACACAATATTTACCACTTACCCATCGATCTAATGAGTAAGTGCTATGCGATCCTATGCATAAACATAATTCTAATCTAGCTACACTAAGCATATAATCAAGGTAAACAAATCACAATATAATTAAGAACATAAGCAAATATAATAAAGTCAATTCCAATATAATCAAATAGATCAAAGTCATTTTTATAGTGGTAAGAACTAATATAAATATAACAAAGAGAACAAGAGTTTACCAAGAACTGAAGATAGATCCAGAATCCAAGATTGACTTGACTCCTAGATCTATTCCTATGTATCTATGCTAAAGAACTATAGACAGCAACAGATCCAGTAGTGGGGCTAGGGGGGCTCTAGCCCCCCCTACTGCTACTGGTCTAGTTGAATTTCTACTTTTTTCTTTCAATTTAAACACAAATGTATAAGGTAAGGTGGGCTAAGACCTTTATTTTTTATGATATATTTTGTGAATTTCATTCTTGATTGATGTTTTTAATATAAAACTACTTCAAACTATTATATTTTTTCTATTTTGAGGGTTTATAGTAGAGCTAAGTTGGTGTAACACTTTTGTTCAACCCCTCCTAATTTTTTTCTGGCTTCGTCCCTGACTATAGAGATCTAATTGAGATGGTGGCTATGAATCCTGTAGAGACAGATCCATTCAAGGGACCCCTCTCTGTCTAATTCTTCTCTTGATCTTCTTAGAGAATAAATATGAACTCCTCCTTATCACACCCGGTTTTAAAGAACAAAAACCAGGCAAGCCATATGTGTGTCCACCAAGTCCACACATATAACAACAGAAATAATAATATCAGAAACAATGTTATATAGCGAAAACATACTTATAATTAACACTTACATCAGAGTATCGTGGAAAGGTAACTAATCTTCAGGCTCAATCTACACTGGGACGGTTGACTGGGGTAACATATTCCTAGCACTTCTTATATCCTGAGAACGTCTTTCATGACTCTACCGCTCTTCTAATCAACTCTTTCTGGTACACTGGAGGGGTGGGAAATAGCAAGAGTGAGCACATGTCGTACTCAACAAGTATAACCAGAGGTTCATGTGACTCAATTAGCTGACACTGGTTTGACTGTAATTAGCATTTATGTGTATAGAGCATGTTCATATTTAGATAGCAAATGTCAAGGTAGCATAATAAATCCCATAACCACATGATCAAATGTAAGCATAATTAATACTAAACATAAACAATAAGTAAATGAACGTATTAACAAGCGTTATCGTCTTAATGTATATGTCCCCAAGGCCGCTCCTGACCGTGAACTCGGCTGGTATACTAGTTTCAACACTCTGCAGAGGTTGTATATCTTTACCCATGAGTCATGATTTACCCTTTCGCCTGAGGTGATCAGCCTCTTAACCCACTACCAAGAAAGGTCGGCAGGGATCACTATGAAGCCTTTCAAAAGTTCGTCTAACATGTTAGGGCCGCAAGGTTTTCCGGGCGCACAGATATAGAGTCCCCTTCCAATGGCACAATGACGTACAGCCTATACACATAAAGACAGAGGCCACACTATACCCAAAACGGCAAGCCCCTCTAGCGCCTTTTCACGTAACCTCTAACAAGCTAGAAAATGTCTTCATACTGAGCTAAAGCCAGAGCCATTATAGCCCTCATGGTTGCACTGTTATCCCGGGTGATCACGTACAGACAAGATCTCATACAGTTATATGTCGTCTTTTTATGTTCAATGCATAGCGATTAATCATCTTACAAGATCATAGATTACATCAAGCACTAGCAAAAACTACACCAAATGCATTTCAAATAGGTAACAAGGAATTCAAGGTACCAATCATCTATGATTTTGCTAAGGTCATCAAGGTGGACACATGCATATGATAAATATTGTATTAATTGTGTATAGGTAACAAGGATAGTCCCAAGTTATACTTGCCTTGATGCAACTGCTCAATCCTCACACAACTTTCGGTCATCATCTTCTGGTCTTCAACGCCCACAAACAGTCTTCGTCTACTCGTAGCAAGCACGACACATAGGCACACATACAAACAACAAATAACTAGTCAATGTTTATCTATAAATATTATCGTATAGTTTGAAGCAAGTTAGACTTTAACTTTGCAAAAAGAAATAAACGTCTGACATCTATTCGAATTACATATGACACCCGAAATATAGACCTGCTTTTAGTTCAAACATACGTTGATCGAGCATTACCTAATTTATTATTTACTATAAATTTCATAAACAATAGCTATGTCGTAGATTGCTGAAAACTCTAGCTTATTAGCCTGACACGATCATATAGGATAGAAATAATATTGAATAAAAACAAGGAATGGACACCGGTACAGGGAAGGGCTTTAGCCCCGGGCCGTAAGGCCTTTAGTCCCGGCTACAGAACCGGGGCTAAGGTTTCGGGACTAAATGTCCCACCTTTAGTCCGGTTCCGTGGACCGGGACTAAAGGCCCACCTTTAGTCCCGGTTGGTAACAGCAACCGGGACTAAAAGGTGCGCCAGGGTGTGCCACCTGGCCTCCACTTTTAGTCCCGGTTGTTGCTACCAACCGGGACTAAAGACATTTTTCTTTTTTCTTTTTCTTTTCATTTGGTTTTCCATTTAGGGTTTACAATTATTTTATTGTTATTTTTGAATGCATATTGTTTGCTGGTAGTTTATGGAACGTGCACCTATAATTTATATAATTTAAAGCATTACATATAAATATACTATAAAACACTATATATATAATATGTATCTCTAGGTCCATAATATAATATTTACACATATGCTTCACGGACAAAGTAATTACAACACAATTTGTCTCCACCACTCAAGCATCGTACAAATGATCATCGTGATTTGGTTTCATTGGCTCCTAAGGGTAGATGTAGCACTCGCCGCCGGGATTCAGGACTTGGTCGTTAAGAAATCCTGCGATTGTCTCCTGAATTCCTTTAGGCGCATCGCATCCAACACCTGCTCCTTCAGCCACATCTCCTTTAATAGACATTAAAGAAAAAAGTTAGAGGTATGAATAGGATTTATTAAATAGCAACAAATAAATGAAATAAACTTATTATATATACATGTTACATACTTTTAGGTGCTCAAGATTAGTTCTTTTGGCATAGACCGTCATAAACTCGCACACATAGTAGCCACACAAATTGTTGCCCGGTGTCTGCCGTAGAACCCACTGAAGTAAGATGGGCTTTGAAAGTGCTGCATTCAACTCTGGACGGTGTTTCTACACGAACCTAGCCCAAACCTTAGCAATAAAACAATCATTATTAATTATCTATTACCAAGTTAAAAGAGCAGAATTTAATATATAGAGATCGGAGTTACCCTTGGATAATATCTATCATTTCTTGGTAATCGTCCTGTGGTTTTCTCAACGAGTCATAGATTACCAATTGACATTGCTAGAGGTCAATGACAATTAGTATCCAATGAAAGCTGCATTTGTGTGCATGTAGGCAAAATTAGTATATATCTTCATACTAATCTGATTAATTAGTTAAATAGAATGTACACACGATAACGACACTTACTTAAAGTTGTAGGGAAAAAGTATATATCTTTTATCTTTTTGGTTGATCAAGAACCTCTGTAGATTTCTCTTTGTTTGAGTTCTCCATAAGACATACGGGGTCTTCTGATCTTTGAATACAACATTTGGATCCACAAATCCAATCTCCTTGTCATTTCTAACTCTAAGGTCCCTCATCATGTTTCTGCATATGTATAGCGGGTTTCTGTAATTAGTTATATATATACATGATAAGTTACAGTGACATTATTGAAAGAAAGAATCACTTACAGACAGAAGCAACTCATTAGAGATTATCAAGAGTGTCCATGTGGCATAGTTGCTGTAGCTCATTAAATTGAACATAAATAATATCATCACCACGAAAGTAATGATAGTTTATAATTCAGACACAGATAGTCATCTGCTTTTCTGACACACGCTGCCATGTACCATTTATTTCGCATGTACATTTGCGTTCCAAGTTTGCTGAGGGCCGTAGGGTTGTATAAACTCTTGCCATATGTATATTCCTTCTGCCAATGATCAATTTCTAGCGCACTTTCAATTGGTGCCCAGCTATCATTTGGGCTAAGCTAAGACCAGTTTCTGCAAAAAAAATTTCAAGCTCATCAAATTTTAAATCTGCCGGTATCTGCTGGTCTAGCACGTCAATGTTTGAACCATATTCATTTCCAATGACTAGCGGGGGCACTGATTGCTTTGATTGTTCCCCGAGCTGTGCTACACCCTTGCGTGTTCTTTTCTCTTTCTTCTTCTCTTCTTCTATGGATTTTCTTAAAGTGCGATCATAGTCCGATAAAGATGATGATTCTTTCTGAGCTTCACGCCTCTTTTTTTGTTGAGCCTCAACCCTTTGTCGTAGATCTTCTGGCCGTAGTAAGAGGTATGGCTTCTCAGAGTTTCTCTTGGCTTCTCTTTCAGTCTTAAGTTTCTTGAAGAAACTATCCACGTCTGATTTTACTGAAGCATTTATTTCTGCATCAGTCATCTCATAGGCCAGCTTCTTAGGAATGATAGCTTGTTTCTTTTTGGAGGCTTTCATTTTTGGTGGTGGGGCGGCCGACACATTTGATTGTGTGGCCGGCCTCTTCTTTCGTGCTGGAGCCACGTGTGGAGGCGATGGGCCGGCCGGTGGCGGCGTTGGAGACCAAGGAGGCGGTGTTGGAGCCCTAGGTGGCATTGGAGCCCTAGGTGGCAGTGTTGGAGCCTGAGTTGGCGGTGTTGGAGCCCGAGGTGGTGGCGTTGGAGCCTGAGGTGGTGGCGTTGGAGACCGAGGCGATGCAGCCGTGTCTTGCACTCCTTCGTCATCACCCGCAGCACTATGACATGTTGGTGACCACCTGTGAAACCAAAAGGTATATGAGTAAACCGCTAACTAAGAGAATGCAAAATAAAGTAAGTGAACAAATGTATAGTCAATTTTCATCTGCACCTAGGATTAGATTCATGACGAGGAGGTGGTGGTAGACTACTAGGTGATTCCCCAGGAATAATGATGTAGCGCTTGCGCCAACAAATAAAAGTCTTCTCTGCTTCTCCTAGAGTCTTCTCTCCATCACATCCTTCTATCTCAAGCTGCACATTACTGAAGCCTTTGACCACTCTATCCACCGAGACACTAGCATATCCAGGTGGAACTATCGCCCCATGGATTCTTAGTGTCCTCATAGGGTCGACAGGAGTTACAACAGCGAAAGCAACCATGACTGTGGGAGTCCCCTGTGGAATGTGCAGCTCACATGTTGTCAGAGGTTCAGTGATGTCATCCACCAGAAAGTGCAGCCCCACGTCGTCTTGAATAGTTGGCATCTCGCGCAGCTGCTTTTCAACTGACCGGGGGGGCTAATGTTGACTCTAGGCTCTGATGCAGTTTGCCCTTGTATAGAACTTACTGCCATCTGCACTTGTCTTTTGATCTCCTCGTTCATTCTCTCTTCAAACGCTTTCTCTCGCGCTATCGCTTCACGAGCCGCTTCGCGTGACTCCATGACCATTGCCTCCAACCTACGCAACCGCTCTGCTTCCTCTTCCTTCTTTTGTTGGCGGCTTCTATAAGTCGGTCTATCTTTAAGGATGCCATGCTCCCACGATAGCCTCTTGTTCGCCCACCGTGTTCAGCAGTCTCCAGGGCGTATGTCAGCTCATCCTTTTCTCTATTTGGCTGCCAGGTGCCACTTTCAACTAATTCTCTAGCATAGGCCATTCTCTGTGCTACTCTCTCGAGCTGTTCGCCGTACACTATCTTTTCGGTCTCTAGGTCTATGGTTCCCCCGTGACCAAAGAACCAATACTTGGCGCACTCAGGCCAGTGCATTGATTCTGGTTCGATCCCTCTCCCAAGAATCTCCTGTTCCAGCTTTTGCCACTTAGGAATAGCAGTCCTGTAGCCACTTGAACCCAAGTGATGGTGGTATTGCTTTTGTTTAGCATTTTTCTGATTATTGATCATCCGTGCCTGACCCTCTTCTGGTTCTTAAACTCTACGAACTCATCCCAAAAAGGCCTCAACTTGACGTAGGCCTTGTTGGTGAAATCTGGTGTCCGGCCATTTGCAGCAAAAGTCTTGTATAATGTCTTCTTCCAAGCTTGAAATTGTTTGGCCATCTTCTGCATAGCCTAGATTTTAACCTTCTCCTTCAAAGCTTCATCTTGTGTATCGAGCGTGAAATGTTGAAAGATATCTAGCCAAGTCAATTCCTTGTCACAATCTGAGACAAAACTCATATTAGGGTTATCTTTCCGTTGCCTCCATTCACGAGCACTGACCAGGAGCCTGTCCCTTACAAGGTACCCACGGTGTGCAACAAATTTTTTAGAATTGGCCCCAAGCACTTGTCCTGTACCCTCATCGAATTCCGACAAAATATACCGACCCTCCAACGGCTTCTTCTGGCCGCACACTTTTCTACTCTTCTCAGAAGTTGTCGCCGATTTAGAGGGCTACACAAACAAGTATAAATATATTAGTATAAATGTCATTTATTTTAATTTCATATATATTCATATATACTAGATTGTAGATAGACCTCATTAGGATTGTCTCCCACAAGTTCTTCATAATCAGCAAAGTACTGACTCCCATCATCTTCGCCTTGGGGATCTGGATTGGCGCTGCTGTTGATTAGATCCATCATTGCATCATCCATGTTGTCATTCGGATTGGCCATTTCTGCAAATTTAATCAAGTGTGAAAAGTTTTTGACGCGATCAACATAAATTATTTAGATAGGCTAAACTTAGACAATATTTGAATACAATATTTGTCCACAAATTTTGTCCACACATTATCTAATGAATATTTTAATACATATAAATATTTATCAATAAGTAAATCTAGATGTGTAACTTTTTTATAAATATCTAATTTGCGAGATGTGCCACTGCAGGACGCAATATTTATTAATGTGTAAATCTAGATGTGCCACTGCAGCATGTAATTAATTTGCGAGACAAATTTTTTGCAAGTAAACAAGGCCCTCCATATATATGTTTACGGCATGTAATTAATTTGCAAGATAAATATGATAAACGAAACACTTCCATACATATGTGTATACATGCCTCAGCTAAAAATTAGAAAAATTATATAATTAATTTTTTAATTAATATCCAAACTGCTCTTTTGATATTCCATAAATTATTCGATACAACAACTAAAGACTTGTTTAGTTTCGAAAATATTCGATACAACAACTAAGGGCTAACATAAACTCATTAAGCTCTATATACAGGATACATAGGATAAATTATATCATATAAATTATATAATACAAAAGATAAATTATAAAATAGAAATTATACATCTCATCTCAATATCTATCCCTACTAACTAATTACAACATAGGATAAATTATATAATACAAAAGATAAATTATAAAATAGAAATTATACATCTCATCTCAATATCTATCCCTACTAACTAATTACAACACAGGATAGTTATTTGTCAAATCCCGTACTTAATATGTCCAATGCAAAAGTATTTGACGCCATCAACAAAAATTAAAGTAACTTGTGCTATCTATATTAAAGTAATAGAATAAATTCCAATTTTTATTTAAATTAAAGTAATGGAATAAATTCTATTTTTTATAAATTAAAGTAATGGAATAAATTCCAATTTTTATTTAAATTAAAGTAACATGTGCTATCTATATTCAAGTTCAACTATACATGACAAGGTTTGCAACGGAATAAATTCCAATTTTTATACAGTCGTAGTGGAGTGGATTCTCTCAAAGGGGAAAAGTTTTTATTTTTTGGCAAAAGACTTTATGTATATCAATTTTGGGAATATATTATAAATATATAATATAATATAATATACTCTCTTCGTCCATAAAAGAATGCAATTATGTGATTTGTGTCGATGAAACTAATTCAAATTTAACCAAGTTATTAGTATTTATTTGTCAAGAAAATTTATAGTATAAAAATATATCTATAATTAATCTAATAATACTTATATCTTTTATAGAAATGTCATAAACATTTTAAATTATTTGATTTCTAAAAAAGCGAATTGCATTTTTTTCGTGAATGAAATAACTTGACATAACAAAAGGTAAAAAAATGGAATTGTGCCTTTATCATAATAATTTGTAATGTCACAGAACCGATCAACTGAAATCACAAAGGACTTCAAACCAACTTGCAACAAACCAAGATCATAATAGTTCAACATAACACAGCGAATGTTACATAGTTCATTCATTGCCGTCGAAGCGGCACCACATCGGAGTTACTTAGTTTTTACAACACAAGTTCATAGTAGCGGAAGCAAATAGTTTACAACACACATTGCAAAGTTCTTGTTATTGCCAGAGTCTCATGCCATCCATCAAAAGCAACGAGGTACGAAGTCGTTAGAGAATCATGCCCAATGGTTAGTCCTCATCCCCAGCGGGATGGAGACAGGTCTTGTAGAAGCCATCATAAAAGATACTGCAACAGGTGGAAATAAACCCTGAGTACGAGGATGTACTCAGCTATACTTACCCGTCTAGTAAAACATAAAAGACACCAAGGATCATGCAAGTCTGAGCATAAAGTGTAGCTGGCTTGACTCAACATTTGCCCAAAAGCTTAAGTAGATACTACACCATTTGTAAAAGCATCATATTAAATATCATTGGCCTACCACTAGATTAGCACCTAGACTAAGCACTTCACTTGATTATTACAAGCAATAATAACCATATCAAGTTCATCATATGTTCTTCCTTGCTATCATAAACATCATTATCAAGAACCATTGTACTTAGTGAATGCTACGTTTGCCGCTGCTCTGTCAAGTTCTCACTATCCGGGAGAGACGGCAATTCAAATCGATTCCTATCCAGCTGGAGGGTTATTCCTAGCACTCACCCAAGCATCCCCATCGGAGAGCAAGCGGGTCACCTTTGGTATGACTCAGGAATCGCGGCTCCGATCAGCGCTGCACTCCCAGGGCTACCACTCTGCCAGGGAGGTCAGGACTTTTAACTCACCTGCCTTTGGTCTTACGCCAATGGTCCCCCGCACACCGCACTTCCTCCGGTAGTGCGCACTTTATACTTTCCGGTCTTCCGGCCTGAGTCATACTACTAGGCTTCACGGTCGGAACGAGTTATCCGGCCAACTAAGTGTCAGGCATGCGTTCAACATGACAAGAGGACGTACAACGATCGGTCCTTAGCAGCCACAGACGGAGTTACTACATTACACGACGGTATAAATATCTCTTCCTCTACATTTACTTATCGCAAAGTAGTGTAACGAGTTTAGTTGCTAGTCTTGCCTTATGTAGCCTAGTTCACTAGTGTAGCTTGTAGTGACATAGCTCTTGTGTGCCTAGTGATCATATCAACTAGTATTGTTGGATAGGTGGCTTGCAAACACCCCTTTAGAGCTAGAGCAAAAAGCTTCGCTTTGTTATTTACTAACCTCTTGCTCTAGTGAGTTTGTAGAATTTTTAAATAGGCTATTCACCCCCCTCTAGCCATATTAGGACCTTTCACTATGGGGGTTTAGACTGCTGTTTGGGGCATTTGACTGGGTCCTTGTTGATGGTCTAGGATGAGAAGCGCAAGTTGTAGCATGACTTTGATAGTGAGGTTGAGACGCTACAGGCAGAGCTTGCCCGCTTGACTACAGAGAGAGATCAGGCAGTTTAGAGGAGCAGTGTGCTCAGTCAGGCTATGTTGGTAGTGCAAGAGCAAAGAGATAGGTTGGCAGCAGCCAATAGGGATAGTGAGCGCATGTTGATCCATGTGCTTGGACAAAGGAATGAAGCCTGGAACAAGGAAGATATTCTTAGGGCCCGACAACTATAGCATGAGTAGCAGTTGGCCAATGCTGAGGAGCACAATGAGAACTTGCATGAGGAGATTCATCAGTTGCATAATCAGCTCCACCCGTACAATCTGTTGGGCATTCTTAATGTCACTACCAAAAGTAGACTTAGTTTTCTAATTCTGATAACGGCGCCAAAAAATGCCAAACCTATCCCTCATGCCACTCAAGCCAAGTTGTCATCCCCAGCATGACATGAAAGACGCGGTATTGAAATATGCAATTGCTCTTCTAAATAAATAACAAATAAGATCTGCAAGCGCACAGATTAATACCGATGTAGCATTTTAACCGGGAAGTATTTCAGGTATCGTTATTTATATTTTTACCACTGGGAAGGGATTAGTAATCATCAATGTTGATTATAGAATAGAATATAAGATTGTGTATCTATCATTGCATGTATAATTAAGAACATTTGTCTATCTCTTTCATACAGGAAAAAGTGTCACATAAAGGATATATAAAGTAATGAATGGTGACAAAGATAATTAATCTGATCAGCATAACTTAGCCACATATAAATATGATAAGCACCTCAATTAGATATTCTAGGAAGTCATTAGCATGGTATTAGGACGAACTACAAGAATATTTCCTAAGTTATTCTTAACTATACAGCCTAGCATATCATAGTTAGTGCAATTATACATAGCAATCATTATGAGACAGGACTACGCCTATGCATAGTGATATTATCAAGGAATATGAGAAACATCGCAATCACTCCCCTGTAATAATGTTGCTCTGCCAGCCCAATACACGAGAGGGGGACCATATAAGAATCAATGGAGCTGTCACTACCACGAACAACCCCACGATCTGGCATATAGGGTACAATCGCAGATAAATACGGTATAGGCACCACGCCTACACAATATCTATCATTTACCCATGGATCCGGTGGATAAACGCTATACGATCCTAAACATGTATATAATTCCAATCTAACTAAACCAAGTATATAACTATGATAAACTAAGAACAATATAATTGCGAATATAAACAAGTAGAGCAAAGTCATAATCAATATATTGAAGTAGACCAAAGTCATATTCATAATATCAAAGAACAAAGATGAACAATTGAAGAACAATAGAGAATTACCAAGAATCCTCTTGACAGATCCGGAAACCAATCGAAGATTGACTCCTTCTAGTTCTAATCCTATGTAGCTATGCTAATCTAGAGATCTAATTGATGTGGTGGCTCTAGGGCTTGATCAGAGGCTTCTTCTCCCAAGATGAATAATGAATTAGGGTTTAGAGGTGCTCTCCTCCAGGTGCTAGGGGGTCTGGTTATATAGTCCTTCCAAGTGAATGTGGGCCGTTGGATCAAACCGACATTGATTGAACGATTATCTTTGATCCTTTAGGTCGGTGGAGCATGATCCGCGAGATTGGCCGTGATTGGTGGAAAGGCTAGGGCGGGCACCCTAGGGGGGAGGGCGGGCGCCCTACCCCCGAGCCCGTCCGGTCTCCCGTTCGTTCCCATGGCTTCTGGACTCTTCTAGATGTAGGATAATTGCACGGCACGTTAATATCTCTATGTAAACCCGACGTGTGGGCCTTTCTTCCATAATTCATGATAACCCCCTGCAGAAATAGACAAACACCAAAACTCGTGGAATTCTGTCAGATAAAACCCTAAGTCTGGATGTCGGTTGCATTTGGATCCTTTTCTCTATTTGTTTGTTAATTAAATTTGATACTTAAGGACCGTCAACAAACTCCCCCAAGCTTACCTCTTGCTCGTCCCTGAGCAAGTATAATCTCAGTGATGGATCAGAAGTTGTTGAAATACCTTTAAATATTGACGGTACACGTGCTTTTAAATGAGGTCTCATCTCTGAGTTAGAGTAAACTATCAAGACTTAAAACTTACTTATTTTACCTTTTACCGTGGGACTTGTAACCATCACTTCTGTCTTGAGCAGTTAAAAGATAGAACAGTCTAGTCAAGTGCCATGTCTCTTATTCTTGATCAGCTATAGCTCTGAAGCTTTTGCAGATTTTCAAATAAAACTCAGAGATTCCTTGTATGACTCTCTTAGATCTCTCTTTTGTGGTATTTCTGGATCCTTACCAAGGCAGTGATGGTATATGCCTTCTCTCAAAATATGTAGCATTTGTGGTATAAAGCATAGTGACATTGCCTTCTCTCTCTCACCCTACTCTAATAAGGCTTTAATATCTGGAGCTCATAGGTGGGAGATAAAGTATAGATACTCACAAGACATTTATTGTGTAGTCAAACCATGGATCCAAAGAAACAAATCAATAAGTCAAATCAAGATGTGCATGCGTGGCGAATGAATGGCGTATGGTGATGATGGTGATAACAGTGGTGAAAGTCTAATTCTACTTTTGCTCTCTGAGGAGATACATACCTTCCTTGCTTTTTGAAACTTTATGAGGAGAATGAGATGCTCTATATTTTTTTTTCTTTCTTCTCACGTAGGTATCTTGTACCCCTAATTCTACTATCGGACACTTGTCCATTTTTACCTCTCGTCTCACTTTCTCTTTTCTTTCGAGGTTCCGGGCACTTGCCCCTTTTTATTTCCTCGTATCTTTCTCTCTTCTTTTTTTTAGAGCACTCATATCCTAAAATAATATAGCAAGTGGCAGTAACCAAGATAACTCGAGCATTTATTTCATAGGGGAAAACAGAAATGTTTTTGGCTATTCTCTCCCGAATTAGGAGTAGAATATTTTTTGGTAGTTCTGGAGATGGAAATGGGTGGATATATGTGGATGCATACTTCTGGAGTAGAAGCAGCATGTGTGAGTGAACGTGCAAGTGAATCTTGATTTAACCACATGACAAGCTCCTAAGGGTCTACACAGCTTGACCACACTCAATGCTCATAAGTAGTAAAAAGTAAATGTGTGGCTCAAAGTCTAGCAAGCATGTATATATGGCTGTGGTAGGAATTTAAACCCTCATCATACAGGAACTCATCATGTATTATTTTAAAGATTTTCAAAGATAAAATTCTCCAGAATTCTAGCATCTCTAGGAACAGATAAACAACAGCTCAACCTTCTCATATCATATCCGTTAACAACCTAGACTTCACATCAAGTTTTCTTCCCACAAGTTTAGGTTTAGAGCAAGCTTTAAATTATAACAATTATGTCTAAACTTGAGAGAGAACTTCAAATTTTTAAAAATTAGGTAGAGCAACTATTCATCATATCCATGCTAGAGTTTTATTATTAAGATTCAGTTTAGCATAGCCACTTTATTTATTTATTAAACACACTAAGCAAAAGATATATATATAAGCACAAAATCTTTATTTGGTTTTTCATAGTTATGTATATTTATATTTTAATGTAGTATAAGTATAAAGATAGATAGAAATACTTAGCGGGATAAATGGGGGTGCTCTCCCCCAAGCTGAATTTTGACGTAATTTCTTTTGATGTAGCTAGCAGGTGACAGAGGTGTATTTAAAAGTCAGCAGTATCCTGACAGCGATTAGAATGTCCTGCGTCTGCTAGTCTTCTTGATTCTTGAAATTATGTGGAGCTCAAATAGACAACAAAGCCTTGTAGAACTGATTAAGTGTTAGCATAAATATCTAGCCTTTATCATGTTGAGCCTCCTCAATAAATATTAATCTCTATTTTTATATTTTCATTTTATAGAGCAGAAAAAATATTTATTTTATTTTTATGCCACCACAATGAATGTACTTATGAGTTTCATGCCACTCGTATACTCACATGGGCTTACTGTTTTTAACATTTTTATTTTCTTTTTAGGATAGTATGAACATGATTAACTAAACAAACTATTTTAAATAATTGAAAGGGAAAGGATAACTACCAAGTTTACCTCTTGGCAAGGCGTTCGGTGTTTTTAAGTCCTCCGAACGGGACTCTCCGTTTTCTAGTTGTCCTGGGATTCGTTGGATGGCGTAGTCGGTGCTTTCGGCGGTGCCTCTTGTTCGTGTATAGTTATCTTCTCTCTCCACACCTGACTTGGTGCTACGGTCTCCTCTGGATAATTGTGTTCAAGCTATATGTCTTCAGACCTTACCACTTCTCCTTCGTAGTCTGCCCATCCATCCTTGATAATTTGCCTCCTCTGGTTGCGGTTGCATCGTCTTCTTCTTGTCCTGACCTACTTAGAGTCTTCAACGATATAATTAAGGTCAGTAAAATAGCGGTGTACCTTCTCTGAGGGGAAGTGCATGTGAACTTCTCTAGTTCCAATGTAGATGATTGCTTTAACGGTGCTGAGGAACGGTCTTCCAAGGATGATGGGTGGATCGTACTCGTCTTCTCCCATGTCAATAACCTGAAAGTCTGTATGGATAAAATGATCGTCTATTTTGACAGGGACATCAGTTACTATACCTTCAACCTCTCGAAATGTCTGATCTGCCATCTGGAGCTGAATGTATGTTGGTTTTAAGGGCATGGTTCCGAACAAGAGCCGATAGGTGACTGCAGCCATTATGTTGACGCCCGATCCGGTGTCGCAAGTCGTTTTGTAGAAGTTGTATCCATTTATGGAGCAATAGATGCTTGGCATTCCTGGGTCGTCCTTCTTGGTCAGAAACAGTGACTTAAGTCGATGATCTTGACCTCTTTGAACTGCAGTGACCATCTTAGCTGACTTGGTCCACACTTGCTTGTTCCTATTCCTCCTGTTGGTCCTCTTCCTTGGTTCATGTCGGGTAGGCCTGGGCAAATTGTCGGGATTGCTCTGGGATTTGCGTAGTCTTGTTCTTGAAGGAAAACGTCTCCTTCCTCCCTTTGATGTAGAAACTGATCTTGGCAGCACTAGTGTAGATGACAGCTCCCGAGGTGTTTAAGAATGGCCTCCCTAAGATGATGGGTGCCCTCTCATCATTACCGGTTTCTATCACCACGAAGTCTGCTGGGGCGTACAAGGTACCAACTCAGACGCAAAGGTTCTTCAATAATCCCTTTAGAAAACTTAACGCCTGATCTGCAAACTGCAAACACATGGTTGTTTCTAATAAAGGATATGTAAAGAATTTTTCATAGAGTACCCTGGGCATAATGTTGACACTAGAGCCAAAGTCGCAAAGTGCTTCTGGGAAGTCCACCATGCCGATGGAGATCGGGATGACGGGGCGCCCTGGATCGCCTCTCTTGACTGACAGAAGGTCAGTAGTAACTTCAGTGATGGGGTTACTCCAGTAGTTACCTGCATCAAACATGTCTACAAGATTTGCAGATTCTAATCCTTCCGGTTGTGATGGTATACCGGGGTTAGTAGCAGGAACAGCAGCAGCTATTTGATTTAACTGAGATTCAATCATTTTATTAAAGCTAATTTGATTCTTGATGGCAGTAGAGAAATTATCCATTCTGTTATTTATATTTTCTAGCATTTTATCATTAGATGCCAATTTCTTAGATAGGTTATCCATTAGCTTTCCTTGATTAGACACTAACTCTCTCAGAGGTGGAAAATTGTTATTATTATTGTAATAATTGTTACCTTGATAATTACCTGAGTAGTTAGGCCTTTGTTGATTCCAACCTTGATTTTGTTGAGGACGGTTGTAGTAGTAGTAGTTGTTGTTGTTGTTGATGTAGTTCACATTCTCAAGCATCTCAGGGCAGTGATTGCCTGAGTGTCCAGTATCTCCACACTCCTCACAAGTCATGTGAGAGTCGTAGATGTGCATAACTTCTTTGTTATCTCCAGCTCTATCATCGAGCTTCTTCATGAGCAGGTCTAGCTTAGCAGACAGCATGTCTACCTCCTTGAGCTGATGCATACCTCCACCTCTCTTGCGTGTCTGGGTCCTTTCTTCATTCCAGCCTTGGTTGGACGCCATCTTCTCCGCAAGAGCTGTGGCTTGTGATATGGTGAGTGATAGGAATGCTCCTCCAGCTGCAGCATCCATGGTTTCTCGGGCACTATTGCCGAGCCCATGATAAAATGTCTGCTCCTCCAGCTGCAGCATCCATGGTTTCTTGGAAGCGCTCTCATGCTTCTGGAACGGATTCATCATGTTGTTGCTGAAAACTTGTAATTTTCCCACAGAGAGCATTGGTCTTGCCCATGGGAAAGAACTTAGCCAGAAAGTTCATGGAGCAGAGTGCCCACATGGTATTCTTCTCCTTTGTAGCGTAGAACAACTTCTTCGCTCTTCCTAACAGCGAGAATGGGAAGAGGCAAAGTAATGTAGCATCTCTGGGGACTCCTGATATGGTAAATGTGTTGCAAATCTCCAGGAAGTGTTGGAGATGAGCACTAGCATCTTCGTGTGCCTTCCCACAGAACTGGTTGGATTGCCCCATGTTGATAAGTCCAGGCTTGAGCTCAAAGTTGCCATCGATCTCTACAGCAGGTCCAGTACGGATGTTGTCCGTAGTGGGAGCTGAGAACTCGCAGATCGATTTGTTGGCCATGGCTCCGAACTCTGAAGACAAGTTTCGGGTGAAACTTCGGTGATCTTCTTGATTAGATGAAGCTTCGTGCTGAAGTGTTGATGATCTCTTCTCGAGCTTGGCTCTTGTTTTTCTGAATAACTCTTTGGGATTGTCAACAAAATTTCCTAGAAGATGTCTTCTATTCATACATTACCCTCCATAAGATAAAATAGAAAACTATCGGGGTAAAACTATATGAGAGAATTGATAAGCTCAATCATATTAGTGATGCGAATGATGACTCAAAATTCTATATTCATTCCTGATTAGTAATCAACCTTCCCCAGCAATGGCGCCAAAAATGCTTGTTGGGCATTCTTAACGTCACTACCAAGAGTAGACTTAGTTTTCTAATTCTGATAACGGCAACAAAAATGCCAAACCTATCCCTCATGCCACTTAAGCCAAGTTGCCATCCCCAGCATGACATGAAAGACGCGGTATTGAAATATGCAATTGCTCTTCTAAATAAATAACAAATAAGATCTACAAGCGCACATATTAATACCGATGTAGCATTTTAACTGGGAAGTATTCTAGGTATCGTTATTTATATTTTTACCACTAGGAAGGGATTAGTAATCATCAAAGTTGATTATAGAATAGAATATAAGATTGAGTATCTATCATTGCATGTATAATTGAGAACATTTATCTATCTCTTTCATACAGGGATAAGTGTCACATAAAGGATATATAAAGTAATGAATGGTGACAAAGATAATTAATCTGATCAGCATAACTTAGACACATATAAATATTGTCGGTGTTTTCCATACGGGGGGTCACACCAACGAGTGAATTTATATGCGTGCTCCCTTTCCCAGATGGTGATGCAAGAAGACACAGAGATTTATCCTGGTTCGGGCAAGAGAAGGCCCTACGTCCAGCGGGGGAGGGAAGTTTGTATTATCTTGCACCTAAGTGCTTGTACAGGGGCGAATACAAGCGTAGTATGAAGTATGGGAGTTCTACTGCGTATGGGTGTGGTGTTGCGTGATGTCTATCTATCCCCGGGTCCTTCCTTTTATAGCACCAAGGAGAGACCCAGGGTACATGTATAGGTGTTAGAGTAGGGGTCGATAGGAGCATGGCGCGCTGACCTACTCGAGGCCTCCGTACCGGCATGGCCTCGAGCCGTCCCGTCTTGGTAGCCTGATGATGATTACGCGTGCCTCTATATCCTACTCTGCGCGCCGTCTTGGGTTGGTTCACCGGTCGCACGCCTGTTCGATATGGCGGCAGATCCGGCAGAGTGGTTGCGGCATTGTCAGTCGACGCCCGTCTCGTCCCCAAGAAGGAAACGTGTCTGGTCCAGGGTCAGATGCCGTGCAATGCCCTGATATCTGGAGCGCTGACCTTGGTTGTCTCGAGGGGGTCCTGATTAGACGTTCCATCCCTGTTTCCCGCGCCCTGACACGCCCTGGGTCGTTTGGTGGGAAGGCTGCAAAAAGAACGATGGGACGGGTGCCTGTTCCCTATCGCGCTTCCCGTGACCAGTGTGTTAGGTGGGGAAGCGTCAGGCGCATTAAATGCCCTGGCTCTCGTGCGCGCATCAGGCGGCGGGCAGCGTCCTTGCGCTCGACGCCTCCGGCTCGCGCGAGCCCGTTTCCGTATTCGACGGTAGCTAGCGCTCGACCCCTGATCGATTCGCTCGATGCCATTTCCGTCTTCGAGGCTGCGGTCGTCGACGACCGCGCACGTGTATGACCAGGGCATCGAGTTGAGGGCCTCGACCTGTGTACGGGTAATCTCGTTATGTGCATCGATGAGGGTACCCCTTACTGATACCCTCGACAGTAGCCCCCGAGTCTCCATTTGAGCGCTGGCGCTCGAGTGGAGGCTTTGTTTTGCTATCGAATTTCCATGGGGGCGCGCGAGCGACCCCGCGGGGGTAGCCCCCGAGCCCTTGGAGGAGTTTTTGACTCCTTCGAGGGTTATATTACCTAATTCTCAGAAACGCTGTCGACACCAGTGGTGGAAGGTTCTGATTGGCTCGTTTTGTGCGAAGGTTTCGACGTACTCTCGATAGAGCGAGCGTCCTCCACCCCAAATTGAGTTCCTAGCGGGTAGTCCAAGTGAGAACCTGTGCCCCTTTCGAGGGGGTCAGCTGTAGCCCGGAGGCGTTCTCATAAAGCAGGGTCGACGTGGTCGGGGATACTGGTCTCATTCGATAGAGTCCAGCGGCTCGACGCCTCCCGTCGGGGGGATTTCTCTCGACTGTCTCGACCCTACCTTGGACATCGTCAGCGAGTCTTCGAGGCGGGCCTCGATCTTCGACCGCTCGGTGGGGATCCCTGACTCTGGTGCTTGAGATCGGCTGTCGAACCCTTTCGGTGGGCCAGGCATCGACCTCTCGAGACTCTCGTGGGCACGTCTCTTGGCTTACAAGGTAAGGAAGGAGTCGCGGCGGTTCGCCTTTTGCCCGTTGGGCGTGCCTTTTTAGGTGGAGACGTTACGACACTGCGTCGGCGTGGAATTCGGAGCGCCCAACCTGTGGAGGGGGAAAGGACTGTTAGATGGCACATTTATGGGGGGAGTTACCTCATTTCTCGGATCTATCCGTTGGCGGACCGCTGCCTATAAATACGCCGCGGCGCCGCCGCCATTCTTTCTTACTCCTTCCGCCTTCTTGCCTTCATCCTTTCGTTGCCTTAGCTCTCTTGCTGTCTCACGCACGCGCGCATCCCCTCGAGCGGTAGCGAATCCACCGTCCTTCCGGCCAAGATGCCTGTGAGGCTCGTCGCCACCGACGACTGGCGCCCGTCGTCGATGACGGAGCACCGGTTGCTAGAGCTAGAGAGAGAGGGACTCTTGCGCCGTCGCACCTCGCTGTCGTCGCCGGAGTGGATTGCGCCGCCGGCGGGCCATAGGGAGCCCTAGCCACCAGAGGGCTACGTAGTGTCGTTCGCCAAATTCCACCGCCACGGCCTGGGTGCTCCCCCGAGCCGCTTCATGCGCGCACTTTGCCTCCACTATGGGGTGGAGCTCCAGCATTTCTCCCCGAACGCCATCACCGTCGCGGCGGTCTTCGCTGTGGTGTGTGAGGGCTACCTCGGGTTGATGCCCCACTGGGAGCTGGTTCTCCACCTCTACAGGGGTGAGCTCTTCAACGCCCCCACCGGAACCACTGGCGTGAGGAAGCATGTGCGGGCCGGGTGCCTCAACCTGGTGCTGAAGACGAAGAAGACGGAGAGGCCGCGCGAGTACATCCCGGTGGGGTTGTCATCGAACCACGCCGGATGGGACTCCCAGTGGTTCTACCTGAGGAACGACGACGGTCGCTTCCCTGCTTACACCGGTCGTCTGATTATGGAGCGCCTGGACAACTGGACGTACGGCGTCATCCAAGAGCACCAGTCGCGGCTCGACCCCCCTCCTCGACGCCCTGAAGAAGCTACGCCTGGAGGGCCTGTCCGCCGCTCTCGTCCTCTCGGTCGTCCATCGTCGGAGTGTCCTCCCACTGATGTCTCGGCCGCTGAGGATGGACGAGATGGGGCCAGGCGTTTCGTCCCGAGATCTCCAGGCATGCCGGATGTCCAACGAGGTTCTGGCGGATGACGAAACCGCTGCCCGGGTTAGGGCGGCCATCGCCGGTGACTTCAAGTCGGAGCATGTCAACGGCTTCCCTATGAGGCCCGATGAGGGCTCGATCGACCTGGTATGTTCTTCTTTTGCACATAGCTTCGATTCTGGATTTCCCTCGATCCTTTTTAAGCCTACCTTTGTTCTGGCAGGGAGGCATTGATGTCCGGTCTTCGAGGCCCCCTGTGAAGGAGGACGAGGTCGACCGCGACAGACGGCGCCAGTCCGCCGAGAAGTCGAAGTCCGCCAAGGACGCCGCAAAGAAAGGGGAGAAAAAGAAGAACCTCGACCGCCAAGCACTAGAGGCGCGTCGAGCTAAATCCAGGCAGAGGGGGGAGCTTGAGGAAGAATCCCCTAGCGACGATGACGATGATGACGAGGGCAGCGACGACTCCGAGGGGATGGCGTCATGCCTTGACCGAATCCTCGAGGGTCCGCCTCGAGGCGACGTCGACGCCCCCCGGACGGAAACTCCGAAGGAGGGTCCGGGCAGATCTCACCGCCCTCGGGCCGACACCCCTCCTGCGCCCATGGCTGGTCAGGTCGCGCCGTGCCCTCCCCCTGCGCCCAGGGGGCGGCCATGCTAGGACCCAAGCGACAGGGCCACTGACTCGCGGTCGCGCCGCGGCTTCCGAGAAAGGAGAGGCCGGCCGCAGGAGCGCCAGTCCCGGTGCCCGTCAAGCGGGAGTTGCTGCGCCAAGTCCAGCGCCTGCCCTCGAGGGGCCTGGAGCCTTGACGCGGGGTGGCTCGAGGCCCACCGGTCGGGGCGGCGGGAGGCGAGCTGTTCTCCCTATGGGGTAAGCTTCTTCGACGTTGTGACTTTTGTTTTCCTGTTCCTCTGCATTTTCTCATACGCTGATCTTTTTACGTTCATCCCTTTCTTTTCTTAGGCTAAAGCGGACACTCGAGCAGGCCCAGCCTTCAATGGTGAAAAGGCTCAAAGCGGGAGCAGTCTCCAAAGAGCCAGGTTTGTAGCTTACTTCTGTTCTTGTGACGTTCTTGCGTTGGTTATTATAGTCACCGGCCGTTATTCTTTGTTTTGCAGGCTCCTCTGACTCTCAACCTCCGGCCGACATTGAGAGTGCTCCGCCTCGTCTCGAGCCTTCCCCGTTGCCGTCGACGCGTGGCGAGGCGCCCCAAACTCATGTGCAAGAAGGAGCCCCCGAGCCTCCTCGATTGGGGGTCGAGGCGGACCCCATCACCATTAGCAACACGTCTAGCGGTAACGAGGCGTCTGGGGATGCCTGCCCTATGGAGGAGGAGGCATCGACCTCCCTCGTCGCGGGATGGACTCCCTGGCCCGCTAGCCTTCGAGCCCTCGAGGAGCAGAAGAAGAAAGAGGAGGAGGAGGAGCGGGAGCGCGGGGCAACGCGGCAGCCGTAGGAGCAGCAGCAGCAACAGCAGCAGCAGGAGGAGGAACAGCAGCAACAAATGCTCGAGGGGCAGCAGCAGCAACATCAAGGGGGCCAAGAAGAGGGACCGCTCGAGCCCCCACCTCAAGGTCTGCCCCAACCAGTACCACCGGCGCCGCAAGAGCCGGTGAGCAGGAAGAAGATTTGCCGGTGTACGGCCCTCCGACCCCAGCGTGGCTCCTTCCGGGGGCGCCCGCCGCGATCCGGGCAGAGCCGGGGCGAGCAGACGGAGTGGTGGCACTCACCTGCATGATGCGCACCCTCGCCAACCCCGAGTCCGAGATCAGGAGGATGATCTACGGCATGGATGGGATCGCCCCAGGGTTCCTCCAGGAGCGTCGGGCGTGGGAGGACTGCTTTCCCTCTGAGGAGGACGAGATCGGGACGTCGGGGAGTAAGGACGGTACCTGGAAGACGGTGGACGACGACGGGCGGTTCCCATGCCTCGTCGACCTGTTCTTGCGCCATGGGGGCTCCCTCGAGACCGTTGAGTACCTTATCCGCGGCGTAAAGGCACGGGCTGACCGGGAGATGGAGCACTGGTGCCCCGATAGGATCCGCATACGGGCTTCCACCGATCCGTCCGAGCCCAACATCTTCCTGGACGATAGGAAGGAGGTGGAGAAATGGGAACACGTCGAGGAGCTCCGCCTTTGGACGAAGCACGTGGTGGGGCTCCTGGCAGACGTTATCAACAACGGGCTCACGCCGGCTTACTTTGTAAGTATTTTTCGGTCCTTAATTCTCATAGACCCTTTGGTTTCACGTTCTAACCGTCGGACCCCCGGCTCGTAGGATATGAAAGAGACCTCTCGTATCAAGTCGAGCTTCATCCACGCCACAAGAGGAGGCTGGGAGCAGCTCCCCGCCCTCAAGGACCAGCTCCTCGAGTCGCAAGAAAAGCTCCTTAAGGCCTATAAGGACCTTGTAGCGCTCGAGGAGGAGAAGAAGGCGAGGGAGGCTGCTTTGGTCGAGGCTCGAGAGGCTTCAAGGAAGGTGGAGGAGGAGACGACGCTGCTGTGGGAGTGGGCTCTGATGGTCGAGGAGGCCGCGTCTAAAGCCCGGGAGGAGGCCCTGTCCTATAAGAACGTCATCGCTGATTTGGACAAGGAGAAGGGCCTTCTCAAGACCGACCTGGACTCCCTCCGAGATTCCTTTCAAAGGATGAAGGTGGCATATGTGGACAGCAAGGTTGCCAAGGGCGCCGCAGAGGACTCAAAGAAGAAGGCCCTCGAAGATCTCGAGGCAGAGCGGGCTTGATCCCGCGGGCTCTCTGCCGACGTCGAACGTCTGAAGGGAGAGCTATTGGAGAAGAGTGGGGCCATTGCTCAAGCTGGCAAGGCGATCGAGGACCTCCGCGTTGCTAACACTGAGCTGGCCCGCTCCAACAAAGAGATCGAGAGGGACAACACCAGACTGGTCGGCGAGAATACGGCCCTAGAAGAGAGTGTCCGTGGTACGTTTCCTTTGTCGGATTTATCTTTCGAGGTGTGCATGGTTTTTCCTAAAGCTTCTTGTATTGGTATTTATAGGGCTTAAGGATGAACTCTTGGCCACCCAAGCCGAGACCCGCAATGCTAAGGCCCAGCTCGAGGCGGAGGTTGCTTTGAACCGTCGAGTGCGGACGGCGATAAGCGACCTCTCGACTTCTTGGGAGATCGAGCCTATAGACAAGTTGAAGGAGGACGCTCGAAGCGACGCACTGGTCGACCACCTGTGCTACTTAGGCGCGACGCTGCGAGATCGGGTGCGGGATGCCCTCCACGTCGGGGTGAAACGGGCGATGGCGGTTGTTTGCTCGGGCTTCTCCTACGACATGGAGGTGGTGTCCCATGGCTTCGTCACCGACATCTCTAAGACCGATGCGGAGAACGAAGAGAGGCTCCATGCCTTGATCGATGACGCGGAGGCTCCTAGGGAGAGGCTGGCCAAGCTATTTGAGCCTGAGGTGCTTCCTCCTGAGACTAGCTCGGGCGTAGGCGAGGGTGGTGAGGGTCGTGCTGAAGACTAAGGCCTGCGAGCCTGCTTCGGGTGCCTGGGGCCCCTTGTGTAATACTCTGTTGACTGTTAAATGTTTAAGTGATATGGTATCTTTAAATGTCTGTTAGGTGTTTATCTGTCTTTCCGCTCGAGGTTCTTTTACTTCCTTTTTGCGCCTACGTTTGTATTCCTTGTTCGGTCTTTTGTCAAAAACGGCCTCGATCACCCTAAGGGTGAGGAAGTGAGTAGAGTTTCCATAGCCCAGGGGCGTAGGAGTTTTCAGGCTCGTCGTCCCTCGGCCCTTAAGGGGCTTGAGGCGCCTCAACTACTCGATCGTGCGAGGTTTACTAAGTAAGGAAGAGGGAATTTTTTGGCTTTTTCGACATTTGGGGGGGGTCACCCCCTGGTAGCCCCCGAGGGGGTGCTAACTATGATGGGTCATAGTCGGCGCCCCCTTCTGACGTCGAGATTTTAACTTGTACAGCGTTGGTACAAAAGGAAAGACTTTATTTGTTCATGCATTCATTTACAAAGTCTTAGTGCGGAATGGGCACTGGAACATAAAGCTTCGAAATTCTAAGGGTAGAATCGACGTAGCTGTTCGATGTTCCATGCATTGGTGAAGATCGCCCCTTTCTCGTCCGCTAACTTGTACATTCATGGCTTCAAGACTTCAGCCACCACGTACGGGCCTTCCCAAGGCGGAGTCAGCTTGTGGCGTCCTTAATTGCTTTGCCGTCGCTGCAGGACAAGGTCGCCCTCGTTTAAGTCCCTCTTGCGTACGTGTTTGTCGTGGTAGCATCGAAGTTTCTGCTGGTATCTGGCAGAGTTGAGGAGGGCCATGTCTCGAGCCTCCTCAAGCTGGTCGACCGCATTGTCTTGAGTCTCCTTATTTGATTGCTCGTTGTACGCTTTGAGTCGAGGGGACCCGTATTCGAGGTGTGTGGGGAGGACGGCCTCAGAGCCGTAGACCATGAAGAATGGGATGTACTTTGTGGCCCTGCTTGATGTTGTCCTTAGGCACCATAGGACCGAGGAAAGCTCCACGACCCACTTCTTGCCGAATTTCTTCAACCGATTGTAGATCCTTGGCTTGAGTCCTTGCAAAATCATGCCGTTAGCACGCTCGACCTGGCTGTTAGTTCGAGGGTGGGCTACTGCAGACCAGTTCACAGGGATGTGATGCTGATCGCAGAAGTCCAAGAACTTTTTGCCGGTGAACTGCGTGCCGTTGTCGGTGATGATGACGTTGGGAATCCCAAATCGGTGGATGATGTCGGTGAAGAAAAGGACGGCCTGCTCAGAGCGGATGTTGGTGATGGGTCGAGCCTCGATCCATTTGGAGAATTTGTCGATGGCCACCAGCAAGTGGGTGTATCCTCCTTTTGCCTTTTGTAGGGGCCCTACTAGGTTGAGCACCCACACCGCAAATGGCCAGGTGATGGGGATCATCTGAAGAGCGTGAGCGGGCAGATGCGTCTGTTTGGTGTAGAACTGGCACCCATGACATGAGCGTACGAGCTCAATGGCATCTGCTACAGCCGTTCGCCAGTAGAAGCCTTGTCGGAAGGCGTTCCCTACGAGGGTCCGTGGAGCAGCGTGGTGGCCGCAAGCCCTCGAGTGTAGGTCCTCGAGGAGTTTCCGTCCATCCTCCACGGTGATGCAACGCTGCAAGACCCCCGTCGGGCTTCGTCGGTATAGCTCATTGCCTTCGCCATAAATCACGTATGACTTGGCCCGTCGAGCAATACGGCGGGCCTCAGATCGATCTTCTGGCAGCTTGCAGCGGATTAGGCAGTCGAGGAACGGTGTGCGCCAGTCGAACGGTCGACCGGGTCGCTGTTCTACCTCCATCACCACCGCTGCCATCAGTAGTGCGTCGACGGTGTCGGTTGGCTGGGCGGGAGCGGCATCGATGCCAGCCCCCAAGCCTAAGTCGACGGATGGCTCGTGAAGATCTCTCGAGAACGCGTTAGGTGGTACTGTGCCTCGGGTTGACGCGATCTTGGCGAGTTCGTCGGCTGCCTCGTTGTAGCGTCGGGCCACATGGACGAGCTCGAGGCCATGGAACTTGTCCTCGAGTCGACGAACTTCTTTGCAGTACGCCTCCATTTTCGGGTCGTGGCAGCTCGAAGTCTTCAACACTTGGTCGATGACGAGTTGGGAGTCACCTCGGACGTCGAGGCGTGGGACTCCTAGCTCAATGGCGATCTTGAGACCGTTGACAAGGGCCTCGTATTCTGCGACATTGTTGGATGCGGCAAAGTGAATCCTGATGACGTACCTCATATGCACGCCCAAGGGCGAGATGAACAACAGGCCGGCCCCGGCCCCCGTCTTCATGAGTGACCCGTCGAAATACATCGTCCACAGCTCCGACTGGACCTGAGTCGGGGGAAGCTGGGAGTCTGTCCATTCCATGACAAAGTCCACCAGAGCTTGTGATTTGATGGCCTTGCGAGGCGCATAAGTGAGAGTCTCACTCATGAGCTCGACCGACCATTTAGCTATTCTTCCTGTGGCCTCCTTACTCTAGATTATCTCACCCAAGGGGAAAGATGAGACCACCGTGATAGGGTGGCCGAGGAAGTAGTGCTGCAGCTTACGTCGGTCGAGGATTACGGCATAGATCAGCTTCTAGATTTGGGGGTAACGTGCCTTAGTCTCCGAGAGTACTTCGCTGACGAAATAGACTGGCCTTTGGACTGGCAACGCATGTCCCTCCTCCTGCCTTTCGACTACCACCGCTGCACTGACAACCTGGGTCGTCGAGGCAACGTAAAGGAGCAGTGGTTCCGCAGGTTGAGGTGGGACTAGGACTGGTGCTGAGGTTAGTGTTTTCTTCAGATTTTCGAGGGCCTCCTCGGCTTCGGGGGTCCAAGAAAAATGCTCAACTTTCTTCAGAAGTCGAAACAGCGGCAACGCCCTTTCTCCTAATCTCGAGATGAAACGGCTCAACGCCGCTAGGCATCCCGTGACTCTCTGTACCCCCTTGATGTCTCGGATCGGCCCCATTCTTGTGATGGCCGAGACTTTCTCGGGGTTGGCCTCGATGCCGCGCTGGGAAACAATGTAGCCCAAGAGCATGCCTCGAGGCACACCGAAAATGCATTTCTCGGGATTGAGCTTGATCTGGTTGGTGCTTAAGCAGCTAAAAGCGATCTCGAGGTCCTGGATCAGGTCTCCTTGCCGCTTTGATTTGACGACTATGTCGTCGACATAGGCCTCGACCGTCGACCCTATATGCTTGCCAAATACGTGGAGCATGCATCATTGGTACGTGGCTCCCGCATTTCGAAGCCCAAACAGCATGGTTACATAGCAATACATCCCGAAAGGTGTGATGAAAGAGGTTGCGAGCTGGTCGGACTCTTTCATTTTTATTTGATGGTAACCAGAATATGCATCAAGAAAAGAAAGGGTTTCACATCCCGCAGTAGAATCAACAATTTGATCAATACGTGGTAATGGAAAGGGAACTTTTGGACATGCTTTATTTAAACTCGTATAATCGACACACATCCTCATTTTCCCATTCTTTTTCTTAACTAGTACAGGGTTTGCTAACCAGTCGGGATGATGAACCTCCTTGATGAATCCGGCCGTCAAAAGCTTGTGGACCTCCTCGCCAATGATCTTGCGCTTCTCCTCGTCGAATCGGCACAACCGTTGCTTCACTGGCTTGGAACCGGCTTGAATCTCCAAGGAGTGCTCGGAAACTTCCCTCGGTATGCCCGGCATGTCCGAGGGACTCCATGCAAACATGTCGGTGTTCGCATGGAGAAAGTCGACGAGCACAGCTTCCTATTTGGGGTCGAGATCGGCGCTTATCGTCAGCACCTTGCCGTCGGAGTTGTTGGGGTCGAGCGGGATCTTCTTGGTTCCCTCCGCTGGCTCGAAGTTGCCCGCGTGGCGCTTGGGCTCTGGAGCCTCAGCGGCCAGCGCCTCGAGTTTTGCGACAAGCTCGGTGGAGCTCTCGACTGCCTCCCCATACTCGACGCACTTGACGTCACACTCGTAAGCGTGCTCGAAGGGGGAGCTGACAGAGATGACGCATTTGGGACCGGGCATCTTCAGCTTCAAGTAGGTGTAGTTGGGTATGGCCATGAACTTGGCGTAGCCCGGGCGCCCGATGATGGCGTGGTACGTGCCCCGGAACCCGACCACCTCAAAGGTGAGGGTCTCCTTCCTGAAGTTGGCCGCCGTGCCGAAGCAGACCGGTAGGTCGATTCGTCCCACTCGCAGCGCCTTTTTCCCTGGCACGACGCCATGGAAACCGCCGGCACTTGGCTGGAGCCGTCCCCTATCGATGCCGAGGAGGTCGAGGGTCTCGAGGTAGATGATGTTGAGGCTGCTGCCTCCGTCCATTAGCACCTTTGAGAGCCGGGTGTTGACGATGATGGGGTCGACGACGAGCGGGTAGACGCCTGGGGCAACCACCTTGTCGGGGTGGTCCTCTCGATCGAAGGTGATGGGAGTGCTCGACCAGCTGAGGTACTGGGGCACTGCCATTCTCACCGCGAAGACCTCACGGCACTCCCTTTTGTGCTGCCTCGTGGTCAACTGCGTCGAGGGCCCAACATAGATCATGTAGCAGTCGTGGACGGCGGGGAAGCCGTCGTCATCTTTGTTGTCCTCCTTGTTGCCGCCCTTCTCTTTCTTGGAGTCGTCACGCGCGTCCCTTTTGAACCCTAGTCCGTCGAAGTGCTTTCTCAGCATACGACAGTCCTTGAGCTTGTGGTTGGCGCCTCCCTTATGGTAAGGGCATGGTTCCTCAAGCATCTTATCGAAGATACCTCCATCTAGAGGGCCTCGAGGCTTCTTCCGCTCCATGGCGGCGACAAGGTTGTCGTTGAAATCTTCCCGTTGGGACTGCCGTGCTTTCTGCTTCTTCTTGTTCTTTTTGAACCCTCAACTGGGGGTCCCATCTTCATCGACGGGTTGTTTGCCTTTCCTTCCATTACAACTGAAGAAAGTGCCGACTGCCTCCTCCCCTGCTGCGTAGTTTGCCACTATGTCCATTAGCTCATCGACGGTCTGAGGGTGATTCCGGCCCAATTCTCGTACCAGGTCTCGACTGGTGGTACCAGAGACAAAGGCCAGGATGACGTCATGGTCAGGGATATGTGGCAGCTCAGTGCGCTGCTTTGAGAGGCATCGAGCATACTCTCGAAGAGTTTCTCCTGACTTCTGCTTGCATTTGCTGAGGTCCCACGAGTTCCCGGGCCGTATGTAGGTCCCTTTGAAGTTGCCCTCGAAGACTTTAACCAAATCGACCCAGTCGTGGATCTGATTTGCTGGAAGTTCCTCGAGCCATCGACGGGCGGTGTCAGAGAGGAAGAGTGGTAGCTGTCTGATGATGGCTCGATTATCCCCTCGAGCGCCTCCTAGCTGACAGGCTAGCCTAAAATCGGCCAGCCACAACTCTGGTTTGGTCTCACCATTGTATTTCGCGATGCTGGTCGGGGGTCGGAATGGACTGGGCAGGGGCGTGCTGCGGATTGCCCTGCTGAATACCCGTGGGCCTGGTGGCTCAGGGGCCATCTGGTCCTCGTCGCTATCATACCTTCCACCGCGATGCGCGCTGTAACCGCGCTCTTCCGCATCCCCGTACCTACGGCGTCGATTCTCTTCGATGTCATGCCGGGTGTCGTGTCGACGCTGATTGTCGACAGGGAGGATGAGAGTGGTCTTTCTTCCTCGAGGGGGTGGCTGTTGGTGGACTGACACCTCCTTTTCATTTTGGGGCGGCTCATCACGCTTTTCAGTGGCAGCTCCTCGTCGTCGAGAAGCCGAGCTTTCGGCTTGTTGAACCGCCGCTACCTGGAGCAGAGTCTGCACCTCATCTCGAATGCGTCAAGCTTGGGAGTTCGATGGCTCTGGCATGTTGCGTAGCAGCATTGTTGCTGCCACTACATTCTGGCCTGCTCGAGGGAAGCGGCTGACGGGTTGCTCTGGCTCCGCGTCTCCGACGATTTGCCGGTGTACCTCTCGAGCTCGCCTACAGACACTTCCGCCGGGCGGGTAAGGCAAGTCTTGTTCGAGGATTTGCTCGAGCAGGATGAGGCGCTCGCGGTCTTCGTCGAGCTTGGACTTGAGCTCTCGTAGCTGCGCAAGCTACGCGGCCCTGTCTTCCTGTGGAAGTGGGTCGACCTGTCCGCCGTCCCCAGGCGTCCTGGGGTCTTCCCTTCTGCAGGGGCTCGACCGCCCGCGGTTGCGTCCTGTGTCTCGTCGGTAGTTTCTACTGCCCCGTCGATGTGATAGCATTCCCTAGTAGGGTCGTAGCTATCGGTCTCGGAGTCGGAGTCCGGCTTGGCGGTGTAGAAACATCCACGTCCCTCCTCCAATAGCCGTTGCCTGAGCGAGGTGATCGTGTATCGCCCAGGGCCTAGGCGACGGAGGCCTCGCACCTGGGAGAGATCCGACAGCTCGGACGTCGACTGCTGTGCTTCAGAGTTACGCGGGAGAACCATTGGTCTCTCTACGTATGTCTGGGCATTTGGGCATATCGCTCTGGCGAGCGACGCCGCGGCGTTGTCCAATCCGAATGGCAGTGCCCTTCTTGGACTGATCAACCCGTGTGGAAGTAACCTGGCGGTGGGTGTGTCACCTTTTGTCGTCGTGTGACGCTGAACAGGCATGTCCACGGTTCCGGCACGCGGGGCTGCCGACTCTTGTGTCACCTCCTACCTAGCACGAACTGCTGGTCGTGACGAGGCAGAGGGGCGACGATGATGCTGTCCACGCCTCTTCTTGGGCGGGGTGGCATGGTGGCAAGGGTGTCTCGGGGCCCTCAACCGTGCTGGCGCAACGTGGGCTCCTCCCGGTCCTTTGATCGAGAGTAAGTGTTGACGGTGGATATACCATAGAAATCCACATACAAAACACCGTCAACATGCCTTGGTTGCAAGGGGAAATGACATGACATGAACATATTTTATCCATAACTAGTTCCACTTGTACTCTTAGCTTGTTTATGCAGGAACAACAAATTCAAGACATTATTTGACAAAGCCAACATCAGAATCATCAAGAGGAGATCGAGGGGACAACAGGTGACACCCTGGGCCCACAGGGAGGGGGTCGCCCGACCCCTCTTTGGTGGGACCCAGGTGTGCCACCTACTCCACCGACATAAGGGACCATTGTGGACACTGCTGGTGGGCCTAGGTGGTCAGGAGTGGGGTCGCCCGACCCCACATGTAAGGCGGTTTCAGGGTCGGTGGCCTCCCACCGACCTTCCCCACATGTCTCACGTGTTGGTTTGCCCCTGCCGTTGATCAAATGGCGGTTGTGAAGTCGGTTTGTTCCAAGGGTGGAGAGGCATGATCACACGGATCGATGACGTGGCGGTGGAGTAGCCCCTACTCCACCTCTCCCTATAAATAGAAGCTGATTTCACCCTTCCAAGGCATGATGAATTCAAGGTTCAAGTATCCAAGCTAGATACAAGTGAGTAGTAGTAGTAGTAGTCTAGTGTGGGAGTTAGAGTTGAGTCGAGCGAAGCTCGGGGTCTCCGGAGTCGTCTTCTGGAGAGTCTGGTATAGCTCTTGTATCTTTTCTCCTGTAAGACTTGTTTTCTTAATATATTCTCTTTCTACTTTTCTAAGTATTACTTTGTGCAATATTATTCTTGCAATAGTATTGTAGTGTTCTATCTTGTCCTTTAGTAGTTACATATTAGATTGTGATCCTGTAACAAGCTCGTGGCTGTTTCCCATCGCCTTTAGCAAGGTGCTATAGTTGTTTGATCGCAGCTAGAGTAGTGAGAGTTAGCGTAAGCGCGGTGCTTAGGCTAGGTCTTGCCTTTGGGTGTCGCTGGCTCGGACGGAAAGTAGGGGCGCACTCCCTAGGAGGTGACAGATCGTGGGCGGCATTAGGTTCTCCTCACGTACGAGCTAGTTCTTAAAAGATAAGGCGTCCATAAGCCCAATAGTCGCTTTCGGTAAGGGGTTAGGTGAAAAACCTTTTAAGCGTCTTACCAGCTCGGCTATCCCTGGCAGCCATTAGTAAGGTATCAATCTAGTGTGTCTCTGCTATTTGATTAAGATTAGTTCACGAGAGTAGAATTAGATATCCTAGGAACCTGTACTCACTCGTTGTCCTCCCACCTAGCTACTCTACTCTAGTTATCTTGTAGTTATCCTTTTTGATTATCTCTGGATCATCATCATCCCTTCCTTCACCTTTCGTTACCACCTCTCTGCACTAGTTGTAACTAAGTTGAGATAGGATCTCTTTTCTTACAAGCATTTCTAGCTATTGCTTTCCCTTGGGAAAATATAAATTACGATACCTTGGAATACTCCCGGGTGAAGTGCTACAGCGGTACCTTCTGTGCGCTTGCGGAATTATCCAATAGTTAATAGAGTTACCACACTAGGCATTTCTGGCGCCATCACCGATATCCGGTGGTTGCGTTAAGAAGTGCCAACAAGCATTTCTGGCGCCATTGCCGGGGAAAGCATAGCCTAGAAATCTTAGTAAGAACGAATCCGAAAAAAATATCATCAACTTAGTATCAATTAGTTGTAGGGGGGGTTTACCCCTTGCCTTTGTTTCTCTATATTGTGAAGCAGGGCATTGTATGAGTGAGTTCCAATTCAAGGCCACATTAGAAAATCCTGAGACATCCCGACAGAGTCCTAGACACCGTCTAGTAACTTATCGGAGATCCAGCTCATACTTGAATTCACTCAAGGAAGGAGGCTTAGCACCGACACTCTACCAGTCAATGGCTTCCTCATCAATCTCCGACTTCTCATCTCCATCAGTTGCCCATGTTACCATTGGACCGAGGGTGGAGGTCGAAGATGTCGACTTTGAGATTAAGCCATCACTTATCACTATGGTGCAAGCAAGTACATTTAGTGGGAAGCCACATGAAGATGCAAATGCACATCTCCAACACTTTTTGGAAGTGTGTAGCACTATTGCCATCAGAGGGGTAACGGCCGATGCCATCCGCCTTCGCCTATTCCCATTCTCATTGCTTGGGAAGGCAAAGCAATGGTTTTACGCTCAACCCGATGATGTCAACACCTGGAGAGGATGTGCCAATGCATTTCTCAAGAAATTCTTCCCAATGGGCAAGACATCTGCTCTGAGGGCAAAGATTTCAAGCTTCCAATAGAAGGCAGACGAGACTATTCCCGAAGCATGGGAACGTCTGCAGGAGTACATTCAAGAGTGTCCACATCATGGAATTAAAGAGTGGCTCCTGATTCAAGGTTTCTACCATGGGCTGACTCCAGTAGCTCGTAGCCACCTTGATGCCGCCGCAAGAGGAGCGTTTACCTCCCTCAATGTCACTCAAGCTAAAACTCTCATTGAGAACATAGTGACAAATCAAACATGGAGAGAAGAACGCCCTCAACTCAAGAAGAGAAGCACGAAAACCATTGAAGAGGTAAATGAAATATCTCACAAGATGGAGTTCTTGTTGAAGAAGTTGGATGAACGAGCCAAGGTAAAGAAAGATCGAGAGGCCATCCAACAATACGCCACTGCACGTGCGAACCAACGGAGCAGGGTGCAAAATGCAAGCCATGAAGCTGTGCAATCCTTCAACAATGGACGACCAACTTCGCGCTTCCAGGGCCAAGGTAACTCTAGTAACTCTAACTGGCTTTCACTTAAAGAACTTGTCATTAAGCAAGCTAAAATCAATGAAAGCATGAACAAAAGATTGTTAGCTAATGACAAGACTCTTGAATCATTAACTGCTAAAATGGATTCCCTTGTTTCTTCTGTTAAGGACCAATTAAACTTTAATAAAATTTTAGATTCTCAAATAGCACAAATTGCTGCTACTGTTTCTTCTTCTGTAAATTCTTGCAATATCTTTAATGTGACCACGAGAGGGGGTAAGACCACTCGTGATCCACCATATCCTGACATGACAAAAAAGACTGCAAGAAAAGATAAGGAAGTTGAGGAAGACAAGGAAGAAGCACCATCTAAGCAGGAAAACACCAAGTTCTATGGAAAGACAGTTCCGCACGAGTTCTACGACACCAACATTCTGCTGCCATTTCCAAGAACAAGGAAGCCAACCACCGATGAACAATTCGGGAAGTTTGTTGAGGTAATTCGGCAATTATATGTCAATATTCCACTACTTGATGCAATGCAGGTTCCAACCTATGCCAAGTATTTGAGAGACATCCTCAACAACAAACGCCCGCTGCCTACAACTGAGGTGATAAAGCTAACAGAAGAATGCAGCGCGGCGATACTAAACCAACTACCAGAAAAGAAGAAGGACCCTGGATGTCCTACCATCGACTGCTCCATTGGGACACATCACTTCGAGCATGCACTGTGCGACTTGGGAGCAAGTGTCAGTGTCATGCCAAAGGTAATATTTGATAAACTAACCCATGCTGTTTTGTCCCCTACATCAATACATTTGCAGTTAGCGGATCAGTCAATTCGCCATCCTGCGGGGGTAGCTGAGAATATCCCCGTAAAGATACGCGAGTTCCTGGTCCCTGTGGATTTCGTGGTACTCGACATGGAGGTGGATGAAAAGACTCCACTTATCCTGGGAAGACCATTTCTCAGCACTGCTAATGCACATATTGACGTTGGAGCTGGAGAAATTCAATTTACAATCAATGGGGCCCAGGAGAAGTTCAACTTCAAACCAAAGGTAGTGCAATGCTCACTAATCTTGGCAGTGGATGTGGCAACCGTCACATTCATAACTAGGCCAAAGAAAAAGACCAATCCAACGCCAAGAGCAAAGAGCAAGAAAATATGGAAGAAGAAGGTAATACAACCGATGACACCTCCGAAGAAAATTTCTGTATCAACTCAAGGAGGAGGTCCTGTTCTAAGGACCTGAGGTAACAGCTCTTCCATCAAGGTAAGCCCACTGACCTTTAACTTTAAGTTACTTATTAAACTTCCTTCATCTTTTCCAACCCTTCTATCAACTTGAGTTAAGACAAGTAAAGTAAAAATAAAAACTCACTGAGCAAGGTGGACACCAGGTGGGGCCCAAAGGGGGGTCGCCCGACCCCACTTTGGTGGCCCCCACCTATCATCTCGTGTCCTTTGCCACTTCCTGTCATGACATGCTATGCTCCATTCAAGAAAACACCAAAACATTACCATGTCAACTCATGTAATCCCACTTGATCAACGAATTGAACCGTGCATGAGAATTCTCTAACTCTTTCATCTATTTTCTTGCATGTGCTTGTTCTGTTACTCGTGTAGTGTGCCCAGCATTACTCAAGAGTGAGAGGAGGGGTCGGCCGACCCCATGGTTGGCCCCACTTCCTCCCCTCCTCTGGTGTATGGCAGCACAAGTAATGTAGGGAGAGTGAGTATAGAAATAAAGACTCATAAACATCGACACTCACCCTAGGAGCTAGAGTTTCTAGTTCTCATCCCCTGCTTCCACTAAAACGTAAGTGAAATTAGGAGACACTGCTAACTTAACAAAAACCATCTTCTTCTTTCTAAAGTCACTTAAGCAACCCCTAGACAAATCACTCTTGCTAAGTATGGGAAAGATACTTGCTTAAAGCCTTAAGTAAATCAACATTTTGAGAAGCTCATCCCGTGAAGCATCTCATGAGCAAACATCCACCCATCTAGTCTTGTCTTGTTCCCTCCTTTCTCTTTCACCACATTCCAAGAAGAGATTCTTTGAGAAAACATCCAAAAGAAAGGAGAGAGTGAGTGGAGATGGGGAACCAGCCATGGCACACATTCATCATCAATCTGGTGAACAGCTAGCGCAAAGAGGAGGTGGTGATGGGGTCGCCCGACCCCCTCCCTGCAGAATTCCTTATTTCTTTCTTTCCCATCCATCTTTCCTTGACACAAGGTGTTGGCCATTTGTGGTTTCATGGAAAAAGAGGGGTCGGCCGACCCTGACAAAGTGCCCTCTGCACTTGTCCTCTCTTTCATCCACTCACTCATTCACTCACAACCATTTTCCTCTACTAGCAACTCAAGAAAATCATCAACACTCTTCCTTTCACTTTCCCTATTGCTCAAGTGTTCACCCGTCGAGAAATCAAGAGAGGTAATCAGCCGGTAAGAAGAGTCAAAATCTAAACTAACCTCTCTGGTGGAAGTGGTGTTCGTTATTTTCTTGATCTAGCATGAAGAATCCACTCAAGAACATAGGGAAGAAAGTGCGTGGAGCGTTTAGCAGAAGCTCATCAAGGCACTCCCACGGCACCATGAGTTCGGTAGAAGAGTACTCCACTCATCAGGGACTTCCCTCTGAGACTCATGAGGAGCAAGAGCATGAGGCCATGCCACAGCAAACACCACTTAATGAAGAAGCAGCACCTCTACGGATGCAAGATATAGAGACCGGACTTTTGCTCACCGTAGAAGAAATGGAGAAGCTTAACCATCTACGCCACCGTGAATTCAAGCATACCAAGGTAATTGACCCTAAATTCCTCAAAGACACAGGTATGTATGAGGAATTCTTTGATGTCTTTGCTGCAATAGGATGGGGTGAATTTTGGGACTTTTCGGAACACCTAGGTAGCAAGATTCTCACTCTAGAATTTTTGAGCACCGTAAGGGTAACCGAAACAACCATTTACTTTCGCCTAAGAAACCAAGATTATGATTTCACATGGGACCATCTAGCTGCATGTTTAGGCTTTATGAATTTTAAAACCAACGTAGAAGTTGCCACAAGGGGTTTTAATAGACAAGAATTTTGGCATGAAATAACTGGGGAGAATCTAATTGGAAAGACTTACCCACGTACTAGCCATATTTGCCATCCCACACTACGGTTCATGCACAAATGGATAGGCATCACTCTATTCCCTAGAGATGACATTCGGATTGTGCGGGAAATTGATAATAGAATTCTATATGCCATGGTGAATAGAATTCGTATTGCACCGGTAAAAGCCATGGTACATCATTGGATCACTATAGCACGGAAGAATGACCCAATTGAGTTCACCTCTATAATTACAAAATTGTGTGATTACATTTTGATCCTTGATGACACCATCCAGTACATACCCACTCCTAGAACTGTGTTAGGAAAATATCATTTCATTCAAGCAAAAGTAATTACGCGTGGCCCCAATGACACAATTGAATTTATATTGCGTAAATCAAATGCAAGACTCATTTTGCCACAACCAGAGTTAAAATTATACGGGGGCCACCCATTAATGCCTAATGTTCCTGGAGTTGGAGGACGTAGAAGTTTTGCAGGGCCATTCACACGTGGACAGTCACGAGCTGAACAGCAAGATGATTCAGAAAATGAGGGCACTTCCAATGCCATGCACACCTCCGGGACGGGGAGGAGACGTAGTGCCCGGTTGTCTCTTTCTTCTTCGCAGGAGATTGGAAACCGCAGTCACCGTCATGACATGGAGCTACTCAGATCAGGTATGGCTACATTGCGTACTAACCATGAAGCCATTCACACTGCCACTGTGGAAACCCAACAGCAAATCCAAAATTTTGAGGAGAGCAGCAATAGAAACTGGTGCCAAGCCTACACATCATATCACCTGCCCGTACCACCATACATTCCTCAACCACCACATGCATATCCACCTCCTCCTGCACAATATCCTCCACAGCAATATCCTCCACCATATCCACCATATCCATCGTATCCACCCCAGTGAGGAAGGACAAGCTTGGGGGAGATCCTCTCCCCCACCAAGGTAAGTATTCTATCCTATTTATTTCCATGCATTTTATCATTCTTGCTCTAAAAAAAATTAGCATTTCCCTTTAGCATATATGCTTCATGTATGTCTATATCCCTCATGGAAATGATGACTAGTTGCTTGTTAATGTTTCTCTAGTACCTAGTATACAACTTAGTATTTCTCCAAGTATGGATCACTTAGCTCACTTAAACTGCCATGAACCTGAAAACTTTGTGGGTTGCAAGTGCTAGAACTAAGTCTAAGTTGTTGTGGGACATGAGATAGTGAGACAAGAGCTGCTATAATATTATTCTAAGCATGCATGATTATCAGAGATTTATTCTTAAAATGATCAAAACCTTAATTGTTCCTCAATGGTGATGAATTCCTACCACAGCTATATCTACTTTACATGATTGCAACCTTTCCACATAAGCTATTTGCTTTGTGTTGAGTGTCGTCAAGTCTTGTTGACCCCTGTTAAGAGACTTTTCATGCTCCTAAGATCAAGATCACGTACATACCACATATATATATGCTGCTTCTACACTGGAAGTACGCAACCACATGTATTTCGCATCCACTAAATAGGTTGCCCCATACTCTAAATGTTAGAATATCTCTCTCTAAGCATTATTTGGTAAATGAGACATCAAAAGCCTAGGCAAAATGAAATAAAAAGATGGACATGTGCAAGTCCACAAAAAAAAATTGAGCACATAAAGCTCGAAGAAAAAGAAAATGCTAGCCATGTCTCAATATACAAGTAGAGAGAGTGTAGCAAATAAAGGAGCAACCTAGTCCACCATATATCACACTTGCACATCTTGATCTGGGAGTATGACACTTCTCTTCAAGGATCCGAGCTTTGACTTCGCAACACATGCAAAGTAAGTATGCTATCTCCTTTCATCCCTACCTTAAGCTCCACATAAGCCTTTTAGAAATAGGATGAAATAGAGAAGGCAACTCTATCATATGCCTTGGTGAGGAATTATACACCATTTGAGTGACATGAGAGAACCAATTGAGGAACATTTAAGTTTTCTTTTGAAAATATCACAAAACCTCTGATATGAAACTTGCTAAGAATGAGAAAGTTAGTGCTCAAGTCAAACTGTTCTGTCTTTCAACCACCTAAGACAAAGGAAAAGCCATAAGCCCCATAAGGGACTAAGGTAATATGGGTAAGTTTACATAGCTAAATTTTTCATGCAAAGAGAAGAACTTTGTTGTACACATGGTACTCTTGAAATGTGAACATAGTAACAATACCTGATCCACCGAGGCTAAGTTTGATTGTTTGCTCGGGACGAGCAAAGGTTAAGCTTGGGGGATCTTGTTGACGGTGGATATACCATAGAAATCCACATACAAAACACCGTCAACATGCCTCGGTTGCAAGGGGAAATGACATGACATGAACATATTTTATCCATAACTAGTTCCACTTGTACTCTTAGCTTGTTTATGCAGGAACAACAAATTCAAGACATTATTTGACAAAGCCAACATCAGAATCATCAAGAGGAGATCGAGGGGACAACAGGTGACACCCTGGGCCCACAGGGAGGGGGTCGCCCGACCCCTCTTTGGTGGGACCCAGGTGTGCCACCTACTCCACCGACATAAGGGACCATTGTGGACACTGCTGGTGGGCCCAGGTGGTCAGGAGTGGGGTCGCCCGACCCCACATGTAAGGCGGTTTCAGGGTCGGTGGCCTCCCACCGACCTTCCCCACATGTCTCACGTGTTGGTTTGCCCCTGCCGTTGATCAAATGGCGGTTGTGAAGTCGGTTTGATCCAAGGGTGGAGAGGCATGATCACACGGATCGATGACGTGGCGGTGGAGTAGCCCCTACTCCACCTCTCCCTATAAATAGAGGCTGATTTCACCCTTCCAAGGCATGATGAATTCAAGGTTCAAGTGATCCAAGCTAGATACAAGTGAGTAGTAGTAGTAGTAGTCTAGTGTGGGAGTTAGAGTTGAGTCGAGCGAAGCTCGGGGTCTCCGGAGTCGTCTTCTGGAGAGTCTGGTATAGCTCTTGTATCTTTTCTCCTGTAAGACTTGTTTTCTTAATATATTCTCTTTGTACTTTTCTAAGTATTACTTTGTGCAATATTATTCTTGCAATAGTATTGTAGTGTTCTATCTTGTCCTTTAGTAGTTACATATTAGATTGTGATCCTGTAACAAGCTCGTGGCTGTTTCCCATCGCCTTTAGCAAGGTGCTATAGTTGTTTGATCGCAGCTAGAGTAGTGAGAGTTAGTGTAAGCGCGGTGCTTAGGCTAGGTCTTGCCTTTGGGTGTCGCTGGCTCGGACGGAAAGTAGGGGCGCACTCCCTAGTAGGTGACAGATCGTGGGCGGCATTAGGTTCTCCTCACGTACGAGCTAGTTCTTAAAAGATAAGGCGTCCATAAGCCCAATAGTCGCTTTCGGTAAGGGGTTAGGTGAAAAACCTTTTAAGCGTCTTACCAGCTCGGCTATCCCTGGCAGCCATTAGTAAGGTATCAATCTAGTGTGTCTCTGCTATTTGATTATGATTAGTTCACGAGAGTAGAATTAGATATCCTAGGAACCTGTACTCACTCGTTGTCCTCCCACCTAGCTACTCTACTCTAGTTATCTTGTAGTTATCCTTTTTGATTATCTCTGGATCATCATCATCCCTTCCTTCACCTTTCGTTACCACCTCTCTGCACTAGTTGTAACTAAGTTGAGATAGGATCTCTTTTCTTACAAGCATTTCTAGCTATTGCTTTCCCTTGGGAAAATATAAATTACGATACCTTGGAATACTCCCGGGTGAAGTGCTACAGCGGTACCTTCTGTGCGCTTGCGGAATTATCCAATAGTTAATAGAGTTACCACACCAGGCATTTCTGGCGCCATCACCGATATCCGGTGGTTGCGTTAAGAAGTGCCAACAGTAAGATCATGTCATAGCCGGAGCCAGTCGACATGAACTCAAGACTCCCAAACCAAATCACCGTGGAGCGTGGAATCGGCGAAGCGAGAGTGGCCATCTGGAAAGGAGTGGGAAATCGATGAAAAACACGCAGGACCCCTGCCTGGCGTGCCAACTGTCGGTGTTTTCCCTACGGGGGGTCACACCAACGAGTGAATTTATATGCGTGCTCCCTTTCCCAGATGGTGATGCAAGAAGACACAGAGATTTATCCTGGTTCGGGCAAGAGAAGGCCCTACGTCCAGCGGGGGAGGGAAGTTTGTATTATCTTGCACCTAAGTGCTTGTACAGGGGCGAATACAAGCGTGGTATGAAGTATGGGAGTTCTACTGCGTATGGGTGTGGTGTTGCGTGATGTCTATCTATCCCGGGGTCCTTCCTTTTATAGCACCAAGGAGAGACCCAGGGTACATGTATAGGTGTCAGAGTAGGGGTCGATAGGAGCATGGCGCGCTGACCTACTCGAGGCCTCCGTACCGGCATGGCCTCGAGCCGTCCCGTCTTGGTAGCCTGATGATGATTACGCGTGCCCCTATATCCTGCTCTGCGCACCATCTTGGGTTGGTTCACCGGTCGCACGCCTGTACGATATGGCGGCAGATCCGGCGGAGTGGTTGCGGCGTTGTCAGTCGACGCCCGTCTCGTCCCCAAGAAGGAAACGTGTCTGGTCGAGGGTCAGATGCCGTGCAATGCCCTGATATCTGGAGCGCTGACCTTGGTTGTCTCGAGGGGGATCTGATTAGACGTTCCATCCCTGTTTCCCGTGCCCTGACACGCCCTGGGTCGTTTGGTGGGAAGGCTGCAAAAAGAACGATGGGACAGGTGCCTGTTCCCTATCGCGCTTCCCATGACCAGTGTGTTAGGTGGGGAAGCGTCAGGCGCATTAAATGCCCTGGCTCTTGTGGTCATGCCAGCCTTAGTCTTGGATGTCACCATAGGCATGAACTGGATTAAGGATTAGGGCATAGTTATAGATGCTAGGAAGAGGATGTTTTCTCTCAAGGAACCTTAGGGCAGTGGTTCTTTCCAAGTGCCACTAGCTCGCTGGTTCGACTTTGCTAGCATCTCTTGTGCTACGCAAGTAGTTTCATTAACACAAATCCCTATAGTTTGTGGGTTTCGAGATGTCTTTTTAGAGGAGCTACCTAGACTTCCCCTAGATAGAGAGGTTGAGTTTACCATTGAGTTGATACTAGGTACAGCGCCTATCTCTAGGAGACCGTACTAGATGCTGCTGAACGAGCTTGCTGAATTAAAAACCCAGCTGAAGGAACTGTTCGACAAGGGTTTTATTCATCCAAGTTCTTCCGAATGGGGGTGTCCGGCACTGTTTGTGAAGAAGAAGGATCAATCCTTAAGGATGTGTGTGGACTATCAGCCAATGTCGTGAACATCAAGAACAAATATCCTTTACCTTGTATTGATATCCTGTTTGACCAGTTGTCAAAGGCGAAAGTGTTCTGTAAGATAAATCTAAGGTCAGGGTATCATCAAATCAAGATTTGACCGCAAGGCATACCAAAGACTGCCTTTTTCTACTAGATATGGGTTGTATGAGTATCTTGCCATGTCCTTTGGGTTGACAAATGCTCCTGCATACTATATGTATCTGATGAATTTGGTCTTTATGCCTGAACTAGATAAGTTTGTAGTGGTGTTTATTGATGACATTCTAGTATATTTAGAGAATGAGCAAGACCATGCAGAGCACTTGAGGGTCGTGTTGAGTTGACTACATGAGCACCAGTTGTATGCAAAGTTCAGCAAGTGTGAGTTCTGGTTAAAGAAAGTTCCATTTCTTGGCCATATTTTGTCAGAAGAAGGAATTGCAGTGGACCTAACCAAGGTACAGGAGGTCATGGACTAGAAAAGCTCCAACTTCTGTCTCGGAGGTTTGAAGCTTTCTTGGACTAGTTGGGTATTGCTGTTGCTTCATCCTCAACTTTTCCAAGATAGCTAAGGCAATGACCAGTTTGTTGTAGAAAGATCACAAGTTTACCTAGACAGAGGAGTGTGAAGTTGCTTTCTGCACCTTGCAGAAACTGGTGACCACTGCTCCTATTCTAGCACAACCAGATATTGAGAAGCCTTTCGATGTGTTTTGTGATGTGTGGAAAAGCGGTTTGGGATGTGTACTTATGCAAGAAGGTAGAGTTATTGCCTACGCTTCACGTTAGCTAAGGAAGCATGAGATCAACTATCCAATGCATGATCTTGAGCTTGCTGCTGTTGTGCATGCTTTGAAGATCTAGAGGCATTATTTTCTAGGAAATAAGTGTCACATTTACACTGACCACAAGAGTCTCAAGTACATATTCACCCAATCAAAGCTAAATATGAGGCAAAGAAGATAGTTAGAGCTGATCAAGGACTATGATCTAGAAGTGCACTATCACCCGGGCAAGGCTAACATTGTGGCAGATGCTTTGAGCTGCAAGCCGCATTGTCATCTAGTACAACCTTTGTTTGAAGATGGATTCGATTTGATGCATCCTGAAGTTCTCTGTCACATAGATCAGTTGTTCGCTTGAGAGCCAAGTCATAGAGGGACAGAAATCTGACAAGGGTATTTTCCATATCAAGGAGAAGATTAAGGATGACCCAAAAACGTGGTTTTGAGTAGATGAATGAGGTGTGCTATGGTTCCAAAATCGATTAGTCGTTCCGAAGAACCAAGAGTTGAAGAACCTAATCATGGACGAGGTACATCTTCCAAAGCTATCCATTCATTTCGGAAGTAGTAAGATGTACCAAGATCTAAGACCCTATTTTTGGTGGACCAAGATGGAGAAGGAAATAGCAGCTTACGTGGCCCGGTGTGACACGTGTTGCAGAGTCGAGGCTATACACATGAAGCCAGCAGGGTTGTTACAACCACTGTCAGTCCCATCTTGGAAATGGGAAGAAATAAGTATCGACTTTATAACAGGATTGCCAACTACAGGGAAGGGGAATGACTTGATTTGGGTGATCACTGATTGATTGACCAAATCAGCTCATTTTTCTACCAGTCAAAACCATGTACAGACCACCAAAATATGCTGACCTATACATTACTGAAATTGTCAAGCTACATGGTATTCCCAAAACCATCATGTCGGACAGAGGTCCGCATTTCACCGCTCATTTTTGGGAATGGATGCACAAGAGTTTAGGCACCAGCCTAGTGAGAAGTAAACATATGACCCTCAAACCTCGGGCCAGACTGAAAGACTCAATCAAGTCCTAGAAGACATGTTGAGGGCTTGTGTACTATCTTCCAAGGGTTCCTGGGAAGAATGGTTACCTTTAGTTGAGTTCTCCTACAACAACTATTATCAAGAGACCATCAAGATGGTTCCGTTCGAAGCCTTGTATAGTCGAAAGTGTAGAACTCTGTTGAACTGGGTTGAACCTAGTGAAAGAAGGTACTATGGCATTGACTTTGTAGAAGAAGTAGAGAAAAAGAGTACAGATCATTCAGCAACACATGAAGGCCGCCCAATCTCATCAAAAGAGTTATGCCGACAAGAGAAGAAGACGACTTGAGTTTGTGGTAGGTGACTATGTCTACCTCAAGGTCACACCAATGAAAAAGGTACACCGCTTCAGGATTAGAATTAAGCTTGCACCAAGATACGTGGGACCCTATCATGTAATAGAACGGAAGGGCCCGGTGGCCTACAAGATACAGTCAGCCGAAGAATTGAGTTCGATTTTTCCAGTATTCCATGTGTCTCAATTAAGAAAGTGTCTCAGAGTGCTTGAAGAGAGGATCGAACCTCGAAGTGTCAAAATAAAAGCAGATCTGGAATACAAGGGACGACCCGTGGGTATAATGGACACTAAGGAACGAGTAACGAGGAACAATGTGGTGAAAACCTATAAAGTAGTGTGGAGTCATCATGATGATAGAGATGCAACTTGGGAAATAGAGGATTACCTAAAGAAAGTTTACCCTAAATTTCATAAAAGATGGTTAGTAACCCAAAATCTCAGACGTGATTTCTTTAAGGAGGGAACGGCTATACACTCTAGTGTTAAGCTTGCATTAGGGCTTCATAAATCATGCATGAGCATCTCCATAAGCATAAGCATCTCAGCCCATGTGCATTGTATTTGTGCTATGATTTTATGTGCAAATAAAATATGGATTCAATTATGCTAAATTGCTTGTGATGCCCAAACTTGATTGCTTTATACCTATCTTGAACTAAGAAAATTTTTAATAAAATTTTTGGAGCACTAGGACTGGAAGATTGGAATTTATTCCAAAAATCCCTAAAATGAATTTATTTAAATCTAAAACTAGCTTTAAATTATAATTCAAAATCTATTTGGATTTTTAGGTTACACTTTAAAGCAAAGTTGTAGAGAATTTTATTTGCAGCGACTTTTATTTTTGGGGCAACTCTTGAAAATGCTTTTAAATTATTCAAAAAGATGTTTGAAAAAGAATTTTTAAAAAAAGGGCAGGGGCGCCCAGCGGGCCGCCGCCTCGCTTTCGGCCCAGTGGCCAAAGCGGCCTGGCCTCTCTCCCCCTCCCCTCCCCCGCTCGCGCGAACCCACACGCACCAACGGCACGCGTCTCCGTGGCCTGATGCTGGCAGGCCGTGGCGGCCTTGCGGCGCTTTGGCAGCGATCGGCCACAAGGCCCGGTATCGCTCCGTCCTCGCTCTCCTCTCCCATTTGCGCCTCCTCTGGCTCTCTCTCTCTCTGTCTCTCTTTCTCTCTCACACTTTCTCACGTAGCAGCAGCAGCGGCGGCGCATGGTGGGCGCCATTGATGCCGAGCTCCCGAGCTCAACGCTGGCTGCTACAGCCACCAAAGCTTCAGTCTGAGGCAACCCCGAGCCACGCCTCGCCTCTCTCCACCTCGTGCGCACGCTCAACAGCCACGATAAGCCAAACCTTGGTCGCGATAGCTCACCGGAGTGAGCTCAAACTCCGGTGAACTCTCGGCTCATGCAACTCTCCCCTTTTCCCTTCATCATTCGCCTCAAGTCTTAACGCATTGGCTTTGCCTCGTCCTCACAAATCGTCTCCTCTTGGCTCACGTTCTACTGGCTAGAGCTGGCCAGAACACGGCGAGCAGTGTTGCCATGTCCATCATGCTCGATGGCGAACTACTGTTGACGGTCCTTAAGTATCAAATTTAATTATCAAATAAACAAAGAAAAGAATCCAAATGCAACCAACATCCAGACTTAGGGTTTTATCTGACAGAATTCCACGAGTTTTGGTGTTTGTCTATTTCTGCAGGGGGTTATTAGGAAATACGGAAGAAAGGCCCACACGTCGGGTTTACATAGAGATATTAACGTACCGCGCAATTATCTAACATCTAGAAGAGTCCAGAAGCCACGTGAACGAACGGGAGACCGAAGGGGCTCGCGGGTAGGGTGCCTGCCCTAGCCTCGGGGCCAATCATGTTCAACTTCGCGGATCATGCTCCACTGACCTAAAGGATCAAGGAAAACCGTGCGATTAATGTCGGTTTGATCCGACGGCCCATATTCACTTGGAAGGACTATATAAGCAGACCCCCTGGCCCCTGGAGGAGAGGACCTCTATCCCTCAGAAACCCTAATTCATTATTCATCTTGGGAGAAGATGCCTCCGATCAAGCCCTAGAGCCACCACATCAATTAGATCTCTAGTTTAGCATAGCTACATAGGATTAGAACTAGAAGGAATCAATCTTCGATTGGTTTCCGGATCTATCAAGAGGATTCCTGGTAATTCCTCTACTGTTCTTCATTTGTTCATCTTTGTTCTTCCATATTATGAATATGACTTTGTTCTACTTTAATATATTGATTATGACTTTGCTCTACTTGTTTATATTCACGATTATATTGTTCTTAGTCTATCATAGTTATATGCTTGGCTTAGTTAGATTTTAATTATATACATGTTTAGGATCGTATAGCGTTTATCCATGTGTACAGTGGGTAAATGATATGTATTGTGTAGGCGTGGTGCCTATACCGTATTTATCTGCGATTCTACCCTATATGCCAGACCGCGGGGTAGTTCGTGGTAGTGACAGCTCTATTGATTCTTATATAGTCCCCCTCTCGTGAATAGGGCTGGCAGAGCAGAGCAACATTATTATAGGGGAGTGATTGGTATGTTTCTCATATTCCTTGATAATATCACTATGTATGGGCGTAGTCCTGTCTCGCAATGATTGCCAAGTATAATTGCACTAACTATGATATGCTAGACTGTATAGTTAAGAATAACTTAGAAAATATTCTTGTAGTTTGTCCTAATTCCACGGTAATGACTTGCTAGAATATCTATTGAGGTGCTTATCATTATTATATGTGGCTAAGTTATACTGATCAGATTAATTATCTTTGTCACCATTCATACTTTATCTATCTTTTTATGTGACACTTATCCTTGTATGAAAGAGATAGATAAATGCTCTCAATTATACATGCAATGATAGATACTCAATCCTATATTCCATTCCATAATCAACATTGATGTTTAGCAATCCCTTCCTAGTGGTAAAAATATAAATAACGATACCTGGAATACTTTCCGGATAAAATGCTACATCGGTATTAATATGTGCGCTTGCAGATCTCATTTATTATTTATTTAGAAGAGCAATTGCATATTTCAATACCGTGTCTCTCATGTTATGCTGGGGATGACAACTTGGCTTAAGTGGCATGAGGGATAGGTTTGGCATTTTTGGCACCGTTATCAGAATTAGAAAACTAAGTCTACTTTTGGTAGTGACATTAGAATGCCCAACAAGCATTTTTGGCGCCGTTGCCGGGAAAGGTTGATTACTAATCAGGAATGAATATGGAATTTTGAGTCATCATTTGCATCACTAATTTGATTGACATTATCAATTCTCTCATACAGTTTTACCCTGTTATTTTTCTATTTTTTTTGCAGGGTAATGTATGAATAGAAGACATTTTCCGAGAAATTTTGTTAACAATCCCGAAGCATTATTCAGGAAAACAAGAGCCAAGCTCAAGAAGAGATCATCAACACTTCAGCACGAAGCTTCATCCAATCAAGAAGATCACCGAAGTTTTATCCGGAACTTGTCTTCAGAGTTCAAAGTCATGGCAAACAAATCGATCCGTGAGTTCTCATCTCCCACTACGGACAACATCCGTACTAGACCTGCTACAGAGATCGATGGCAACTTTGAGCTCAAGCCTGGACTTATCAACATGGTACAATCCAACCAGTTTTGTGGGAAGGCACACGAAGATGCTAGTTCTCATCTCCAACACTTCCTAGAGATTTGCAGCACATTCACCATATCAGGAGTCCCCAGAGATGCTATACTACTTCGCCTCTTCCCATTTTCACTGTTGGGGAGAGCGAAGCAGTGGTTCTACGCTACAAAGGAGAAGAATACTACGTGGGCACTCTGCTCCACAAACTTTCTGGCTAAGTTCTTTCCCATGGGCAAGACAAATGCTCTACGTGGGAAAATTACAAGTTTTCAGCAACAGCATGATGAATCCGTTCCAGAAGCACGGGAGCGCTTCCAAGACTACATCCTAGAATGTCCCCATCATGGAATGGAGAGCTGGCTACTGATGTAGACATTTTATCAAGGGCTCGGCAATAGTGCCCGAGAGACCATGGATGCTGCAGCTGGAGGAGCATTCCTATCACTCACCATATCACAAGCCACAACTCTTGTGGAGAAGATGGCGTCCAACAAAGGCTGGAATGAAGAAAGGACCCAGACACGCAAGAGAGGTGGAGGTATGCATTAGCTCAAGGAGGTAGACATGTTGTCTGCTAAGCTAGACCTTCTCATGAAGGAGCTCGCTGATAGAGCTGGAGATAAGAAAGAAGTCATGCACATCTACGACTCTCACATGACTTGTGAGGAGCGTGGAGATACCGGACACTCAGGAAATCACTGCCCTGAGATGCTTGAGGACGTGAAATACATCAGCAACAACAACAACTACTACTACAACCGTCCTCAGCAAAATCAAGGTTGGAATCAACAGAGGCCTAACTACTCAGGTAATTATCAAGGTAACAATTATTTCAACAATAATAATAATTTTCCACCTCTGAGAGAGTTAGTGTCTAATCAAGGAAAGCTAATGGATAACCTATCTAAGAAATTGGCATATAATGATAAAATGCTAGAAAATATAAATAATAGAATGGATAATTTCTCTACTGCCATCAAGAATCAAATTAGCTTTAATAAAATGATTGAATCTCAATTAAATCAAATAGCTGCTGCTGTTCTTGCTACTAACCCCGGTATACCATCACAACCGGAAGGAGAATCTGCAAATCTTGTAGACATGTTTGATACAGGTAACTACTGGAGTAACCCCGTCACGGAAGTTACTACTAACCTTCTGCCGGTCAAGAGAGGCGATCCAGGACGCCTCGGTATCCCTATCTCCATCGACTTGGTGGACTTCCCAGAAGCACTCTGTGACTTTGGCACTAGTGTCAACATTATGCCTAGGGTACTCTATGAAAAATTCTTTACTTATCCTTTATTAGAAACAACCATGTGTTTGCAGCTTGCAGATCGAACACTAAGTTTTCCAAAGGGAATATTGAAGAACCTTTGCATCCGAGTTGGTACCTTGTATGCCCCAGCAGACTTCGTGGTGATAGAGACCGATAATGATGAGAGGGCACCAGTCATCTTAGGGAGGCCATTCCTGAACACCTCAGGAGCTGTCATCTACGCTAGTGCTGCCAAGATCAGTTTCTACATCAAGGGGAGGAAGGAGATGTTTTCCTTCAAGAACAAGACTACCCAAATCTCAGAGCAATACCGACATGAACCAAGGAAGAGGACCAATAGGAGGAACAGGAACAAGCAAGTGTGCACCGAGTCAGCTAAGATGGTCACTGCAGTTCATGGAGGTCAAGATCATCGACTTAAGTCGCCGTTCCTGACCAAGAAGGACGACCCAGGTATGCCAAGCATTCATTGCTCCATTAATGGATACAACTTCTACAAGACATTTTGTGACACCGGATCGGGTGTCAACATAATGGCCGCAGTCACCTATCGGCTCTTGTTCGGAACCATGCCCTTAAAACCAACATACATTCAGCTCCAGATGGCAAATCAGACACTCCGAAAGGTTGAAGGTTATTGACATGGGAGAAGACGAGTACGATCCACCCATCATCCTTGGGAGACCGTTCCTCAGCACCGTTAAAGCAATCATCTACATTGGAACCGAAGAAGTCCACATGCACTTCCCCTCAGAGAAGGTACGCCGCTATTTTCCTGACCCTAACTATATAGTTGAAGACTCTAGGCAGGTCAGGATAAGAAGAAGACGACGCAAGTGTAACCAGTGGAGGCAAATCATCAAGGACAGATGGGCAGACTACGAAGGAGAAGTGGTAAGGTCTGAAGACATACAGCTTGAACAGAACTATCCTGAGGAGACCATAGCACCGAGTCAGGTGTGGAAAGAGAAGATAACTATACACGAAGAGGAGACGCCGCCGGAAGCACCGACTATGCCACCCAACGAATCCTAGGACAATTGAGAAAACGGAGAGTCCCGTTCGGAGGACTTAAAAACACCGAACGCCTTGCCAAAAGGTAAACTTGGTAGTTATCCCTTTTTCCTTTCAATTATTTAAAACAGTTTGCTTAGTCAATCAGGTTCATACTATCCTAAAAAGAAAATAAAATGTTGAAAAAATAGTAAGCCCCATGTGAGTATACGAGTGACATAAAACCCATAAGTACATTCACTGTGGTGGCATAAAAATAAAATAAAGATATTTTTCTGCTCTATAAAATGAAAATATAAAAAGATTATGATCCTACCAAAGAGAGTAACATTTATCGAGGAGGCTCCACATGATAAAGGCTAGATATTTATGCTAACACCTAATCAGTTCCACAAAGCTTTGTTGTCTATTTGAGCTCCACAGAATTCAAGGATCAAGAAGACTAGCAGACAGAGGACATTCTAATCGCTGTCACGGTGCTGCCGACTTTCAAATACACCTACATCAGAAGAAATTACGTCAAAATCCAGCTTAGGGGAGAGTACCCCCATTTATCCTGCTAAGTATTTCTATCTATCTATATACTTATACTATATTAAAATATAAATATACATAACCATAAAAAACCAAATAAGATTTTGTGTTTATATATATATACATATCTTTTGCTTAGTGTTCTTAATAAATAAATAAAGTGGCTATGCTAAACTGAATCTTAGTAATAAAACTCTAGCATGGATATGATGAATAGTTGCTCTGCCTAATTTTCAAATTTGAAGTTCTTTCTCTAGTTTAGACATAACTGTTATAATTTAAAGCTTGCTCTAAACCTGAACTTGTGGGAAGAGAACTTGATCTGAAGTCTAAGTTGTTAACAGATATGATATGGGAAGGTTGAGCTGTTGTTTATCTGTTCCTAGAGATGCTAGAAAATCTAGAGAATTTTATCTTTGAAAATCTTTAAAATATCACATGATGAGTTCCTGTATGATGAGAGTTTAAATTCCTACCACAGCCATATATACATGCTTGCTAGACTTTGAGCCACACATTTACTTTTTACTGCTTATGAGCATTGAGTGTGGTCAAGCTGTGTAGACCCTTAGGAGCTTGTCATGTGGTTAAAATTAAGATTCACTTGCACGATCACTCACACATGCTGCTTCTACTCCGGAAGTACGCATCCACATATATCCACTCATTTCCATCTCCAAAACCACCCAAAAATATTCTACTCCTAATCCGGGAGAGAATAGCCAAAAATATTTTTGTTTTTCCCTGTGAAATAAATGCTCAAGTTATCTTGGTTACTACCACTTGCTATATTATTTCAGAAGATGAGTGCTAAAAAAGAGAAAAGATACGAGGAAATAAAAAGGGGCAAGTGCCCGGAACCTCGAAAGAAAATAAAAAGTGGGATGAGAGGTAAAAATGGACAAGTGTCCGACAGTAGAATTAGGGGTACAAGATACCCACCTGAGAGGAAAGAAGAAGAAAATATAGAGCATCTCATTCTCCTCAAAATATTTCAAAAGAGTAAGAAAGGTATGTATCCACTCAAAAGAGCACAAGTAGAATTAGACTTTCACCATTGTTATCACCATCATCACCATACACCATTCATTTCGCCACACATGCACATCTTGATTTGACTTATTGACTTGTTTCTCTGGATCCATGGTTTGACTATACAATAAATGTCTTGTAAGTATGTATACTTTATCTCCCACCTATGAGCTCCAGATATTAAAGCCTTATTAGAGTAGGATGAGAGAGAAGGCAATGTCACTATGCCTTATACCACAAATACTACATACTTTGAGAGAAGGCATATAGCATTACTGCCTTGGTGAGGATCCAGAAATACCACAAAAGAGAGATCTGAGAGAGTCATACAAGGAATCTCTGAGTTTTATTTGAAAATCTACAAAAACTCCAGAGCTATAGCTGATCAAGAATAAGAGACATGGCACTTGACTAGACTGTTCTATCTTTTAACTATTCAAGACAGGAGTAAGTTTTAAGTCTTGACAGTTTACTCTAACTCAGAGATGAGACCTTATTTGAAAGCATGTGTACCATCAAATTTTTAAAGGCATTACAACAACTTCTGATCCATCACTGAGATTATCCTTGCTCAGGGACGAGCAAGAGGTAAGCTTGGGGGAGTTTGTTGACGGTCCTTAAGTATCAAATTTAATTATCAAATAAACAAAGAAAAGGATAAAAATGCAACCGACATCCAGACTTAGGGTTTTATCTGACAGAATTCTATGAGTTTTGGTGTTTGTCTATTTCTGCATGGGGTTATCAGGAAATACGGAAGAAAGGCCCACACGTCGGGTTTACATAGAGATATTAACGTACCGCGTAATTATCTAACATCTAGAAGAGTCCAGAAGCTCCCGCCCTCCCCCTTGGGCGCCCGCCCTGGCCTCGGGGCCAATCATGTTCAATTTCGTGGATCATGCTCCATCGACCTAAAGGATCAAGGAAAACCGTGCAATTAATGTCGGTTTGATCCGACGGCCCATACTCACTTAGAAGGACTATATAATTAAGTAGACCCCCTAGCCCCTGAAGGAGAGGACCTCTATCCCTCAGAAACCCTAATTCATTATTCATCTTGGGAGAAGAAGCCTCTGATCAAGCCCTAGAGCCACCACATCAATTAGATCTCTAGTTTAGCATAGCTACATAGGATTAGAACTAGAAGGAGTCAATCTTTGATTGGTTTCCGGATCTGTCAAGAGGATTCTTGGTAATTCCTCTACTGTTCTTCATTTGTTCATCTTTGTTCTTCAATATTATGAATATGACTTTGTTCTACTTCAATATATTGATTATGACTTTGCTCTACTTGTTTATATTCGCGATTATATTGTTCTTAGTCTATCATAGTTATATGCTTGGCTTAGTTAGATTAGAATTATATACATGTTTAGGATCGTATAGCGTTTATCCATGTGTACAGTGGGTAAATGATAAGTATTGTGTAGGCGTGGTGCCTATACCGTATTTATCTGCGATTGTACCCTATATGCCAGACCGCGGGGTAGTTCGTGGTAGTGACAGCTCCATTGATTCTTATATAGTCCCCCTCCCGTGTATAGAGCTGGCAGAGCAACATTATTACAGGGGAGTGATTGCTATGTTTCTCATATTTCTTGATAATATCACTATGCATGGGCGTAGTCCTGTCTCGCAATGATTGCCAAGTATAATTGCACTAACTATGATATGCTAGACTGTATAGTTAAGAATAACTTAGAAAATATTCTTGTAGTTTGTCCTAATTCCATGCTAATGACTTGCTAGAATATCTATTGAGGTGCTTATCATTATTATATGTGGCTAAGTTATGCTGATCAGATTAATTATCTTTGTCACCATTCATACTTTATCTATCTTTTATGTGACACTTATCCCTGTATGAAAGAGATAGATAAATGCTCTCAATTATACATGCAATGATAGATACTCAATCCTATATTCCATTCCATAATCAACATTGATGTTTAGCAATCCCTTCCCAGTGGTAAAAATATAAATAACGATACCTGGAATACTTCCCGGTTAAAATGCTACATTGGTATTAATATGTGCGCTTGCAGATCTCATTTATTATTTATTTAGAAGAGCAATTGCATATTTCAATACCGCGTCTCTCATGTCATGCTGGGGATGACAAGTTGGCTTAATTAAGTGGCATGAGGGATAGATTTGGTATTTTTGGCGCCGTTATCAGAATTAGAAAACTAAGTCTACTTTTGGTAGTGACGTTAAGAATGCCCAACAACTACCACCGGTGCTCTAGAGGTCTCGAAAAGGGCATGAGTAAGTTTGTCTCGCGTCGAGGAAGCCGTATAGGCCCTTGGCCTCGTCGGGGACCTCGGCGGCGGCAAGATCCGGCCGGTCAGCGACCACGGGTGCCTGGGTGTCTGACCGGTGGGGTCGGTTAACCTCTGGGTCCCGTGTGTCAGTGTCACAGGGGGATAGATTCGAGTGCGCGTAGCGCTTTTCTTTGGTTTTATTTAATAAATACTTTTTTAGAAATAATTTAAATCTTGGAAAATATTATATCTTAAGTTATAGGGCTCCAATAATGGTGAAATAAATTGGTTGTGCTCTATAAATCTAGACCTACAGTTTGACGTAGTCACATGTCATGTTTGAACATATTTCCTCTATAGATTTATTTAATAAATGAAATTGCTAATTTCTTAGAAAATTCATAGAAAATAAAATACAAGTCAGAAAAATGTGATTTCTATTTTGGTAATTTTGTATGACTGTGTAGTTTCTGAGAAAATTATGAGAGTGACTAGTTGTTGTATAAAATGATTTATGGTGAATTAAATGCTTGCATGGCAATGGTTTATGATTTTTAATAAATAATTTGTACATGCAATTAATCTGAAAATTTTTGTGGATGTTTCTTATGTTATTAAGTAATTTAGAAAAATATGAAATCTTCTGTTTCACACATTTGCATATGTAGAGTGTTTTCCATCATTTATGTTAATATAATTATGAATTTTGTGTGGGCCATGATACTTTCCCAAATGCCATGAAAATTTTGTGATAGGCTTAACTTGTACCCTGTAACCTATTGTAATTTTTGTAGATTTTATTGAAAGGTAGAAATGTATATTGTTGTTATAGGCCTAGTGGTTAATAAATAATTAAATAATTGCTATGCATGGAAGTTAATACAATTAAATAAGTTTGGTGTATCTTTGAAGCATTAGGTTGGCTTGCTGGTTTGAGAGTAGCTTGTAGAAGGGAATGCAATAGGTGTTGTACTTAGGTTACATATTCTTGGATGATGATGACTAGTTGGTAGAAGTTGTATCGCTTTTTGTAGTGTTATAGCTCTTCTCTACCGGAGAAGAAGTATGCACTTACTACACAAATGTGATATCATCGTCATCTAGCAATCGTCTGCATGATCCCACACCACGAGCATCCTACACTTTGCTTACTTGTGCATACGCATCATATAGGCTCGCAGGAGAACGAGACCGTGACCAAGCCCGAGGAGCAGGAAGAGACCCCAGTGCAGGAGCTTCCAGAAGGACACGAGTCGGAAGAAGAGCTTCAAGTGTGTCCCGATCACCGGCCTAGCTCCTTTGAGAAAGGCAAGCCTCGAACCATTCTAAGTCTTCCTAATTTCCACTAACTTATATTGATATATCATGATGGTTGTCTTGTTGCATTAAGTTATAGGAGTTGCTTGACACCGTTGATGCATTGTTATACCTTGTATTACCACCTGTCTACTTACCTTGTCCTATGTAGTGTAGGCTCGGAATCTATGCTTAGCTTGCTTAGTATGGTAGAAGTTAGGTGATTCCCTATCACCTGGGAGATATAGATGGATACCAAAAGGTTTAGCTATTTGATGCTATCATGGGAAGTAACCAAGTGTGGGAAAGTAAGTTGAGACCGGGTAGAGCCTTATGGGGGTGTTGGACCATAGTGATTCTATTTGTGTCGATTAAGGACCGATTGTTGACAGCCCTCTTGTCATGTTGAACGCATGCCTCACACTTAACTCGAAGGATAAGTCGTTCCGACTGTGAAGTCTAAACACTATCCGGGCCGGGAATCGAGCCGCCATGCGCTATATTGGTGATGGTTGAGGAGAACGATGAGGGTGTGGCGTGCAACCTTGGTATACCTTGGATACCTCAGTCGCTGGAACGGTCCTCGTGTACGGGTGGTGCTTGCCGAACTCACGAATTGGTCCTAGATACTATAATATAGTGACCTGTAGCTCACTTGATCAGTGAGTGTGGTTTGCATGGGGAATAACTCGCCAGCTGGTTAGAAATCGATTCGAATTGCCATCGCTCCTAGATGAGCACTTGACTTGAGCTTTGTCCTCATAGTAAGGACTATGAAACACTATGGTTATGGTATATGATGAATTTAGAATGCTATGTGAATTTGGTACTATTATAATGAATCAACTGATTGCTATAGCATAGGTGCTAACCTAGATAACAGGTAATGTTACTTAACTTGAGCTAAATAAAAGAAAAGGGTTACATTCTTAATAGCTTAAGCTTTTGCACATAGTATGTCAAGCTACCCCACTATACAGACTTTCATGATCCTTGGAGTCATTTATTTCTGGTTTATGATGGGTAAGTCTAGCTGAGTACATTCTCATACTTAGGGTTCTATTCCCATGTTGTTTTACAGATGGGTAGATGTATTATGGGTATTGCATCAATTGCTTATACCCAGCAATGGGTGATGACTAGACCAAGGGTGTGGTCACTCTATCTCATCTTTTGCTTTTGTGGGAATGATCAGACTCTAGCACTGTAATGAACTAAGTGTGTGTGTGTGTGTGCGTGTGATTTCCAAAAACTGAAATGCTTCCGCTACATTTGAACCTAGTTTGTAATAACTATATTTGAACTCTGGTGTAACATCTGGAATGATGTGAACTCTATGTAACTTATGGATGGTGACTGCTAAACTTATTATGATCTTAGCTATGTGTGCAAAATGATTTGAAATCCCTGAAGATTTCATGGACTACTCGGATTATATGGGCGTAAGCTTGATAGTTTGATTGTGCAAATGGTCGCTATTAGGCTTAATCTTTTATAATTTGGACAGTTTGGCAGTTCCTTGACTCGCCAAAATTTGGGATTAACACATGCCCCCCAATTTCGGGATAAAATTGATTTTATCCCAAAATTGCCAATTATTTGATCAAAATGGATGCGGACACAATGATTACTCTATTTCCTTCTCTATCTTTCCTATCCATTGGCCTTAAAAGCTAGGGTTTCCCTCCAAAGTAGTCTCATTAAAAATTCAAAACCCGCATAATCCACTAGTCCTCAGCATGATTCGACACCATCCAATCGAGCTCTCCAACACGGCAATTTCTTTGCTCCAATGGTGTCTATCGACAACATCCCTGAGGTATCCCTCCTTCTTTCGTTTTTCTAACTTCTTCTTGTTCTATCAACCTTTTTCTTCATTTTCCTCTCTATTCTTAGGATCTCTAGAACCAAATCTTCATCTCGCTCGAAGATAATTTGCACAAGATTTTCCTGGGTCCAATGGGCGATCCAGATCTGAGCAGAGCAATTGTCGCCGAGACCAACAGAATTCCCTTCAAGCATTCCAATATGCATCCAGGCCTCTGGGACAAGAAGACTTCCATGAGGAATTGGCCATCAATCATTTTGTGCTAGAGGGACTGGTTGATCAAGGTAGCAGCAAAGAAGAGAGCATATTGGGAGCTTCGTAACTTGGATTAGTGCATTTCTCTATCTCTCTCTGACATCAAAAAGAATAAGCCTATGCTTAGAGCTACTTGTTTCTTCTGGTCAATACATACAATGCCTTTCTCTTCAAGCAAGGCCCAATGTCTCCTACATTAGCCGATGTCCACATGCTCATAGGCCTCAACATCACAGGGCAAATCAACCCTTTCAGTTTGCTGATCAAGCCTACTAGCAAGCTAGAAAGTGTGAGAACTGGGGGTTGGTCTCGATACATCAACATCCACAAGACTGACAAGAAGGCTGTGACTAATAGAGAGCATACAGGTTTCCTAAACATGTGGTTGGACAAATATGTCTTCTATGGACAAGCTTGTTCCCCAACATCCAATTATCTAGCTCTAGTAGAAAAGATAGCAGTCAATTCTGAAATTCCACTAGGCAAAATTCTTCTTCGAGCCTTGTACAACCTCTTAAACAGAGTTTCCCAACATCTAATGAAAAGTGAGGTTGTCCCAACAATTACAGGCCCTTGGTGGTTGCTACAATTATGGCTCAATTTGCATCTTCACAAGTTGATAGTCCCAAATTTGATCAACGTATCTTTCCCTTCACTGGAATACCCAGAATAATAGGAAGAATAGCTCTCCAAAAGTCAGAAATTTCACCGATGCATGTCTTTTGGTGAGTCAGCATCGGCAATCATTGTTAATGGATCAACTGCTGATTTCCTGAAGCTCTTCTACAGAAATTCTCCAGAGGCAACTTTAGAGTGGTTTGTATACCTAGATACTCTAGAGTTTGAACTTCCAGCATCATTCAGATTCCAAACTATTTATATTGATGCTGTAGAATTGAAGATCTTAAGCCATCTAGTAAGGCCAAGTCTTCTGTCAGTTGAAATAGGACATGGCAGGGAGAAACCCCCAACTTCTTATGAGTTCTACTGCCGTTCAATAGTAGCCAGACAGATGGGCTTTGGCCAGTTGCCCCTAGCTTTACTTTTTGCTGATAAAGTGAAGTTGAGGGAAACCATCAACAGTGCAATAGAGTATAACAGAATTCTTCACTTTGAACAATCTCTATTGCCTAAAGCCATTAGTGGATGGGATTGTGTTTCCTTTACTTCTTCAGCTTTTGATCACTAGTGGCAAGAGTGGAGTTAGCATATCTTCAGCGAGGCAGTATCTATCTATTGCTCCTCCTCAGATCTTGACTTTTAAGTAGAACCTGAGGTATGACTTCATATATTTTATTCCTAGAGTTTCACACCTCATGATATATTTATCTATTTTTAATCTTTTTGCAGGATCTCGTTGGCCTGACTCCTCCATTGGTGAATTATGACTTATGGTGTCCTGATCCTAGATTGGATTGGGATGCACCCTCTATGAAGGACTTGATGAAGAAGTTGGCATCAGATCTCCCTAATGATCAGTTGATCGCTAAACTCAAAAGAAAACAATCGGCTATTTCTCAAAAGACAACTTCAAAGAAAGTCAAAGTTACTTCCTCCAAATAGCTTAAATCCTTAGCTAATGCGGTCATTGAGGTAACTTTCTGCTAACTTATAACCAAAGATTATATCTATGCATCAGCTAATTGTTGATCTTTTTCGGGATGTTGCTCAAAATCCTGTTGATGAGAAGGAACCTAAACTTTCTGACCCTTTGGCAGGTTTATCCTTTTCAAGTAGTTATGAGAATGTCAACCTCAATCCAGACATCAACCCAGAAATTTCTTTAGGTAATACCAATAATAGCTGATAGGACAAAGCCTTTTATTCATACTAATTTATTTTATAAACTCAGGTCTTCAACTCCTTGAAGCAACTTCATCGGTTGTTCCCAATCCTGATATGCTTTTAGTTGAACACGTATGTCAAAACACTTATTCTTACTTGATAATAACTTCTAATGAACATTAATTCATTTATTCTCATGCAGGAACAAGTTTCTTCACCCTATTTGCCATTCTCTCTAGATGAATATCTTGATGAAGAAATAATCTTTGTCTCAGAAGATACATCTCCAATCATGCCTAATCACATCAAAACCCAACTACAAAGGTTGATCACTCATCTAGAGCTAGATATTTTAGTCTTAATCCAAGATGCAGGGTCTATCAGGGAAATCTTCAATCAAATCAATGATGATCTCCCTTCCTCCTTGAAAGAGATGATTCAGCTGGCTACATTCCTAGAAGGCAATGGTCCCTAGTTCATTAGTGCTCAATCTAGATTGGTAGCTCGAGAAGCTCAAAAGAATTTAACTCCTACTGAAGGCCAATGCATTCAAGAAATTTTATCAGTCAAGAAAATAGTTGATCTTCTCAAAGAATCTCCTATCGAGATCAATAAAGAATTAGCCTTTCTTAATGAAGAAAGAACATTACTATTAGCCAGACTAAAAACTATCGATGACACCATTAAGTAGAAAGAAGAAGCTTTGTCTAAAATCCCTGCATCTCTAGCCGATCAGAAGAAGGACATGGCAAGCTTGAAGATCAAACTAGACAAGGTCAAGCACGAAAAGAAGGCCACAATTCCTAGATTAGCTAAAGAAGATCGTCAACAAATAGCCAAAGTAGATAGCATTAGACTTTTGGCTTTGAGCTCTATTAAGCCTGCATTGAATGTGTAAACCAAACAATTTCTGCATTGCTTTATACTTTGTAATTTAACAGACTTAATCTTCATTTGCTTGGATTCAATTTCCTTTATTCATTAATCTCTTAGATTGGATATAGCTCTATTAAAATTCTATCAACACTTTAAATCGAATTTGGGTAAGTCAAAATTTCCATTGGCAAAACTAGCCGATCCATTACTTAGACCTCCTGCAGCCATGGTTAAGTTTATCAGCTATCCTTAGTCGCACCATATCCTAGATATATCAGAGACATTTCAACTTTAGCCGGTCCACTTACCCATAACAGAGGAACCGTCCTTAAGATAGCCGATCCACTCCCCTCAAGGGATTAACAGTACGTTGTTTCGCCTTCCACTTATCCTATTATAAATAGTATCGATGCCCAAAGGGAAAGAGCACACAACCATTAGACTTACATCTTCATCCTCTCAATCTCTAAACCATCCACCTCCTCTCAAAACCGTAACTGTTCACCAATGGTGGATAGCAGGGGCAAGCGTCCAGCATCACCTTCTTCTTGTGAAGAGGTGAGCTCCATGCAGCGTAGGCGTCTCAATAGGTAACCTAGTTGATGCAGTTTTTGTTCTAAATCAATACTTATCCTCTATTTTCTTGTACCCCAGCCCTCCAAGCTGATCTTGGGCAGGCCCTAGTCGCCCTATTCATGAAGCATCAGCATCCACCCTGCCTCCGATGGAAATGGCCTCTAAGGAGGCTACTGTGAACCAGGCAGTCGAGGAAAGACAAGCAGGCTCAGAGCCAGTTAGCCATGAACACACCCTTGACGACAACGTCATCTTTGGCAATGAAGACGCCTGGGACTTTCTCAGACATCTTAGAGTAGCTCAGGACCTCTACTACAAGGAGTGTAAGAGGTCCCAAGGCCTCTAAGAGCAGCTCAACACTCTGGAGGCGGTGCTGGAGAACACTGAGGGATCCATGGCCTAAACCAAGGAACAATTGGCAGAGTCACACTCTACAGTCGTCAATAAGTTCATCGTTTTCGTGCATTTTTCTTCAATTGATCGACTCTTTTTGCTGATAAGTTTATTTTGTCGATCACAGGACTCTAGGAGCAGTTTAACACCCTCACCCCTGCCATCAACGCAGTCACTAAGATTGTGAATGCGCGAGGGGAAACCCATGTGGAGTGGCTTTACGACGTCCCCAACTACATCTGGGAGGCTGACTTCCATGGTGTTCACTCAGGGGCAGCGAAAGCGCTGGCAGCAGCCCAGCTCCGTCATGGGGCTCACCTCTGAGAGTCTTTAACTCCGGACTTTGTCGCAGAGAGCAACGATGAAGGGTTTGAAGAGCTGATGGAGGAGTTTGCTCCCTGTGTCAACACCGTGGCGTAGTTCTCGTCGGCCGAAGACATCATCGCCCGTGTCTTCGACGATGAGGGTTAGTTTAGGGTTTTTTATTTATTTTTAGTTGATGTAATCGCCTCCTTCTAGATGAACAAGAACACTGCCCCTGAGGCAGTTTTATGTTAATTCATTTTGTTGATCCATCACTTGTCTATTTCTATGACATTGCCCATCGAGGCAATCTAGTATCTGTCATTTATCCCTGTGATCTTGTTCACCAAGGCAATTCTGAATCAACAAAACTTCTCCTGTTCTTGACTTTAGCTCTAAAAGTGAAAGTTATCATATTGGCTATATTTAGTTATAATACTGAATTTTACACTAAAGGCGATACGCATTGTATCGGCTATTTCAACACTCTAAATTTTTGTACTAAAGTTGACACTTAACGTATTGGCTATTCAAACTTCCCTCTAACTGACTTGATTAACTAAAGCAAAACAACCTAGATACTAAGGTAGTACTTCTTAAAATATTTTCCATTAACAACTCTAGAATACTCCCCTCCCTTCAAAGTTTCATAGAAATAAGCATTTCCAGGAGCAACTCGAGTTATCCAATATGGTCCTTCCCAATTAGGTGACCACTTGCCAAATCTGCTATCTTTAGATCCGATCAGCAAAATCACTTTCCAGACCAATTCACCTTCGCTGAATTTTCTTTCTCACACTTTCTAATTATAAAACTTGGCAATTTTGATCTTATTAGCCTTAATATTCTCCAAAGCTTTTAGCCAATGAAAATTTAGATCATCCAAATTATCCAATATAAGATTTCTATAATCATCGGCTATCAACTTGTCCTGCTAAGATATTCTTCGAGAACCTAGACTAATTTCCCATGGTAACACAGCTTCATGCCCATAAACTAATTCATAAGGTGAACATTTAGTCGATCCATGGCTGTTTACACCGTTTTTGGACACGTATCTTTTGACACGTACCTAGAGTTAGTGAAATGTAGATTGGCAGATGGAGCAATGGTGATTAGTCTACAGGGAAGTTGCCGATGAAGGTGGTTGCCGATGGGGAGTCAACCAAATATGACTAAGTCCAGAAGTGATGACATATTCGTGCCGATGTTCAGTGCCGGTGTTTGCCGATGACGCTGGAGAAAAGCGTGGAGGTTGTCGATTGATTCGTGGTAGTGTCCCGAACGGTTACGGGGGATAGTTTAATGTTTTCCTCAGTTATTAGAATTCGTTTTGTATACGGGTTCCGTTTAATTTGGAATTCGAGTCCTAGTCGTGTCTGGTTGTAGCTCTTTGGACAGGGTATAAATGTAGACCCTAGGGCCATGTAATGAGACATCTATCAATCAATCAAACACAAGTTTTTACTCATATTCCAACATCTACTTTTCGATGACTTCGTCATATTTTCTCTTTTACTATGAGTTCTTAGGAATCCGTCGAGTCAAACTCGGCGTGTTTTCAAGTTCCGCGTGAGCACCTCTTGGCCGTGACATCCGGGCGCATCGCTGTTGTCGGGACCAAAGTGTTCGAGTTACCACCTTTGTCAATTGTAAGGTCAAATCGGCTGGCATGCCTTAACGTCTGAATCGGGTATTAGCCTTTTGTATTTGTAGATCAGCTTTTGCACCAACACATCTTTTGGCACGCCCAGTGGGACATATTCAAGATCAAGATCAACATGTTGAACACCGATTTTGACTTGGAGAACGTTATCCCCGTGACGGAAGCCAATCTCAGAGATGAGCAGAAGCAAGCCATGGCAAAAGCCATGGAGGAATACAAGCAGCAATGCTTGAAATCCTTCAGTATCAACAGGAGCGGTGAGGTGATCCAAAAGGAAGCATTGCCGACACCCCGGTAGATTACTTTTGAAGCCAATCCTGGTAAACTTCAAGACATGGTTGATAGTGCTATTAACCGTGCCTTAATCAATCAAGCTGGTGTGCTGTCCAACACGATTTTTAATGCGGTGGCTAGAACTTTCAAGGAAGGGCAATTGCCACCAAATTATGTGGGTCCTGCCTATCATCAGCCAGGGTCATCATTGGTCACGGCTCCATCGGCTACCACAGCCGTTGTGGGTACAGAAGCTACTTCTCCTCCAAGCACATTGGGGATCACTAATGCGTAGTCTACACCAATGATAACCAATCCATCAACATCGAATGGGCAAATCAAGCTTGCCACAGATCTATTGGCATCGGCAATGTTGGGATCTGTTCCTCCCAACTGGTGGGGTTTTGGTATGCCCCCAGAGATGATGGTGAAAACTCCTGGAACGTCTCAAGTGGCTGATATGACAGGCAAGGCTCCTATGGCATCGGCACCTCCAAATCCGCCGACGAATCAGAGTCCCCAGTACACTACAAGTACTACTGCAAGACCTTACACTGGGAATTCTCAAGCTCCAACGTTCCAGATGCCTAACGCATTGGCAGATTCAATGCCGACGCAACAGAGGTTTATGACACAGCCAGGGTATGTCAATTCAATGATGATGCCCAATTAGCAGTCATCGGTAGGACTTATGCCGATGAATGCTAATAGTGGATGGACAGGACAGTTAGTCTTTCCACAGATGCCTCAGCAGAATCATCAGGCTGTGGGTTTCAACAAGGCCAAATCCAACCTGGGTTTCAAAATCAAGGGTTGGTCAACCAGCCGATGAATCTTGGTCAGCAGATTGGTGGTCAGATGATTAACCTGATTTTCCATGCAGATCATGCACCTCAGACACGGGCACGGGAACCAGGGCATTTAATGCGCCTGCCGCGTTCTCACCTAACCCGTCAGTCACGGGAAGCGTGATAGGGAACAAGCACCCGTCCTGTCGTTCTTTTTGCAGCCTTCCCCACCAAACAAGCCAGAACGTGGCAGGGCACAGGGAGTGGGTCAGAACGTCCAGTCAAGACCCCCCTCGAGACGCCCAAAGTCAGCGCTCTGGCCAGCGAGGCGTTACACGGCACCTGACCCTCGAGTAGGCACGTTTCCTTCCTAGGGAAGGATCGGGTGACGAATGACAGCACCTCAACCACTCCGACGTAGCTGCTACCCCGACGTACAAGCGCGCAACAGATAAACCAGTCTAGGATGGCACACAGGAGCGGGATTCAGGGGCACGCGTAATCATCATCAAAGTACCAAGACAAGACGGCTCGAGGCCACGCCGGTACGGAGGCCTCGAGTAGGTCAACACGCCATACCTCTATCGACCCCTACTCTGTCGCCTATACATGTACCCTAGACCTCTCCTTGGAACTATAAAAGGGGAGGTCCAGGAGCGGATACCAGACCCATGACACAACACAAGACATATGTAGAAGAGCTACCATACTTCATCCTTCCACCCACACAAACTTGTATTCACCCCTGTACAAGCACTTAGGTGCAAGATAATACAAACTCTCCTCCCCTGCTGGACGTAGGGCCTTCTCTTGCCCGAACTAGGATAAATCTTTGTGTTTCTTCTTGCATCACCATCTGGAAAGGGGAGCACGCACACAAGTTTTACTCGTTGGTGTGACCCCCGGGGGGAAAACACCGACAGTTGACGCGCCAGGTAGGGGTCCTGCATGTTTTTTCACCGATTTCCCATTCCTCTCCAGATGGCCACCCCCGTTTTGCCGATTCCGCGGTCCACGGTGATTTGGCTCGGGAGCCTCGAGTTCGTGTCTACTAGTTTTGGCTATAACATAATCCTGCTCTCTGTCAAAGGACTGGGAGGAGCTCGCGTTGCGCCAGCACGATTGAGGGCTCCAAGACGACCTCGCCACCATGCCTCCCCACCCAAGAAGAGACGTGGACAGCGCCACCATCACCCCTCTGCCTCGTCATGACCGACAGTTCGTGCCAGGCAGGAGGTGACACAGGAGCCGACAGCCCCGCACACCGAAACCACGGGTATGACGGCCCAACGCCACGAGGATTGCACGACAACGTTGGGAGACGGCGCGCCCTGCGCGCCCTCGCCCGCCACGATGCTACTTCCACATAGGTTGTTCGCCCCAAGAAGAGCGCTGCCGTTCGGTCTGGACAATGCCGTAGCATCACTTGCCAGCACAATATGTCCAAACGCCCAGACGTACGTGGAGAGACCAATGGTCCTCCCACGCGACACTGGAGCACGGCAACGGACGTTCAAGCTACCGGATTTCTCTCAGGTACGAGGCCTCCATCGCCTAGGGCCTGGGTGATACACGATCACCTCACTCAGGCAACGGCTGCTAGAGGAGGGACGTGGATGTTTCTACGCCGCCGAGCCGGACTCCGACTCTGAGTCCGACAGCTACGACCCTACTAGGGAATGCTTCCATATCGACGGGGCGGTAGAAACTACCGACGAGACACAAGACGCCGTTGCCGGCGGTTGAGCCCCTCCAGCAAGGGAACACCCCAGGACGCCTGGGAACGACGGTCTGGTCGTCCCCTCTCCACAAGAAGACAGAGCCGCGCAACTTGCGCAGCTACAAGAGCTCAAAGCGAAGTTCGACGAAGATCGCGAGCGCCTTGTCCTGCTTGAACAGATCCTCGAGCAGGACCAGCCATACCCGCCTGGCGGAAGTGTCTGCAGACGGGCTCGAGAAGTACATCGACAGATCGTCGGAGACGGGGAGCCTGAGTAGCCCGTTAGCCATTTCCCTCGAGCGGGTCAGAACGTCGTGGTAGCGACAATGCTGCGACGCAATATGCCCGAACCGTCGAACTCCCAAGCGCGACGCATTCGAGACGAGGTGCAGACTCTGCTCCAAGTGGCAGCAGTTCAGTAGGCCGAGAGCTCGGCCTCTCGACATCGAGGAGTAGCCACGGAGAAGCGTGATGAGCCGGCCCAGAACCAAAAGGAGGTGTCGGTTCATCAGCAGCCGCCCCCTCGAGGGAAGAAGACAGCACTCGTCCTCAACCACCCCGTCGACAATCAGCGATGACACGACACATGACACGACATCGACGAGAATCGTCGCCGTCGATATGGGACGCAGAAGAATGCGGTTACAGCGCCCACCGCGGCGGGAGATACGACAGCGACGAGGAACGAATGGCCCCAGAACCGCCGGGCCCTCGGGTGTTCAGCAGAGCAATCCTCAGCACGCCGCTGCCCAGCCCGTTTCGACCCTCGACCAGCATCGCTAAATACAACGGTGAGACCAAGCCAGAGCTATGGTTGGCAGACTTCCGGTTAGCCTGTCAGTTGGGTGGCGCTCGAGGAGACGATCGAGCTATCATCCAGCAGTTGCCGCTTTTTCTCTCCGACACCGCCCGCAGATGGCTCGAGGAACTCCCGGCCAATCAAATCCACGATTGGGTCGATTTGGTCAGAGTATTCGAGGGCAACTTCAAAGGGACCTATATATGGCCCGGCAACTCGTGGGACCTCAGCAAGTGCAAGCAGAAGTCAGGAGAAACTCTCCGGGAGTATGCTCGACGCTTCTCGAAGCAACGCACCGAGCTGCCGCACATCCCAGACCACGACGTCATCCTGGCCTTTGTCTTAGGCACCACCAATCGAAATTTGGTGCGGGAGTTAGGCCGGAATCATCCTCAGACCGTCGACGAGCTGATGGACGTAGTGGCAAACTACGCTGCACAGGAAGAAGCGGTTGGTGCCTTCTTCAGTTGCGAAGGAGGGAAAGGCAAGTCGCCCGCCGATGACGATGAGGGCCCCAGTCGAGGACCCAAGAAGAAAAAAAAGAAGAAGAAAGCACGGTTGTTCCAGCGGGAAGGCCTCGACGACGATCTCGTCGCCGCCATGGAGTGCAAAAGGCCTCGAGGACCCCCAGACAGGGCTATCTTCGACAAAATGATAAAGGAGCCCTGCCCTTACCATAAGGGAGGGGCAAACCACAAGCTCGAGGACTGTCGTATGCTGAAGAAGCACTTCGACGGCCTGGGGTTCAAGAAGGACGACCCGAAGAAAGAGAAGAACGGCGACAAGGGGGACGACAAAGACGACGAAGGTTTCCCAGCCGTCCACGACTGCTACATGATCTACCGTGGACCCTCGACGCAGCTAACTGCAAGGCAACGCAAGAGGGAGCGCCGCGAGATCTTTGCGGCAAGGATGGTAGTGCCCCAGTACCTCAACTGGTCAAACACCCCCATCACCTTCGATCGAGACGACCACCCCGACAAGGTAGTCACTCCCGGCGTCTACCCGCTCATCGTCGACCCCATCATCGTCAACGCTAGACTCTGGAAGGTGCTGATGGATGGTGGCAGCAGCCTAAACATCATCTATCTCGAGACCCTCGACCTCCTCGGCATCAACAGGGCACAGCTCCAACCAAGCGCCGGCGGATTCCATGGTGTCGTGCCAGGAAAGAAGGCGCTGCCGGCAGGTCGAATCGACTTACCGGTCTGTTTTGGCACGGCGGCCAATTTCAGAAAGGAGACCCTCACCTTTGAGGTGGTGGGATTCCGAGGCACATACCACGCCATCATCGGGCGCCCGAGCTAGGCCAAGTTTATGGCTATCCCCAACTACACCTATTTGAAGCTGAAGATGCCCGGACCCAAGGGCGTTATCACCGTCAGCTCCTCCTACGAGCACGCGTACGAGTGCGACGTCGAATGCGTTGAGTATGGGGAAGCTGTCGAGAACTCCACCGAGCTCGCCTTGAAGCTCGAAGCCCTGGCCGCAGAGGCTCCAGAGCCCAAGCGCCACGCGGCCAGCTTCGAGTCGGCAGAAGGAACGAAGAAGATCCCGCACGACCCCAACAACTCCGACGGCAAGGTGCTGACGATCAGCGCTGACCTCGACCCCAAATAGGAAGCCGTGCTCATCGACTTTCTCTGTGCAAACACCGACATGTTTGCATGGAGTCCCTCGGACATGCCAGGCATACCGAGGGAAGTCGCCGAGCACTCCTTGGAAATTCGAGCCGGTTCCAAGCCAGTGAAACAACGGTTGCGTCGCTTCTACGAGGAGAAACACAAGATCATTGGTGAGGAGATCCACAAGCTTTTGACGGCTGGATTCATCAAGGAGGTTCACCATCCCGACTGGTTAGCAAACCCTGTACTAGTTAAGAAAAAAAATGGGAAAATGAGGATGTGTGTCGATTATACAAGTTTAAATAAAGCATGTCCGAAAGTTCTTTTTCCATTGCCACATATCGATCAATTGTTGATTCTACTGCAAGATGCGAAACCCTTTCTTTCCTTGATGCATATTCTGGTACCATCAAATAAAAATGAAAGAGTCCGCCAGCTCACGACATCTTTCATCACACCTTTTGGGATGTACTATTATGTAACCATGTTGTTCGGGCTTCGAAACGCGGGAGCAACATACCAGCGATGCATGCTCCACGTGTTTGGCAAACATATAGGGTCGACGGTCGAGGCATATGTCGACGACATCGTCGTCAAGTCAAAGAAACAAGGAGACCTTATCCAGGACCTCGAGATCGCTTTCAGTTGCTTACGCGCCAACAAGATCAAGCTCAACCCCGAGAAATGCGTCTTTGGTGTACCTCGAGGCATGCTCCTGGGATACATAGTCTCCCAACGTGGCATCGAGGCCAATCCCGAGAAAGTCTCAGCCATCACGAGAATGGGGCCGATCCGAGACGTCAAGGGAGTGCAGAAAGTCACGGGATGTTTGGCGGCGCTAAGTCGTTTTATCTCGAGGTTGGGAGAAAGGCGTTGCCGCTGTATCGGCTCTTGAAAAAAGCCGAGCGTTTCTCTTGGACCCCCGAAGCCGAGGAAGCCCTCGATAACTTGAAGAAAACACTGACCTCCGCCCCGGTCCTGGTCCCACCTCAACCCGCAGAACCTCTGCTTCTGTACGTTGCCTCGACGACCTAGGTCGTCAGTGCGGCAGTGGTGGTCGAGAGGCAGGAAGAGAGGCATGCGCTGCTAGTCCAGAGGCCGGTCTATTTCGTCAGCGAGGTACTCTCAGAGACCAAGGCACGGTACCCACAGATCCAGAAGCTAATCTACGCCGTGATCCTTGCGCGACGCAAGCTGCAACATTACTTCCTCGGCCACCCTATCACGGTAGTCTCGTCCTTCCCCTTGGGTGACATCATCCAAAGTCGGGAGGCCACGGGAAGAATCGCCAAATGGTCGGTCGAGCTCATAAGTGAGACCCTCACTTATGCACCCCGCAAAGCTATCAAGTCTCTAGCTCTGGTGGATTTAGTCGCGGAATGGACGGACTCCCAGCTTCCCCCGGCTCAAGTTCAAGCAGAACTATGGACGATGTATTTCGACGGGTCGCTCATGAAGACAGGAGCTGGGGCGGGCCTGCTATTCATCTCGCCCCTAGGCGCCCATGTGAGGTATGTCATCAAGATACATTGTGCTGCATCCAACAACGTGACGGAATACGAAGCCCTTGTCAATGGGCTGAAGATCGCCATCGATCTAGGAGTTCGGCGCCTCGACATTCGAGGCGACTCCCAACTCGTCATCGACCAAGTGATGAAAGCCTCCAACTGCCATGACCCTAAAATGGAGGCATACTGCAAGGAGGTACATCGGCTCGAGGACAAATTCCACGGCCTCGAGCTCGTCCACATCGCCAGACGCTACAACGAGGCAGCCAATGAACTCGCTAAGGTCGCGTCGACTCGAGGCACGGTCCCGCCCGACGCATTCTCGAGGGATCTGTATGAGCCATCCGTCGACTTGGGCTCGGGGGCTGACGTCGAAACCACCACCCTCCAACAAACCGACGTCATCGAAGCACTGCTAGCGGCAGCAGAAGTAATGGAGGCAGAACAGTGACCCAGTCGACCGTTTGACTGGCGCACACCGTTCCTCGACTGCCTGATTCGATGCGAGCTACTAGAAGATCGATCTGAGGCCCACCGTATCGCTCGACGGGCCAAGTCATACGTAATCTACGGTGAAGACAATGACCTATACCGACGAAGCCCGACAGGAATCTTGCAGCGTTGCATCACCAAAGAGGAAGGCCGAAAGCTCCTCGAGGATCTACACTCGGGGGCTTGTGGCCACCACGCTGCTCCGCGGACCCTCGTAGGGAACGCCTTTCGACAAGGCTTCTACTGGCCAACGGCCGTAGCTGATGCCATCGAGCTCGTACGCTCGTGCCATGGGTGTCAATTTTACGCCAAGCAGACGCATCTTCCCGCCCACGCTCTCCAGATGATCCCCATCACATGGCCGTTCGTGGTGTGGGGACTCGACCTAGTAGGGCCTCGAGAGAAGGCAGCAGGAGGATACACCCATTTGCTGGTGGCCATCGACAAATTCTCCAAATGGATCGAGGCTCGACCCATCACGAACATCCGCTCTGAGCAGGCCGTCCTTTTCTTCACCGACATCATCCACCGGTTTGGGATTCCCAATGTCATCATCACCGACAACGGCACTCAGTTCACCAGCAAAAAGTTCTTGGACTTCTGTGACCGGCATCACATCCGTGTGAACTGGTCCGCAGTGGCCCACCCTCAAACTAACGGCCAGGTCGAGCATGCCAACGACATGATTTTGCAGGGGCTCAAACCAAGAATCTACAACCGGTTGAAGAAATTCGGCAAGAAATGGGTCGAAGAGCTCTCTTCAGTCCTATGGAGCTGAAGAACAACGCCTAGCAGGGCCACGAAGTATACTCCATTCTTCATGGTCTACGGCTCCGAGGCCGTGCTTCCAACAGACCTCGAGTATGGGTCTCCTCGACTCAAAGCCTACAACGAGCAGTCAAATAAAGAGACCCGAGACAACGCGGTTGACCAGCTCGAGGAAGCTCGAGACATGGCCCTCCTCAACTCCGCCAGATACCAGCAGAAACTTCGACGCTACCACGACAAGCACGTACGCAAAAGGGATCTGAACGTGGGCGATCTTGTTCTACGGCGGCGGCAAAGCAACCAAGGGCGCCACAAACTGACTCCGCCCTGGGAGGGCCCATACGTGGTGGCCGAGGTCCTGAAGCCAGGGACATACAAGCTCGCAGACGAAAAGGGGTAGTCTTCACCAATGCGTGGAACATCAAACAGCTACGTCGATTCTACCCCTCGAATTTCAAAGCTTTATGTTCCCACGTACATTCTGTACCAAGACCTTGTAAATGAATGCATGAATGGATAAGATCTTTCCCTCGAGTAATTTACTTTTTCACTAGTCAAAATCTCGACGTTAGAAGGGAGTACCAACCATGACCCATCATAGTCGATACCCCCTCGGGGGCTAGCAGGGGGGGACCCCCCCCAAATGTCTAAAAAACCAAGTGATTTTTTCTTTCCTACCAGTAAACCTCGCACGATCGAGTAGTAGAGGCACCTCGAGCCCCTTAAGGGCCGAGAGACGACGAGCCTGAGAACTCCTACGCCCCCAGGCTATGGTAACTCTACTCGCTCCCTCACCCTTGAGGCAATCGAGGTCGCCTTAACAAAAGACCAAATGGGGAATACAGACGTAGGCAGAAAGGAAACAAAAGAGAGTGCGAACAAAGGAATAAGCAAATATTCAGAGATCTTATAAACCACCTAAAAACACAGTATCAGTTAAGACAGAATAATAAGTACTGTACAAGGGGCCTTAGCACCCAGAGTAGGCTCGCAGGCCTCAGTCTGCATCTCGGCCCTCACCACCCTCGTCTACGCCCGAGCTAGTCTCGGGAGGAAGTACTTCCGGCTCGAACAGCCTCGCCAGCCTTTCCCTAGGAGCCTCCGCGTCGTCGATCAAGGCGTGGAGCCTCTCCTCGTTCTCTACGTTGGTCTTGGAAATATCGGTGATGAAGCCGTGGGACACCACCTCCATATCGTAGGAAAAGCCTGAGCAGACAACCGCCATTGCCCGCTTCACCCCGGTATGAAGGGCGTCCCACACCCGGTCCCTCAGCGTGGCACCTAGATAGCATAGCTGGTCGACCAGTGCATCGCCTCGAGCCGCCTCCCTCGACTCATCCACGGGCTCGAGCTCCCAAGATGCCGAGAGATCGCTTATCGCTGTCCGCAGCCGACCGTTCAAAGCGACCTCCCCCTCGAGCTGAGCCTTGGTGGAGCAGGCCTCGACTTGAGCAGCAAGCATCTCATCTTTAAGCCCTACAAGGACCGACACAGAGAAGTTAGATAACACAAAGCACACCTCAGAAAGGAAACTCGATAATAGAAACATACCGCGAATCCTCTCCTCCAGAGCCATATTTTCACCGACCAGGTCGGTGTTGGCCCTCTCAATCTCCTTGTAGGAGCGCGCCAGATCAGTGTTGGTGAAGCGCAGGTCCTCGATCACCTTGCCCGCCTGCGCCATAGCTCTCTCTTTCTCCAGTAGCGCCCTCTTTAGGCGATCGACCTCGTCAGAGAGCCCGCGTGAGCGAGTTCGCTCTGCCTCGAGGTCTTCTTGGGCTTTCTTCTCGGCCTCTTCTACGGCGCTCCGAGCGATCTCACTCTTCACACACTCCACCTTCATCTCTTGGTAGGCCTCTCGGGCAGAGGCAAGGTCAGCCTTGATGAGGACCTTCTCCTTGTCAAGATCAGCAGCTGCGTCCTTATAAAATTTGGCCTCTTCCTGGGCCTTGGACGCAGCCTCCTCGACCGCCATGGTCCGCTCGCTCAGCAGCATGGCCTCTTCCACTGCCTTCCTCGAGGCCTCCCGAGCCTCGGCCAGAGTAGCCTCCCTCTCTTTCTTCTCCTCCTCGAGCGCCAAAAACTCTTTGTAGGCCTTGAGAAGTTTCTCCTGTGACTCCAAGAGTTGGTCCTTGAGGAGAGGGAGTTGCTCCCAGCCGCCCCTCGTCGCATGGATAAAGCTCGACTTTATGCGGGAGGTCTCTTTCAAATCCTGCAAGCCAGCAGTGGAACAGTAAGAACACAAAACCAAAACGTCCTACGATAACTAATGCCCAAAGACACTTACAAAGTAGGCCGGACCGAGCCCGTTGTCGACGACGTCGGACAGGAGCCCCACCACATGCTTCATCCAGAGGCGAAGCTCCTCGAGATGCTCCCACTTCTCAGCCTCCTTCCGATCGTCCATAAAAATGTTAGGCTCGGATGGGTCGGTGGAGGCCCAGATGCGGATCCGCTCGGGGCACCAGTTTTCCATCTCCTCCTCCGTGCGCGCCTTAACGCCCCGGATGAGCTCTTGGACCCTCTTGAGCGACCCCCCATGACGTAAAAATAGGTCGATAAGGGAGGGGAATCGCCCATCGTCATCCACTGTCTTCCAGGTCCCGGTCTCGTCGGTAGCGCCACCACCCGACGTCCTGGCTTCATCCTCCTCACAGGGTCTGTGATCCTCCCACGGCCGTCGATCTCGGAGAAATCCGAGAGCGATCCCCTCGATGCCGTAGATCGTGCCCTTGATCTCGGACTGAGGGTCCACCGGGGTGTGCATCATGCAAGCGAGCGCCACCATGCCATCCGCCTGCCCTGGCTCAGCCGGGATAGAAGCAGGTGCTCCTGGACGGAGCCACGCAGGGGTCGGCGGGACATAGACCGGCAGACCCTCCTCCCCGGTTTCAAGCCCCTGTGGTGACGGCGGCACCGGCTGGGACGGACTGCGTGGCGGTGGCTCGAGCAGTACCTCTAACTACTGGCTCCTCTGCTGCTGCTGCTCCTGGAGCTCCCGCAGCTCCTGCTACCGGTCCTGCTCCAGCAGCTCCTCAAGCTGGGCTCCTTCTGGCCGCCGCCCCTCCTCTCCTCCATCTCCTTTCTGCTACGGCTGCTGCAGGCCCTCCTGTAGCTGTTGCTGCGTCTCTCGCTCGCGTTCTTCCTCTTCTTTCTTCCTCTTCTCCTCGATGGAGTGGAGCCCGATGGGCCAAGGCGTCCGCTTCGTGATGGGAGAGGCCTCGACCTCCTCGTCCATGGGGCGAGCGCCCTTCGAAAGCCTGTCGCCGCCGGACCCATCACTTATAGTGATAGGATCCCCCTCGACCCCAGATCGGGGAGGCTCGGGGGCTCCCTCCTGCTCTTGGGGGCGAGGTGCCTCGACCCGCTTCGGCGACGGTGGGGTGGACTCCCCCACCAATGGACGAGGCGGAGCGCTCTTGACACCCGTCGATGGACGAGGATCGGAGGAGCCTGTAAGCGCTCGAAAGCAAAAAGTCAGTCGCCATGATGATCGACGTAAGGGTAACATGAGTCCCACAATATCGGGAATGAACCGCTAACCTGAGTCTTTGGAGGCTGCTCCAACGTTAAGCCTCTTGGCCATCGAGGGTTGGGCCTGTTCGAGCGTCCGCTTCAACCTGAGGAGAGAGGAACGAGCATAAGAGAAGCCGTTACCCGAGAAAATGCAAAGACATCAGAAGGTGAGTATCATAACATCGAAAATCTTAACCCACAGGAAGGGCGACCCGCCTACCGGCGCCTCGACCAGCAGGCCTCGAGCCACCCCGCGTCGAGACTCCGGGCCCCTCACGAACGGGCGCAAGTCTCGGCTCGGCGTCTCCCGCCTGGCCCGCGCCTGGACTGGTACTCCCGCGACCCATTTCCCCCTAGTCAGCGGCCCCATCGCCAGAGACTTAACCCGGTGGCCCGCCTTAGACGCGGGAGGAGGTTGGGGGCGGGGGACGGTACGACCTGGCGCAGGCTCTAGGGGAGTGTCGGCGCGGGAGCGGCGTGGAGATAACTCCCTCTGTTGACTCTCACGAGACCCGCTTGGTGCCCCCTTTGGGACTCCCGTCCGCGGGACGTCGACGTCGGTCTGAGGCGGGCCCTCGAGGATCCTGTCGAGACGGGACGCCATCCCCTTGGAGTCGTCACTGTCGTCGTCACCATCACCGCCATCATCCTCATCGGGGGATTCTTCCTCAGGCTCCCCCCTCTGCCTGGACTTCGCTCGACGAGTCTCCAATGCTTATCACGCGAGATTTTTCTTCATCTCCCCCTTCTTTTCCAAGTCCTTTGCGGACTTCAGCTTCTCCGCGGACTCGCGCCTCTTGTCGCGATCCACGTCGTCCTCCTTCACCGGAGGCTTTGAGGACCGAGCGTCGATCGGTCCCTACACGAGCAAAGATAAGTCTTAAAAGTGGTCGAAGAAAATGAAGAATTGAAACCATACATAGGAAAAGGACTTACCAGGTTGATCGACCCCTGATCGGGCCTCATAGGGAAGCCGTCGACGTGCTCAGGCTGAAAGTCGCCTGCAACGGCCGCCCTGACTCTGGCAGCGACCTCATCGTCCGTGGGCGATTCATTAGACATCCGGCAAGCCTCGAGGGCGCGAGACAGGACGCCAGGGCCCATCTCGTCCATCCTCAACGGCAAAGACATCAACGGGAGCACTCGTCGGTGATGTACGGCAGATAGGACGAGCGCGGCCGTCAAGCCCTCCTCACGCAGCTTCTTCAGGGCGTCGAGAATGGGGTCGAGCCGCGGCTGGTGGGCTTGGACAACGCCGTACCTCCAGTGGTCCGGGCGCTCCGAGATCAAGCGCCCGGTGTAGGCGGGGAAGAGGTCGTCGTCGTTCCGTAAGTGGGAGTCCCATCTGGCATGGTTCGACGTCAACCCCACCGGGATGTACTCGCGCGGCCTCTCCGACTTGCCAGTCTTGAGCACCAGGTTGAGGCACCCGGCCCGTACCGGCTTCCTCACCCCTGTAGTTCCACTGGGGGCGTTGAAGAGCTCGCCCTAGTACAAGTGGAGCCACAAATCCTAGTGAGGCATCATCCCCAGGTAGCCCTCACACACCATGGCAAAAACCGCCGTGGCGATGATGGCGTTCGGCAAAAAATGTTGGAGCTCCACCCCGTAGTGGTGGCAGAACGCCCGCATGAAACGACTCGGAGGAGAGCCCAAGCCGTGGCGGTGGAATTTGGCGAAGGAGACCACATAGCCCTTGGGCGGCCTTGGCTCCCGGTGGTCCACCGCCGGCGCGATCCACTCTGGCCGCGACGACGAAGTGTAGGGGCGCAGGAGTCCCTCCCTCTCGAGCTCCAACAGCCGGCGCTCCGTCATCGACAACAGGCGCCAGTGATCGGCGGCGATGAGTCTCATCGGCATTTTCAGGTGGGAGAAGGGCGACTTCACTACTGCTCGAGGGTACGCGCGCGTGAGATGGCAAGGAAGCAGAGGCAAGAACAGGGGCAGAAGGCGGAAGGAGCGATGGCAGGAAAACCACAGGACATTTATAGACGGCAACCCACCAACGGACGGATCCGACGGATACGGTAACTCCTACAAAAAATGCGCCGCCTAACGGTTCTTATCTCTCTCACAGACGGGACGCTACGAATTCCGCGCCGGTACAGTGTCGCAACGGCTCCAGCCTAAAAAGGCGCGCCCAACAGGCAAAAAGGAGAACCGCCGCGATTTTTTCCTTCCCATGTAAGCCAAGGTACGTATTCATAAGAACCTCGAGAGGTCGCAGGCTGACCCACCGAACGGGTTCGACAGCCGATCTCGAGTACCCGAGTCAGGGATGCCCAGCGAGCGGTTGAAAAACGAGGCCCGCCTCGAGGACTCGCTAGGGATGTCCAAGGCAAGGACGAGATGGTCGAGAGGAATCCCCCCGAGGGGAGGCATCGAGCCGCTGGACTCTATCGAACGAGACTAGTAACCCCGACCACGTCGACCCCGCTTTATGAGAACGCCTCCGGGCTACAGCCGACCCCCTCGAACGGGGCACGAGTTCTCACTTGGATTACCCGCTAGGAACTCAATTTGGGGTAGATGACGCTCGCTCCACCGGGAGTACGTCGTGACCCCTGTGCGAAATAAACCAATCCACGCCTTCAGATCGCCTTCCACGATGGACATCGCGAGCGCTTCCGCAGATTAGGCAATATAACCCTCGAAGGAGTCTAAAACTCCTCCAAGGGCTCGGGGGCTACCCCCGCAGGGTCGCTCGCGCGCCCCCATGGAAACTCGACCACAAAAAAGAGCCTCCACTCGAGCGCAAGCACTCGAATAGAGACTCGGGGGCTACTGTCGAGGATATTAGTAAGGGGTACCCTAACTGATGTGCATAGCGAGAGCATCCGTACGAAAGTCGAGGCCTCCGACTCGACGCCCCCCCAGTTGTACGCACGGTCCTCGACGACTGTAGCCACAAACACGGAAAGAGCGTCCTGCGAATCGACCAGGGCTCGAGCGCCGGCTACCGTCGAATACGAAAACAGGCTCATATGAATCGAAAGGCCTCGAGCGCAAGGACGCCGCCCGCCGCCTGACGCGGGCACGGGAACCAGGGCATTTAATGCGCCTGCCACGTTCTCACCTAACCCGTCAGTCATGGGAAGCATGATAGGGAACAAGCACCCGTCTGGTCGTTCTTTTTGCAGCCTTCCCCACCAAACAAGCCCTAACGTGGCAGGGCACAGGGAGTGGGTCGGAACGTCTAATCAAGACCCCCCTCGAGACGCCCAAAGTCAGCGCTCTGGCCAACGAGGCGTTACCCGGCACCTGACCCTCGAGTAGGCATGTTTCCTTCCTAGGGAACGATCGGGCGACGAATGACAGCACCTCAACCACTCCGACGTAGCTGCTACCCCGACGTACAAGTGCGCAACAGATAAACTAGTCCAGGACGGCGCACAGGAGCGGGATTCAGGGGCATGCATAATCATCATCAAACTACCAAGACAAGATGGCTCGAGGCCACGCCGGTACGGAGGCCTCGAGTAGGTCAGCACGCCATACCTCTATCGACCCCTACTCTGTCGCCTATACATGTACCCTAGACCTCTCCTTGGAACTATAAAAGGGGAGGTCCGGGAGCGGATACCAGACCCACGACACAACACAAGACATACGTAGAAGAGCTACCGTACTTCATCCTTCCACCCACACAAACTTGTATTCACCCCTGTACAAGCACTTAGGTGCAAGATAATACAAACTCTCCTCCCCTGCTGGACGTAGGGCCTTCTCTTGCCCGAACTAGGATAAATCTTTGTGTCTCTTCTTGCATCACCATGTGGAAAGGGTAGCACGCACACAAGTTTTACTCGTTGGTGTGACCCCCCTGGGGGAAAACACCGACAGTATCCTCCTGCATATGATTTAATTCCACTTCCAAATCGGTACAAGGTACCAGATTTCACTAAGTTTTCTGGACAGGATGATACATCAACTATGGAGCATGTCAATACGTTCATCATCCAGTGTGGGGAAGCCGCTAACAGAGATGAGTTAAGGGTTCATTTGTTCTCATCATCTTTGTCTGGATCGGCTTTTACTTGGTTTATTTCGTTACCTCCCAACTCAGTAATCACTTGGGCCGATCTAGAGAAGAAATTTCACAAATACTTCTTCTCTAGAGTTCATGAAAAGAAGATTACCGATTTGGTCAGGTTGAAGCAACGCAATGATGAATCGGTTGAAAGCTTTGTGCAAAGATTGCGAGAAGTCAAGAATAAATGCTATAGTCTGGTTCTAGACGATCGGCAGCTAGCCGATTTGGCTTTTCAGGGACTGTTGCCACATATCAGGGACAAGTATGCTTCTCAAGAGTTCGAGAGTCTGAGTCTTGGTGCAGAGGATTTCTGACCAAGACATTAAGCCTTTTGAACCCAAGAGGGCATGGAATAAAAAGGTATCATTTGTTGATGAGGCAGCAAGTTCAGATTCCGATGAAGAGCCAGTTATTGGCTTGGCCGAGTGGGTGAAGAACAAGAAGTCGATGTCTTGCCCTTTTGGGCATAAGGAACCAGAGAAGTTTGCATTTGACATCACCAAAGCCAATAGGATATTTGACTTTCTACTTCAGGAAGGGCAAATTAAACTATCACCCAATCATGTGATTCCATCGGCTGAAGAATTAAAGAAGATGAAATACTGCAAGTGGCACAATGCAACGTCTCACAGCACAAATGAATGCAAGGTTTTCAGGCAACAGCTGCAATCGGCCATAGAGTCTGGGAGAATTAAGTTCGATAATTCCAAATCTCAGAAACCGATGAAGATCGATCAACATCCTTTCCCAACAAATATGTTGGATGCTAAGGGGAAAACCAAGGTCTTGACGTCAGAAGCAGCTGAATAAAGTGCATCGGTGGATCCTCAGCATCAAATTACTGCTGCCGATGCCAAAGGAAAAGGTTTGATCCAGGAAGGAACTAGCACAGGAAGGCCTCCCCAATCTGGCATTGTGATAACTCATAGAAGGCATCAGGAGACTTGGCAGCAACGTGAAGATCGGTATCGGCGTCAACGGGAGGATCGTCGCCGAGAAGAAGACCAACGCCGACAGGAGTGGAATCGGCATAAAGATCACTGGAACTGCCCGTTCTTTGTCCATTGTTGGGAGCAAAACATTAAACTACCCACTGTTAGAGATTGCCCTGAATGCAATGGTTATGATCGGTATGATAGACCTAATCGGCAGTATCAAAACGATGATCGGCGATTTAATGGGCCGATTAGGGGAAGAACTTCAGTTCATGATCGGCTTGGGGGCAGGCTCAGTGTGCATAACAGACTGGGTGACTGTGTTGGATATTTTCCCAGAAACCAAGAGGAGATTGAAGAGATGGCCAATGCACGAGTTCCTGATGAGTTCATATTTTGTAGGGATGCTAATACCTATCGAGTGGAGTCAAGGGAAAGTCGTCGCCCATCGGCAAGGTAGTTCCAACTTCCTCCGTGGTGTCTAGAGGGATTGACTAGGACACAGAAAAGAAGGCTATAGCGCGAAAGACGAGAAGACTTGAGCAAGGGAGAGAATTCTGGCAAATCTGAAGATCAGGAGCAGCTAGATCCTAAAGGAAAAGGACCATCGACAGATGTTAACATGGTATTTATGTTACCGATGGAGTTCCTTGCGCCGTCCAGTGATGATGAAGAGGTGGATTTGTCCGACCAGATAGCTCAGTTGGCTCTGGATCCAATGACGGCTATCTTTGAAAAACCTGCCAACAATGAAAGACAGCATCTTAAAGCCCTGTTTGTCAAAGGTAGGGTTGATGGGCAGCCGATGACCAAGATACTTGTTGACGGTGGGGCTGCTATCAACATTATGCCGTATGCGGTTTATCGGAAGCTTGGGAAAGGAGATCAAGACTTGACCAAGACCGATAGGATGCTAAAGGATTTTGAAGGAAATGTGTCTCCGGTTAAGGGAGCAATATGTGTCGAGTTGACCATCGGCAGCAAAACCTTGCCGACAACTTTCTTCGTCATCAGTAGAAAGGGTGCTTACAATCTACTGTTGGGAAGAGAATGGATCCATGCCAATTGTTGCATCCCATCAACAATGCACCAATGCTTGGTTCAGTGGGTAGGTTACAAGATCGAGATTGTCCCAGGAGATTCTTCTTATGTTATCGCATCGGCAGAAGTGGATACTTAGGAGAGGACCAGATGCATCTCAGGGGAGATTTGGGAGAAAGATTTCCTCAAAGTTGCCGATTATGAAATTCCACCGATCCAAGCAGTCGGTTCTGATGATGAGTTTTAATGGATAGGTTCGCCGATGATGGAAAATTAGGCCAGGGGTTTACATCGGCCGATGACTTAGTAGAAGTAGATATAGGTAATGGTGATAAGCCTAGACCTACTTTTATTAGTGCTAAGTTAGATTCTGGATGTAAGCGACAGTTAACCGACTTGTTAAAGGAATATAAAGATTGCTTTGCTTGGGATTATACTGAGATGCCTGGTTTAGACCGATCAATTGTTGAACATCGGTTGCCTATCAAGTCTGGATTTCGGCCACATCAGCAGCCAGCTCGCCGATGTAATCCTAATATTCTTCCTGATATTAAGGCCGAAATAACCAAACTTATCGAAGCTAAATTTATTCGGTAGTGTCGGTATGCCGAGTGGATTTCCAATGTTGTTCCAGTTTATAAGAAAAATGGGAAGCTTCGAGTTTGCATTGATTTCAGGAATCTTAACAAGGCCACGCCGATGGATAGTTACCCAATGCCAGTTGCCGATTTACTAGTTGATGTTGCGGCTAGACATCGGATCATAAGCTTCATGGATGGCAATGCAGGATATAATCAGATATTCATGGCTGAAGAAGATATTCCAAAGACTGCATTTAGATGTCCTGTTCATGTTGGGCTGTTTGAGTGGATAGTCATGACCTTTGGCTTGAAAAATGCTGGTGCTACCTATCAAAGAGCTATGAATTTTATCTTTCATGAGTTCATCGGCAAGCTGGTAGAAATTTACATTGATGATGTGGTGGTTAAGTCTGGGGATTTCACAAAGCATCTTGCCGATCTGCGAAAGGTGTTGGAATGCACAAGGAAACATGGTTTAAAGATGAATCCTAATAAGTGTGCATTTGGTGTATCGGCAGGGCAATTTCTTGGTTTCTTGGTGCATCAGAGAGGAATTGAAATTAGTAGACGATCTATTGATGCTATCAACAAGATAGTTCCCCCTACCAACAAAACTGAACTCCAGTCTTTGATCGGCAAGGTAAATTTTATCAGGCGATTTATATCTAATTTGTCTGGTAAAATTCGTGCTTTCAGTCCTTTGCTTAAATTGAAAGCCGATCAAGAGTTTGAATGGGGAAAAGAACAACAATTGGCCTTAGATGAAATCAAGAATTATTTGACAAATCCTCCAGTCTTGATTCCACCTCAGTAAGGAAAGCCCTTCAGATTATATTTGTCTACCGATGGGATGGTCATCGGTTCGGCTTTGATTCAAGAATTTGAAGGGAAGGAGCGTGTGATTTACTATTTAAGAAGAGGATTGATTGATGCTGAGACCAGGTATTCGACCATTCAAAAATTATGTTTATGCCTATATTTTTCTTGCATTAAGTTGATGCACTATTTGCTATCGGCCGAATGCACTGTTATATACAAAGATGATGTGGTCCGATATATTCTGTCCATGCCGATTATGAGTGGTAGAATCGGTAAGTGGATTTTGGCACTGTCGGAATTCGATCTACGTTACGAATCGGCTAAAGCGGTTAAAGGGCAGATTATGGCTGACTTTGTGACTTTGGAAATTGTGCCTTGTATGCTCTTCTTTAATGGATCCACGTGTGACCGGGGGGCAGGAATCGACATAGTGTGTTGATGCAAAAGCGGATCTGCAAACACAAAGGGCTAATACCCGATTCAAACGTTAAGGCGTGCCAGCCGATTTGACCTTACTATCGGCAAAGGTGGTAACTCGAATACTTTGGTCCTGACAACAACGATGCGCCCGGATGTCACGGCCAAGAGGTACTCACGCAGAACTCGAGAATACGCCGAGCTTAAGTCGACAAATTCCTAAGAACTCGTAGTAAAAAGGAAAATATGACAAAGTCGTCGAAAAAAGTAGATGCTGGAATATGAGTAAAAACTTGTGTTTGATTGATTGATAGATAGCTTGATTACAAGGCCCTAGGGTCTACATTTATACCCTGCTCAAAGAGCTACAGCCAGACACAACTAGAATTTGAATTCCAAATTTAAACAGAATCCGTGTACAAAACGACTTAAATAACTAAGGAAAACATAAAACTATCCTGCCGCGACAAACTAGGACACCTCTACCGATCAATCGGCAACCTTCAGGCTCTCCTTCCGCATCATCGGCAGACCTCCTTATCGTAGCCATCGGCACAAGTTAATAATGGCCATCGGCACAAACACATCGCCACCTATGAACTTAGTCATATTCGGCTATCCCTTCATCAGCAACCATCCTTATCGGCAACTCATCCTATAGACCAAGCACTGCTGTCTTGTCTTGCCGACCTGCATTCTACCGATCATGGACACGTGCCCAAAAACGGTGTCAACACATGCCCCCCAATTTCAGAGTATGAAATCATTAATGCTTCGAAATTCTCCGCACTAATGATGTCTTTCCGCAATTAATTCGCCCAATTTGGTAACCGACAACCTCAATCTGAACAACACTGATCTGATCCTTCCACAGATTCCTCGAAATCCTCAACGTCCCAAACGGACACCTCCACTTTAATCGCTCATCGGCAATATTACCGTTATAGGGACTTGCCGATGGACTAACCAGGACGTCCAGTTTAGTAACGTATCTTATCCTCCCAAATGGCTATCTCCACTTCATTCGCCGATCGACAATAATACCGTTACAAGGCGCTGCTGATGGACCGACCAGGAAATCCCGCACAGTAAAATATCTCTGGATAATGACCGCTTCCTGTCTCCTGTACAATCCCTTGATTACCGTGCAAACAGTTACCATATCTACCTGAGTACCCTTGGATTTCACGGATACGGTGAAGAGATAAGTCAAATTTGCCCTTGCCCGTTTTGTCCTATAAATAGTTCCTTCTCGGGTACTCCTTCCCCATCACATCGTTCCACAACTCCAACTCCACTTTCCCAGCGGCGGCGCTGTTCAAGAGCTCCAAGATCTCCAATGAAGCCCCTTCTTCACCAACTCCGAAGCCCTCGATCATCCTCCTCGTGACGAGATGGCCATCAACTTCACCGTTCCTGAGGTCAGTTCTTCACTCCACCTTTTGTGCTTTTTCTCGCATCCCTGTTCATCCGCAATTCATTTTACTAAACATTTTCCTTTTTTTCTTTTTTTTCTTTACCTTCAAAACCATTAGAATCTGTCCAATAAAATTGTCATCCCAACCGATCAGCCACACCTCCAATGTCTTGGTCCATTAGGAAATCCAGATCCCACTGATTTTATTAACGCAGAAACCAACAGGATCCCTTATAGAGCCGAGAATTTTTCTTTGGATCTGTGGAAGGATACCTTTCGTTCCTGGCCCAGTCCTACCATAGGATGGAAGGATTGGTTCTTGAGAGTTAGCCACTCAAATGAAGTCCAATGGGATAAGAGAAAACTGGACCAATGCATCACGCTATCCATTACCGATATGCATAGGAACGAGTCACTGTTGATAGCTGCATCGTATTTCTGGTCAGACACACTCAATGCCTTTATGTTCGGCCATGGTCCTGCTTCCCCAACACTTGCCGATGTAGTTATGCTCACCAGCCTGGATGTATCCTCTACCGACAGCACCCACTTTTTTGACACCGCACCTAGTGCCAAAGTGGAAACTCGCTCCATCGGCGGCTGGTCAGGGTACATTCAGAAGTACCGTAGGACGGGGCCCGTCAACATAAAGGAACAAACCACCTTTCTGAACATGTGGCTGGACAAATTCGTATTCTGTGGCCGATCGGCAGGACCAACCTCTGTTTATCTATCGGCAGCAGAGAGACTGGCTAACGGTGGCCGATTTCCCCTCGGCCGATACTTGCTTGGTGCTGTGCCTACCATCTCCTCCACCAGGTAGCTAAAAAACTCCTGCTTGGTCAGTCCATCGGCAACTTGGGGGTCCCTAGTGGTTTATCAATAGGTGGCTCAGCCTCCACATGCACAAGCGCCTTGAGTTCGACCTCTTTGCACAGCGTTTCCCCAGAGATATAGCTGAGAATCATGAACTGGATGAAGAGGAATCAGCAACTCGCCCTCCTCTGAACTTTGGCAAGGCTGCCATAGTTCTGCCCGGCACAGGAGGTAATACAGACCAGGTCAGCCGATTCTTCCAAACCCTGTACGAAGGCCTAACCAAAGAACAGCGAGCATGGATACCCTGTGAAGATCTAGACACCATGTTCCCTTTGGTTTTCCATCCATTCAACAACGCTCTTAGCAAGGATGACGAAGTAATGATGGCACTGATTACCCCCAGAGCTATACCAGTGAACTTCTTCGGTATTGGGAAAACTTCTAGCCAAACCTATGAGTTTTACAACCCATCGGCACTAGCTCGTCAATTAGCTTTCGGCCAGCTGCCGATTGCACTCTGTTATGCCGATGTGATAAAACCCAGGGAAGTCATCACTAATCTCCTCGAGTGGATCCGAGTAGCCCAACTAGCACCGAACGCCGATATAGATGTAGATCTGTCAGAGTGGGTTCCAGCCCTCTTTATTACTCAGGCATACAAGCAATGGTGGGAGGAGTGGAAGGAGCATCTGTTCTGCAGATCGGCCCTTACATATCGCGGCATGATCGATCCTCAGTACAAAATCCCCGATGACACTGTAAGTACCTCTAAACCGATGTTCTAATCCTTTTATCCTTATTTTCATTGGTAACTCACCCTTTGTGTCATGTTGCAGGTTGACTACACTCCCCTATCGGTCAGCAGGAGCGGCAAGCCGATTGACCTGTTCCCATCAGGTCCGATCTCTTCAATCGGCAACAATGCTCCCACTCTAGCTGCCATCATGCACCGAGGTGTGCGCCTTAAGAAAGTGACCACCAAGAGGACCAAGACATCTCCATCGGTAGCCGCCTCCACCTTAGCACAGGCTTTCAAGGTAATCGTTAAACCTTTTCATTCATACCGATTCTTCTTTTACATCTACCACATTTGTACTCATAAATCTTCTCCGTATCAGCAGACTGGCACATCGGCAAAGACTAGAAGCAAAAGTGCCGATGCCCCCCAGTCCAGCCAACCGAAGAGAAAGGGTGCCAAGAACACCAGGGCACAAGCAAAGCGCCAAAGAGTAGCAACACCTTCTCCTCCCCCGGTATCTCCAATTCCAGTGGAATCTTATCCTTCCTCTCCAGAAGCCCAGATGCAACAAGTGCCATCTCCCCCTCCAATGCAAGAAGCACCACAGGTGGAAGAACCCCAACTAGAAGAGCCTCAACCAGAAGTACCTCAGCCAGAAGACACATCGGCTGATGTGCATGAACAAACTACCGATCCAGCAGGTTCCGTTATAGCATCGGTGGTCTCTTCCATCCAGACAAGTACTGCTCTTCCTCAAGGTATAAGATTATTGCCGATGAACTTATTTTCTCTGCCTTACAGTTATCTCTGTTGTTTTTCCAGCTGACATAGCTCAATCGGCAGCCTCAGTCGATCAACCCGTGATTCCATCAATATCCTCTACTCAGAGGCGAGAGATTGCTCTAAAACAAGTAAGTTATCCAGTCCCCGTCTGCATTTTACCAATTCTTGACCATAGAATAACTCGTTTTAACTCTTCTTCAGGAGCAGGACTCTCCCAACAGCCTATTCTCTTTCGCCATCGACATCTCCGAAGATGAAGGCGAGGAAGCAAGCTCCTCTCGGGCAGTTGGGATCACATCGGTAGAAGTCAGGGCAAAGCTGGAAGAACTATCGGCTCTCCTCCACCAAGACACAGCCCAGCTAGTCGATGATTCTGATCTGGCCAAGGCTTTATTCAAAACTCTGAGAGGCCAAATCCCCACCGATGCCGAAGAAGTTCTCTTCCAAGCAGCACACCTGGAGAGCCGTCAACTACAGTACCAGAGGGCTGCCCAGCGCCTTGCCGACAGAGCCACTCAGACTCGTCTTTCTAAGGAGGTGATGGAAGAAAAACTTCTTACCGATGAAAAGCATAAGATCATCGGCACTTTGAAGTCCTCGGGAGATGCACTGAAGCACAAAATCTCCGATCTGTTGGCAAAAAGGGAAGCCCTATTGGCAGAACTTAAACAAGTAGAGGATGCCCTGTCCCAAGCCAGACAGGAAGAAAGCCACCTGCCGGAGACAATCAAGGTTCTTGAGCAAGAGCGAAATGTCCATGGTCGCAAAGCACTGCAGCTGAAGAAGAAGTTGAAGCCAGTAGAAGGTTCTGCCGATGAAGACGTCAAAGAGATAGAAGCAGCCAACCAAATCTGCCTGCGTGCCATATCGGCCATCCAAGCGCTGCTAAACATGTGAGCCCTTCATCGGCAACATACTCGCCTCTCTCTGCTTTCCAGCTTTCTTGATGTTTAGTCTAGCCGATAGGACTGTTATCGACATCTTTTGAAACATTAAGTCCGGCCCCAGAAACATTTCAATCCAGCCGATAGGAGTGTTATCGGTATTTAAACTTTTATGCATCGACCCATATGCTTGGGTAGTATTTCTTCAGATATTTGCCATTTAATGCTCTGGGAAATTCAACTCCTTCGAGAGTTTCTAGAATATAGCCATTACCAGGAGCCGATCGACTTACTCGATAGGGACCCTCCGAATTGGGAGACCACTTCCCAAATTTTGAACTCTTAGTCCCGATCGGTAAGATCAATTTCCATACCAAGTCTCCATCTGCAAACTCCTTAGCCTTTACTTTCTTATCATACCATCTGGCAACTCTCTTTTTATTCTCTTCTATACTCATCAAAGCCTTTAGCTGATGCCCTGCTTGATCATCTAACTCATCTGTCATCAAAGTAGCATAATCATCGGCAGCCAATTGATCTTGAAAAGATAGTCGCCTAGATCCAGTCTTAATTTCCCAAGGCAACACTGCATCATGTCCATACACCAACTGATAAGGTGAAACCTTGGTTGATCCATGACAAGCCATCCGATAGGACCATAAAGCCTCATTCAACAATGTGTGCCACCTCCTAGGATTTTCTTCAATTTTTCGTTTGATAAGCTTGATGATTCCTTTGTTAGATGCCTCGGCCTGCCCATTAGCTTGAGCATAATAAGGAGAAGAGTTTAACACTTTAATTCCCATACCGATCGCGAATTCACCAAACTCCCCCGATGTGAACATAGTACCCTGATCGGTAGTAATTGTTTGAGGAATCCCAAATCGGTGGATAATGTGCTCATTCACAAAATCAATCATATTGGCCGATGTAACTTTCTTCAAAGGAATAGCCTCAACCCATTTGGTGAAATAATCTGTAGCAACCAAGATAAATTTATGCCCTTTGCTAGATGGCGGATAAATCTGACCGATTAAGTCAATAGCCCATCCCCGGAACGGCCAAGGTTTGATAATAGGATTCATGGCCGATGCGGGCGCTCTTTGAATGTTACCAAATTTCTGACATCCCTTGAAATATTTAAAGCAATCTTCAAGTATGGTCGGCCAATAATATCCGTTCCTTATAATCATCCACTTCATCTTAAAAGCCGACTGATGTGCTCCACATACCCCTTCATGGATCTCTCCCATCAAACTCTTAGCTTCATCATCACCTAAACATCTGAGAAGGATCCCATCAATAGTTCGATAATACAATTCATCTTCGAGGAGCACATACTTGGTGGCTTGAAATCGAATTCGTCTCTCAACTTTATTGGATGGATCCTTCAAATAATCAATGATTTCTCTCCTCCAATCATCGGCACCGATTGCCGATATTGCACTAATCATAGGCTGATATCCTGAGGCATGCTGAGCCAACCGATTGGCCTCTTCATTATGTAATCGGGGAACATGCTCTAATCGGAAGTCCCTGAATTCCTTTAATAATTGCATACTCCGCTCGTAATAAGTTATGAGAACTTCACTTCGGCATTCATAGCTTCCAGCCAATTGATTTATAACTAGCATAGAATCCCCGAAAACCTCAACAGCTTCAGCATGAACTTCTCTTAGCAATTCCAATCCCTTTATTAAAGCTTGATATTCAGCCTGATTATTCGTCGACATGGCGACAATCGGCAAGGAAAACACATACTTCCTTCCTCGAGGGGAAATTAATACTATACCGATTCCTGCCCCCGGTCACACGTAGATCCATCAAAGAAAAGCGTCCAAGGTACAATTTCCAAAGCTTCCACTGTACCGCAATGTTGAGTTACAAAATCAGCCATAATCTGCCCTTTAACTGCCTTAGCTGATTCATAACGCAGATCGAACTCCGACAGCGCCAAAATCCACTTACCGATCCTGCCACTCATAATTGGCATGGACAGCATGTACCGGACCACATCATCCTTGCAAATAACAGTGCATTCGGCCGATAACAAGTAGTGCCTCAACTTGATACAAGAGAAATATAAGCACAAGCATAGTTTCTCAATAGCCGAATACCTGGTCTCAGCATCAATCAACCTCCTGCTTAAGTAATAAATTACTCGCTCCTTCCCTTCAAATTCTTGAATTAAAGCCGAACCGATGACCATTCCATTGGTAGACAAATACAACCTGAAGGGCTTCCCTTGCTGAGGTGGAATTAGAACTAGAGGATTCACTAAATAATTCTTGATTTCATCCAGAGCCAACTGTTGTTCCTTCCCCCAAACAAACTCTTGATCGGCCTTTATCTTAAGAAGAGTACTGAAAGCATGAATTTTACCAGACAAATTAGATATAAACCTTCTGATAAAATTTACCTTGCCGATCAAGGACTGGAGCTCGGTCTTGTTGGTAGGGGCCACTATCTTATTGATGGCATCAATAGATCTTCGACTGATTTCAATCCCCCTTTGGTGCACCATGAAACCAAGAAATTGTCCTGCCGATACACCAAATGCACACTTATTGGGATTCATTTTCAAACCATGCTTCCTTGTGCACTCCAACACCTTTCGTAAATCGGCAAGATGCTTTGTGAAGTCTCCAGATTTGACCACCACATCATCAATATAAATCTCCACCAGCTTGCCGATGAACTCATGAAATATAAAATTCATGGCCCTTTGATAAGTAGCACCAGCATTCTTTAAGCCAAAGGTCATGACTATCCATTCAAACAACCCAACATGACCAGGGCACCTGAACGCGGTCTTTGGAATATCCTCTTCAGCCATGAATATTTGATTGTATCCTGCATTGCCATCCATAAAGCTAATAATCTGATGCCCAGCCGCAGCGTCAACTAGCAGATCGGCAACTGGCATTGGGTATCCATCCATCGGTGTAGCTTTGTTAAAATTCCTGAAATCAATGCAGACCCGAAGCTTCCTGTTCTTCTTGTAGACCGGAACAACATTGGAAATTCACTCAGCATACCGACACTGCCGAATAAACTTGGCCTCAATAAGTTTGGTTATCTTGGCCGTAATATCAGGGAGAATATTAGGATTACATCGGCGAGCCGGCTGCTGATGTGGCCGAAATCCAGACTTGATAGGTAACCGATGTTCAACAATTGATCGGTCCAAACCAGGCATCTCAGTATAATCCCAAGCAAAGCAATCTTTATATTCCTTTAACAAATCAGTTAACTGTTGCTTACACTCAGGATTTAACTTAGCACTAATAAAAGTAGGTCTAGGTTTATCACCACTACCTATATCTACTTCTACTAAATCATCGGCCGATGTAAACCCCTGGCCTAACTTTCCATCATCGGTGAACCTGTCCATTAAAAAACTTTATCAGAACCGACTGCTTGGATCGGTGGAATTTCATAATCGGCAACCTTGAGAAAATCCTTTTCCCAAGCTTCTCCTGAAATACACCTAGTCCTTTCATAGGTGTCTGCTTCCGCCGATGCAACAACATACGAAGAGTCTCCTGGGACAATTTCAATCTTGTCACCTACCCACTGAACCAAGCACTGGTGCATTGTAGACGGGATGCAACAATTGGCATGAATCCAATCTCTCCCTAGCAACAGATAGTAGGCACCTTTTCCACTGATCACGAAGAAGGTCGTCGGCAAGGTTTTGCTGCCGATGGTTAATTCTACGCAGATAGCTCCTTTAACTGGGGACACATTGCCCTCGAAGTCTTTGAGCATCATATCGGTCTTGGTCAGGTCCTGATCTCCTTTTCCAAGCTTCCGATACACTGCATACGGTATGATGTTGATAGCAGCCCCACCGTCAATTCAAATCTTGGTCATCAGCTGACCATCAACCCTTCCTTTGACAAACAGAGCCTTAAGATGTTGCCTTTCATCATCGGCAGGCTTCTCGAAGATAGCTGTCATCGGATCCAGAGGCAACTGAGCTATTTGATCAGAGAACTCCAACTCATCATCACTGGATGGCGTAAGGAACTCCATCGGCAACATAAATACCATGTTGACATCTGCCGATGGACCTTTCCCCTTAGGATCTGGTTGTTGCTGATCCCCAGATTGTCCAGAGTTTTCCCCCTTGCTTAACTCTTCTCGCCTTTCGCGCTGCAGCCTTCTTTTTTGTGTCCTGGTCAATCCCTCTAGACACCATGGAGGAAGCTGCTGCTGCCTTACCGCTGGGCGATGATTTTCCCTTGACTCCATCCGATAAGTGTTGGCATCCCTGCAAAATACGAACTCATCGGGAACCCGTGCATTAGCCATTTCTTCAAGTTCTTCCTGGTTCCTGGGAGAATACTCAACATGATCCCCAAGCCTGTCGTGCACACAGAGCCTGCCCCCCAGCCGATCATGAACGGATGCTCTCCCCCTAATCGGCCCATTAAATCGCCGATCATTATCACGATAGTAATGATCGGACCTGTCATACCGGTCATAACCGTTGCACTCATGACAATCTCTGACAGTGGGAAGTTTGATATTTTCCTCCCAACAATGAATGAAGAACGGGCAATTCCAGTGATCCCTATGCCGATTCTACTCCTGTCGGCGTCTTTCCTCTTCCCGACGATAATCCTCTTGCTGGCGCCGATACCGATCTTCACGTTGCTGCCAAGTCTCAGGAGGCCTCCTGGGAGTTATCACAATACCAGCTCGGGGAGGCCTTCCTAAGTTAGCTCCCTCCTAGATCAAGTCTTTCCCTTTGGCATCGACAGTAGTGATCTGATGCTGAGGATCCACCGATGCACTTCTTTCAGCTGCTTCCGACGTCAAGACCTTGGCCTTTCCCTTAGCATCCAACATGTTTGTTGGGAAAGGATGTTGATCAATTTTCATCGGCTTCTGAGTTTTGGAGCTGTCAAATTTGATCCTCCCAGATTCTATAGCTGATTGCAGCTGCTGTCTAAAAACTTTACACTCATTAGTGTCATGAGAAGTTGCATTGTGCCACTTGCAATACTTCATCCTTTTTAATTCTTCAGCCGATGGGATCACATGGTTAGGTGACAGCTTGATCTGACCTTCCTGGAGCAGAAAGTCAAATATCCTATCGGCCTTGGTGGTGTCGAACGCGAACTTTTCTGGTTCTTTATGTCCAAAAGGACAAGACATCGGCTTTTTATTTTTTACCCATTCTGCCAAGCCGATGACCGGTTCTTCATCAGAGTCCGAGCTTGCCGCTTCATCCACAAATGATACCTTTTTATTCCATGCTCTCTTGGGTTCAAATGGCTTGATGTCTTGATCAGAAATTCTCTGCACCAAATGACTTAAGCTTTCAAACTCCTGAGATGCATATTTGTCCCTTATGTGCGGCAACAAACCCTGGAAAGCCAAATCGGCTAGCTGCCAATCATCCAGGACCAGGCTATAGCATTTGTTCTTGACTTCCCGTATCCTCTGCACAAAACTTTCAACCGATTCATCATTGCGCTGCCTCAATTTGACCAAATCGGTGATCTTCTTCTCATGGACACCAGAAAAGAAGTATTTGTGGAATTGCTTCTCTAGATCGGCCCATGTAACCACTGAGTCGGGAGGTAATGATATAAACCAGGTAAAAGCCGATCCAGATAATGATGACGAGAATAAACGAACCCTCAATTCGTCCCTGCTAGCAGCTTCTCCGCACTGGATGATGAACCTATTGACATGCTCCATGGTTGACGTGTCATCCTGCCCAGAAAACTTAGTAAAATCCGGTACCTTGTACCGATTCGGAAGCGGGACCAAATCATATGCCTGAGGATACGGTGTCTGATAAGAGTAAGTATTGACTTTGGGTTTTATCTCAAATTGGTCTCTCATTACTTCAGCAATCTTATCAGCCCAATAAGCATCGGCATCTTGCCGATGAGGTGGTTGCGGATCCGGCACCTGCTGGTAAGCTTCCATGTGTCTGTGCGGCGCACGATCTACATGAAACATTGGGTTAATCATTTGGCCCCCAATCTGCGGACCACCAAGCTATTGCCCGCCAATCTGCTGTCCGCCGACTTGCTGCCCGAGATTCATTGGCTGGTTGGGGATCCCCTAATTTTGGAACCCGAGATAGATCTGGCCTTGTTGGAACCCGGTAGCCTGATGACTCTGTTGGGGTGTTTGCGGAAAGACTTGTTGCCCAAACCATCCACTATTAGCATTCATCGGCATAGGTCCTGCCGATGACTGGCAATTGGGCATTATCATTGAATTGACATACCCTGGTTGAGTCATAAACCTTTGTTGCATCAGCATTGAGTCTGCCGATGCGTTAGGCATCTGGAACGTTGGAGCTTGAGAATTCCCAGTGTAAGGTCTTGCAGTAGCAGTTGTAGTATACTGGGGACTCTGGTTCATCGGCATGTTGGGAGGTGCCGATGCCATAGGAGCCTTGCCTCTCATATCAGTTGCTTGAGATGTGCCAGGTGTCTTCAAGTATTCTGGGGGCATACCAAAACCCCACCAGTTAGGAGGAGGGACCGGTCCTGACATAGCCGATGCCAATAAATCTGTGGTGAGCCTAATCTGCTCATCTGAAGTTAGTGGATTAGTTGTCATCGTCATAGATTGTGCATTAGTAACTCCCAACGTACTTGGAGGAACGGTAGTCTGTGCACCCGCAGCGGCTGTAGCAGCCGATGGAGTTGTGACCACCGTGACCCTGGTTGATGATGAGAGGAGCCCACATAATCTGGTGGCAATTGTCCTTCCTTGAAAGTTCTAGCCACGGCATTGAACACCAAATTGGACAGTACACCAGCTTGGTTGATCAAAGCACGGTTGATAGCACTATCAACCATCTCTTGAAGTTTACCAGGATTGGCTTCAAAAGTAACCTGCCGAGGCGTCGGCACTGCATCCTTCTGGATCACTTCGCCGCTCCTGTTTATACTGAAGGACCTCAGGCATTGCTGCTTGTAATCCTCCATGGCTTTAGCAATAGCTTGCCTCTCCTCATCCTTGAGATTGGCTTCCGTCACGGGGATGACGTTCTCCTGATCAAACTCAGTAGTCGACATGTTGATCTTGATCTTGAATCTGTCCCACCGGGCGTGCCAAAAGATGTGTTGATGCAAAAGCGGATCTGCAAACACAAAGGGCTAATACCCGATTCAAACGTTAAGGCGTGCCAGCCGATTTGACCTTACTATCGGCAAAGGTGGTAACTCGAATACTTTGGTCCTGACAACAGCGATGCGCCCGGATGTCACGGCCAAGAGGTACTCACGCGGAACTCGAGAATACGCCGAGCTTAAGTCGACGAATTCCTAAGAACTCGTAGTAAAGTAAAAAGGAAAATATGACGAAGTCGTCGAAAAAAGTAGATGCTGGAATATGAGTAAAAACTTGTGTTTGATTCATTGATAGATAGCTTGATTACAAGGCCCTAGGGTCTACATTTATACCCTGCTCAAAGAGCCACAGCTAGACATGACTAGAATTTGAATTCCAAATTTAAACAGAATCCATGTACAAAACGACTTAAATAACTAAGGAAAACATAAAACTATCCTGCCGCAACAAACTAGGACACCTCTACCGATCAATCGGCAACCTTCAGGCTCTCCTTCCGCATCATCGGCAGACCTCCTTATCGTAGCCATCAGCACAAGTTAATAATGGCCATCGGCACAAACACACCGCCACCTATGAACTTAGTCATATTCGGCTATCCCTTCATCAGCTACCATCCTTATCGGCAACTCATCCTGTAGACCAAGCACTGCTGTCTTGTCTTGCCGACTTGCATTCTACCGGTCATGGACACGTGCCCAAAAACGGTGTCAACATAGTGTTAATTTCCCCTCAGGGAGGGAAGTATGAGTTCTCTTTGCCGATTGTTGCCACGTCAACGAATAATCAAGCCAAGTATCAAGCTTTGATTAAGGGGTTGGAATTATTAAAATGAGTTCATGCTGATGCTGTTGAAATCTTCGGGGATTCTATGCTGGTTATAAATCAATTGGCTGGAAGTTATGAATGCCGAAGTGAAGTCCTGATAACTTATTATGAAAATAGTTTGCGACTATTGAAGGAGTTCAAGGATTTCTGATTAGAGCATGTTCCTCGGTTACATAATGAGGAAGCTAATCGGTTGGCTCAGCATGCCTCGAGATATCAACCCATACTGAACACGTTATCGGCAATCGGTGTCGATGATTGGAGAAAGGAGATTATTGATTATTTAAGGGATCCATCTAAGAAGGTTGAGAGGCGTGTCCGGTTTCAAGCTACCAAGTACGTGCTCCTTGAGGATGAGCTATATTATCGAATAATCGATGGGGTTCTTCTCAAGTGCTTAGGTGATGATGAAGCTAGAAGTTTGATGGGAGAAATCCATGAAGGAGTGTGTGGAACGCATCAGTCGGCTTTTAAGATGAAATGGATGATCAGGAGAAATGGGTATTATTGGCCGACTATACTCGAGGATTGCTTTAAATATTTCAAAGGATGTCAAGGATGTCAGAAATTTGGCAATATTCAAAGGGCGCCCGCATCGGCCATGAATCCCATTATTAAATCTTGGCCGTTCTGGGGATGGGCTATTGACCTAATCGGCCAGATTTACCCACCATCGAGTAAAGGGCATAAATTCATCTTAGTCGCCACTGATTATTTCACTAAGTGGGTTGAGGCTATTCCTTTAAAGAAAGTTACGTCGGCCAATATGATTGATTTTGTGAAAGAACATATTATTTACTCATTTGGTATTCCTCAAACAATTACTACTGTTGATGCAAAACTGATCTGCAAACACAAAGGGCTAATACCCGATTCAAACGTTAAGGCGTGCCAGCCGATTTGACCTTGCTATCGGCAAAGGTGATAACTCGAATACTTTAGTCCTGACAACAGCGATGCGCCCGGATGTCACGGCTAAGAGGTACTCACGCGGAACTCGAGAACACGCCGAGCTTAAGTCGACGAATTCCTAAGAACTCGTAATAAAAGGAAAAAGTATGACGAAGTCGTCGAAAAGTAGATGCTGGAATATGAGTAAAAACGTGTGTTTGATTGATTTCTTGGTTCCCTGATTACAAGGTCCTAGGGTTTATATTTATACCCTGCTCAAAGAGCTACGACCAGACACGATTAGAATTCGAATTCCAAATTACACGAAATCCGTATACAAAACGATGCAAATAACTAAGGAAATAATAAAACTATCCTTCGTGACAAACCGAAACTCCTCCACATGACAACTGGCAGCTTCCGGACTCCTCCTTTGCGTCATCGGCAATCCCTTTGCCATATTCATCGGCAGACCTTTTTATCCAGTCATCGGCACCATATTACTGCCTGTGGACTTAGTCACATTCAACCTCTCCCTCATCGGCAACCATCCTCATCAGCAACCCGCATCGTACTGCCACCCTATCCTGCCATCCTGGACACGTGTCCAAAAATGGTGTCAACACATGCCCCCCAATTTCGGAGTATAAAACTATTAATGCTCCGAAATTCTCTGCAGTAATGATGCCTTTTCCGCAATTAATGCTCCTAATCTGGTAACCGACAACCTCAATCTGGACAACTCTGATCCTAATCCTCCGCAGATTCCTCGAAATCCCCAACTTCCTAAACGGGCATCTTTCTTGGTCGTACATCGGCAACAATACCGTTACAAAGATCTGCCGATGCTCTGCCCAGGAGATTCGCAAAAACGGTTACCTCCCCTCTATCCGCCCATCGGCAAGATGACCGTTATAGAATATCGCCGATGGACCGACCAGGAGATCTCGCATAGTAAAATATCTTTAGATAATGACCGCTTCCTGTCAAATCACCTGCACAATCCCTGGATTACCGTGCGAACAGTTACCATATCCACCTGAGTACCCTCGGGCTTCTCGGATGCGGCAAAGAGATAAGTCGGATTTGCCCTTGCCCATCTTGTCCTATAAATAGTTCCTTCTTGGGCACTCCTCCCCCATTACACCATTCTACTATCCAACTTTGCTTTTCCAGCGGCGGCGCCATCTACAACCCTCAAGATCTCCGACAAGCACTCCTCTTCATCAACTCCGGTGCCCTCCAACGTCCTCTTCACGACAAGATGGCCATTGGCTTCGTCGTCCCTGAGGTCAGACTTCCATCTCATTTGCTGTACCTTTTTCTCGCATTCCTGTTCATCTGCGATTCATCTTACCGAATATTTTTCTCTTCCTTTTTCTTTGTATTTTTATTCCCCAAAACACTAGGAGTTGTCCAACAAAATTGTCATCCCTACCGATCAACCACACCTTCAGTGCCTCGGCCCTCTAGGGGATCCAGATCCAACCGACCTTATCAATGCAGAAACCAACAGGATTCCCTTTAGAGCTGAAAACTTTTCTTTAGATCTGTGGAAAGACACCTTTCGCTCTTGGCCCAACCCTACTGTAGGGTGGAAAGATTGGTTCTTGAGGGTCAGCAATTCTTATGACGTTCAATGGGGTGAGAGGAAGCTAGCTCAATGCATTAGGCTATCCATTGCCGATATGCACAGAAACGAGTCATTGCTGATAGCTGCATCCTACTTTTGGTCAGACACTCTCAATGCTTTTGTTTTTGGCCACGGCCCTGCTTCTCCTACCCTTGCCGATGTAGCCATGCTTACTGGGCTAGATATATCTTCTGCCGATAGCACCCACTTTTTTGATACCGCCCCCAGTGCCAAAGTAGAGACTCGCGCTATTGGCGGTTGGTCAGGGTACATCCAGAAGTACCGCGGGAGAGGGCCTGTCACCATAAAGGAGCAAACCACCTTTCTGAACATGTGGCTGGACAAGTTTGTATTTTGTGGTCGATCGGCAGGACCGACCTCTGTCTATCTATCGGCAGCAGAAAGACTGGCTAGCGGCGGCCAATTTCCTCTCGGCATATATTTGCTCGGCGCTGTTTACCACCTTCTTCATCAGGTAGCCCAGAAACTCCTGCTTGGCCAATCCATCGTCAACTTGGGAGGCCCCTGGTGGTTTATTAATATGTGGCTCAATCTGCACCTGCATAAGCGCCTTGATTTCAACTTATTCTCACAGCACTTCCCAAGAGATATAGCCGAGAATCATGTGTTGGGCGAAGAGGAATCGGCAACGCGTGCCCCCTTGAACTTTGGCGAAGCCGTTATAGTCTTACCCGGTTCAGGGAACAATCCGGATCAGATCGGTCGATTCTTCGAGACTCTGTATGAGGGTCTGGCCAGAGATGAACGACCATGGCTGGCTTATGACGATCCAGACAGCATGCTCCCTCTGACCTTCAATCCATTTGATGAAGCTCTCGACAGGGACAATGAGGTGATGATGGCAATTGTGACTCCCAGAGCCATACCAGTGAATTTCTTCGGCAGCACGAAAACCTCTCCCCAAACCTATGAATTTTATAATCCATCGGCATTACCTCGCCAGCTAGCTTTCGGCCAATTGCCGATTGCACTTCCTTATGCCGATGTAATAAAGCCCAGAGAACCCATCGCCAACCTCCTCGAGTGGACTCGAGTAGCCCAGCTACCACCAAATGCCGATACAGATGTAGATCTGTCAGAATGGGTTCCAGCCGCCTTTATTACTCAGGCATACAAGCTATGGTGGGCAGAATGGAAAGAGAATCTATTCTGCAGATCGGCCCTCTCATACCGCGGCATGATCGACCCCGAATACGAAGTCCCTGATGACACTGTAAGTATTTTAAACCGATGTCTCATTTTCCAATACCATTCCCATCGGTAACTTACCCCTGTATTCCTTTTGCAGATTGACAACACCCCCCCATCGGTTAGCAGGAGTGGCAAGCCGATCGACTTATTCCCATCAGGCCCGATCTCCTCAATCGGCCATACTGCTCCCACTCTGGCTTCCATCGTGCACCGAGGTGCGCGCCTCAAGAAAGTTACCACCAGGAAAACTCAGACATCACCAACGGTAACTGCTTCCACTCTGGCGCAAGCTCTCAAGGCAATCTGTTAAAACCTTTTTCATTTATGCTGACTATCTTTGTATCCGCTATCTGTGCTCATAAACTTCTTTTTGTTGTTGCAGCAAACTGGTGCATCGGCAAAAGTCAAACGCCAAGGTGCCGATGCCCCCCAGTCTAGTCAGCCAAAGAGGAAGGGCATCCAAGGTGCTAAGGCTGGAACAAAGCGCCAGAAAGTGGCAACTCCTCCTCCTCCTCCGGTGTCTCCAATCCCGGTGGAATCTTCCCCTTCTTCTCCAGAAGTCCAGATACAGCAAGCACCATCTTCCCAACCAATACAGGAAGCACCACAGATGGAAGAACCCCAGCAGGAAGAACCTCAAACGGAAGGTACATCAGCTGACGTAGGTGAACAACCAACTGGCCCGGCAGGTCCAGTTATATCATCGGCGGTTTCCCCGATTCAGGCAACTGTTGTTTCTCCTCCGGGTAACATATCTCAACAATACTTCCGCCGATAAACTTATTCTCATTTAGTCTCATAATCCTTCCTGTCTTCTTTCAGGCGATATCGTTCCATCGGCAGCATTTGCCGATCAACCTGTAGCTCCATCGGCATCTTTGAGTCAAAGGCAAGAAATCGCCTTGAAGCAAGTAAGTCATCCAATTTTCCACCAGTATCGTCTGCCGAAGTTTTGACCATAAAACTGACTTATTTCGTAATCATTTTCAGGAACAAGATTCTCCCAACAGCTTATTCTCCTTCGTCATTGATATCTTCGAAGAAGAAGGCGAGGAAGCAAGCTCCTCTCGGGCAGTTGGAACTGTATCGGCAGAAACCAGAGCTAAGCTGGAAGAGCTATCGGCCATACTTCATCAAGACACAACTCAACTGGTCAATGATTCTGACCCAGCCAAAGCCCTGTTCAAGACCCTTAGAGGCCAACTTCCTGCCGATGCTGAAGAAACACTCTTCCATGCTGCACACCTAGAAAGCCGCCAGCTACAGTACCAGAGAGCCACTCAACGCCTTGCCGATAGAGCCGCTCAAATCCAGCTTTCTGAGGAGATGATGAAAGAAAAACTCTTAGCCGATGAGAAACATAAGAACATCGGCACCTTAAAGTCCTCAGGTGATGCACTGAAGCAGAAAGTGTCTGATCTATCGGCAAAAAGAGAAGCTCTACTGGCCGAACTCAAGCAAGTAGAGGACGCTCTGTCCCAAGCCCAGCAAGAAGAGAGTCAACTGCCGGAGACCATCAAGCACCTTGAACAAGAACGAAACGTCCATGGTCGCAAAGCGCTGCAGCTGAAGAGGAAGCTGAAGCCGATAGAAGGTTCTGCCGATGATGATATCAAAGAGATAGAGACAGCCAATCAGATTCGGCTGCGCGCCATATCAGCAATCCAAGCGCTACTGAACATCTGAAGCTTTCATCGGCAACACACCTTTGTTTTTCCGCTTTTAGCTTTTAGTCTAGCCGATAAGACTGTTATCGGCATCTTTTGAAACATTAAGTCTGCCCCCGAACATTTAAATCCAGCCGATAGGAGTGTTATCGGCACTTAAACTTTTATGCGTCGACCCATATGCTGGGGTAGTACTTCTTTAAATATTTGCCATTTAATGCTCTGGGAAATTCAACTCCTTCGAGAGTTTCTAGAATATAGGCATTACCAGGAGCTGAATGTCTTATCCGATAAGGACCTTCCCAATTAGGAGACCACTTCCCAAACTTCGAACTTTTAGTCCCGACTGGCAAAATCAACTTCCATACCAAATCCCCATCGGCAAACTCCTTAGCCTTTACTTTTTTATCATACCATCTAGCAACTCTCTTCTTATTTTCTTCTATACTCATTAAAGCCTTTAACCGATGCCCTGCTAAATCATCTAACTCATCGGTCATCAAAGTGGCATAATCATCGGCAGCCAATTGATCTTGAAAAGATAATCGCCTAGATCCAGCCTTAATCTCCCAAGGCAACACTGCATCATGTCCATACACCAATTGATAAGGTGGCACCTTGGTTGATCCATGACAAGCCATCCGATAAGACCACAGTGCTTCATTTAACAATGTATGCCACCGCCTAGGATTTTCTTCAATCTTTCGTTTAATAAGCTTGATAATTCCTTTGTTAGACGCTTTGGCCTGCTCGTTGGCTTGAGCATAGTAAGGAGAAGAATTCAACACTTTAATTCCCATACCGATTGCGAATTCATCGAACTCCCCCGACGTGAACATGGTGCCCTGATCGGTAGTAATCGTTTGGGGAATCCCAAATCGGTAAATAATATGCTCCTTCACAAAATCAATCATATTGGCCGATGTGACTTTCTTCAAAGGAATAGCTTCGACCCACTTAGTGAAATAGTCAGTGGCAACTAGAATGAACTTATGCCCTTTGCTAGATGGTGGATAAATCTGGCCGATCAGATCAATGGCCCACCCCCGGAACGGCCAAGGTTTTATTATAGGATTCATAGCCGATGCGGGTGCTCTCTGGATATTACCGAACTTTTGACAACCTTGACATCCCTTGAAATATTTAAAACAATCTTCAAGTATGGTTGGCCAAAAATATCCATTCCTTCGAATCATCCACTTCATCTTAAAAGCTGACTGATGCGCTCCACACACTCCTTCATGGATTTCCCCCATCAAACTTCTGGCTTCATCACCACCCAAGCATCGGAGAAGAATTCCATCGATAGTTCGATAATATAATTCATTTTCAAGGAGCACATACTTGGTCGCTTGAAATCGAACCCGTCTTTCAACCTTTTTGGATGGATCTTCTAGATAGTCGATAATTTCTTTCCTCCAATCATCGGCACTGACTGCCGATGTCGCATTAATCATTGGCTGATATCCTGAGGCATGCTGGGCTAACCGATTAGCGTCTTCATTATGTAATCGGGGAACATGCTCCAATCGGAAGTTCTTGAATTCCTTTAACAGTTGCATACTTCTCTCGAAATAGGTTATGAGAACTTCACTTCGGCATTCATAGCTTCCGGCCAATTGATTTATAACCAACATGGAATCCCCGAATATTTCAACAGCATCAGCACGAACTTCTCTTAACAACTCCAATCCCTTGATCAGAGCTTGATACTCAGCCTGATTATTTGTTGATGTAGCAACAATCGGCAAGGAAAACTCATACTTCCTCCCCTTAGGAGAAACCAATATAATGCCGATTCCTGCCCCCCGGTCACAGGTAGATCCATCAAAGAAGAGCGTCCAGGGTGCAATTTCCAAGGTTTCCACTAGACCGCAATGCTGAGTCACAAAATCGGCCATGATCTGCCCTTTGACTGCCTTAGCCGATTCGTAACGCAAATCGAACTCCGACAGCGCTAAAATCCATTTACCGATCCTACCACTCATAATCGGCATAGATAGCATGTATCGGACCACGTCATCTTTGCAAACAACAGCACATTCAGCCGACAACAGGTAATGTCTCAGCTTGATACATGAAAAATATAAGCATAAGCACAGTTTCTCAATGGCCGAATACCTGGTTTCAGCATCAATCAACCTCCTACTCAAATAATAAATTACTCTCTCTCTCCCTTCAAATTCTTGAACCAAAGCTGAACCGATAACCGATCCATCGGTAGATAAATATAATTTGAAGGGTTTCCCTTGTTGAGGTGGAACTAAAACTGGAGGATTTACTAGATACTTTTTGATTTCATCCAGAGCCAACTGCTGTTCTTCTCCCCAAACAAACTCCTGATCGGCTTTCAATTTAAGAAGAGGACTGAAAGCACGAATTCTCCCAGATAAATTCGATATAAATCTTCTGATAAAATTCACCTTGCCGATCAAGGATTGGAGCTCGGTTTTATTGGTAGGGGCCACTATTTTATTGATGGCATCAATAGATCCTCGACTAATTTCAATACCCCTCTGATGTACCATAAAACCAAGAAACTGCCCTGCCGATACGCCAAATGCACACTTGTTGGGGTTCATCTTCAATCCATGCTTCCTGGTGCACTCCAACACTTTTCGTAAATCGGCAAGATGCTTTGAGAAATCTCCAGACTTAACTACCACATCATCAATATAAATTTCTACGATCTTGCCGATGAACTCATGAAATATAAAATTCATAGCCCTTTGATAAGTAGCACCAGCATTCTTTAACCCAAAAGTCATGACTATCCATTCAAATAGTCCAACATGACCAGGACACCTGAATGCGGTTTTTGGAATATCCTCCTCTGCCATGAATATTTGATTGTAACCCGCATTACCATCCATGAAGCTGATGACCCGATGGCCAGCCGCAGCATCAACCAGTAGATCGGCGACAGACATTGGGTATCCATCCATCGGCGTAGCTTTATTGAGATTCCTGAAATCAATGCACACCCGAAGCTTCCCGTTCTTCTTGTAAACCGGAACAACATTGGAAATCCATTCGGCATACCGACACTGCCGAATAAACTTAGCTTCAATAAGTTTAGTGATTTCGGCCTTAATATCAGGTAGAATGTTAGGATTACATCGGCGGGCTGGTTGCTGATGTGGCCGAAATCCAGACTTGATGGGTAACCGATGTTCAACAATTGATCGGTCTAAACCAGGCATCTCTGTATAATCCCAAGCAAAGCAATCTTTATATTCCTTTAACAAACTAGTTAACTGCCGTTTACACTCAGGATCTAATTTAGCACTAATAAAAGTAGGCCTAGGCTTATCACCACTACCTATATCTACTTCTACCAAATCATCGGCCGATGTGAATCCCTGGCCTAATTTTCCATCATCGGCGAATCTATCCATTAAAAACCGTCGTCAGAACCGACTGCTTGGATCGGTGGAATCTCATAATCGGCAACTTTGAGAAAATCTTTCTCCCAAACTTCTCCTGAAATGCACCTAGTCTTTTCATAAGTATCCGCTTCTGCCGATGCGATAACATAAGAAGAATCCCCTGGGACGATCTCAATCTTGTCACCTACCCACTGAACCAAGCACTGGTGCATTGTAGATGGGACACAACAATTGGCATGAATCCAATCTCTCCCCAATAATAAATTGTAGGCACCTTTTCCGCTGATCACGAAAAAAGTTGTCGGCAAGGTTTTGCTGCCGATGGTCAACTCTGCACATATCGCCCCCTTGACTGGAGACACGTTTCCTTCAAAGTCTTTGAGCATCATATCGGTCTTGGTCAAATCTTGATCCCCTTTCCCAAGCTTCCGATATACTGCATACGGCATAATGTTAATAGCAGCTCCACCATCAACTAGGATCTTAGTCATTGGCTGCCCATCAACCCTTCCTTTGAGGAACAAAGCTTTAAGATGCTGCCTCTCGTCATCGGCAGGTTTCTCAAAGATAGCCGTCATCGGATCCAGAGCCAACTGAGCTATCTGATCAGAAAATTCCAGGTCATCGTCACTGGCTGGTGCAAGAAACTCCATCGGCAACATGAAGACCATGTTGACGCCTGCCGATGGACCTTCCCTCTTAGTGTCTGACGGCTGCCGACTTCCAGAGTTCTCTCCCTTGTTTAGCTCCTCTTGCCTTTCTCGTTGCAATCTCCTTTTCTGTGTCTTGGTTAATCCTTGAGGGCACCATGGAGGAAGTGGCCTTTGTCTTGCCATCGGGCGTCGGTTCTCCCTTGACTCCATACGATGTGTGTTAGCATCTCTGCAAAATATGAACTCATCAGGAACCCGCGCATTAGCCATCTCCTCGAGCTCTTCCTGGTTCCTGGGAAAATACTGGACACGGTCACCGAGCCGATCGCGAACGCTAAGCCTGCCCCCCAGCCGATCATGAACTGACGCCCTTCCTCTGATTGGCCCATTAAATCTCCGTTCATCATCATGATAACGCCGATCGTTCCTATCGTACCGATCATAACCGTTGCATTCAGGGCAGTCTCTGACAGTAGGAAGCTTGATATTTTCCTCCCAACAATGGATGAAGAATGGGCAATTCCAATGATCCCTGTGCCGATTCCACTCCTGTCGGCGTCTTTCTTCTTCCCGTTGATAATCTTCCTGCTGGCGCCGATACCGATCTTCCCGTTGTTGCCATCTCTCTCAAGGCCTTCTATGAGTTATGACGATACCAGATCGAGGAAGTCTTCCTGAGCTAGCTCCTTCCTGGACCAAGCCCTTACTTCTTGCATCGGCGGAAGTAACTTGATGCTGAGGATCTACCGATGCACTCTTCTCAGCTGTCTCCGACGTTAAGACCTTAGCCTTCCCCTTAGCATCCAACATGTTTGTCGGGAAAGGATGTTGGTCTATCTTCATCGGCTTCTGGGCTTTGGAACTGTCAAACTTGATTCTCCCTGACTCTATAGCCGATTGCAGCTGCTGTCTGAACACTTTGCACTCGTTGGTGTCATGTGAAGTTGCATTATGCCACTTGCAATATCTCATCCTCTTCAACTCTTCTGCCGACGGGATCACGTGGTTAGGTGACAGTTTGATTTGACCTTCCTGAAGTAGAAAGTCAAATATCCTATCGGCCTTGGCGGTGTCAAAGGCGAACTTCTCTGGTTCCTTCTGCCCAAAAGGACAAGACATCGGCTTCTTGTTTTTTACCCACTCTGCCAAACCGATTACTGGTTCCTCATCGGAATCTGAGCTTGTTGCTTCGTCAACAAATGACACTTTCTTATTCCATGCCCTCTTAGGCTCGAAAGGCTTGATGTCTTGATCAGATATCCTTTGCACCAAATGACTTAAACTTTCGAACTCCTGAGAGGCATACTTATCCCTGATATGTGGTAACAAACCTTGGAAAGCCAAATCGGCTAGCTGCCGATCATCCAGAACCAGGCTATAGCATTTATTCTTGACCTCTCGTATCCTCTGCACAAATCCCTCAACCGACTCATCATTACGTTGCCTCAACTTGACCAAGTCGGTGATCTTCTTCTCATGAACCCCCGAGAAGAAGTATCTGTGGAATTGCTTCTCTAGATCGGCCCAAGTAATTACTGAGTTGGGAGGTAATGATATGAACCAAGTAAAGGCCGATCCAGACAATGATGATGAAAATAGACGAACCCTCAATTCGTCCCTGTTACCAGCCTCTCCACATTGAATAATGAACCTGTTGACATGCTCCATGGTTGACGTGTCGTCCTGTCCGGAAAACTTTGTAAAATCCGATACCTTGTACCGATGTGGAAGCGGGATCAAATCATACGCTGGAGGATATGGTGTCCGATAAGAATAAGTGTTGACTTTGGGTTTTATCCCAAATTGTTCCCTCATTACTTCAGCAATCTTATCGGCCCAATACGCATCGGCATCTTGCCGATGAGGCGGCTGCGGATCTGGCATTTGGTGGCGAACCTCCACATGTCTGTTCGGGACGTGACCTGTATGGAACATCGTATTGGTCACCTGTCCTCCAATCTGCGGACTACCAAACTGCTGTCCACCGATTGGCTGTCCTCCGGGTTGCTGTCCAAAATTTATTGGCTGGTTGGGAATTCCCTGACCTTGGAACCCGGGATAAACCTGCCCTTGCGGGAACCCCGTAGTCTGATAACTTTGCTGGGGCGATTGTGGAAAGGCTTGCTGTCCAAGCCATCCATTATTAGCGTTCATCGGCATAGGTACTGCCGATGATTGGTAATTGGGTACCGTCGTTGAATTGACATACCCCGACTGGGCCATAGGCCTCTGTTGCATCAGCATTGACTCTGCCGATGCGTTGGGCATCTGGAACATTGAATCTTGAGGATTTCCAGTGTGAGGCCTTGCAGTAGTAGTTGTGGTATACCGAGGACTCTGGTTCACCGGCACATTGGAAGGTGCCGATGTCATAGGAGTTTTGCCCCTCATGTCAGTTATCTGTGATGTTCCCGGCGTCAACTCTGGAGGCATACCATAACCCCACCAGTTGGGAGGAAGCGTTAACCCTGACATTGCCGATGCCAACATATCTGTTGTCAGTTTATGCTGCCCAACTGAAATTTGTGGGTTGGTTGCCATCGGCATAGATAGTGCACCAGTAGTCCCCAATGTACTTGGAGGGACGGCAGACTGTGCACTTGCATTCGTCAAGGCAGCCGATGGAGCCGTGACCTCTGGTGCCGTGGGTTGATGATGGGAGGGGCCCACATAATCCGGCGGGATTTGTCCTTCCTTGAAGGTTCTTGCCACGGCGTTGAAAACCGTATTAGACAGTACACCAGCTTGGTTAATCAACGCTCGATTGATGGCATTGTCAACCATATCTTGAAGCTTGCCAGGATTGGCGTCGAAGGTGACCTGCCGTGGTGCCGGCAGTGCATCTTTCTGGACCACTTCGCCGCTCCTGTTTATGCTGAAAGACTTCAGGCATTGCTGCTTGAACTCTTCCATGGCTTGGGCAATAGCTTGCTTCTGCTCATCCTTGAGGTTGGCCTCCGTCACGGGGATGACGTTGTCTTGATCGAGGTCAGAGATCGACATGTTGATCTTGATCTTGAATCTGTCCCACTGGGCGTGCCAAAAGATGTGTTGATGCAAAACTGATCTGCAAACACAAAGGGCTAATACCCGATTCAAACGTTAAGGCGTGCCAGCCGATTTGACCTTGCTATCGGCAAAGGTGATAACTCGAATACTTTAGTCCTGACAACAGCGATGCGCCCGGATGTCACGGCTAAGAGGTACTCACGCGGAACTCGAGAACACGCCGAGCTTAAGTCGACGAATTCCTAAGAACTCGTAATAAAAGGAAAAAGTATGACGAAGTCGTCGAAAAGTAGATGCTGGAATATGAGTAAAAACGTGTGTTTGATTGATTTCTTGGTTCCCTAATTACAAGGTCCTAGGGTTTATATTTATACCCTGCTCAAAGAGCTACGACCAGACACGATTAGAATTCGAATTCCAAATTACACGAAATCCGTATACAAAACGATGCAAATAACTAAGGAAATAATAAAACTATCCTTCGTGACAAACCGAAACTCCTCCACATGACAACTGGCAGCTTCCGGACTCCTCCTTTGCGTCATCGGCAATCCCTTTGCCATATTCATCGGCAGACCTTTTTATCCAGTCATCGGCACCATATTACTGCCTGTGGACTTAGTCACATTCAACCTCTCCCTCATCGGCAACCATCCTCATCAGCAACCCGCATCGTACTGCCACCCTATCCTGCCATCCTGGACACGTGCCCAAAAATGGTGTCAACAACTACCGATCAGGGTACTATGTTTACATCGGGAGAGTTTGATGAATTTACAATCGGTATGGGGATGAAAGTGTTGAATTCTTCTCCTTATTATGCTCAAGCCAATGGGCAGGCCGAGGCATCTAACAAAGAAATTATTAAACTTATCAAATGGAAGATTGAGGAAAATCCTAGGAGGTGGCATACATTGTTGAATGAAGCTTTATGGTCGTATCGGATGGCATGTCATGGGTCAACTAAAGTTTCACCTTATCAGTTGGTATATGGACACGATGCTGTACTACCATGGGAAATTAAAACCGGATCTAGGCGACTATCTTTTCAAGACCAGCTGGTTGCCGATGATTATGCTACTTTGATGAAAGACGAGTTAGATGATTTAGCAGGGCATCGGCTGAAGGCTTTGATAAGTATAGAAGAGAATAAAAAGATAGTTGCCAGATGGTATGATAAAAAGGTAAAGGCTAAGGAATTTGCCGATGGAGATTTGGTATGGAAACTAATATTACCGATTGGGACTTAAAGTTCAAAGTTTGGCAAGTGGTCTCCCAATTGGGAAGGTCCTTATCGGATAAGTCGTCTGCTCCTGGTAATGCCTATATCTTGGAAACTCTCGAAGGAGTTGAATTTCCCAGAGCATTAAATGGAAAATATTTAAAGAAGTATTACCCGAGCATATGGGTCGATGCATAAAAAGTTTAAGTGCCGATAACACTCCTATCGGCTGGATTGAAATGTATCTGGGACTGAATGCCATGTTTTAAAAGATGCCGATAACAGTCCTATCGGCTAGACCAAAATGTTTAGGAGTTTTAAGAGAGGGAGCAAAGCATGCCGCCGATGAAGAGTTCATACATTCAGCAAGGCTTGGATGACCGATATAGCGTAGACAGATTTGATCAGCTTCTTCTATCTCCTTGATATCTTCATCGGCAGAGCCTTCCACCGGTTTCAGCATCTTCTTCGTCTGCAGTGCCTTGCGAGCTTGGACGTTTCGCTCTTGTTCGAGGGTCTTGATCGTTTCGGGCAGCTGACTTTCTTCCTGTTGAGCTTGGGACAGACCTTCTTCTACTTGTTTAAGCTCTGCCAACAGGGCTTTCTATTGATGCAAAACTGATCTGCAAACACAAAGGGCTAATACCCGATTCAAATGTTAAGGCGTGCCAGCCGATTTGACCTTACAATCGGCAAAGGTGATAACTCGAACACTTTGGTACCGACAAAAGCGATGCGCCCGGATGTCATGGCCAAGAGGTGCTCACGCGGAACTTGAGAACACGCCGAGCTTAAGTCGATGAATTCCTAAGAACTCGTAGTAAAAAGAAAATATGATGAAATCGTCGAAAAAGTAGATGCTAGAATATGAGTAAAAACTTGTGTTTAATTGATTGATAGATTCCTTCATTACATTGCTCTAGGGTCTACATTTATACCCTGTCCGAAGAGCTACAACCAGACACGACTAGGATTTGAATTCCAAACTAAACAGAACCCGTACACAAGACGAACTCTAATAACTAAGGAAAACATAAAACTACCCCCTTGTAACCGACCGGGGCACCGCCACAGATCAATCGGCAACCTCCACATTTTCCTTTCAGAGCCATCGGCAGACCTCCTATTGTGGCCATCGGCAAACATGGATACTGGTCATCGGCACGAATACACCACCACCTCTAGACTTAGTCACATTTCAGTTGTTTCCTCATCGGCAACCATCTTCATCGGCAACTTCCCTGTAGACTATTTACCATGGCTTCATTTGCCGATCTATATTTTACTGTCCCCAGATACGTGTCAAAAGATACGTGTCCAAAAATGGTGTATAAAATCATTAATGCTCCTAAATTCTCTGCAGTAATGACGCCTTTCCACAATTAATTCTCCCAACTTGGTAATCGGCCATCAAATCCGAACAACCTTGGCCCAATCCTCCCGCATATTCCTCGAATTTCTCAATCTCCCGAACCGAATCTTTCCACTTTATGCGTCCATCGGCAATATTACCATTAGAGGGAACTGCCGATGGACCGACCAGGAGATCTTGTACAGTGAAATATCTTCAAAATCATGACCGCTTGCTGTCAAATCACCTGCGCAATGCCTTGATTACCGTGCGAACAGTTACCATATCCACCTGAACACCCTCGGATTTCACGGATGCGGCAAGGAGATAAGTCAGATTTGCCCCTGCCCGATTTGTCCTATAAATACTTCCTTCTCCAGTACTCCTTCTTCATCTCATCATTCTTCAGCCCAAAATCTACTTTCCTGGTGGCGGCACTACCCGAGGACTCCAAGAGCTTCAACAAAGGCCTTTCTTCACCAATCCCCAAGTCTTCGATCTTCTTCCTTGCGAGGAAATGGCCATCAACTTCGTCGTTCCTGAGGTCAACTTACCACCCTTTTTCCTGCACTTTTGCCGTATTCCTGTTCATCCACAATTCCTCTTACTGAATACTCTTTTTCTTTTTGTTCTTCCTTTTATCCTCAAAAACTTCTAGGATTTGGCAGATAAGATCGTAATTCCTACCGATCAACCTCACCTCCAATGTCTTGGCCCGCTAGGAAACCCAGATCCCACAGATCTGATAAATGCAGAAACAAACAGAATCCCCTTTAGGGCCGAAAACCTTTCGCTAGATCTATGGAAAGATGCCAATGACCAAGATCAACACATCAATTCGCTAGATCTATGGAAGGGCTTTCCTTGCTAAGGTGGAATTAAGACTCGAGGATTTGTCAGATAATTCTTGATTTCATCTAGAGCCAACTGTTGCTCTTCTCCCCATATAAATTCTTGATCAGCTTTTAATTTAAGTAAAGGACTGAAAGCACGAATTCTTCCAGACAAGTTGGAAATAAACCGCTTGATAAAATTTACTTTGCCAATCAGAGATTGGAGCTCAGTTTTGTTGGTAGGAGCAACTATTTTGTTGATAGCATGAATGGATCTTCTACTAATTTCAAGTCCCCTCTGATGCACCATGAAACCAAGAAACTGGCCTGCCGATACGCCAAATGCACACTTGTTAGGGTTCATCTTTAAACCATGTTTCCTTGTACATTCTAACACCTTTCGCAGATCGGCAAGATGCTTTGTGAAATCTTCAGACTTGACCACCACATCATCAATATAAATTTCTACCAACTTGCTGATGAACTCATGAAAGATAAAATTCATAGCCCTTTGATAGGTAGCACCAGCATTTTTCAACCCAAAGGTCATGACTATCCATTCAAATAACCCAACATGACCAGGACATCTGAACGCTGTCTTTGGAATATCTTCTTCAGCCATGAATATCTGATTATATCCTGCATTACCATCCATAAAGCTTATGATCCGATGCCCAGCCGCAGCATCAACTAGTAAATCGGCAACCGGCATTGGCTAACCATCCATCGGTGTAGCTTTATTGAGATTCCTGAAATCAATGTAAACTCGAAGCTTCCCATTTTTCTTGTAGACTGGAACGACATTGGAAATCCACTCGGCATACCGACATTGCCGAATAAATTTAGCTTCGATAAGCTTGGTTATTTTGGCTTTAATATCAGGAAGAATATTAGGATTATATCGGTGAGCTGGCTGCTGATGTGGCCGAAATCCAGATTTGATAGGCAACCGATGTTCAATAATCGATCGGTCTAAACCAGGCATCTCAGTATAATCCCAAGCAAAGCAATCTTTATATTCCTTTAACAAATTGGTTAAATGTTGCTTACACTCAGAATTTAACTTAGCGCTAATAAAGTAGATCTAGGCTTATCCCCATTACCTATATCTACCTCTACTAAATCATCGGCCGATGTAAACCCCTGGCCTAATTTTCTATCATCGGCAAACCTATCCATTCAAACACCTCATCAGAACCGACTGCTTGGATCGGTGGAATTTCATAATCGGCAACTTTGAGGAAATCCTTTTCCCAAATCTCTCCCGAGATACACCTAGTCCTTTCATAAGTGTCCGCCTCTGCCGATGCAATGACATAAGAAGAATCTCCCGGGACAATCTCAATCTTGTCACCTACCCACTGAACCAAGCATTGGTGCATCGTTCATGGGATGCAACAATTGGCATGGATCCAATCTCTCCCTAGCAGCAGATTATAAGCACCTTTTCTACTGATCACAAGGAAAGTTGTCGGCAAGGTTTTGCTATCGATGGTCAACTCGACGCATATTGCCCCCTTAACTGGAGACACATTTCCTTCAAAATCTTTAAGCATCATATCGGTCTTGGTCAAATCTTGATCTCCCTTTCCAAGCTTCCGATAGACTGCATATGGCATAATATTGATGTGTTGATGTGTTGATCTTTTACCATCGACTAATATCTTGGTCATCGGCTGCCCATCAACCCGTCCTTTGATGAATAAAGCCTTAAGATGCTGCCTTTCATTGTCGGCAGGCTTTTCAAAGATATCCGTCATCGGATCCAGAGCCAACTGAGCTATTTGGTAAGAAAAATCTAGCTCCTCATCATCACTGGATGGCGCAAGGAACTCCATCGGCAACATAAATACCATGTTAACATCTGCGGATGGCCCTTTTCCCTTAGGATCCGGTTGCTGCTGATCTCTAGATTGGCCAGAATTCTCGCCTTTGTTTAGCTCTTCTCGTCTTTCCCGCTGCAGCCTCCTTTTCTGTGTCCTAGTCAACCCCTCTGGACACCATGGAGGAAACTGTGGCTGCCTCGCTGATGGGCGATGATCTTCCCTTGACTCCACTCGATAGGTATTAGCATCTCTGCAAATTATGAACTCATCGGGAACTCGTGCATTGGCCATCTCCTCAAGTTCCTCTTGGTTCCTGGGAAAATACCCGACACGATCACCAAGCCTGTCGTGCACACTGAGTCTGCCCCCCAGCCGATCATGAACTGACGCTCTCCCCCTAATCGGCCCATTAAACTGCCGATCATCATTCTGATACTGACGATTAGGTCTGTCATACCGATCATAACCATTGCACTCAGGGCAGTCCCTAATAGTGGGCAATTTGATGTTCTGCTCCCAGCAATGGATAAAGAATGGGCAGTTCCAGTGATCCTTGTGCCGATTCCACTCCTGTCGGCGTCTTTCTTCTTCCCGATGATAATCCTCCTGCTGGCACCGATACCGATCTTCATGTTGCTGCCAAGTCTCCCGATGCCTTCTATGAGTTATCACAATGCCAGATCGAAGCGGCCTTCCTGAGCTAGTTCCTTCCTGGATCAAACCCTTCCCTTTAGCATCGGCAGCAGTAATCTGATGCTGAGGATCCACTGATGCACTTCTTTCTGCTGCTTCTGATGTCAAAACCTTGGTTTTTCCCTTAGCATCCAACATATTCATTGGGAAAGGATGAAGATTGATCTTCATCGGCTTCTGAGCTTTAGAATTATCAAATTTGATTCTCCCAGATTCTATAGCCGATTGCAACTGATGCCTGAAAACCTTGCATTCATTTGTACTATGAGACGTTGCATTGTGCCACTTGCAATATTTCATTTTCTTGAATTCCTCAGCCGATAGAATTATATGATTGGGCGATAATTTGATTTGCCCTTCCTGAAGTAGAAAGTCAAATATCCTGTCGGCCTTGGTAATATCAAATGCAAACTTCTCTGGCTCCTTATGCCCAAAAGGGCAAGACATCGGCTTTTTGTTCTTCACCCATTCTGCCAAACCGATGACTGACTCCTCATCAGAACCTGAGCTTGCTGCCTCATCAACAAATGACACCTTTTTATTCCAAGCTCTCTTGGGTTCAAAGGGTTTGATATCCTGGTCGAAAATCCTCTGCACCAAGTGACTTAGACTCTCGAACTCTTGAGAAGCATATTTGTCCCCGATGTGTGGCAACAAACCCTAGAAAGCCAAATCGGCTAGCTGCCGATCGTCCAAAACCAGACTATAGTACTTGTTCTTAACTTCTCGCAATCTCTGCACAAAGCTTTCAACCGATTCATCATTGCGTTGTTTCAATCTGACCAAATCGGTGATCTTCTTCTCATGGACTCCAGAAAAGAAGTATTTGTGGAATTGCTTCTCCAGATCGGCCCAAGTAATCACTGAGTTGGGAGGTAATGATATAAACCAAGTGAACGCCGATCCAGAAAACGATGACGAGAATAAACGAACCCTTAACTTGTCTCTGTTAGCAGCTTCGCCACATTGAATGATGAACCTGTTGACATGCTCCATGGTTGACGTATCATCCTGTCCAGAAAACTTAGTGAAATCTGGTACCTTGTACCGATTTGGAAGTGGAATTAAATCGTATGCAGGAGGATACGGTGTCCGATAAGAGTAAGTGTTGACTTTGGGCTTTATCCCAAATTGGTCTCTCATTACTTCAGCTATCTTATCGGCCCAGTAGGCATTGGCATCTTGCCGATGAGGCGGTTGCAGATCTGGCACCTGCTGATATGCTTCCACGTGTCTCTGAGGTGCACGATCTGCATGGAGCATAGGGTTGATCATCTGACCACCAATCTGCTGACCAAGATTCATCGGCTGGTTGACCAACCCTGGATTCTGAAACCCAGGTTGGATTTGGCCTTGTTGAAACCCTAGAGCCTGATGATTCTGCTGAGGCATCTGTGGAAAGACTAACTGTCCCGTCCATCCACTATTAGCAGTCATCAGCACAAACCCTGCCGATGGCTGGAAATTGGGCATCATCATTGAATTGACATACCCTGGCTGTGTCATAAACCTCTGCTGCGTCGGCAGTGAGTCTGCCGATGCGTTAGGCATCTGAAACGTTGGAGCTTGAGAATTCCCAGTATAGGGTCTTGCAGTAGTAGTTGTAGTATACTGAGGACTCTGATTCATCGGCAGATTTGGAGGTGCTGATGCCATTGGAGCCTTGCGTGTCATATCAGCTACTTGAGACGTTCCAGGAGTCTTCAACATCATCTCTGGGGGCATACCATAACCCCACCAGTTGGGAGGAACTGATCCCAACATTGCTGATGCCAGTAGATCTGTGGCAAGCTTGATTTGCCCGTCTGATGTTGATGGATCGGTCGTCATCGGCGTAGATTGTGCATTAGTGATCCCCAAGGTACTTGGAGGAGAAGTAACCTCTATACCCGCAGCGGGTATAGTAGCCGATGGAGCTGTAACCACTGGTGATCCTGGCTGATGATGGGCAGGACCCACATAATTGGGTGGCAACTGTCCTTCTTTGAAAGTTCTAGCCACGACATTGAAAACCGTATTGGACAGCACACCAGCTTGATTGACCAAGGCATGGTTAATAGCATTATCAACCATGTCTTGAAGTTTACCAGGATTGGCTTCAAAAGTAATCTGCCGAGGTGCCGGCAATGCTTCTTTATGGATCACCTCGCTGCTCCTGTTGATACTGAAGGATTTCAAGCATTGCTGCTTGTAGTCCTCCATGGCCTTTGCAATAGCTTGCTTCTGCTCATCTCTGAGATTGGATTCCATCACGGGAATGACGTTCTCCAACTCAAACTCGGTATTCGCCATGTTGATCTTGATCTTGAATGGTCCCACCGGGCGTGCCAAAAGATGTGTTGATGCAAAACTGATCTGCAAACACAAAGGGCTAATACCCGATTCAAACGTTAAGGCGTGCCAACCGATTTGACCTTACAATCGGCAAAGGTGATAACTCGAACACTTTGGTCCCGACAACAGGGATGCGCCCGGATGTCTCGGCCAAGAGGTGCTCACGCGGAACTTGACAACACGCTGAGCTATGGAAAGATGCCAATGACCAAGATCAACACATCAATTCGCTAGATCTATGGAAGGGCTTTCCTTGCTAAGGTGGAATTAAGACTCGAGGATTTGTCAGATAATTCTTGATTTTATCTAGAGCCAACTGTTGCTCTTCTCCCCATATAAATTCTTGATCAGCTTTTAATTTAAGTAAAGGACTGAAAGCACGAATTCTTCCAGACAAGTTGGAAATAAACCGCCTGATAAAATTTACTTTGCCAATCAGAGATTGGAGCTCAGTTTTGTTGGTAGGAGCAACTATTTTGTTGATAGCATCAATGGATCTTCTACTAATTTCAAGTCCCCTCTGATGCACCATGAAACCAAGAAACTGGCCTGCCGATACGCCAAATGCACACTTGTTAGGGTTCATCTTTAAACCATGTTTCCTTGTACATTCTAACACCTTTCGCAGATCGGCAAGATGCTTTGTGAAATCTTCAGACTTGACCACCACATCATCAATATAAATTTCTACCAACTTGCTGATGAACTCATGAAAGATAAAATTCATAGCCCTTTGATAGGTAGCACCAGCATTTTTCAACCCAAAGGTCATGACTATCCATTCAAATAACCCAACATGACCAGGACATCTGAACGCTGTCTTTGGAATATCTTCTTCAGCCATGAATATCTGATTATATCCTGCATTACCATCCATAAAGCTTATGATCCGATGCCCAGCCGCAGCATCAACTAGTAAATCGGCAACCGGCATTGGGTAACCATCCATCGGTGTAGCTTTATTGAGATTCCTGAAATCAATGTAAACTCGAAGCTTCCCATTTTTCTTGTAGACTGGAACGACATTGGAAATCCACTCGGCATACCGACATTGCCGAATAAATTTAGCTTCGATAAGCTTGGTTATTTTGGCTTTAATATCAGGAAGAATATTAGGATTATATCGGTGAGCTGGCTGCTGATGTGGCCGAAATCCAGATTTGATAGGCAACCGATGTTCAATAATCGATCGGTCTAAACCAGGCATCTCAGTATAATCCCAAGCAAAGCAATCTTTATATTCCTTTAACAAATTGGTTAAATGTTGCTTACACTCAGAATTTAACTTAGCGCTAATAAAGTAGATCTAGGCTTATCCCCATTACCTATATCTACCTCTACTAAATCATCGGCCGATGTAAACCCCTGGCCTAATTTTCTATCATCGGCAAACCTATCCATTCAAACACCTCATCAGAACCGACTGCTTGGATCGGTGGAATTTCATAATCGGCAACTTTGAGGAAATCCTTTTCCCAAATCTCTCCCGAGATACACCTAGTCCTTTCATAAGTGTCCGCCTCTGCCGATGCAATGACATAAGAAGAATCTCCCGGGACAATCTCAATCTTGTCACCTACCCACTGAACCAAGCATTGGTGCATCGTTCATGGGATGCAACAATTGGCATGGATCCAATCTCTCCCTAGCAGCAGATTATAAGCACCTTTTCTACTGATCACAAGGAAAGTTGTCGGCAAGGTTTTGCTATCGATGGTCAACTCGACGCATATTGCCCCCTTAACTGGAGACACATTTCCTTCAAAATCTTTAAGCATCATATCGGTCTTGGTCAAATCTTGATCTCCCTTTCCAAGCTTCCGATAGACTGCATATGGCATAATATTGATGTGTTGATGTGTTGATCTTTTACCATCGACTAATATCTTGGTCATCGGCTGCCCATCAACCCGTCCTTTGATGAATAAAGCCTTAAGATGCTGCCTTTCATTGTCGGCAGGCTTTTCAAAGATATCCGTCATCGGATCCAGAGCCAACTGAGCTATTTGGTAAGAAAAATCTAGCTCCTCATCATCACTGGATGGCGCAAGGAACTCCATCGGCAACATAAATACCATGTTAACATCTGCGGATGGCCCTTTTCCCTTAGGATCCGGTTGCTGCTGATCTCTAGATTGGCCAGAATTCTCGCCTTTGTTTAGCTCTTCTCGTCTTTCCCGCTGCAGCCTCCTTTTCTATGTCCTAGTCAACCCCTCTGGACACCATGGAGGAAACTGTGGCTGCCTCGCTGATGGGCGATGATCTTCCCTTGACTCCACTCGATAGGTATTAGCATCTCTGCAAATTATGAACTCATCGGGAACTCGTGCATTGGCCATCTCCTCAAGTTCCTCTTGGTTCCTGGGAAAATACCCGACACGATCACCAAGCCTGTCGTGCACACTGAGTCTGCCCCCCAGCCGATCATGAACTGACGCTCTCCCCCTAATCGGCCCATTAAACTGCCGATCATCATTCTGATACTGACGATTAGGTCTGTCATACCGATCATAACCATTGCACTCAGGGCAGTCCCTAATAGTGGGCAATTTGATGTTCTGCTCCCAGCAATGGATAAAGAATGGGCAGTTCCAGTGATCCTTGTGCCGATTCCACTCCTGTCGGCGTCTTTCTTCTTCCCGATGATAATCCTCCTGCTGGCACCGATACCGATCTTCATGTTGCTGCCAAGTCTCCCGATGCCTTCTATGAGTTATCACAATGCCAGATCGAAGCGGCCTTCCTGAGCTAGTTCCTTCCTGGATCAAACCCTTCCCTTTAGCATCGGCAGCAGTAATCTGATGCTGAGGATCCACTGATGCACTTCTTTCTGCTGCTTCTGATGTCAAAACCTTGGTTTTTCCCTTAGCATCCAACATATTCATTGGGAAAGGATGAAGATTGATCTTCATCGGCTTCTGAGCTTTAGAATTATCAAATTTGATTCTCCCAGATTCTATAGCCGATTGCAACTGATGCCTGAAAACCTTGCATTCATTTGTACTATGAGACGTTGCATTGTGCCACTTGCAATATTTCATTTTCTTGAATTCCTCAGCCGATAGAATTATATGATTGGGCGATAATTTGATTTGCCCTTCCTGAAGTAGAAAGTCAAATATCCTGTCGGCCTTGGTAATATCAAATGCAAACTTCTCTGGCTCCTTATGCCCAAAAGGGCAAGACATCGGCTTTTTGTTCTTCACCCATTCTGCCAAACCGATGACTGACTCCTCATCAGAATCTGAGCTTGCTGCCTCATCAACAAATGACACCTTTTTATTCCAAGCTCTCTTGGGTTCAAAGGGTTTGATATCCTGGTCGAAAATCCTCTGCACCAAGTGACTTAGACTCTCGAACTCTTGAGAAGCATATTTGTCCCCGATGTGTGGCAACAAACCCTAGAAAGCCAAATCGGCTAGCTGCCGATCGTCCAAAACCAGACTATAGTACTTGTTCTTAACTTCTCGCAATCTCTGCACAAAGCTTTCAACCGATTCATCATTGCGTTGTTTCAATCTGACCAAATCGGTGATCTTCTTCTCATGGACTCCAGAAAAGAAGTATTTGTGGAATTGCTTCTCCAGATCGGCCCAAGTAATCACTGAGTTGGGAGGTAATGATATAAACCAAGTGAACGCCGATCCAGAAAACGATGACGAGAATAAACGAACCCTTAACTTGTCTCTGTTAGCAGCTTCGCCACATTGAATGATGAACCTGTTGACATGCTCCATGGTTGACGTATCATCCTGTCCAGAAAACTTAGTGAAATCTGGTACCTTGTACCGATTTGGAAGTGGAATTAAATCGTATGCAGGAGGATACGGTGTCCGATAAGAGTAAGTGTTGACTTTGGGCTTTATCCCAAATTGGTCTCTCATTACTTCAGCTATCTTATCGGCCCAGTAGGCATTGGCATCTTGCCGATGAGGCGGTTGCGGATCTGGCACCTGCTGATATGCTTCCACGTGTCTCTGAGGTGCACGATCTGCATGGAGCATAGGGTTGATCATCTGACCACCAATCTGCTGACCAAGATTCATCGGCTGGTTGACCAACCCTGGATTTTGAAACCCAGGTTGGATTTGGCCTTGTTGAAACCCTAGAGCCTGATGATTCTGCTGAGGCATCTGTGGAAAGACTAACTGTCCCGTCCATCCACTATTAGCAGTCATCAGCACAAACCCTGCCGATGGCTGGAAATTGGGCATCATCATTGAATTGACATACCCTGGCTGTGTCATAAACCTCTGCTGCGTCGGCAGTGAGTCTGCCGATGCGTTAGGCATCTGAAACGTTGGAGCTTGAGAATTCCCAGTATAGGGTCTTGCAGTAGTAGTTGTAGTATACTGAGGACTCTGATTCATCGGCAGATTTGGAGGTGCTGATGCCATTGGAGCCTTGCGTGTCATATCAGCTACTTGAGACGTTCCAGGAGTCTTCAACATCATCTCTGGGGGCATACCATAACCCCACCAGTTGGGAGGAACTGATCCCAACATTGCTGATGCCAGTAGATCTGTGGCAAGCTTGATTTGCCCGTCTGATGTTGATGGATCGGTCGTCATCGGCGTAGATTGTGCATTAGTGATCCCCAAGGTACTTGGAGGAGAAGTAACCTCTATACCCGCAGCGGGTATAGTAGCCGATGGAGCTGTAACCACTGGTGATCCTGGCTGATGATGGGCAGGACCCACATAATTGGGTGGCAACTGTCCTTCTTTGAAAGTTCTAGCCACGACATTGAAAACCGTATTGGACAGCACACCAGCTTGATTGACCAAGGCACGGTTAATAGCATTATCAACCATGTCTTGAAGTTTACCAGGATTGGCTTCAAAAGTAATCTGCCGAGGTGCCGGCAATGCTTCTTTATGGATCACCTCGCTGCTCCTGTTGATACTGAAGGATTTCAAGCATTGCTGCTTGTAGTCCTCCATGGCCTTTGCAATAGCTTGCTTCTGCTCATCTCTGAGATTGGATTCCATCACGGGAATGACGTTCTCCAACTCAAACTCGGTATTCGCCATGTTGATCTTGATCTTGAATGGTCCCACCGGGCGTGCCAAAAGATGTGTTGATGCAAAACTGATCTGCAAACACAAAGGGCTAATACCCGATTCAAACGTTAAGGCGTGCCAACCGATTTGACCTTACAATCGGCAAAGGTGATAACTCGAACACTTTGGTCCCGACAACAGGGATGCGCCCGGATGTCTCGGCCAAGAGGTGCTCATGCGGAACTTGACAACACGCTGAGCTTAAGTCGACGAATTCCTAAGAACTCGTAGTAAAAAGAAAATATGACGAAATCGTCGAAAAAGTAGATGCTGGAATATGAGTAAAAACTTGTGTTTAATTGATTGATAGATTCCTTCATTACATTGCTCTATGGTCTACATTTATACCCTGTCCGAAGAGCTACAACCAGATACGACTAGGATTCAAATTCCAAACTAAACGGAACCCGTACACAAGACGAACTCTAATAACTAAGGAAAACATAAAACTACCCCCTTGTAACCGACCGAGGCACCGCCACAGATCAATCGGCAACCTCCACATTTTCCTTTTAGAGCCATCGGTAGACCTCCTGTTGTGGCCATCGGCAAACATGGATACTGGTCATCGGCACGAAGACATCACCACCTCTGGACTTAGTCACATTTCAGTTGTTTCCTCATCGGCAACCATCTTCATCGGCAACTTCCCTATAGACTATTTACCATGGCTTCATTTGTCGATCTATATTTTACTGTCCCTAGATACGTGTCACAAGATACGTGTCCAAAAACGGTGTCAACACTTCCCTTTTTGCCGATAGGTCGGAGATCTTTTGTTTCAGTGTATCTCCTAAGGATTTTAGAATGCCGATGCTCTTGTGTTTCTCATCGGCAAGATGCTTTACTTTCATTACCTCCTCTGAAAGCTGAGCATGAGTGACTCTATCGGCGAGGCGCTGAGCGGACTTTTGGTACTGAAGCTGTCGACTCTCCAAGTGTGCAGCCTTGAAGAGGATCTCCTCGGCATCGGCAGGGATTTGGCCTCTGAGAGCTTTAAACAGAGCCTTGGCTGGATCGAAGTCATCAACCAGTTGGGCTATATCCTGATGAAGCAGGGCCAGCAAATCTTCCAGCTTTGCTCTGATTTCTGCCGATGAAATCCTGATTGCTTGAGAAGAGTTTGCTTCCTCGCCTTCACCATCGGAAATTTCGATGGCAAAGGAGAACAGGCTGTCAGGAGAATCTTGTTCCTGAAAAAGAAAGGGAGATAGGTTATTTGATGATGAAATGTTAGTAAAACAAAGGATGATAATCAAATAGCTTACTTGTTTCAAAGCTATCTCTCGCCTCTGGCTAGTTGAGGCCGATGGTACCACAGGTTGATCGGCCGGAGTTGCTGATGGTGCGATGTCAGCTGAAAAATTAACAGGGATAATTATAAGGTGGAAAAATAGGTCCATCGGCAATAATTTCATAGATAGTACTTTACCTTGAGGGGGTGCAATGCTTGTCTGAATTGAGGAGACTACCGATGCTATGATTGAACCTACTGGATCGACGGTCTGCTCATGTACATCGGCTGATGTCTCTTCTGGTTGAGGTTCTTCTTGTGGCTGAGGTAGAGGCCAATCTTGTTGTGTCTGAGCTTCTGGCGAAGAAGGGGACGATTCCACATGAATCGGTGACCCTAGAGGAGGGGGAGGAGGTGTTGCTGTTTTCTGACGCTTTGCCTGTGACTTAGTACTATTGGGGCCCTTTCTTTTAGCTTGACTGGCTTGGGGGGCATCGGCACTTGTCTTGGTACTTCTAGTCTTTACTGATTTGCCGGATTGCTGATACAACAATAAAAGTTTCATAAGTACAAGCGTGACAGGGAGTTGATGAAATTCTGGTTGGAATAGTAAAAATTACCGATGAAGTTCCCATAGCAGCCGATGTGTCCTGAAAGAATTATGTAAGTATGAATGGAATCGGTATAAGTTGAAGAAGTCAAGAATTTACCTTGAAAGCTTGTGCCAAAGCAGTAGCAGCTACCGATGGGGATGTCTTCGCTCGTCTGGTGGTAATTTTCTTAAAACGCACACCCCGGTGCATTAAAGCCGCCAAGCTTGGCGCATTGTTACCAATAAGAGAGATCGGGCCCGATGGGAGAAGTTCGATCGGCCTTCCGCTCCTGCTGACTGTCGGTGGTGTATCATCGACCTGATTAAAGAGAGAGGAAGTAAGTTACCGATAAAAATAAAAGTAATATAAGAAGATTGAAGCATCGGTTGAAAACTTACAGTGTTCTCGGGAATTTTGTACTTGGGGTCGATCATGCCGCGGTATGTGAGGGCCGATCTACAGAACAGGTGTTCTTTCCACTCCTCCCACCACTGCTTGTATGCCTGGGTAATGAAGAGAGCCGGGATCCAAGCCGATAGATCGACATCTGTATCGGCATTTGGTGGAAGTTGAGCTATTCTGATCCACTCGAGACAGCTGGTTATGGTTTCCCTTGGTTTCACCACATCGGCGTAGCAGAGTGCAATCGGCAGTTGTCCAAAGGCTAGTTGGTGAGCTAGTGCTGATGGGTTATAGAACTCATAGGTCAGATTGGGGGCTTTCCCACTACCAAAGAAGTTCACCGGTATGGCTCTCGGAGTGATGATTGCCATCATCAGATCGTGGTCCTTGTTGAGAGCATTGTCGAAGGGGTGGAAAGTGAGTGGGAATCTGGTTTCTGGATCCTCATAAGGCATCCATGCCCGCTGGTCTTTGGCCAGACCCTCATAAAGAGTCTGAAAGAATCGGCTAACCTGGTCCTCATTGCCACCGGTGCCAGGTAGAACTATGGTAGCTTCACCATAGTTCAGAGGAGAGCGAGTTGCCGATTCTTCTTCATCCAACTCATGTTCTTCGGCTATGTCTCTTGAAAAATGCTGTGCAAAAAGGTTGAATCCAAGGCGTTTATGCATATGGACACTGAGCCACATGTTGACAAACCACCAAGGTCCCCCTAAGTTGCCGATGGATTGGCCTAGCAGGAGTTTCTTAGCTACCTGATGAAGAAGGTGATAAACAGGGCCGAGCAAGTATCAGCCAAAAGGAAATCGGCCACCATTAGCCAATCTCTCTGCTGCCGATAGATAAACAGAGGTTGGTCCTACCGATCGGCCACAGAATACAAACTTATCCAACCACATGTTCAAGAAAATTGCCTGCTCCCTTTCCCCGACAGATCCTGTTTTTCGGTACTTCTGAATGTATCCAGACCAACCGCCGATAGCGTGAGTCTCTACCTTAGAACTGGGCTCGGTGTCAAACAGATGACTGTTATCGGCAGTGGATTTGTCTAAGCCGGTGAGCATGAGTACATCGGCAAGAGTAGGAGAAGCAGGGCCATGGCCGAATACAAAAGCATTGAGCGTGTCTGACCAAAAGTACGAGGCAGCTATTAGCAGTGACTCGTTCCTCTCCATATCGGCAAGAGATAATCTGATGCACTGGTCTAATTTCCGCTCACCCCATTGGACTTTATTTGAATGGCTGACTCTCAGGAACCAGTCTTTCCATCCCTTGGTAGGACTGGGCTAGGAATGAAAGGCATCTTTCCATAGATCTAAGCAAAAGTTTTCGGCTCTGAAGGGGATTCTATTTGTCTCTACGTTTATTAGATCGGTGGGATCTGGATTTCCTAACGGGCCGAGACATTGGAAGTGAGGTTGATCGGTAGGAATTACGATCTTATCGGCCAAATCCTAAAAAGTTTTGAGGATGCAAGAATAAAAAGAAAAAAAGGGTACTCAGTAAAAGGAATCGCAGATGAATAGGAGTACAGCAAAAGTACAAAAAGAAGAAGGATGGTAGACTGACCTCAGGAACGACGAAGTTGATGGCCATTTCTTCACGAAGAAGAGGAACGAAGACTTGGAGGATTGGTGAAGGAGGCTCTTGCTGAAGTTCTTGGAGTTCTCGGGCAATGCCGCCACCAGGGAAGTGGATTTTGAGCTGTAGAATGACAGGGTGGAGAAGGAGTACCGGAGAAGGAAGTATTTATAGGACAAAATGGGTAGGGGCAAATCTGACTTATCTCTTTGCCGCATCCGTGAAATCCGAGGGTGTTCAGGTGGATATGGTAACTGTTCGTACGGTAATCAAGGGATTGCGCAGGTGATTTGACAGCAAGCGGTCATGATTTTGGAGATATTTTACTGTGCAAGATCGCCTGGTCGGCCCATCGGCAGTTTTCTCTAACGGTAATATTGCCGATGAGCGCATAAGTGGGGAGATTTGATTGGAGAGGTTGAGAAATTCGAGGGATCTGTAGGAGAATCGGGCCAAGGTTGTTCAGATTTGACGGGTGATTACCAAATTGGGAGAAGTAATTGTAGAAAGGCGTCATTACTGTAGAAAATTTCAGAGCATTAATGATTTTATACTCCAAAATTGGGGGGCATGTGCTGACACCGTTTTTGGACACGTATCTTTTGACACGTACCTGGTGTTAGTGAAATGTAGATCGGCAGATGGAGCAATGGTGATTAGTCTACAGGGAAGTTGCCGATGAAGGTGGTTGCCGATGGGGAGTCAACCAAATATGACTAAGTCCAGAAGTGATGACATATTCGTGACGATGTTCAGTGCCGGTGTTTGCCGATGGCTGTAACAGGTAGTCTGCCGATGACGCTGGAGAAAAGCGTGGAGGTTGCCGATTGGTTCGTGGTAGTGTCCCGATCGGTTACGGGGGATAGTTTAATGTTTTCCTTAGTTATTAGAATTCGTTTTGTATACGGGTTCCGTTTAATTTGGAATTCGAGTCCTAGTCGTGTCTGATTGTAGCTCTTTGGACAGGGTATAAATGTAGACCCTAGGGCCATGTAATGAGACATCTATCAATCAATCAAACACAAGTTTTTACTCATATTCCAGCATCTACTTTTCGACGACTTCATCATATTTTCTCTTTTACTACAAGTTCTTAGGAATTTGTCGAGTCAAACTCGGCGTGTTTTCAAGTTCCATGTGAGCACCTCTTGGCCGTGACATCCGGGTGCATCGCTGTTGTCGGGACCAAAGTGTTCGAGTTACCACCTTTGTCGATTGTAAGGTCAAATCGGCTGGCACGCCTTAACGTTTGAATCGGGTATTAGCCCTTTGTGTTTGCAGATCAGCTTTTGCACCAACAATGGCAAACCATCCTATAAGACCAGAGAATTTTACTAAGTATTGAATGCCACCTCCATGGATAATCTTTGATTTTTTTCTTGATAATCTTAGTAAGGATCTGATTAGAAGCTAAAGCTTATCCATTATCTTGGGCATAATAAGGAGATGAATTAATCAACTTAAAACCTGTAATGGCAGCAAAGTCTTCAAATTCCTTGGATGTAAACATCATACCTTGATCAATTGTAATGGACTAACGAACTCCAAATCTATAAATAATATGCTCTTGAATAAACTCAATCACATTAGTCGATGAGGCCACTTTCAAAGGAATAGCTTCTATCCACTTGGTGAAATAATATGTAGCCACCAATACAAATTTGTTCCCCTTACTTGACGATGGAAAAATCTAGCCAATCAGATCTATTCCCCAACCCCTAAATGGCCCATGGCTTCGCAATAGGATTCATAGTTGATGCTGGAGATTTTTTAATATTGCCAAACCTCTGGCATCCTTGACAACCTTTATAATATTTGAAACAATCTTCTAGCATAGTCGGTTAGAAATAACCTGCTCTCCTAATCATCCACTTCATCTTATTGTCAGATTGATGTGCACCACAAACTCCCTCATGAATCTCTCCCATCAAAACCTTAGCTTCTTCTTGGTTAAGACATTTGAGGAGTACACCATCAACCGTTCTATGATATAGCTGATCATCTAGAAGAACAAATTTAAGAGCTTTGTACCTCAACATCCTAGATACTTGTTGTGATGGATCCTTTAAACATTCAATAATATTCTTCCTCCAATCTCCTTCATCAACAACTTCATCAGTTAAAACTTCAATAATCTATAGATAGCTAGAAGCACTTTGAGCTAGTCGATTAGCTTCTTGATTCTGATTCCTAGGAATATGCTTCATAATAACAAAAAAAAAGAATTAAGAAGCTCTCGGCACTCTTCATAATATTTTCTTAATATATCAACTTTGCATTCATCTAGGCCAAGCAATTGATTAATCACCAATTGAGAATCACCAAATATTTCAATACACTCAGCCTTTACTTCATGTAGAAGTTGAATAACTTTAAGGATAGCTTCATACTCAGCTTGATTATTGGTAGATGTTGGTTTTATAGGAATAGCATATTCAAAACTCATCCCTTGTGGAGAAATTAACACAATACCGACACCTCCTCCTTGCTTGCAAGTAGATCCATCAAAGAATAAAGCCCAAGGGGTTAACTCCAACAATGACACTTCTCCTTCTCGATGATGAGTGATGAAATCAGCTATGGCTTGACCTTTGACTCCTTTAGCTGATTCATACCTCAAATTAAATTCTGATAATGCAAGAATCCACTTACCAATTCTCCCATTTAAGATAGGCAAATATAGCATATGTTTAATCACATCAGATACGGACACCATTGTGCACTCAGAAGACAACAAATCATGCCAAAGTTTAGTGCACGAAAAATACAAACATAAACATAGCTTTTCAATAGGAGAATATCTAGTTTCTGGATCCAATAATCTTCTACTCAAATAGAAAATTACTCTTTCTTTTCCTTCAAACTCTTGCATTAAAGCTGATCCAATAGTATGGTCATCGGCTGCTACGTACAACTTAAAAGGCTTCCCCTTCTGAGGAGGAACTAAAACTGGTGGAGATTTCATATACTCCTTGATCTCTTCAAATGCCTTTTGTTGTTCGTTTCCCCACTTGAACTCTTGATCGTTCTTCAATTTCAACAATGTAGAGAATGCCAAAATCTTAGCTGATAAGTTTGAAATAAATCTTCTGACAAAAATAAATTTGCCAATCAAAGATTGCAACTCAGTTTTTGAAGTTGGAGGTACTATCTTACTAATCGCTTCAAAGCTCTTATCTCCAACTTCAATTCCCTTTTCATGTACCATGAAACCCAAGAACTATCCAGCTGATACTCCAAATGCACACTTATGTGGATTCATCCTTAACCCATGCTTTCTAGAACACATAAGAGTTTTTCTGAGATCCTCCAAATGCTCTTGATGACCCTTGGATTTCACAACTACATCGTCTATATAAATTTCAACAATTTCGCCGATCAACTCATGGAAGATATAATTTGTTGCTCTCTAATAAGTTCCACTAGCATTTTTTAGTCCAAAAGTCATAACAACCCACTCATATAATCCTAATGCACCAGGACGCCTAAAAGCAGTCTTATGAATATCCTCTTCTGCCATAAATATTTGATTGTACCGAGCATTACCATCCATAAAACTAATCACTTTATGTCCTGCTGTTGCATTGACTAACATATCAGCAATGGGCATTAGATAATTGTCCATGGGAGTGGCCTTATTTAAATCTCTGAAATCAATACAGACTCTTACTTTACCATTTTTCTTGTACATAGGAACCACACTAGAAATCCATTCAGCATATCGACACTACCGAACAATTTTTGCTTCATATAATCGAGTAATTTCTGCTTTGACATCGGTCATCATCTTTGGTTTAATCCTTCTCAGAGCTTGCTTAAAATGTCGATATCCAGGTTTAATGGGTAGTCGATGCTCAACTAATTTCCTATTAAGACCAGGCATTTCATAATACTCCCAAGCAAAACAATCTTTATATTCTTTCAATAAAGCTAGCAATTCTTGCTTATACTCAGGGTCTAATTTAGCACTCCTATATGTCGGCCTAGGCTTATCACCATCACCTATAACTATGTTTACGGTAGTTAACTCCTATTTTTTAACTATCAACATAACTTTTATAACTACAAAAAGATGCTCACCAACATAGGTTTAGGGGTTTGAACTTACAAATTCCAAGAGTTTTGGTGCATCTATGTTTTGTAGGGGTTATACAGGAAAAGAGCTAAAGGCAAACTAATCATTGAATAAAAGTATCTCAAATGATGAATCGGACTGCACCATTGCGACGGGCTCGTCGAGATGATCGAAATCCATATATCATTGCCCTATTTAGAGTCTCAGATAAAGGAATATGAATTTCACATGAAAATACACTTTTCTAGAGTCTAGAATATTCGAGAAGACACTGGAATGAATGGGAAGGCAAACGGCCACACAGGATGGGCGCTTGCTCCACCCCCTTGGGTGGGCGCCCAGTTGCCACAGCCAATCAGCTTCAACCTCACGAATTCCTGATCCACCGCCTTTGAGTAATCTTAAGCGTACGTTTAAGTCGGTTTGATCCAAGGGCGGTGGTGCTTCCTAGGGGGCTATAAATATGACTGTGGTGCTTATCGGATCAAACCGACTTAAATGTACGCTTAAGATTACTCCTCAAAGGTGGTGGAGGCAGGATCCGCGAGGTTGCACCTGATTGGTGAGGGGGTCGGGCGGCCGCCCCACTTGTTAGGGGTGCCCGCCCCTAGCTGGCTACCAGGGGGGCCACTTCGCAGGGTCGCCTTCTCGTGTCTTCTAGAGTATTCCTGAGTTAACGTTTCACATATTCTCTCTATGTAAATCTAACATGTGAACCTCCTTTTGTTCTTATTCTAAAACCCCCTACAGAAATAGACAATCACCAAAACTTGTGGAATTCTGTTAGTGATAACCCCTATAGCTAGATAGTATTCTGATTTTAGTCTTTTCTCATGCTATGTTGACAGTTAAAAAGATTACTTATCTACCTTCAACAAACTCCCCCAAGCTTACCTTTTGCTCGTCGCTGAGCAAAGATAGACTCAGTGATGGATCAAGAGTTGCTACAATACTTTCACGCCTCACAAGTACACATGCATTTAAACAAGGACTCTCCTCCAGATTAGAGTGAACTATTCTAACTCAAGACTCACCCATATTACATTTCACCATGGATCTTATAGCTATCACTTAGGTCTTTGGTAGTTGAAAGACAGAACAGTTAAGTCAAGCACTATGCTTCTCGCTCTTTGATCAACTATTACTCTAGAGTTTTTGCACAATTTTCAAATAAAACTCAGAGATTCCTTGTATGACACTTTCTAGTCTCTCATATGTAGTACTTTTGGATCCTCTCCAAGGAAAGTGAGTATGCCCTCTCTGCTATCAGAATATGTGGTATTTGTAGGACTAAGGCATAATTGCTTTCTCTCTCTCACCCTATTTCTAATTGGCTTATGTGAAGCTCATAGGTGGGAAAGATAATTCAAACCTACTTGCATGTATTGCAAAGTTAAACCATGGATCTAAAGAAACTAATTACACAATCAAGTCATATGTGCATGTGAGTGCAGTGAATGAAATGAATGATAAGAATGAGGGGTGATAACTCATAGTGAACATCTAATTCTACAATTGCTCCTTGGGGATAACATGCCTCCCTAATCTAAGAACAAGGACTTGGTTGTCTTTTCTTTTTCTTTTGCATTGGGACTTTTGTCCTCTTTCTTTCTTTTTCTCATTTTTTTTAATTAGTCAATCCTTTTAATACACTGATAACAATAGGGATTATCAACTGAAATATCTAGAGCTTTATTGGATAAGTATAATAAGATATAACGAATATTTTTGGGTGTCTTTTCCTAGTATAGGAGAAGAACATTTTCTAAGTGGATATGGAATGTGGATGGGTGAATGAATAAATGCGTACTCCCAGTGTAGGAGCAGCATAGGTGTGTGTCTCCAGGATAGAAACAGCACAGAGTATAGTACGTATATGTGGGTGGTACTTCCAAGAACAGAAGTAGCACACAGTGAATGTGGTGGATGTAAGTGGTTGCATACTTCTGAGGATAGAAGTAGCAAAGATCAATGGATGGAGAGCACATAATATTGACTTTAACTACATGACTAGTTCCTTAGGGTCTATACATAGCTTAACTACCCTCAATTCTTATAGGTTGAAATATAAGTGGAAGGCTTTCCTAATCTAGTAAGCATGAGTATTTGGCTGTGGTAGGCATTCTAACTCTCGTCATAAAGGAACTCATCATGTAGCAATTTAAGATTTTTAAAATAAAATCCTCCAGAACTCTAGCATCTTTAGGAGCAAGATTAATAGCATCTCAAAACTTTCATATATCATATTTGTCAACTACCTAGACTTATATCAAGCATTCATTACCCACAAGTTTCAGGCTCCGAGCAAAATCTTCATTCTAAATAGTTGTCTAAAACTCAGGAGAGTATAAGGTTGAAAACTAGGTACTTGCAAGGAATTACGGCAGAGCAACTATTCATTATCTCCATGTAAGAGTTTATTCTAGAGGTTCATTTTAATAGATTCACTAAAATCTATCCTTAGCTAGCAAAATTAATTATGAAAGATAAAATATTTATTGGGTTTCTAAGATTATTCATCTTGTTATCTTGTCATAATGCACTAGAATAAATAGATAAGTGAGTAAAGGATATTAGCTTGGTATACAGGGGTTACTCTCCCCCAAATTGGATGTTGACATAGTCTGTTGAGATTGCTGTCATGCAGTGAAGGCATACTGATCCTCCTAGAGCGTCATGGGTACTTGCTGTCAAAAATAACACTTGCTTGCTATGAACAGTAAGGACATCTGCCTGTTAATTCTTCTTGATCCTTTAAAGCCTGTGAAGCTCAAATAGACAACTAAGCTTGTGGAACTAATTAAGCGTTAGTAATAAACCTCTAAACTTTAGGAGTCTAAAACTTTCTTCTACCCAATTACCTTTTAGCAGGATCAATATATTTTATGCTTTTCATATTTATGGTATGCAGACAAGAAAATGAATATGCTAAAACTTTTATGTTCCTCCATAGTAGATAAGTATGTGAGTGTTGCATCACATATTAAATACATGGGGCTTAGTACTTTTTTAGATGCAAAGCAATACATATTTATTTTTCTTTTATAATGCAGTAATAATAAATATGCAACTACTAATGCAATTAAGAGAAGTAAATATGCTAAAGAAAAATACAGACAAATACCAAGTTATCTCTTGGCACGGTGTTCGGTGATTTTAAGTCCTCCGAACAGGACCTTCTTGTTCGCTCACTGATTGGGGGGCGCATCGGACGACGCCACAGGTGTTGTGTCTTGTGTAGGATTTGATTTTGTGTTTATCTTTGGTTTCCATACCTGCCCTGTAGGTGATGATGACTTTGAGGAGAGTGTGTCTGGAATCACTATCTCTCTTCTACTGGTACCTCCTCTTTGACAGCGTTATTTTCGTCAGGGTATCAATCTTCGAATCTTGAAACCTCTCCTTCATAGTCAGCCCATCCATCTACAACATTCTTCTTCTTCTGATGGCGAGTACATCACCTTCTCCTTGACCTATTCTTCTTAGGATCTTCCTCAATTATATAATTACTATTGAAATGAAGGCGTACCTTTTCTGAGGGGAATTGGAAATGGACCTCCCTATTCCAATGTATATGATGGCCTTGGTGGTGTTGAGGAATGGTCTTCCTAGGATGATGGGTGGATCACATTCCTCTCCCATATCCATGACTATGAAGTCAGTGGGAACGTAGTGGTCCTCAATCTAAACACGGACGTTTTTGACTATCCCCTCCACGAAGCGAAAGGATTGGTCTGCCAACTGTAGGTGCGCATAGGTAGGGTCCATAGGCATAGTACCATATAGAAATTCATAATTACCTTAGCCATTATGTTGACGCCCGATCCGGTGTCACAGACAGTGTTGTAGAAGTAACATTTGTTGATGGAACATAGAATGGTCGGGACACCTGGATCGTCCTTCTTGACCAGATGTGGAGACTTGAGCAGGTGGTCACACTCCATGCGGATTGCAGTGACCATCAGTGCTGTCTCAGTCTTCTGGGTCTTCTGTTTGCCCTTGTTCTTGGTCTTGGTCTTGTTCTAGGTGTTACTCTTATTCCTACCATCGACAGTTTTCTTCTAAGCAGGGAATGACATTGTCCTATTCTTGAAAGAAAAGGCTTCCCTGTTGTCCTTAATGTTGAAAGTGATCTTAGCATTGCTGGTGTAGATCATAGCTCCATTAGTGTTCAAGAATGGTCGTCCTAGAATGATAGGCGACCTCTCATTGGTACTAGTGTTTACCATTGTAAAGTTTACAGGTACGTACGAGTTGCCTACTCGCGCACAATCTCTTCCATTATTCCCATGGGGTAGCAGAGTGACTGATCTGCAAGCTGCAAAGACATGATTGTGTGTGATAAAGGATAATTGAAAAGTTTTTCATATATCACCTTAGGCATGATGTTGACGCTTGCACCGAAGTCATAGATCGCCTCATCAAAGTTTGCACTTCCAATAGAGATCGGTATAACCGGTCTCCATGGATCTTGGATGGTAGAGACGAGTCTAACCATGTTCCTTTTGGAAGGTCACTCCAGTAGCTTCCTAAATTAAAGATGTCTACAAGATTTGCAGTTTCTAATTCTCCTGGTTGTCTAGGAATCTTACCTTGGTTGTTGGCGGCAGCAAAGGGACCAAGCTATGGTAACTGAGATTCTAGCATCTTATTAAAGCTAAGTTGATTCTTGGTAGCATTGGAAAAACTTTCCATTCTAGTATTAATTGATTCTAAAGTTTTATCATTAGATGCTACCTTCCTAGACAGGTTATCCATTAACTTGCCTTGATTAAGCACTAACTCTCTTAAAGGTGGTTGATTAGTATTATTGTAAGAATTATTACCTTGGTAATTACCAGAGTAGTTAGGCCGCTGTTGCTGGTTCCAGCCTTGATTCTACTAGAATCATGAATGTGCATGACTACCTTCTTCTCAATGATTCTTTCATCAAGCCTTTTCATTAGCAGGTCCATCTTGGCAGCTAGCATATGTACCTCCTTGAGCTGGTGCATTCCTCCACCTCTCTTGCGGGTTTGAGTTCTTTCTTCACTCCAACCTTGGTTGGAGGCCATCTTTTCCACAAGAGCAGTGGCTTGAGAAATGGTAAGTGATAAGAATGCTCCTCTAGGAGCAACATCCATGGTTTCACGAGTGCTGTTGCTGAGCCCATGATAGAATGTCTACATGAGTAGCCAGTTCTCCATCCCATGATGAGGACACTCGAGTATGTAGTCTCGAAAGTGCTCCCAAGCTTCTAGGACTGTCTTGTCATGTTGTTGCTGAAAGCTTGATATCTTCCCACAAAGAGCATTGGTCTTTCCTCTAGAAAATAACTTCGCTAGGAAATTGGTGGAACAAAGTGCACACATAGTATTCTTCTTCTTGTTAGCGTAGAACCACTGCTTCGCTTTCCCTAAGAGTGAGAATGGGAAAAAGGCAAAGTAATATAGCATCTCTGGGGATGTTCTTGATAATGAAAGTGTTGCATATCTCCAAAAAGTGTTGGAGATGATCACTAGCATCTTCATGAGCCTTCGTGCAGAACTGACTTGCTTGCACCATATTGATCAGCGCCAGCTTGAGCTCAAATGACTCATTACTATCCACAGATGGTCCAGTACGGATGTTGGCCATAGTGAGAGCTGAGAACTCACGAAGTGACTTGTCAGCCATGACATTAATCTCTGGTGTCAAACTTTGAGAGACAGGTTTGGTGAGGTCGTTGTCCCGATCTTCACGACGTAGGATAACTAGCTGAAGATCAGTCGATAACTTGCTGCAAGCAGCGAGGATAACTAGTGCAACCTGACGACACGCACAAGGAGCCAACCACCGTCTCTATACGGCAGCCTGAACCAAGGATTCGCCCAACCACACTCTCAAAGAACCAACCTACACAACCTAAACTCGAGGATCAGGAGCACGGATTGGGTGCCGATGACGCGGCCGCTTCTGTAATCTCCGCGAAGGAAAACACAAGAGCAAAGGGGTAGAGATCTCTCTCTGAATTTGTTAGCACACAGCTGAACAAAGTGGTTTGTATTCTCAATATCATAAGTCTTGGATTACAATGAGTCTTAGGGGGTATTTATACTAGCAATAGCCCTGCTAGATAGGTATGAAAATGAAATAGAGTTTCTGAGGGAAGGCAATGTGAAAGGTCCCCTCAAAATGGATTCCCGAAGTGGCTTCGTGTGACTGTTGGCCTCCAGAGCAGTTTCCAATAAACTGACCATAACATTTTATTGGGAAGTCCAAATGATTTACTGTTTCTTGGGTGTGAAACTAGACTCCAAGAGCTTTCCATCAATGTATTCCATGCACCACGAAACACTGTAGATTGGTAAAGTTTTACTTGGCAAGTTGTACCAACATTCTGTCATGACAGACTGTTGACCTTCTGAGCAGTCTGTACTAATTCTAGTCTGTAGGCACTATGGAGTATCCAAACTGGTCGCCACTAGATTCATTGGAAAGTAGACTCGTCAAGCTTTCCAACAAGTGCTCATGGACCTTCATAGCTTTTGGGAGTAAAAAGTTATGAAGATTTCTTTCACTGGTCCGTTTTTGACTTCCACTGGTCCGTTTTTGACTTCTTCTGGAACTTGCACTGGTCCGTTCTTCAGGGTCCGATTTATCCTTCTCTTCTTCTATATACCTGAGTACAACCAAGGTACAACACTTAGGTAGTATATTATTCTCATTAATGTTAAAATGAGTCTCACAAAGTAGCGTGTGGACCTCTTGTTGTAGCTTCTTTGCACGACTACGTGTAATCGGTCCATTGATGACATGGGCTGGTGCCGGCGTAGTCGGTGTAGAGGTTGGCGTTGAATTAGAGGGAGCATTCTTGGTTGGGATGTCCTCATCATCCTCCCCCTCTTCAAAAGGAGTCGACCTCGACTCTGATTCTTCTAATCCGAAGAATGGTGTCAAGTCATCAACATTGAAGGTTGTGCTAACACCATAATCTTTAGGAAGCTCAATCTTGTAGGCATTATCATTGATCCTGGACAGCACTCTAAATGGACCATCTCCCCGTGGCATCAACTTGGATTTACGCTTCTCAGGAAAGCAGTCTTTGCGAAGATGTACCCACACTAAATCTCCGGGCTCAAATATCACCTTCTTGTGATGCTTGTTTGCCCAATCAGCATAGTACTTGGACCTTCTTTCGATTGCTTCTTTGGTCTTTTCATGAATCTTCTTGACATATGATGCACGCTTGGATGCTTCCATGTTAATCCTTTCCTGCAATGGTAGAGGCAACAAATCGATCGGAGCAAGGGGTTTGAATCCATACACAACTTCAAAAGGACACATATTAGTTGTAGAATGTACTGCCCTGTTGTAAGCGAATTCCACATGTGGCAAGCACTCTTCCCACTCCTTCAGGTTTTTCTTTATCAAGGCTCGTAGCAGCATAGAAAGTGTTCTATTCACAACTTCAATTTGTCCATCCGTTTGAGGATGACAAGTGGTGGAAAACAGCAGCCTTGTTCCAAGCTTTGCCCACAATGTCTTCCAAAAGTAGCTCAAGAACTTGGTGTCACGGTCTGAAACAATTGTTTTGGGCACGCCATGTAATCTTACAATATCTCTGAAAAATAGAGAGGCTACGTGGGAAGCATCATCGCTTTTATGACAAGGTATAAAATGTGCCATTTTAGAGAACCGATCAACAACAACAAAAATTGAATCCATTCCCCTCTTTGTCCTAGGTAAACCCAAAACAAAATCCATGCTAATATCTTCCCAAGGGGTACTAGGAACAGGCAAGGGAGTATATAATCCATGAGGGTTCAGTTTTGACTTAGCTTTGTGGCATGTGATGCATCTTTGCACAAGTCATTGGACATCTCTTCTCATCTTTGGCCAGTAGAAGTGATCAGCTAGCATCTCATATGTCTTTCTCCATCCAAAGTGACCCATCAATCCACCTGCATGTGTTTCCTGTAGCAACAAAAGCCTAACAGAGCAGTGGGGTACACACAATTTGTTAGCTCGAAACAAAAATCCATCATGTATATGATATTTTTCCCACCCTTTTCCAGTTGTACAGTTTGCAAATGGTTCTGAAAATTCATGATCAGTAGGGTACAATTCTTTTATGCTTTCAAGTCCTGGCACCTTGACATCTAGTTGATTCAACAAAACATTTTTACGTGACAAAGCATCAGCAACAATGTTTTCTTTACCTTTCTTATATTTCACAACATATGGAAAAGTTTCAATGAATTCAACCCATTTGGCATGTCTACGATTCAGTTTTGCTTGCCCCTTTAAATATTTCAAAGCCTCATGATCTGAATGAATAACAAATTCTTTTGGCCATAAATAATGTTGCCAAGTCTCAAGAGCTCTTACCAAAGCATACAATTCTTTGTCATACACCAAGTAGTTCAGTTGCGCACCTCTTAACTTCTCACTGAAGTATGCAACCGGCTGTCCATTTTGCATTAGGACACCACCGATTCCGATCCCACTTGCATCACATTCAACCTCAAAGGTTTTAGTGAAATCCGGTAACACCAGCAAGGGGGCTTCGGATAGCCTCTTCTTCAATTCTTGGAATGCTCTCTCTTGTGGTTCACCCCATTGGAAGGCAACACCTTTCTTTGATAACTCATTCAACGGAGCAGCTATGGTGCTGAAATCTCTCACAAATCTCCTGTAAAAACCAGCAAGTCCATGAAAACTTCTCACCTGACTCACATTTTCAGGAGTTGGCCAATCCTTGATTGCTTTCACCTTTGATTCATCAACCTGAATTCCTAAACCTGAAACAACAAAACCAAGAAACACAACCTGATCTGTACAAAATGTGCACTTCTCAAGGTTAGCAAATATTTTTTCTTTTCTTAGCACATCCAAAACTTGCTTAATATGGTCAACATGTTCCTCCAATGTCTTGCTGTAAATTAGAATATCATCAAAGTAAACAACAACAAACTTTCCAATGAATGCTCGCAAGACATGGTTCATCAATCTCATGAACGTACTAGGAGCATTGGTCAAACCAAAAGGCATAACTAACCATTCATACAGCCCAAACTTTGTTTTAAAAGCAGTTTTCTATTCATCTCCAATCTTCATTTCTAATTTGATGGTAACCACTTCTCAAATCAATTTTAGAAAACATCATAGAACCACTCGATTCATCAAGCATATCATCTAGCCTAGGAATAGGATGACGATAACGAACGGTGATGTTGTTTATGGCTCTACAATCTACACACATCCTCTAAGAACCATCTTTCTTTGGCACCAAAATCACAGGAACAGCACAAGGACTTAAACTTTCTCGCACATATCCTTTATCTAAAAGTTCTTGTACTTGCCTTTGAATCTCCTTGGTTTTTTCTGGATTGGTGCGGTACGCCGGATGGTTTGGAAGTGCAGCTCCAGGGATGAGATCAATTTGATGTTCAATACCGCGCAAAGGAGGAAGTCCAGCAGGTGTTTCCTTTGGAAAAACATCGTCATAGTCCTGCAAAACACGTGCAACAACACTAGGGACAGATGTTAAGTCATTAGCTGAAAGCAATGTGACCTTGCACACAAGTACAAATAGTACTTGATCTGGGTTTTTCCACACATCTCTCATTTCAGATTTGGTGGCTATCATCACGAAGTTCTCTCCCTCTCTTTTTCTGTCATCTCTCATGTTTGGCTTGTGGCTCTCACTCACTGATTTGTGGAGGGCACTCAAATTATTTTTCTCTCTTTCTTTTGCACTCTCATTCCTCACTTCGAAGCTCTTTTGCAAGTGCTCAGCTAGGATTTGCTGCGGTGTCATGGGTTTAAGAATCAACTCATTGTTCTTCCACTTGATGGTGTATTGATTGGTTCTACCACAATGTAGAGACGATCGATCATATTGCCATGGTCTTCCCAACAGCATGTGGCACACTGTCATAGGCGCCACATCACACTCTATAGTGTCAATATATTCACCAATCTTGAATGGAACTTTCACTCTTTGTGCAATCTTAATAGAACCTGAATTATTAAGCCATTGCACATGATATGGATGGGGATGTTTCAGCAGCTTCAACCCAAGCTTTTCAACCATTTCTTTGCTTGCAAGATTGTGGCAACTGCCACCATCAATGATCACTTTGACAACCTTATCTTGCACTTTAGCTCTAGTGTGAAAAAGATTGTGCCGCTGTCCATTTTCAGCATCGCTCATTTGTACACTCAAAATCTGAGTTACAACAAGAGCAGCACCAGATTCAAATTCACAGATGTCCTTCTCAAGATTACTCTCACTTCCACTATCTTCTTGTTCTTCCTCACTAGCAGATTCATACTCCCCTTGATCATTCAGAATGATGGTTCTAGCGTTTGGACACTCTCTTGCAACATGACCACGACCACCACACTTGAAGCACTAAATTCCACTACTCTTGGTGGAAGAACCCACTGAGTTTGCTGATTTGAATTTCTCACTTTGAGCAGCCAACTCTTTGCTACTAGAAGAACCAAGGTTGCTAGATCGTACACCACCGTTTGAGCTGGAAAATGTACCTTTACTTCCACTTCCTTTGGGTGCAAATTTACTTCCACTTGCTGCACTTTTTGTGCTGAAAGATACTCCTCTAGTGGACTTCATATCCTGCTGCAATTGCCGCTCAGCTTTGCTAGCTTGATGCACCAATTCAACAAGATTACGATATTGCTGAAATTCAACAATGCGCTGAATATTCCGATGCAGCCCTGACATAAATCTTGCAATTGTTTGCTCTTCATCTTCAATTACATTGGCTCTAATCATCGCCTTCTCCATCTCTTTATAATACTCATCAACACTGAGGCTTCCTTGCTTCAGATTCTGTAGCTTGTCAAATAAATCACGGCGATAATGTTTGGGGACAAATCTTGCTCTCAATTCTCTCTTCATTTCAGCCCATGAACGAACATCACCTTGACCAGCTTCTTCTCTTTCATTCAACATTTGCTCCCACCAGATTAGAGCATACCCATCGAACTCAAGAGCAGCCATGGCAACCTTCTTTCTCTCAGAATAATTATGCACACAAAAAATTTTATCCACCTTCAACTCCCATGTAAGATATGCTTCAGGATCAGATCCTCCTTCAAACTGGGGCATGGTGAATTTTAACTTGCCAAACCTCTCTTCATTGTGCTGATTACGCTTACGATTTCTTGGGTGACGACGATCATCATAATCATCCTCTTCTTCTGTTTCACTTTCTTCCAATCCAATACCTCTCCCATGTCCATGACTAGCACCTCTACCACCATGATCACGTCGTGGAAAAGGAGGTCTTCTTGCATTGGCAGCAGCTCGCTCTCTACGCCGTTCCCTTGCACGACGAGCAGCTTCTCCTTCGCTTTCTTCAACTTCATCTTCATGGTGACTGCCATTTGCATTATCATGAGGATGGATTTGCAACCGGTTCATGAGTGCTTGAACATTGTTTGTTAGCGTCTCCATGCTTTGTTTCATCTCATCGAATTGTGCCATGGTGACACAATCATCAATCTCCGGATGCTCAAACATCTTGCTGTAAAAAATTAGTGAAGGCAAAGCAACAATATATGTAGAATAGGGAATTATATGTGGAATCTCACAATCTCACCTCTCTTACCAACCGAAGCTCATGTGAGTTCCCCGCAGATTACAACGGCCAATGCGAGGTGGTAACCGAGAATGATGGTTGGGAGAATCCAAGATCAGTATTTTCCTATGACGGTGGGTTATTTGTGGAGCTTGGTGGGGATATATTTCACAAGGAATGTAGTCTGAATTCTTGATATTGTAAAGTTAAACCACAATCCAAACTAGAAGTTCAATGCCTAGTGCTGACCACAAGATATGAGTGATGTAAATAGATCAAACACACGCGCAAAGATAATTCAGATTTGATGCAAACAAGGAGTATGCCTAGGATGCAAGTGTTGCAATCAAACCCAAGCAAAATTTTGCACCAAAGATGGATAATGACTGATTTTGTGACTTGATATAAAATTCAGAACTTGAGCACATAAACAGAGTGAATTTTCTACTCTTTCTTCACAACTTTTCTTCCTCAACTCTCTTTTTTTTCACTTTCCTTTTTTTTTGATACTTTTTTTTATAACTAAGAACAAGAGCAGATATAACACTTGCACACACTTTTTTTTTGAAACAAGACACAACCGTCAGCGTTCTAACTTGATAGGCTCAAAGTTTACGCGAAGGATGATACCGGTTTCAGATTTTCTTTAGGGATTTGTAGATATAAAAGAGGCACAAAGGACACACAAAGGATATGATGATCAGCAACTAAACAAAACTCTAATGGACTGAAACTTAACCAAACTCACAAGAAAAACAGATTGAAACAAAGGGCTAATGCAATTTTTTTTGGCTTTTTGGTGGATAGGACGAACAAGATATATATATGTAGCTAAGGGTAAAAATCCTACCGTGGAAACTTGAGCTTTGATACCAGATGGTGAGGTCATTGTCCCGATCTTCACGACGTAGGATAACTAGCTGAAGATCAGCCGATAACTTGCTGCAAGCAGCGAGGATAACTAGTGCAACCTGACAACACGCACAAGGAGCCAACCACCGTCTCTATACGGTAGCCTGAACCAAGGATTCGCCCAACCACACTCTCAAAGAACCAACCTACGCAACCTGAACTCGAAGATCAGGAGCACGGATTGGGTGCCGATGACGCGGCCCCTTCTGTAATCTCCGCGAAGGAAAACACAAGAGCAAAGGGGTAGAGATCTCTCTCTGAATTTGTTAGCACACAGCTAAACAAAGTGGTTTGTATTCTCAATATCATAAGTCTTGGATTACAATGAGTCTTAGGGGGTATTTATACTAGCAACAGCCCTGCTAGATAGGTATGAAAACGAAATAGAGTTTCTGAGGGAAGGCAATGTGAAAGGTCCCCTCGAAATGGATTCCCGAAGTGGCTTCGTGTGACTGTTGGCCTCTAGAGCAGTTTCCAATAAACTGAACATAACTTTGTATTGGAAGTCCAAATGATGAACCGTTTCTTGGGTGTGAAACTAGACTCCAAGAGCTTTCCATCAATGTATTCCATGCACCACGAAACACTGTAGATTGGTACAGTTTTACTTCTGTCACGACAGACTGTTGACCTTCTGAGCAGTCTGTACTAATTCTGGTCTGTAGGCACTATAGAGTATCCAAACTGGTCGCCACTAGATTCATTGGAAAGTAGACTCGTCAAGATTTTCAACAAGTGCTCATGGACCTTCATAGCTTTTGTGAGTAAAAAGTTATGAAGATTTCTTTCACTGGTCCGTTTTTGACTTCTTCTGGAACTTGCACTGGTCCGTTCTTCAGGGTCCGATTTATCCTTCTCTTCTTCTATATACCTGAGTACAACCAAGGTACAACACTTAGATAGTATATTATTCTCATTAATGTTAAAATGAATCTCACAAAGTAGCGTGTGGACCTCTTGTTGTAGCTTCTTTGCACGACTACGTGTAATCGGTCCATTGATGACATGGGCTGGTGCCGGCGTAGTCGGTGTAGAGGTTGGCGTGGAATTAGAGGGAGCATGCTTGGTTGGGATATTCTCATCAAGGTTGATCTTCTGATTTAGGAGGATTGGCAAGCTTAGATGATGATGTCGATTGATTCCTTCTCAACATAGCCTTCGTCTTCCTGATCAATGTCTCTAGATTATCAACAAAATTATATAGGAGATCAAACCTATTCAAATATTACCCCGCATATGATAAAGATAGACATCGCCACGCTGGATATGTTGACACCATTGTCTTTTCCAAGTTGCAATTCATCTCCAACTCACTTACCACGTCACTCTTGGATTCAGGAAACACGTCATCAGTGTTTTGATCATAACTTCTTCATACGACATCAAAACAGGGTGATCTTGGACTCGTTGGAAAGGGGACGTCGACGCCGTCGTTTTTGATCTGGTCCCAGCTCCAGATATTTCGTGGATTAATCTTTATGTCCATAATAAGGTGTTGTGTCACCTATTTTGGGCCAACTTGGTCATGTATCGAAATCGGGCCTTAAGCCCATGTTATGGGCGCCTCCCCCTGGTCGCCTCCAACCCTAGGTCGCTTCTCCTTTATTTTCCACATAGCCGCCATTGTTAGACTTGGGTTTTGTTTAGAATTTAGTTTTCCATCGAGAAACTGAATCGTTCATCGTAACTGTGCTGACAAATCCTTGTACAGTGATCCAGGGCCCTGTTCTTGATCTCCTCCACTGTGTCGATTAGTCCTTTGGAACCGAGTTTTTGAACCCTCATTTGAATATTTGCGTCATTCATATCTGCAATTTTAGATTGTGTGTTTATACTTTCTTGCTTGTGTTCTTCGATTCGCTTGCAGAGAAAAGCCTTCTTGGCGAGGTCAATCAAGTTATGCTTGGTTGATAACCAACGGAGCAGTGGTGTAACGGTTGCAGGGTTCGAATCTTGCTGATTTGAAGCCGGATCGCCAACGTCGAGTTCTCCACAAATCGAATTTACCAATTACCTTTCGGAAGATCAGGCCTAAACCTCATCATATACCTAGGCGATTATCAAGTCTATTTTATATAGTCATAAAATACTAAAAATATGTGAGCACATGAAGGTTCACAATAGTATCATAAGAAAATATAAAAATACCAAAATTATATGGGCACATGAAGATCCATGTCTTTAAGTCTTGTGAGTCCAATAGAAATAAAAAGATGAATAATAATTTAAAATAAAAAACAAAATACTTATCTATATATTAAGGTGTGATCATAGAGTGTGTCTACAGTCAACCTAGTTAGAGTCAAATAAAAATTAGAGAACATTAAAATTTTGTCTTGGAGATAATGAATAGTTACTCTACAATAATTCATTTCAAGTGCCTAGTTTTCAACCATGAATTCTCCTGAGTTTTAGACATGACCACTTTGATATAAGAATTTACTTTGAACCTAAAATTTTTGGAGGCATTTGTTTAAGCTGAGTCGAGGTAATTGCTATTATACATGAAGGTCTAAGCTGCTATTTATCTTATTCCTAGCATTACTAAGTTCTGAAAATTTATTTTCAAAAACCCAAAATCTTACATGATGAGCTCCTGTATGATAAAGTTTAAATTCCTACCAAAGCCATATATGATATGTTTAGAGTTAGGAAAACCTTTGCGCATTCATGTTGCTTGCTTTACATTGAGTTTAGTCAACCTTCAGAGTATACCTTATGAGAGTCTTGTCATGCTTTTAAAATTAAGATCACTTACGCACTCCACCCACATATGCATTACTCCTACTCTGGGATGTAAGCACAGTCATTTCCATTTTCATCCAGATCCACCTTAAAAAATGTTTTCTCCTACACTAGGAGTAAACACCTAAAAATATACCCTATAGGACAGCCCCCATTTAATTGCTCTAAGTTCTTATCATTATCTCTCCAATTATTTATATTCAAAGGATGCATGTGGCTATGCAAAAGTATTTAAAAAGAAAAAAGAAAAAAAAGGAGTAAAAGATGGACCAAGTGTCCCAGCAATTAAAACAATGGGTACATCGATGCCCGCCTCTCACAGTAATGAAAAAAAGAGAAAGAGAGAATAAAGATAGCCCATGGTTTCCCGCGATAAGTTCTAAGTTTTAAAGGAGGGAGTTATTTTCAAAGAGCAAAAGTAGAATTAGGATTAGCCACTAAATACTATATATACACCTATCCACCATATTCCATACACATACACATCTTGATTTGATTGTATGCCTTGATTCTCTATGGATCCATTGTTTGACTTTACAATATATGAATTGCAAGTATGCTTATCCTTGTTATTGCCACTCCTATAAGCTCCACTATAAATGCTTAATTGTAGGAAAGCATAACCTTATTAATGCCTCAGTGAGATCCATAAATACTATATATTAAGAGACTTGAGGGTGTCATACAATTAAGCTCTAAGTTTTATTTTGAAAGCTTGCAAATCTCCGGAATATTGGTACTGTGAAGAATTTGAGACATAGTGCTTAACTTGATTGTTCTATCTTTCGATCACTCAAGACTTATGCAAATGTTGTAAAGCTCCATGGTTAAAGGTAAAATGGGTAAGTTTGAAAGTTAGACCGGAGGAAACTTTATGTTTAAAAGCAAATATACTTAAAATAAATAAAAGTATTGTAGCAACTCCTGATCTAAATATATTAATAATTAGGCTTGGGTTGTTTGCCAAAGGACTAGCAAAAGGTAAGCTTGGGGGTATTGTTGACGGTCGATAATGTCAATATTTATTAGAACTTTAGACACAAGGGAACACATGAAAACACACTAGTCTAGGGTTTTATGTGACAATTTCCACAAGTTTTGCATATTCTGTATTTTCCAGGGTGAATTTAGAAAAGCTGAAAAGAGAGATTCTAGTGCATAATTACCACGAAACTTATCCACGACGGAAAATATCATCATCAGGCTCAGGAAGGGTCTAGAAGACACCCAAAGGAATGAGACCCGCAGAGGAGAGAAGGTGGGGCTGGCCGGCCCCACCCTGGCGCCAGCCGACGCCTCCTAGGGTTTTTAGCCGCCGTATTCTAGAGTCTTCCTCCTACACCTCCTTGGAAGCCAAGCATAGTATCCCTATGTTGATTTTATGTCGGTTTGATCCAACGGTGCACACAAGATGAAGACGCGGATCGATGACATGGCGGTTCCTTGCCCCCTACTCCACCTTGGCCCATATAATGACGCCTAAGGCTCCCCCTAGAGGCATTCTACACCCTGGTGCTTTGTATTCTCTACATAATTAGGGTTAGGGTCCCTCTAGTTGATCTAGTTCTAGTTCATCTAGATGTAGCAATTAGGAGAGACTAGTTCTTCTAGATCTAGTCTTGTTTAGAGATTAGAGAGATTGAGTAGAGGATTAGAGATTCTAGAGGAGTTCCAGCCTGTCGGCGCTTCTTCGTGGCTATATTCTTCTGGATTCAGCTCCCTTGCCCGGAGCTACGTTTTGAGGTACTTTTGTACTTACCATTCCGATTTAAGTAAGCAAATTGTTCTTATTCGTTCTTTAGTTCACATCTCATATTGAGTGCTTTGATCTTGGTCATTACTTGGTTAAAGTAGTATTTCGTAGTGTAGGCGTGGTGCCTAGGCTAGGTTTACTTGTGGATGTCCCCTGATCAACCGAACTGTGGTAGCTCACGTAGGTGACTTTATAACTGCGTTAAATCCTCTGTAGTCCACATCCCGTTGATAGGACTGATAGGCTTATAGGTGCCCGGTAGGAGATTACTCTGTTTCTTCTCCTATTCGGATTACTTATCCGATAAGACGATATTATACAAAGTTTACCGGAGTCAGAACCAGAGTGCATTAGCTATTTCCTTTTTCTTGATATGATCTAGACTAATTGTAGGGTTAAGTCTATATACTTTGTCATCATCACAACTGTTCTCTGTGGATACGATATTTAAAACCTCCGTGTAAAATGTGACACTGGTATGATATCTGTGCGCTTGCGGATAATTCTACTTAAAACTTATTTAATGGAGTGCAGTTAATTTATACCAACAAGCATTTTTGGCGCCATTGTCGGGGATAGGGTTTATCTCTATTTTTAGTAATGACGTTAGAAGTGTCAACACATACCATGCAGACTGACCAAAGTTTTTTTTGGATATGCAATCCATCCGATTTCCCAAGGATAATGATTGAACTCCAAACCTGAGTAGGTCAGATAGAACAAAGGATTAGGGTTAAGGGCTTCCATCTGGCCTAGGTCAGGGCTTCAAGCATGATTCCGAGCAAGGGGAGGGCTGGTGACCAAGCATGGCTCCACGCAACTTGGTGAGGACAGCTTCCATCTGGCCTAGGTCAGGGCTTCGAGCACGATTCTGAGGAGCCTGGTGAGGGCCACGACCATGCGTCCTGGAGCAGGGTGTCGAGGGTCCTGCCACCCTAGGCCTAGTGAATCACGCGTCGCGCAAGTCTTGCCATCCTATGGCCCTGCGGTCTTGTCGACGAAAGCTGGTCGGCAGTCTACCTTGGGGTATACCCACGGTAGTAGTTTATCGGTAGACGGTGCGCAAACTACAAACTTGATGGTGACGCAAGACACGGACAAGCTTTTTATCCAGGTTCGGCCGCCGAGTTGGCGTAATACCTACGTCCTGCGTCTGGTTGTATTGATTTGTGTTGAGAGAATATGATGTCCTAGGGGGGTCCCTTGCCTCTCCTTATATAGTCTGGAGGGCAGGGTTACAGATCTGGAAACTAATCCTAGTCGGTTACAATTGCCATGGATAATTCGATATCAATTCCTATTCTAACCGACTAGAATCCTGCTTGATCTCCACATCTTGTTTCCTTGCGCGAAACTCCAGGTTGTCGGATCAAGCCTTGAACTCGTCTCGTAATGGGCCAAGCCTCCTGGCCGAAGTCTAGCCGTAAGGGTATAGGGGTTTATACCCCCACAGCTAGTCCCCGAGCACCATGTATTGTGATGTAACACGCCGTCTTGAGCTTCTTCGATCAGTGAGACTTGACGTCTTCAATAAGTGGGAAAGTCGCCCAAACAGTTGCAACGGTTCTTTGACCAACTCAAAAGACAGTTGATCAACATTGACATCGAAGAAGCGAGTTGTTCGAAGAATGCATGGTGCTCTAAATTAAAAAAGATTTCTTTCCTGGTGAAGTGTGCCCACTTTACTTTTTTGAAAGGTATAAACATCAAAAAAGCAAGCATATTCACCGCAAGGTGAAGTGTGCCCACTTAGTCCCCGAGCCTGGTAGTAGGTGACGTAGGCACGTGGTGCCAGGGTCAAAATAAAAGTCCTCAAAGAAATTCTGTAACTGATATGCATCGGCAGATGCATCGTACCGATGTAGTCCACGAGCTTGCTGGAAGGCGAAGTATGAGCCTTGTAGCAAGGTCTAAAAAATTGAATTTACCAGTCCGTCTGCAATTGAATAGACTAATCGACCAGTCCCCGGGTGTATAATAGTATGACGACCAGTCCCCAAGCACCAAGTGCGCTCCTTAGAATTCTGCGTTGCTATACTATACGACCAGTCCCCGAGCATCGAGTGCTCGGTGGTCGGTGCAGTCTTTGAAATTCCGAGCTGATAGACTGGGCGACCAGTCCCCGAGCGTCAAGTGCTTGGTGGTCGGTGCAGTCCTTGAAGTTCCGAGCTAATAGACTGGGCGACCAGTCCCCGAGCGTCAAGTGCTTGGTGGTCGGTGCAGTCCTTGAAGTTCCGAGCTAATAGACTGGGCGACCAGTCCCCGAGCGTCGAGTGCTCGGTGGTCGGTGCAGTCCTTGAAGTTCCGAGCTAATAGACTGGGCGACCAGTCCCTGAGCGTCAAGTGCTTGGTGGTCGGTGCAGTCCCCGGATTGTTGACTCTCTGGCATATTTGTCTTCTTTTTATTGAAACGATCTTTTCAGTTAAAGTTGACATGACGAGACCTCCTGATGGGTTGTCAGATGGACGCATGAAAAGTTGCGCCTGGCAACCGTACAGCCGCCCTTTGCGTGGTTTGAGAAAAAGGGAACCATCAATTGGTACGAAAACTCCGCCGCATTAATTGTCTATAATCATTATAAACCGAAACGCCGCATCCGCCGCATGGCCCGCCCACTTCCCGAGAATACGGGAAGTGGGAGAGGTGGAGTTGCGGGTTATAAAAGCCTGACAGTTCCGCCTGTACTCCTTACCCTGCCATTGCCCTCAAGCCTTCCATTTTCGCCTCCTTCAATCACCTGCATCTTCGTAACCCAAATCCACTTCTCACCTCCAATGGCGAAGAGCGACGCCAAGAAGAGGGCTGAACTGATTGCCAAGGAGTGGAAGAAGACCCGCAGCACCACCAAATCCCTCGGTGACCTCGTCGACATGGGACTCCTGCACAGCTCGGAGCTCGGCGGCTGGAGAGCACCGGAAGGAGAAAGCTTCCCCGACCCTCGTGCCGGTGAGATCGTCGCGTTCGAAGATTTCGTTAAGAGGGGCTTTGGGGTTCCGGTTCATCCTTTTCTCCAAGGTCTTCTTCTGTATTATGAGATCGGGATTTGCAATCTGCACCCGAACTCAATTCTCCTTATTTCCACGTTTATTCATCTGTGCGAGGCCTATGTTGGCATAGAGCCGCACTTCGATCTTTTTCGTTACCTTTTCTGCTTGAGGAAGAAGGGAGCAGTTGGAGGCTCCAAGGTTGCAGGTGGAGTGTACCTCAACCTTCGTGATGGAATGAAGAATCACTACCTGCACTGTCCATGGAACACTTCCTTGACCGAATGGTATAGGAAGTGGTTCTACATCAGGGAGGAACCGGGCAGCTCCACGTTCTGCGACGTGGGGTACATTCCCGAGAAGAGGGTGAGCTGGACCGACCGCCCGGAGTTCGACGGTCAAGTGGCGGATCTGATGAAGCTGATCGACTGGTCGCGCCTGGATGGGCTTGGCGTGGTCAGCAACTTCATTTTTCGTCGGGTGATGCCCTGCCAGAAGAGGGTGCACTCGGCGTACGAGTATGCCGGAAGCGTGGACCCGACCAGGATGCGACCGGAGATCTTGGAGAAGGCGGAGGTACAACGGCTGTTGAACGAGCTGTTCAACTTTGCGGACGGAGGCTTCATCCGCGGCAGTGATCGGGTGCAAGCCTTCAAGTTAGGCCGACCAGCACCAAAGGTATGTTGCAGAGTATTTTGTTTTAGCATTCGTATATCGTCTGTAGCTGACTCATCTTCGTTGCTTTTGCAGATCGGCGATGTCGATCGGTGCACAGTGTATGTATCACTGGCACCGGGGATGGAGAATCCTGTGGGAGAAGACCTGCCAGAAGACGATGCTGCTAGGTGTACTCGTTACACCAGCAGTGAGGAGGAACAAGCCCGCCCCGTCCCGATCACCGAGGAGAGGGTAGCGGGGAAAAGGCCATTGCCGGCAGATCCCTTGCCGACACCGATGTTGCCGGCAGATCTACCGGCGGAGAGCAGCCAAGCGGCGAAGCGTCGTCGGCTCGTGCGGATCGTTGACGACGACGACGAGGAGGAGGAGGCTGCGCCGTCGTTAGTCCGACGGCCTCGGAGCCGCCCAGATAATGCGTCGGCCGCTACTGATCGAGTGGCCAGCGACCCCCCTGCACCGCAAGTTGTCGAGATGGGGGCGCAGGTGCCGACCGGCCGGGCGAGGAGGAGGTTCACCGCGACCCACCATCGATCAGACCTGTAAGTGTTCGACTTACGTATTTTGGACTCCTCTTTGCTTTTTTTTTAAATTACACTTTTGTTCCTGTAGTGCGGCGTCGGATGTCGACCCCGGCCAGGCTGCCAGCCAGGGGACGGGCGAGCCTGTCCGCGCTGCTGAAGATACGACCCCCCAGACCACAGAGCAGCCTACAGCTGCAGCCGCGCCTGGGAGCACCGAGGGGCTCCCGACCGCGGCACCGACTACGACAGGCAGCCCGACCAGGGCTGAAGAGTCTCCCCCAGCTAGCTCCACAGAAGAGGAGGGAAGAGCCCCGACCCCTCCTCCTGCCGGGGGGAGTGGAGTCCCCACGCCGCCCCGAGCAGGAACCTTTTCGGCTGCAGGCTCCCCAGGTCTGGTCCGGGGGCCAGTAATGCCTGGGACCACCACCGGGGGTGACGCAGCGCAGGAGGAGGAAACCCGGGCGGCCTCCGATGACGAGGTGGAAGAGATTGAGGGTCGTCCCCGTGATGGCCGCCAACACGTGTATGTGTGGCGCCAACGCGGGGATCACTTTATCGGGCATGAGGAGCTCGCCGAGACCGAGGAGGCCGCCAGGGTGGAGCGCGCGGCCAAGCGCCTTGTCGACGAAGTCAAGGTAAGCGACTTTTTATACTGATGGACATTTTGTGCATTGTCTTGCTTGAACGTCATATGTCTGTTTTGCAGGGCGCGATGAAAACGGCGAAGTACCGGAAATGGTGCTTTGACCAGATAGAAGGCGTCGTGGCCGAGAACAAGGCCCTGGCCGCAGAGGTGGACCGGTTGCGGTCGGAGGTTGGGGAGAAGGTGGCCGAGATGAATGCCCAAGAGGAGCATCGTCTCGAGCTTACCCGTCGCTTGGCCAACCAGTACCAGCAACGAGAAGGTTAGTCACGTGCTCCGAGCGGCTTCGTGTAGCTGTGCAGTTTGCTTTGCTGACCAGGTTGTCATTCACTTAGACCTGGAGGAGGAGGTGGCGCGCCTCCGACAGGAGAAGGAGCAGCTCAGCCAAGAGCTCGCTGATGCGCTGGAGTCCGGGCGCCGAGCAGGAGAGGAGCTGGGTCGGAAGGACCGGGAGTTATCTGGTAATACGCCCCGCCTTGCTATCTGTCGCTTGGCACCCCTTTTTTTTTAATATGCCGATAATAATGTCCTATTTCGCTTGCAATGCTCAAGGTGAACGCCAAGAGGCACCTGGATGATCTGATCAAGGACCGGGACTCCTGGAAGGTCAACTGTTGTAGGATCTGGAAAGGAGTGTCCCCGGTCCTGGACCTGATCAGTCCCGAGCTCCCGGAGAGCCAGCCCCGCGCGCCACAGTTGACCCCGGTCGAGAAGGCGCAACGGGCGTGGGACTGGCTCCAACAGTTCGTGAAGGACGTCGGGGAGTTTGCCGGCGCGCACGTCCTCAGCATGGTGCGCGCCCACTACCCCCTGGTCGACTTGAGCAGGCTGGAGAAGGGGTACCCCAAGGAGGTCGGCCCACAGGAGGTGGACGAGCTTCGGGGTAGTCTGCTGGACTTGTCGTCGACAGTGATCGGCGACATTAATCTGTGCGGAACGGCCACTCCCCCAGACCAGCCGAGTTCAGATAGGTCGGCCAGGGAGTTGTCGGGCGCGTCCGTTGCGGGAGATGGGCGGTCGACGCCTGCGGTCTCGACCAGCCAGGCGCCGGTGGCCCCGACCCCTTCGTCCGGGCAGCAGGGCCAGCCGAGTGATCAGCCCGAGCAGCTAGGCCGATAGAGTAGTCTGTAGGAATAGACTAGTGTCTGCCCGTCAGGGTATTTATTGTAAACTTTGTATGTAAAGTTTGTAATAAAGTTTGCTTTTTGTCATGACTGTTGTTTTGAGCGCTGTATGATTGGCTGAGTGACGTGTCACTGTATTTGACTTTGTAGTCGCTAAGAGCATCCATTGCAGAAGTTTTGCCGAGTTCTGCGTGCAGCAAGGTGTAGGCCAAAAAACAGAAAATCTTATTACTGACAATTATAAGATACTTACAAAGGAAAGTTATTAAAACTTTATGGATAAAATCGTCACAGTTTGTCTATGTGCCAAGAGTTAGGCACGCGTGTTCCATCTGGGTATGCCAATCTGTAGGACGTGGGTCGTGTGACTTCGGTGACCACGAAGGGTCCTTCCCAGGGAGTGGATAGCTTGTGCATTCCCTCCTGACTTGTTTTCCACCTAAGTACCAGGTCGCCGACCACGAAGGAACGGTCCTTGACGTTCCTGTTGTAGTATCGCCTGACTGCCGCGAGATATTTTGCTGTTCGGAGACAAGAATCTAAACGCTTTTCCTCCATGCAATTGATTTCGAGTTCTCTGGCATTGTCGGCGGTCGCCTGGTCGAAGTGTTCGATTCTAGGGGATCCGAAGTGTATGTCAGACGGCAGGACCGCCTCTGAACCGTACACCATGAAGTAGGGAGACGCCCCTGTGTTTCGACTGGTCTGAGTTCGGAGGCCCCAGACCACTGCCGGCAATTCTTTCATCCATCGACCCGGTGCTCTGTCGTTTTCGGTGTACAACCTTTTCTTTAGGGCGTCAACGATCATTCCGTTAGCACGTTCAACTTGACCGTTGGCACGTGGATGTGCCACTGACACGTATTTTATGACTATGCCTCTGTCATCGCAGAAGTCCCAAAAAGTGGTGCCAGTAAACTAAGTGCCCAGGTCGGTGATTATGCTGTTCGGGATGCCGAATCTGTGTATGATTTGATTGAGGAACTCCACAGCCTTCTCGGAGGTTGCCTTGACCAGGGGCATGTATTCGATCCACTTAGAGAACTTGTCGATTAACACGAAAACAAACTTGAAATTGCCCGGGGCTGGTTTAAATGGCCCGATCATGTCAAGTCCCCAGCAAGCAAAAGGCCAAGACGACGGGATGGTTTGAATTTCGTGAGCAGGTACGTGTGTCCTCTTGGCGAAAAACTGACATCCTTCGCAGTGTCGGACTAGTTTTTCCGCATCGTTCACCGCGGTTGGCCAATAAAAACCTGCTCGGAAGGCTTTTCCAACCAACGTTCTGGATGCAGCATGATTGCCGTAGGATCCAGCGTGTATGTCTTCTAGGAGCTTGATACCATCATCTTGGGGTATGCACTTGAGCAGTACTTCGGAGCTTGCGTTTTTTCGCATGAGTTTGCCGTCGACCAGGATGTAGTTCTTTGATCATCGAATGAGGCATTCATTCTCTGCTTTGTCCTGAAGGCCTGTCCCGTCCGATATGTACTTGATGAACGGGGTACGCCAGTCACGCCCACCGGTTGTCGGAGTGGCGTCGTCTATGAGCATTGCCTCGGTGGGTTGCTTGTCGACCAGGGGGGAGCCTACGCTTGGCTCGTGGATGTCCTGGACGAAAGTACCCTGCGGGATCTGGGCCCGAGATGAGCCTAACTTCGACAACGCATCTGCTGCTTGGTTCTTATCCCGGACCACGTGGATGTACTCTATGCCGTAGAAGTTGGTTTCCCATTTGCGAATTTCTTTGCAGTAGAGATCCATCTTCTCGTGGGTTGCGTCCCACTCCTTGTTGAGCTGGTTGATGACCAAAGCGGAGTCGCCATAGACATAGAGGTGCTTGATTCCCAGCTCAACGGCTAGTCTTATGCCATGCAAGCATGCTTCGTATTCGGCGACGTTGTTTGACGCCGGAAAAAGGATCCGAAGGACGTAACGCAGTTTGTCCTTGTTGGGTGATACGAACAGTATCCCAGCGCCGGCACCGTTGATGTTCAAGGACCCATCAAAGAACATTGACCAGTGGTCTGAGACATCGGGAACGGGAGGCTCATTGAGATCCGTCCATTCAGCAATGAAATCGACCAGGGCCTGAGACTTGACCGTAGTTCGGCTCTGGAACTCCAGGGAAAATGGGCACAATTCCATCGCCCATTTCACGATTCTGCCATTGGCGTCTTTATTGCGCAGGATGTCCCCGAGAGGGAAACTGGTTGTCACCAGGACTCGATGGCCGTCGAAGTAGTGCTTCAGCTTTCTTGACGTTATTAGAATGGCATATATGAGCTTCTGCATTTGTGGATACATGGCCTTGGACTCGTTTAAGACTTCACTTATGAAGTAAACGGGTCTCTGGACCTTGTAGGCGTGACCTGGTTCATCTCGCTCGACCACTATTGCCGTGGAAACAACCCTGTCGGTTGCAGCAATGTAAAGAAGTAGGTCTTCATTGGGCTGAGGCGCTGTGAGGACAGGTGGTGAAGTGAGGAAGGTCTTAAGCTGAGTGAACGCAGCGTCGGCTTCCTCTGTCCAAGAAAATTTTTCTGACGCTTTCAATAGTTTGAAGAAAGGGAGGCCTTTTTCTCCTAGCCTTGAGATGAAACGACTGAGGGCGGCCATACATCCGGTTAGCTTCTGAATATCCTTGACGTTCTTCGGTGGTCGCATGTCGAGTACGGCTTTGACTTTTGAAGGGTTTGGTCGTATGCCGTCGCGACTGACGACGTTGCCGAGCAGTAGACCGGAAGGAATGCCGAAAATGCACTTCTTGGGGTTGAGCTTCCACTTGTACCTATTGAGCGCCTTGAAAGTTCGGTCTAAGTTGTCGATTAGGGTGCTCGCGTCCCTTGTTTTTACGACCACGTCGTCTACATAGGCCTCGACGAGGTCATCGCGAATCTCGTCGTGGAGGCATTGCTGGATGGCCCGTTGATAAGTGGCTCTGGCGTTTTTGAGTCCGAAAGACATGGTCGTGTAGCAGTATGCGCCGTAAGGTGTAATAAAAAGACGTTTTGATCTGATCTTCTTCCTTTAGCGAAATCTGGTGATAACCCGAGTAGCAGTCTAGAAAAGAGAGGAGTTCGCATCCGGCCGTTGAGTCGACCACCTCGTCGATGCGAGGGAGACCAAAAGGATCTTTAGGACAGTGTTTATTGAGATCAGTGTAATCAACGCACATTCTCCATTCATTATTCTTTTTGCGTACAAGAACCGGATTGGCGAGCCAATCGGGGTGATACACTTCTTTTATGAATCCGGCTGCTAGAAGCCGTGTTATTTCTGTCCTAATAGCCTCCTTTCTGTCACGAGCGAACCGTCGCAGTTTTTGCTTGATTGGTCTTGCGGTCTTCGAGACATTTAAGGAGTGCTCGATCAGGTTTCGTGGGACACCGGGCATGTCCGCGGGTTTCCATGCGAAAACGCTCACGTTGTCCCTTAGAAACCTGACGAGCACGTCTTCCTATTTTGGATCCAGGTTGGCCCTGATGAGGGCTGTCTTCTCGGGGCTGCCTTCGACCAGCTGCACTTCTTTGTACTCCTTGGATTTTGAGTTCTTCCTGGCTGTCTCTTGTTCGGGTAGTCGGAGCTGGTCGGGAGGCAGCTGTGCGGCTTGGTTTGCTGTTTCTGCCATGCGGATTGAGAGGTCGATTGCCTCGGTGATCTTGAAGCTTTCTTCTTCGCAGGTGTACGCAGTGTAGACGTTGCCTCTGACGGTTAGGACACCCTTCTCCGTGGGCATCTTAAGGACTAGGTATGAGTAGTGCGGGACTGCCATGAACTTTGTCAGCGATGGTCGGCCCAGTATGGCGTGATAGGTCCCGTCGAAATCCGCGACTACGAAGTTGATGAACTCCGTCCGGAAGTGGTCGGGTGTGCCGAATTGGACAGGCAATGTTATCTGTCCGAGAGGCACTGAACTTTGACCAGGCAAAACCCCCCAGAATTGGGCGTCGTAAGGTTTTAGTTGTGCAGGGGATATCTTGAGGGCGGGCAGGCTGTTGCGGAAGAGGATGTCGATGGAGCTTCCCCCGTCCACGAGCACGCGCTCGAATTTGATGCTGTTGATGCAGGGGTCAAGAATCAGGGGGAAACGACCCGGCTCTGGGATAGCGGCCCACTGGTCCTTCCTGCTGAACGAGATTTCCCTGTGGGACCACGTGGGAAATTTCGGGTCTGCGATCAGCCCGTCCGTGCTGTCTATGTTGAGGCAGACTCTCTTTAACAGCTTTCTTTCTCGCTTGGACTCAGTGGAGACCTTGCCCCCGAAGATGGAGTGGACCACGTCAGTGGGGCTGACGTATTGGTGTCGGGGGTCCCTATCTTGGTCCTCATCCTCATCTTCGTGGTCGTGCCCGTCGCGCTTGTTATTTTTCTTGGCGGAGTCGTCTTGGGCGGCCCGCCGTGTATAGATACTTTTGAGGACGCGGCACTCTTCCATGGTATGATTGGACTTTGGATGTAGTTGGCATGGTCCCTTCAACGTTTTGTTGTAGTCTTCTTGGTAGTCCCGTCGTCCATTGGGACGTTTGACCGTATTTACTCCGTGGTCGTAGTCGCGAGGGCGCTTTCCTCTGAAGTCGTCGCGGCTGTCGCGCCGCCGATCCCAACCGTCTCTGTGGTCGCGGTTGTCGGGGCGACGGTGGTTCCTGTTGTCGTAACGACCGTCATCTCGCCGGGAAGGCTGGTCGGGACCTCTAGCGTCGTCTCGGATTAGTTTTTCTGCGTCGTCGGCGTCGGCGTAATTTTTGGCCGTGGCGAGGAGTTCCGCCACCGTTGCTGGTCGTTTACGTAACAGCTTGTTCCTCAGCGCTTCGTGGAAGCGCAAGCCCTTGATGAAGGCAGAGATGGCCTCGTCGTGGGAAATCTTCGGGATTTTGAGGCGCATATCCGAGAATCATCGGATGTAATCGCGCAGAGGTTCGTTCTTCCTGTCCCTTATCCTTTCAAGGTCATATTTGTTTCCAGGCTGCTCGCATGTGGCGATGAAGTTGTCGATGAAAGCCTAGCGCAACTCTTCCCAAGAGTCGAAGGAGTCCTCGGGCAAGCCAAGAAGCCACTGATGACCAGCCTGGTCGAGGACTACGGGGAAGTAGTTAGCCATGACGTGCTCATCTCCTGCGGCTGATCGAACGGCGATTTCGTAGAGGGTGATCCAGTTCTCTGGATTTTCCTTGCCGTCGTATTTTTTAAGTTTTTCGAGCTTGAAATTGCGGGGCCACACGACCTGGCGGAGGTGTGAGGAGAACTGTCTTAGACCCGGGGGACCGTGCGTTGCATCGTACTCGATGCGGCGCAGGTTTTCGTGGACTGCTCTCTCTGTGGCGCGCCTGTTGATGCGGTCCCGGGCATCTTTGGGAGGGATGTTGTGGCGGAGATCCCTGTGCTGGTTTACTTCTTGACCGCGTACGCGGTTCTGCTCGCGGCGACCGTCGGCGTCCCGACCACCATCGTCACGCCGTGAGTCCTTTCGACGGTTGTCGGGAGAGCGGCTGCGGTGACGCCTGCTGGGAGACGGTGAGGCCCGGCTACGATTAGTCTGGTCGGAGGCGGCTTCCGTATAAGAGACGTCCTGGACTCTCTTGAGCAGAGTGGCTGTCTGTCCCATTGCAGCGATCAGGTGTGCTCGGATGCTGGTCCGGACTCCCTGGCACTCGGGGGTATCAGGAAGCCGATCTAGGTTAGCCATGGCGACAGCCACGTTGGCGCTTGGCGTTTTGTAGACTGGCTGGTCCCCGACCATGTCAAAGGCATCGTTGAGATTATTTGGTGGCATTTGTTGTTGCTCGTCTGCGCGTCGTCGGGCGCGATCGGCGTTGCGTTGTTCGCGAAGTTGCCTCTGCTCATCTGTTTCTCCATCAACGACCGGTTCGTCGGCGCTGACATTAAACACAATATCTCCTCGTCGGGGGGGAAATATCGGGAAACGGGGGAAACCCGGAGGGTGTGAAGGAAAATCCAGGTCGTAGTCCTCGTCTTCGGTGTTTATAACCTCGGTGGGGACGGAACCGGTACTTGAATTGGTGCTGGAAACCTGGCCGTCCCGTAGTTCTCGGATCGTCACCATGTTGACGTAGTGACGATCGTTCCTTTTCGGCGACCAACCCGCCTTGCTGAAAACGGATTGGGTGTGCTGTGAGTAAACAGAGGCCGAGTTGTTCAGGCCGCAAGGATAATCTTCCTTCTTGAGCTTGACGGATCGTCCTGAGGGTGTTGAGGTTATCATCAGAGACGTTCCCAGCCGTTCGTGTGTAGCGACACGAGTTGGCCGGCGGGATTTGAAAAAATCCGCTGGAGCAGCTTGGTCGGGCCGACGCAGAACTCCGTCTACTAGTTGGGAAACTTCGAGTAGCTTGGAGTCAGCGCGATCAAGCGCTTGGAGAAGGTCCGAGCAGTCGATCTTCTTTCCCTTGTAGAGCGGGAACGGTGGTCGGGCGCTTGGTGCCGTCACGCGTGTGGTCGGAGACGGCGTGATCTCAGATTGGATCTGGATCTCTTTCGAAACCGTGGTCGTGAGGCCGCCGCTGCACGTCGTCCACGTGATCTGGCCGACGGTGAACGTGAGGCCTTCAGGCACGGTCGCGGAAGCTGGGATCGTGACCATCTTGTTCGCCGGAAAAGTTGCACGCACACCCCCTACCTGGCGCGCCACTGTCGACGAAAGCTGGTCGGCAGTCTACCTTGGGGTATACCCATGGTAGTAGTTTATCGGTAGACGGTGCGCAAACTACGAACTCGATGGTGACGCAAGACACGGACAAGCTTTTTATCCAGGTTCGGCCGCCGAGTTGGCGTAATACCTACGTCCTGCGTCTGGTTGTATTGATTTGTGTTGAGAGAATATGATGTCCTAGGGGGGTCCCTTGCCTCTCTTTATATAGTCTGGAGGGCAGGGTTACAGATCTGGAAACTAATCCTAGTCGGTTACAATTGCCATGGATAATTCGATATCAATTCCTATTCTAACCGACTAGAATCCTGCTTGATCTCCACATCTTGTTTCCTTGCGCGAAACTCCAGGTTGTCGGATCAAGCCTTGAACTCGTCTCGTAATGGGTCAAGCCTCCTGGCCGAAGTCTAGCCGTAAGGGTATAGGGGTTTATACCCCCACAGGTCTCGGCCGCTGCTTGCCTCCACTTCTCTGAGCGTCCTCGAGGATCGCGGTGGTCCCGTCGATGCCGCGCACGCCTGCGTGACCTTGTGCCTATGCGGCCGACGCTTGTACATGTCGCTCCATGGTTCTGCGGCCTCCTGCGTGATGAGGCAATAGCGGGCGATGGAGGTGTGACCGGTGGGGCGCAAACGACGGCGGCCGCTGTAGCAGCCTCCCGTGTTGCTGCGGCTGTACGAGGGAGCTTCCTACCACAGTTCTTTTGTAAGCTCTTGATTTTAATGGAGATAAATTCTTATGTGTAATTTTTTAGGTATACAATGGTTACACAACTTAGCGGGAAATGTTTTCCTTGTGGACCTAAAATAATTTAAAATAATGAATTATAGTAGAGATTATAAAATCTTCGTAGAAGGTATTATTTAGTTTGTTTTTATAGCGTGGTCACCTCCACGACTTACCGATCTGCGGGTGCCGCCAAGCCAGATGTTCCTCTGGCCCAAGCCCGTAGTCGTTGGGCCCACAAGTTGACGAGATCCAACACGACTCGTGGGGAGGAGCCCCGGCCGTTCTGCAATCATTCGTGCCACATGGGCCCAGCGTGCTGGTGGTCCCCACCATTCTCCGGGCCCGCCGTCATACTCCATGTCCTCCGCCAGCGTGGTAACCGGAGGCGATCCAGGATGTCTTTTCCGCCTCCCTTGATCTCGCCACTGCCGCGACGACGCCCGCGGCCGCAGCAAGCGAGAGAGAAGGAGAGCGGGAGATGAAGGGCGCCGGGGCCGGCGCGGCCTCGCCGGGGGACTACGTCTACTTCAAGTCCGTCGTCCCGCTCCACAAGATCTCCGTGAGTTCGAGCGCACCTCGGCTCCACTCCTCCCACCTCGCCAGTCTCTTCCCCTCCCATCCGGGTTTTATGGGTATGGGTACTCGGCCTCAGGCGGTGCCGTTTGGTACGGAGTTTTATCGTGGGAACGGTTTCGTCGTTGCTTCATATATGGGATCGTCTGAATTTGGGCTAGATTTGAAGCGAATTCCGGGTGAGGAGCTTTCTGTGGTTGGCGATCTGCAGGAGCTCGCTGGTTGGTGTAATTTGGTGCGGTGCTATTGAATCTACACAGTGTCTTTACCTGAATCTGACGATATCTCCCCAGACACTGCAATGTGTATATTTGTAATGTTCTGCTCAATTTTCTCTAGAGGGGCCTGTTTGATTCATTGGGCTGCTATGTTAGCCAGCTAATTTTTAGCCCTACCCCCTAGCTCATCTAGACAGGGGGGCTAATAGGTGGGCTATGTTGGAGTTGCTAGCTAATTAGCTAGCTAACCCTAACTCTGTCCTGTTTGGATCAGCCAAGGCTCGTTATTATTAGCTAATTTTTAGCCCAAGCTAATAACTAGAACTAGCTGATCCAAACAGGCCCTTAGTTTGCTCTCCATTCCATATCTCTGTACTTGGTCTGCTCAACCAAGTTATTTAGCAATACACTTTTCCTATATTTCAGCTGCCTGTTTATTTGTTGTTGTCCAGATATGTAATTTTGTCATTGTTTGGCTATATAAAAGAAATGTGAATTATTTCTTGTGAGTTGTTCTTTAAGATTGTTGTCTGAAAATTCAGGCACTTGAAATGTAACAACCCCCTTTGCAATAAGGAGTCGATTTCATTTTATGATGGAGCTGCTGACTAAATAAGATGTCTTACCTTGAACACAACTACTTCTTTTCTGCTTGCTTTCATTAACCAAGTGCACCATTGGTTACATGCTACATACCCTAACCTCTTGTTTTTTCCTTGCCATTGGAGTATGTTTCGTTTTACATCATTGTGCACATGCAAAGGACATGATATTGCAAATGGGTTTATTTGGCATTGCACACTTATGGATTGACCATGTCGAGTAATAGATATACATGTTATACCTGAACTTTCAATCTACTTACAAGTCCCATGGTTCATGTTAAAATATGGTTTTTACAATGCTTTTTATATTTAGTCAGGAGGTTGTCCTAAACTCCATATTGCTCCTTATCAGTTCAGTACGATTTTAATGTGTTATATCCCTTTCGATATAAAAGTTCTTAAGTTGTTCCTTTTTCTATATTAATATTTTCAATTTGTGCCATATTTGTGGCTAATTTCTGAGCTATTTCTTGTCCTCGGAGACTTTGTAGATTGGGTCAAAACTGTGGAGTTACTATGACTTTGGACCCAAGGTTGTGCCGCCTCTTGTATGCATCCCAGGAATTGCAGGAACGGCTGATGTATACTATAAACAGATCATGTCCCTTTGTATGAAGGTACATGCTTTGGGAGTTGAATTTTTCTCTCCAACTCACATCTATTCTGATTTCTATTATCTGAAGTTTGAGAGTTCATGTGTTGCCTTCATCTGCTGGGGTGCTGGCTACCTGCAAATCATACCATATCATGCTTTGGAAGGCGTCCAAATTGTGTAGTGCTGTGCAGTTACACACCGTATCTCTTTCAGGGTTATCGAGTAATATCTATTGACGTTCCTCAAGTTTGGAATCACCATGAATGGATTCATTCATTTGAGAAGTTTTTGGACTCCATGAATATCCATCATGTAAGAAACATTACCCTGTTTCCCTTATGCGTTTGTATCTTGATCATGCTACTACTTAAAAGTGATTCACATTTTCTCTTTTTTGCTACTCTTGATTAATATGGTCATATTCTTAAAATTACATGCATTTTATTAATGCTTTTCCCGCTAAATTTTGAATTTTATTTTTCATTTTCATTCAACTTTGCATCATTACACTGACAAAACTTACAACCATGGTATACTGAGCTATAGCACAAGTATACAAATGTAATGAACTCTCCTATTTACATATTCTACAAAAAAAGGCATGCATTTTGCTGCTCTTCTGGCAAGAAAATTGTCACAAGTTTGATTTATTCTCTTCTCTATTGAGAAAAATAAGTGCAGGAGGGGGAGGGCTAGCTGAATTTGTTCCTTGTAAATGTACAACAGAAGACATAGTTTTACTTCACTTAAGTTATTCATTTGAAATAATAGGTTATACTGAACTGTCTGAGAATGCAGGTTCACATTTATGGTACATCTCTTGGTGGATTCCTGGCACAAATATTTGCTCAACACCGTCCAAGGAGAGTAAAGTCCTTGGTCCTGTCAAATACTTTTCTTGAGACGCACAAGTTTGCTGCTGCCATGCCTTGGTCTCCAGTGTATGTATAATCTCTTCAGTGCGTGTTAAAAATAGTGTTACATGGGCAGGGGTGCATGTGTGGGTGTCTGATTTGACAGATTTTTTGGTGGCAAGCCAGATAGCATTTAGAATCTTACAGGGTGTTGGGTGTCTGACTTGAGTACTTGACAAAACAAAAAAAAAGAAGGGCCACAGGTATCTGGATAACATTATAAACTGGTCATATACCCTGTTAGCATCTGACACCTATTTTCATTTAATTTTATGTTGTTCAAAGCCATTTATTTCAAATGTTCCTTTTGAACACAAGGTTTCAAGTTTTCATTGTAACTTAACACTGATGTAGAATATACAAATACACCCATCCATTTTTTAAATAGACATTATAGTCTTACATGGCTTTAACTGAATCTGGATGCACCGATTTTTTTGATTCTTCATTAGTTACCAGATAAATTATTTTGACCGAATTACCTTCAAGTGTTATTGGTAATGAATTTCAAATTTATTCTATTGAAACCAGGGATTCATGGTTATGTAGAAACATGTATTATTTGTAAAGACAGTATGTTATTTGGTACAACCAAGATTCTGGGCCAAGTTTTTTATGTTTTATGAGATGCAGAAGAAGCTTGTGAAACTTTGTGTCTATGTTTAAAGAAAACCTGTCTTTGTGATAGATTATTTTGGGCTATGGGGCAGTTTGCGTTTGCTTCGTGCTTTTCTTATTTTATTTATTAAAACTATATGTGAAAATTCATCTGTGAGGAAATACATTACCCTGTTTGGCAAATAAAATTATAATATAGCAAACTGTGCACTCCAATGGCTGGCCCTAAAATATTATTTTTCACTTCTGAACAACTATATTTTTACCTTTCGATAACACTATTTCATCTTCTTTTAGAACATCTAACCTCCAATGAGTTATGCCATTGTCGTAGCTTAGATGGAGTTCATTTCAGCAGTTGTGAGTGGATTGTTATTGTTATAATAGGGTAACATGAACCTCTATGATGTCCACTGAAACACATGGTGTAATTGTGTGAAGAATAACATCACGCAAGAAACTTGAGGTCCTTTGTGTTGGACACAAAACACGGTTTCGGGGCTAGATCTTGATTTCATTAGCCTTGCCACAACTAATCGCAGGTTGTGGATACATATAAGGTAGCTTGCTTGGTCCTTAAGAAAGGATTACATCATATTTTAGAGATGCTAAAGTAGATGCTAAAAGATAAGGTGCTGACACAACAACCACCAACTACTCCATATAGGGATCCTAAGTAGATAAGCACAAGACTTATAGCTATCAATCCCCCCCCCCCCCTAAGTCTTGTGTGGCGCCTTCTGGGGAATTTGAACCATCCCAATTCAGGCGTGAAGCTTCTGGAACTTGACCTGCCCAAGGCACTTGGTGAGAAGGTCAACGAGCTGGTCCTGAGTGTTGATGTAGCCGGCCTTGATGCTCCCCTCTTCCAAGTAGCTCCTGATAAAGTGGTACTTGCTTGCTGCGCTCATGGAAGATGGGTTCCTTTGCCAAGGCCAAGGCGGACTTGCTGCCCACCATGAGCTCCACTGCTTCTGCATCTCTTCCTAGGAGATCGCCTAGTAGCCGAGCCAACTAGAGAGCCTGAGTCGAAGCGGTAGTGGCAGCGATGTACTTTGCCTCGCAACTAGACAGAGCCATCACCTGCTGCTTGACCGACTGCCAGCTGATCAGACACTTGTCGAGGAAGAACAGACGCTGCTAGTACTCTTGGTTGTGTCGATGTCGCCGGCGAGGTCGCTGCCGTTGTATCCGACGAAGTGCTCTGCGCCGGGGCACCTCGGGTAGTGCAAGTCGTAGTTGATGGTGCCCTCGACGTAGCGCAGGATCCTTTTGATGGCCTACTCGTGCTCCGTTGTAGGCCACTGCATGAACCAACTGGTGTAGCCAACGACGAACACCAGGTCCGGCCGCGTGTGAACGAGGTAGCGAAGGCTGCCCACAATGTGCCGGTACCGTGTGTTGACCTCTTTCGTTGTGCTGTCGCGGCTCAGCTTCAACCTCTCCTCCATGGGAGTGTGGGCTAGGTTGTAGCCGGTGAGCCCACCCAACTCGACTATGTGCTTGGCGTAGATGGCCTGGCGAAGGGAGATGCCGGAGCTGTCTTGGTGGACCTCGATCCCCAAGTAGGAGAGAAGGCCTAAGTCGCTCATCTGGAAGGTCGCCTTCATCTCCTCATTGAACGCCTCCACCTCAGCCTGGTGCTGGTGATCACCAAGTCGTCGACGTAGATTCCTACTAGGTTGCAGCTGGTGAGCCCGCCCAACTCGACTATGCGCTTGGTGTAGGCGGCCTGGCGAAGGGAGATGCCGGAGCTGTGTTGGTGGACCTCAATCCCCAAGTAGGAGAGAAGTCCTAAGTCGCTCATCTGGAAGGTCGCCTTCATCTCCTCCTTGAACGGCTCCCTCCTTGGTGTTGGCGATCACCAAGTCGTCGACGTAGATGCCTACCAATAGGACATTGGCTCTCTTGCCCGTCAGTAGACAACAACCCTGTGAGGACTCCGCTGGAACCCTATTTGCTTGAGGGTGGAGTCTAGCTTGGCGTTCCAAGCTCGGGGTGCCTGCCGCAAGCCGTACCGGGCCTTGCGCAAGCGAAGATCCTTGTTCTCCTTGCCGGGGGTGACGAATCCCGGCGGTTGGTAGACGTAGACCTTCAGTCAACTTAACTTGTTTGCCTAAATGGCCCTTTAGACTGTTAAAAGCCGTGTAAACGCTACACAGTGGTACACCATACACCGTTTCCGTTTAATCATCCGTTTAGCTTGTTTTAATTGGCTGTTTAGCCTGTTCAATGCACTGTTTAGTCTGAATAATGGCTAAACAGCAGGTGACCCACCATTTACTGTTTAACGTTTAGGAAAACATTGTTGTTGAGGAAGGCAGACTTGACATCCATGTGGTGCACACGCAATCCCTCCTAGGCCACCAGCCCGAGGAGACGAACGGACTCCATCTACGCGACAGGCGTGAAGGCGTCATCAATGTCAACTCCTGCTGGACGAACCCTCGCGTCACCAAACACGCCTTGTGGTTGATCACCGCCTTGGCCTCATTCTTATTGAGCTTGTAGACCCACTTAAGGGTGATGGCTTGATGGCCGGCAGGAAGATCAGCTAGCTCCCACGATAGATTCTGCTCGTATGCGTCCATTTTTTGCTGCATCGCGGCGAGCCATGCCACGTCTCCCTCTGCCTCAACAAAGGAGCGGGGCTCGCCGTCCTCGTGCGCCAGGTGTAGCTCCGCCTCGAAGTCGTGCATCATTAGTCTAGGGATGGGCTGATCACCAAGGATGTTATCCATGGTGCGGTAGCGCAGAGGCTCGTCGTCGTGGTACACATTGATGCGATCCTCGTCATTGGATAGCGGAGTGGAGAACTCCACCGTGCGTTGCCCATCACGGACCGAAGCTGCCACCTGCCGGTGCTGATCCTGGAGGTGTGGGCGCCGATGCGAGAGTGAGGAGCTGATGTAGGAGAGTGAGGCACCGCTGGTGTAGAAGAGTGGGGCGTAGTCGATAGTGGAGGACTCGCTGGTGGTGTAGGCGATGGAGGACTCGCCGGAGCTGATGGCAAGCCGGGTGCCGAGGTGGATGAGCTCGGTGAAGATGAGCTGCTAGCTCCCCGTCTCCCTTGAAGTAGACATAGTCGACGACGAAGTCTGAGAGTCGAAGTCGAACCGTCGTCCACCGCCTTGTCCCAAGCCCAGCCTCATCCTTCATCGAACACAATGTCCAGGGAGATGTGGACGCACTATGTCGTAGGGTCGAGGATGCAGTAGGCCTTGATACCCTCGATGTAGTCGATGAAGACCCCTTGGCATGCTCTGGTCGTTGAGCTTGTCGACGTGGTTGAGCTCCTTGGTGAAGGCGAGACAGCCGAAGACGCAGAGGTGGCTCACCATCGGCTTGCGCCCATGCTAGGCCTTGTATGGCGTCTTGCCATCAAGGGCCTTGGTGGGCGAGCGGTTGAGGAGATGGATGGCAGTCATCACCGCCTCTGCCCAGTAGATTGTCGGCATCCCTCTTTACTTGAGGGCGTGGATAGTGGCCACCACCGTCTGGTTGCGGCACTCAATGATGTCGTGGGTCTCGAATGCCGGAGTCGAGCTTGGAGAAGAACTTCCACCGCCCGGTCATGTGGTGGGTGGTGCCGGTGTCGAGGTACCAGCCATTGGTCTTGTCGTCGCTGGACCCATTGCCGAGGAAGACGTGGGCCCGTGGCTCGTCGAGGTGGAGGAGTGCGACAGCGGCCGGCGCAGGAGGTAAGTGCATCTCGATGCTCCCGTGCATGAAGAAGAAGAACAAAGCCACCTTGTCACCCTCCTGCGCTTGCGGACGTGTGCCTGACCGCCACGCTTTGCCTGCCGGCAGTCCTTGGCCTAGTGGCCCGCCCTGCTGCAGTTCTTGCTGGTGTTGTCATGAGTGGCCTTGTGCTCGCCGTTGGTGTCATTAGGAGTACCACCACCTGCCTTGTCCTGCTTGGACGGCTGCTGCTTGTGGCTGCTTGTTGAACCTGAAGCTGAAGAACCTGAGGCCTCCCCCTTCTTTCGCTCCTGCTAGACACTGCTCCTCAGTGAAGAGAAGCTTGCCACCTATTTGTGACAGGCTTTGAGAGAGGTAGCTGCTCGTAGTTGTCGACGGCCTTGAGGCGACCTGTCACCTCCTTGATCGTCAGCTCGGAGAAGTCCAGCAGCGTCTCGATCGACAGAGCCACCCACGTGTACTTGGGGACGACACAGAGGAACTTCTCGATAGCTTTCTCCTCGTCGATGTTGTTGTCGTTGATGTTTTTGTTTCACCGTACCACGCCAACTGCTGCATCAAGGTGTTGAGGCGGAGAGCGAAGTCAACGATGTCCTCGCCCGACTTGAAAGCCAGGTTCTCCCACTCCTGACGGCATAGTTCTTACGGCGTAAAGGCGAGGCACGGCGATGGGGGGGCGCCTGGACGCCTAGGCGCCCGCCTTGCCCGCCTAGGCGCCCATTCTGCAAGGCGATGGGGGAGCGCCTGGACGCCTAGGCGTCGCCTAGGCGACGCCTTGAGAACTATGGCTGACGCAGCTTCTGAAGCGTGGACATGCAGGCACGTCGAGCCCACCAGCGTTTCGTCCGTACGCGCGGTCGGTGCCGTCCATGTCCGTACGCGCCCCTGCATCCCGTGGCCACGCATCGTCGAAGCTGCGCTCGTGCAGTCCGCCCAGATGATCCGCATTGCGTCCGCCTCGAGCGTGGGCTCCGCGTGCGTCTCCGCGGCAGCCTCCGCAGCCTGCCTGGCTGTCTCCGTGGCCCGCTCGCCCGCGAGCTCGGCAACCATGAGCCGCTCTGCTCAAGCGGCTACCTCCACCTGGTCTGCTGCCTCCCGCTGCTGCCTCTGTGCCGCATGCATCCGCCGCCTGCGCTGCTGTGCGCTCATGCTCCACACGCGCTGCGGCGTGCCGGCGCCGTCCTGCAGAAGTCAAGCTCTCGACCGAGTGGGAGGAGTGAGAATGGGAGTGGCTGGGCATGGCGTTTCATTGGGATGCAGAAAAACTACAGGTAAGAAACTTAGGCTCTAGATACCAATTGTTGGACTCAAAACACAGGTTTTGGGGCTAGATCTTGATTTCATTAACTTCGCCACAACTACGGCAGGTTGGGGATACATATAGGGTAGCTTGCTTGGTCCTTAAGAAAGGATTACAACATATTCTAGAGATGCTAAAAGATAAGGTGCTGACACAGCAGCCACCAACTACTCTAGATAGGGATCCTAAGTAGATATAAGCACAAGACTTATAGCTGTCACTCTGCTCAATCGGAATCGGAACAAGTTTATAAAAAATAATACAACAGATGACATCATAAATTTAAATCTTGACTTTATAAAATTATGCTTTATGCTTAGTATAACTACTAGTAAGTAACACTGTCAAACAATTTTCTTTGACGTTGCAGTGTTAATTGGACCCCTTCTTTTTTGCTGAAGCGGTACCTCTTGACAGGAATCCGAGATGGTCCCCATGAACCATTCATCGCAGACTCAGTAGATTTTGTTGTGGGTCAGGTTTGTAATAATTTTAAACACATTAGATGCTTTTTAATCGGTAGAATCCACAAGGTTTAAAATGATTTTATGACATGTTATAAATATGACTAATCAAGCTTCATGTTATATAATCATATATATTTCTATTTATTAGATGACTTCATGTGATATGTTAAATATTTCTATTTGGATGATTATTTTAATGATAACAAGCCATTGTTTTTCTTCATTACCCATTTGCGCACATGTTCTGCGTGCCAGGTGGAGACATTGTCAAGAGATGACCTTTCGTCAAGGTTGATGTTAAATGTTGATGTTGCATCCATTGGTTCATTAATGTTGCCAGATTCACTCATCACTATAATGGATGTAAGTTACCTAAAATTCATGTACGCATTAGAAAACTCATTTATTACTGTTCACATAGGCTTTTCCTATGCTCGAGAGAGAAAAAACATACTCCCTCCATATAGGATTTAGAAGTCGTTTAGGACAGCGATACGATCTTCAAAACACAACTTTGACCTCTTATTTTTATAAAAAATATTTAGAAAAAATGATATATGTATACTTTTATGAAAGTATTTTTCAAGACAAATCTATTCATATAATTTTCACATTTGTAAACTCAACAATTTAAAAGTTATTGATGATTTATATTCCCAATGTTTGACCTAAACCTTGTCCAAAACGACTTCTAAATCCTATATACAGAGGGAGTATGTTTTTTTTTAGCTCTCCATTCTGTGAATTGGCTGCAATGGCAAGATTCATATGGCCATATATGTATGGTTACCATAAGATTTTGAAATCGAGTCGTAACATCTATGAGTAGGTTGGGGCCTTGGAGGATGAACATCTTTGAATTTGGTTCACTTCAGTAACTGATGACTTTAGGACCAGTAATGACTTCCACATGTTGTCCTTGCAATAATTGATGACCTTTGACAGTGTAATACCTCATATGCTAACACTAACAGTGTGCAGTGAGCTTCTTTGCACAGACAAACGACTACTCTGCTGTTCCCCAGCAGTTGAAGGAACAGTTGAATGAAAGGTACCCTGGTGCAAGGCGTGCTGTACTGAAGACTGGTGGTGATTTCCCCTTCCTGTCACGTCCAGACGAGGTTAATCTGTACCTTCAGGTATTGCTGCAGATGTGTATGTCGTTTCTGTTTCTTTGTTAGGGGAACTTGAAGAGTAATTATTGAAGCATTGTCAGCTACATTTGAGGCGAGTTGGTGTAGAACCAAGGTCAGAGCTGGTCCAAGGCTTCACCCGAGATGGCAGTGCTGGGAGTTCAAAGGATCAGAGAGATGGAGGGGACAGTTTTGGTAATAGTGGTGAGGACAATGGCCACCATGGTTCAGGTGGCACTGATCATGACAGGCACCATTGTGGATCAGAATCACACAATTCTGATGAGCCAATACCAACAAGCACAATGCTTGCCAATACTGTACTAGGTATGCTCTGCTCAACCCTGCAAGCTTCACCACGGATGTTCATGATACTTCAATGTTTTGTCATTGCTTTTCACATTTCTTACAGATAGCTGTTCCACAATTGAGTACTGAATATGCCCTTTTGCCTTGCATGCAGAACTGGTAATTTAGGAAATCATGGAAGCGTGTTTTGCAGCTATATTGGGGCCATTGTTGCCGGTAGGAAAGGCAAAAGAGCACCTCAAATGATGGAAAGGCGCTTCTATATGTTTGTATAATATATGCTTGTCTTCTATATTTAGTTATTTACCAAATTTACTGTGTATGTAGCCTGTAAATTGCATTCCATATGCCCGAGACATGATGTGATTGTGCGGCTTTCTTGAAACAGAATACCTCATTGATCTCTCTTTCGGTAGTTTCTTGCTAATTTGTTTGAGACCAATTCACTCTAGCTTTCGTGTCTGAATTCAGTTAAATTAAATCTGACCATATTACTGATTCTCCGTTTTCTCAGCATTGCTGACTGCTTTTTTTCTGACGTGATAACCTAGCTCATGCAGAGTTTCAGACTGATATTTTTTCAATTAGACAATTGTGCAACTCCCTCCTTAAGGAGAGGGTGAGGCTAACGCGTTTTTCTAGAGTAACTCTAGCAGGATCTCTCTTACGTAGCTAAATGTGGATTTTCACGAAAAAAAAGTCTAGACTCTTACTAAGAGCAACGTCCTAAGCCCTAATAGCTAAATATAGATGTCCAAGCTAATAACATTATTAAATATAGGTGTCCAAGCTAATAACATTATTCCAGTAGAGCCTCTACTTCAGACCTCATATTTGGTTGGGCATTCATATTTCTTCCTCAGTGACCCAATAGGACAGTCTCCATCCTCCATCACGTGTTCTAGCTCTCTCTCTTCCCCTCCACATGCATGATACCTTACGGTCACCAGTTCGATCCTCCAATTGTGTCCTGTCCAAAGGAAGAAGAAAGAGACAATGATGAGTGGGTCCCTTTTGTCACTCTCCAAAATAGGTTCGGGGGTCCAAATTTGGGTGCTGCTGTTGGAGTTGAAGCCAAAAAATTGAACCCCAAGAAGTAGGGAGATTACCCAAATCAAAAGTAGGGACCTTTTTTTGAGGGCCACTGCTGGAGTTGCTCTATGCCCCTCAAATTTAGGTGGGCATTCAAATCCTTCGACCCTCATTTTTGGGGGCTAAGGCCAGATCTTTTTCACGTGCCCTTGCGATTTCTCTCGTGACTCAGGCTGGGTTGAGGCCTCCCTTGGCGGTGGACGGCTATATTTCATGTCGCAACTCCTGCCCCTTTGTAGCCGTGACTTCCTGTCATCATGCCCCTCTAATGAATATGACTCTTGAACGATTGTCATGATTCCTCGTGTTTTGGCCAAGAAAGTCTATGACAAGTGAGTTCTAGATGTCATTCTCCATTGGAATGAGTTTGGACGCTCTGTTTTGAGGACCATTGCTGCACTGCATCCCAAAAATATAGGCCTCAAAAGTGGGGGAGACATCAAATGAAAAGTGGGGGCCTGTTTTGAGGACTATTGCTGGCTTTTCTTGGCTAAATCATGCCATATGGTCGTGTGGCAATTCATCTAGGCTAACAAAATACCACTGTTGCTCAAAACATTGTTTCCTAATAATATTGTTTATGAATGACACATAGACTAGTTCATACAGCCACATGAACACCTAGCTAACATGTAGGTATGGACAACTCCCCATGTTTCATAATTACCCATGAAGGGACCGATGATAAGAGAGGTAGTGAATTAGTCAACTTAAAAACTAGCTTTAAAACTATGGCCTTTAGTTTCTACCTAGTCAAAATTTATGCAATAAATAAGCTATGTAGATCTACATCTAAGGTTTTGCTAGGTATGTTGCTAGCTATTTCTACCATGAAAGAGTTATGTAACCTAGGTTCCAATCTTATCAACTAGCATATCAATCTAAGTTAGGAAAATAAGCACACAATGGTGCAAACTGTTTGGAATATGCTATAGAGGTAATCATAGAGATGATGATATTACGATTGTATCCATGACATATATTATGAGTTCAATGAATATCCATTGTAGACAAACTTGTATCGATTGACAATTATGTGAATTGTTTGTGAAACTCTTTTACTTGTATGGTTATTCTAAAGTTGTCCCAGATCAGAGTTCGTGTGAGGACACACATGAATATTAGATTAGCACATGTATTAGTTGATGACTATGTTTCACAAGTCATAGACATAAAGATGTCAAACTAATAATGTGGGCACATGTATGACAAGGGGCTGGACATCTCCAACATGAGATGTTCTTATTATCTCTCTATGCATCATGGATGTTATGTCCTTAGACCTGAGATTGTCGTATGTACTCAATGTGAAATGACCTACTTAGGGACTATTAAACGCTACTCCGTAATAGGGTAGCTATAAAGGTGGTCTTTGGGTTTATCGAGAAACATGTTGTGAGACATAGATAATCAAGATGGAACTTGCCCCTCTCTATGTGAGAGAGATATCACTAGATCACTCAAGTGATTGGATCAACAAATGTATGGTCGTGCTTGGGTTAAGTGTTAACCCACGAGTTGGACCAAATATCATGTGGCAAGGGAATATATGTATGTGTATGTAGTGGTTCATCTGATATGATCTTTGCGTGTGTATAGGAGTTGTCACGCCTTGCTAGAGGCCGCTGTCAATTATTGGACGAGTAGGAGTACTCGGCCCATGTCTATATGTACGTGAACCCATAGGGTCGCACGCTTAAGCCTAATTCAGGTTGGACCCGAATTAGACAAGGCTTAGGGTTTTCTAATTGGGCCTCCAACTCGGGGCTAATTGGAGGACACCTATATAAGAGAGGGAGGGGGCGCGGCCAGGATGATCTCATGCCATTAGACAACCGCCGCCGCCGCTCACCCACGCTCACGCCTATTGCTCCTCGCGGACCTAGCAGTCTGGAGGCGCAACGCTTATTCCCCGCACGTGTGGGATACCTCGGAGGTGCTGCATCTGGAGCACAAGGATGAACCGCGCGAGAGGGATTGACGTGGTGGATGACCACGCAACTGCATGACACTGCTACTACACGTACGACTACACCGAGTCGCTTTCGCTGCACCTACACATCTAGTGGTAATCCCGTGATCTATAAGTGGCAGGTGATCCTATTTTATGAGGTCGAAATTTTTGTTTTCTAGCTAGCGAAGCGTCCTCATAATCCATCAGTGGTATCAGAGCTGTTACTGCATTGTTATAGATTTGATTGGGTACATATAGAGATATGTGCAGTTTTAGATGAGTCTCTGATCTTGGTTCATGGTTATTGTGCTGGTATTGTAACGATGTACTCGTACCGGTCGGAATTCTGCCATCCGAGTTAAGTGATACATGTAAACCCAGTCATGGCGAGATAGAGATCAATCAGATTGATCTAATTAAACCCTAGGTCAAGTGCCAGGCGCATATGATGTGTGGCGGTAGTATATGGGATCTACTGCCGGGCGACAGATTGCCAGGAAAAGTGTTGTTCAGTAAAACAACCATAACTTTTGATCTGTAACTCGGATTGAGACGATCTCTAAACGAAAATCATAGTGAAAATGTTACATCCGATTCTCCACCATCAAACCATGTTTGCCAAAATTAGAATTGCGAGAAAAGGCTGGGAAAATAGAGTTTTTGGCCCTGCAAGTTTAGACGTCGGAATCGGTTAACTCTGTTTTATAAGGATTTATGACTGGTATAGCCCTTATGTGTATGTGATGCATGTATGTAATAGATTCATGGCTTGCATGTCATGATAAGACAATATGGCTGGAGCCACATAGATATTGTCCATATGATGTAATGGCCTGCGTGCCAATCTGTGATGATCTTACCTGCGACTATATAATTTTAAATTCACTGCCTTGTATTAGTGATAGCTAGTGTTGGTGGAATCATTGCTAGAGGATGGCGTACATGGATCATGGAGATGGAGATCACCATGATAAATAGATACATGGAGATGGAGATCCCCAAAGTGATCATGGGCTATACCAAGTTATATCTGTGTTTATGACATTCTTACTATGTTCTACTTTCATATGTGATCATGTTTTTGTCTACATGCGCCCGGTAGTGAAGTAGAACAATCCCTGAACAATGTTTAAGTTACATGCTCCCCTAAACCTTGCACTGTCATGTGTCTTGTACAATCAGTGGTAGGTCTATAAAATTAGGGTGCCACTGGTTTTCCTTAACTAGGCAGGTTCATATCGGATACTTACTGCAGAAGGGTTGGTTTCTTGAACAAGATCATCCTAGAGGTTAGGGACCTTGGAGCATAAATAGTTGCGCAACACAAGCATAGAGATGGCACCCCAACAACAAGAGTCATATATGATATGATTAGCAAGGAGTTGCTTACCGATCTACCATGTCTACTAGCGGTGATACTAAAGTTCACTAGTACACTTGTTAGTTGTGGGTCTTGAATCACTAAGTATCAATCAAGGGATATTGATTTTAGTGGAAGTAGATTTTATTTAATATTATTTACTCTGTCTTGGATACGTTGTCTTAGTATTTTGCATTACTTTTGTTGTAGACTAATGGCGCCCACCACTCAAACATTTACTTTGCGCTCAATTCTTGAGAAAGATAAGTTGAATGGAACAAACTTTGTGGATTGGATTCGCAACCTGAGAATTGTTCTCAGGGCTGAGAAAAAGGAAGAGATTCTAGACACCCCATTACTAGAAGCACCTGCTGATACTGCACCTGCTGTAGAGAAGAACGCTTACAAGAGAGCATGTGATGCTAATCTTGAAGTGAGTTGCCTCATGCTTGCTTGTATGGAACCTGAGCTGCAGATGCAGTTCGAAAATAATCATGCAGCGTATGATATAAGCATAGCACTTAATGATATGTTCCAAGTAGAGGCTAGGAAAAGGTTCCAAGTCTCAAAAGCTTTTGTTGAATGCAAGCTAGTAGAGGGTGTAGCAGTTGCCCCACATGTAATCAAGATGGTTGGTTACACTCACAGGTTGGAGAAGCTAGGCTTCCTAATTGGCCAAGAGTTGGCTACTGATTTCATTCTCTCATCTCCTCCGCCCAGTTATGGAAACTTCATCTTGAAAGGTCCTAATATGGCTAGAGGGGGGTGAATAGCCTATTTAAAAATTCTACAAACTCACTAGAGCAAGAGGTTAGTAAATAACAAAGCGAAGCTTTTTGCTCTAGCTCTAATGGGGTGTTTGCAAGCCACCTATCCAACAATTCTAGTTGATATAATCACTAGGCACACAAGAGCTATGTCACTACTTACACTAGAAAGCTACCTAAAGTTTCTATACAAATAAGTAAGCTACTCTAGTTTGCGGGAATGTAAAAGAGATGATTTGAACTTTATACCGCCGCGTAGAGGGGATGAACCAATCAATAATATGAAGTCCAATCACCGGGAGAAATCCAATGAACAATCACAATGGAGACACACAATTTTTCTCCCGAGGTTCACGTGCTTGCCGGCACGCTACGTCCCCGTTGTGTCGACCAACACTTGGTGGTTCGGTGGCAAAGAGGTGTAGCACGAACCTCGTCCTCACTAGGACACCACAAGAACCTACCCACAAGTGAGGTAACTCAATGACACGAGCAATCCACTAGAGTTACCTTTCGGCTCTCCGTCGGGGAAGGTACAAGACCCCTCACAATCACCGGGAGATGGCCACGAACAATCACCAACTCGTGCCAATCCTCCTCCGCTGCTCCAAGCCGTCTAGGTGGCGGCAACCACCAAGAGTAACAAGAAAACCGCAGCTAGAACGATCCCCAAGTGCCACTAGATGCAATCACTCAAGAAAATGCACTTGGAATCACTCCCAATCTCACAAAGATGTATAATCTATGAAGGAGATGAGTGGGAGGTGTTTGCTTAGGCTCACAAGGATGTCAAGTATGTTAGAATGCCAAGGGAGTGAGCCCCAAGCCGGCCAAACACGTATTTAAAGCCCCTCAAACAAATAGAGTCGTTGGCTCCTTCACTGGGCAAAACACGGGGTCACCGGACACTCTCAAGTTGGCACCGGACGCTCAACCCCTGCGTCCGGTGCTCCAAAGTCAGCCACATGTCACCTTTTTGAAACTCAGCGTCGAAGTCTAACGGTAACCTGCAAAGCACCGGACGCGTCCGGTGCACACCGGACTCATGCGCAGAGAGAGTCGCAAAACGCCCGCACACCGGACGCACACCATCGGACGCTCAAGCCAGCGTCCGGTGCCTATCGTCTGGTGCCTTACCCTAGCTGGGCCAGGCACTGTCTGCACCGGACGCTTAGACGCAGCGTCCGGTGCTCGAGAAGCCAGCGTCCGGTGAGTGTTTTCTCAGTGAGAAACACTCCCGCGACTTCTCCAAATTTCCCACCGGCGCAATAGAAAATAAGCACTTCATTTTCTCAAAAAGCGCCAAATCCCACCTCGCACGCTCGGCGGGAGGGAGAGAGGAACCCACCCTCTCTCTATCCTTCAAACTCCACCTCCTTCTCAAAGGGTGCCAACACCACAATGTGTAAACCAACATGTGCACGTGTGTTAGCATTTTCACAAACATTTTCTTTGAAGGAGTTAAGTTAGCTCACTAGGTTCTAAATGCATGCACATGAACAATGACACCTAGTGGCACTTGATAACTGCTTAGCCAAAGAATTCCCCTCTTTATAGTACGGCTATCTATCCTAAATGTGATCACACCCTCTATGGTGTCTTGATCACCAAAACCAAAACCCTAAGTAATACCTTTGCCTTGATCTCCATAGGGTTTTATTTTTCTCTTTATTCTTTTCCAAGTTGAGCACTTGATCACCTTGTGGTCATCACCATCATCACCATGATCATCACTTGCTCCATCACTTGGCATGTACCAACCTCATTAAGTCTACACACACTTAGCATAGAGGTTAGTACTAGGGTTTCATCAATTATCCAAAACCAAACTAGGGCTTTCACATCTCGAACTACCATATGCATGGGGCGAAGAAGGGCTTGAATGAATTGTGTGGCATGCTAAAAACAACAGAGGCTCACATCATGAAAAGTGTAGGAAGTAGCCAAGTATTGGCTGTCCAAAACAAGCCTAACTTTAAGAGAAAGAAGGGCAATGCTTGGAAGAAGAAAAAGGGTAAGGCTAAGGATGAGATCCATAAGCTAAACCCACTGCACCCAAGGCTGGACCAGCTGTTGATGAAGAGTGCTATCACTGTAAGGGGAAAGGTCACTAGAAGAGAAACTGCAAGTTGTACTTGGCATCCTTGAAGAAGGATAGCAGTAGTAAATGTAATCCCGCTGCTCATACACTTGTTGTTTATGTTACAGATATTTTCCTCGCTAACTCTTATATTAATTCTTAGGTATTTGATACTGGATCGATTGCTAATATTTGCAATACGATGTAGGGAATGATAAGAAGTAGAAGCGTTGAAAGGGGAGAGGTTGATTTCTGTGTGGGCAATAATGCACGAGTTGATGCATTGAACATCGGGACGATGCAACTTCATCTACCATCGGGATTTATTTTGGAATTGAATAATTGTTATTTTATTGCTAGTTTAAGTTGAAACATTGTGTCACCTTCATGTTTGATGAATGATGGTTATTCATTTGCGAGTAAAGACAATGGTTGTGTGATCTCTAAGAATGACATATTTGTGGCTTATGCATCCATTGTGAATGGGTTATTTATTTTAAATCTTGATGATGCACCTATCTATAATTTTAGTGCTAAAAGGCCTCAGCTTAATGAGTTAAGTCCTACTTATTTCCGGCATTGTTATTTGGGTCATATAAGTGAGAATCGCATGAAGAGGCTACATGATGATGGGCTTTTAACTTCGCTTGATGACATGTGAGTCTTGCTTACTGTGAAAGATGACCAAGGCGCCTTTCACAGGTTTTCTTGAGAGAGCGTCTGACTTGTTGGAACTTGTACATACTTATGTGTGTGGGCCAATGAGCACGACAACTAGAGGCGGATTCCAATACTTCATAACATTTACTGATGATTTTAGTAGATATGGATATGTCTACTTAATGAAACATAAGTCTGAAACATTTTGAAAAGTTCAGAGAATTTTAGAATGATGTAGAGAATCAATGTGGTAAGAAAATTAAGGCTTTGCGATCTGATCGTGGAGGTGAATATTTGAGTCACGAATTTAGCAATCATCTAAAGAGTTGTGGAATCGTTCCACAACTAATGCCACCTAGAATTCCTCAGAGAACGATGTGTCTGAGCGACGTAATCGAACTTTGTTGGACATGGTTCGATATATAATGAGACAGTCGGACCTACCTTTATCATTTTGGGGATACACTTTAGAAATAGCCACTTTCACTTTAAATAGGGTACCATCTAAGTCTGTAGTTAAGGCACCATATGAGATGTGGACTGGTAAGTGTCCCAATTTGTCTTTTCTTAAAATTTGGGGTTGTGAAGTTTATGTCAAACGACTCATATCAGATAAACTAACACCCAAATCAGACAAGTGCTTTTTCATGGGATACCCAAAGGAAACTTTAGGGTATATGTCTATAACCGCATAGAGAACAAACCATTTGTTACTTGAAATGGTATTTTCTTAGAGAAAGAGTTTCTCAAAAGAGAGAAAAATGGACAGAAGGTTTATCTTGAAGAAGTTCAAGATGAGCCAGTTGGTAATAACTCTACGAATGATGCTAACATAGCAAAACAAGTTGAGACACTCATGGTAGTAGAAACACCGGCACAACCATAAAGATCAGCAAGATTTCATGAACTGCGTGGGGAATTGTTATTGTTAGACGATGACGAAGCTACAAATTATATAGAATCAAAGATGAACCCAGATTTCGAGAAATGGCAAAGTGCCATGAGATCTGAGATAGATTCAATGGGAGACAATCAAGTTTGGAACTAGGTTTTATCCGCCTGATGGGGTTAGACCCATAGAGTGCAAATGGATCTATAAGAAGAAAAAGGATATGGATGGAAATGTTCACATCTATAAAGCTCGACTTGTCGCAAAGGTGTTGACGGTTCTTAAGTATCAATTTTAATTATCAAATAAACAAGGGAAAGGACCAACATACAAACAACACCTAGAATTAGGGTTTGATCTGACAGAATTCCACAAGTTTTGTTGTTTATCTATTTCTACAGGGGGTTATCAGGAAATAGGGAAGAAAGGCCCACATGTCGGGATTACATAGAGATATTAACGCACCGTGCAGTTTTCTACCATCTAGAAGACTCCATAAGCCACGGGAACGAACGGGAAGGCGATCGGGCCCGGGGGCAGGGCGCCCGCCCTCCCCCCTAGGGCACCTGCCCTGGTGTTGTGCCCAATCACGTTCAATCTCGCGGATCACGCTCCACCGACCTAAAGGATCAAGGATAACTGTTCAATCAATGTCGGTTTGATCCAACGGCTCACGTTCACCTGAGGGGACTATATAAGCAGACCCCCTGGCCCCTGGAGGAGAACAAGTTCATCATAGAGTTGAGAGGTGCCCTCGAAGGATAACCTTTCCTCTAAATAGACTTAGGGCTTAGTATCTAATGTGAGTAGACTAGATCTACTAGATTGAGAGAGATAGAGTGGAGGTGTAGATCGGAGGAAGCCCGGCCTGTCGGTATCTACTCCGAGGTTGTACCTACGGGATCAAGTTCTCCTAACCCGAAGCTTGCTCCTAGGATTCTTCAGTATTTGGACTTCTAAATACTAATAAGTTCTTATTTTATTGTTCTTTGGTTTATGAGTTTACTTTAATCTCTTCGCGTAGAGTTTAGAGTAATCATCTCTAGCGTAGACGTGGTGTTTGGGCTAGGATACTCATAGATATCCCCTCATTAGCTGGACTGTGGTAGTAGCGAGGAACGTGACATTTCCAAGTTACCTTTGCAGCCCATATCCCGTTAGTAGGATCGATAGGGTTTATAGGTGCGGGTTGAACATCCTCTGTGGTGTCTAGATTCCGTGAGCCTCCCTGATAGAACAGTAGATTATCCTTACCAAGGTTAGAACGAGATTAAGGTTGTAGTCTTCTCTATACATCACTCACATCGAGAAACATTCTTTGTAGCCTAAAGGTTAGTAGTAATAGACCGGGTTAGTCAGATGCACTCTTTCTCCTAGTGGTAAAAATATAAATACGATACTCTGGATAACATCCCGGGTGAAGTGCTCACCGATATCCCTGCGCTTGCGGATCAATTCCTTATTGCGTTCCCAAATATCAACAAGCATTTCTGGTGCCGTTGCCTGGGAGAAAGACGGTTTGCTGAGATAACCTTGAGTCTTACTACTAGCTTGTATCTATACTTTTATCTTTTCTTATCTTTTTATATTCTTTATATTCTTTACTCTTACCTTATGGAAAACCAAGATTCTAAATCAATCTATCAATTTGCAACGCCTTCGGAAACTGACCTTTTACCATGGGAGTCATCACAGCCTATCCAAACATCCCAGTATAGGTTAAGTTCCAGGTTAATTGCCGTGATTCAAGACCTATCTTTTTCAGGAAAGGAAGATGAAAACCCTTACCTTCATATTAGAGATTTTGAGCAAACATGTGATTGTCTTCACATTGAAGGCATTTCTGATAAAACTTTATGTTGGAAGCTTTTTCCTTTTTCTTTAAGGGGAGAAGCTAGACAATGGTATAATCAGAAGGTAAGTCAACAACGAGGTGAATGGGGAGTTTTACGAGCCAACTTTTTGTCTAGATTTTTATTCCCTCGACCGAATCGGCGACCTTAGACTCGAAGTCCTATCTTTTAAACAAAAAGATAATGAAACTTTGGCAAAATCCTGGAAACGTTTTTCTGATCTTTTAGAATCTGGTCCAAACCTTAATCTTGAAGATCCTGTTCTTTTATTTCACTTTTTTCGAGGTCTTCAGAAAGATCATAAACAAATGCTACATACAATGTCTAGAGGTTCTTTCTTTTGCATCCCTACTGATGATGCTAGAGTGATCCTAGATAGAATCCTAGCAGCTGAGATGGATAATACCCTTCATGATGAAACCCACGAAGCCGAAGTAGACACTCTGCCAAATTCTCCATCTACTTAAGCTATCTCAAGTTCTGAGCCACAAAAGGAAGAAATTCCACCACCTGATTTCATGCTGGATATAGAATCTGATCTTTTTGCCGATTTTGGAAACATTTCAAACTACCATTCTATTGACAAACCCCAAAACGGCCATTTTAGCATTTGTTTGCCAACTGAATATCAATTGAGAGAGCTTATCTCAGTCATGAGTAGCGAATGGTTGGAGGAGTCAGAGCTCTCCTCTGACGTGATCTGTTTGGACACACCTCCTATAACTGTACGTTGTGCTTATGATTCTGATCAATTTGATGCTCTCTATGATCCTGTTGTGGGGATCAACATCATGTCTGAAACTTTTGCACTTAAATTATTTAAAAATTTGGTCTTAACCCCCACAACAAAGGTCATAAAGGAATCTTCGGGACGATTAGTCCCCAGTCTTGGAATTATTAATGTCCTACCCCTTATGGTAGAAGGCTCCATGGTTCATTTGAACTTCTATATCTTTGATACATGGGACTTCGACCTATTGATAGGACAACCTTTTAGAAGACTCCTTTATGAAGGTCATACTGGAAAGCTACATATTTCTTTTGGAAAAACTTTTAAATTTCCAATAACAATTTCACACTCCTTAAATAATAAGGCCGAGTCATATCTTTTTCCTGATCCTATGGAGGAGGTAAAGGCTGCATCTCTAGAGCTTTTAGAAGAACCAGACTTAGAAGACGAAGCTCCTTTCTTCACAGAAGAAGAAGCTGAACCTTCTGAACCTGAACTCTTAGATGAGTTTGCAGAAACGCCTAGACCTCCCATAGAGCTTAAAACTTTACCACCCGGTCTTATCTATGCTTTCCTAAACAATAATCCAGAGTTTCCTGCGATCATTAGTGATAAACTCACTCAAGAGCAAACTCTGCGATTAATGACCATTCTTGAGAAACATCACTCAGTTTTTGGCTACTCACTCCAAGATCTTATAGGAATCAGTCCTATGATTTGCACCCATTGTATTCCGATAGATCCTTCTATTTCACCTTCTCGAGAGCCCCAACGTAGACTTAACAACGCGATGAGAGAGGTAGTTAAAAAGGAAGTTATAAAGTTGCTGCATGCAAGGATTATATATCCTGTGCCGCACAGTGTGTGGGTGAGCCCAGTTCAAGTTGTGCCTAAAAAGGGAGGCATGACTGTCGTTACGAATGAAAAGAACGAGCTAATTCCACAACGCACCGTCACAGGGTGGCGGATATGCATAGACTATAGAAAATTAAACAAAGCCACGAGAAAGGATCATTTTCCATTACCTTTCACAGATGTGATGCTAGAGCGATTAGCGAACCATTCGTTCTTCTGTTTCTTAGATGGATATTCAGGGTATCACCAGATCCCGATCCATCCCGATGATCAAAGCAAAACCACTTTTACATGCCCATACGGAACTTATGCTTACCGTAGAATGTCTTTTGGGTTATGTAATGCACCAGCTTCTTTTCAAAGATGCATGATGTCTATATTTTCTGATATGATTGAAGAGATTATGGAAGTTTTCATGGATGATTTCTCTGTTTATGGAAAAACTTTTGATAGTTGTCTTGAAAACTTAGACAAGGTTTTCCAAAGATGTGAAGAAAAGCACTTAGTCCTTAATTGGGAAAAATATCATTTTATGGTTAGAGAAGGAATAGTGCTGGGACACCTAGTGTCTGAAAGAGGTATTGAGGTAGACAAAGCTAAAATTGAAGTAATTGAACAACTACCTGCACCCGTGAATATAAAAGGGATTCAATGCTTTCTTGGCAATGCTGGTTTTTATCGCAGATTCATAAAAGATTTTTCATTTATTGCTAGACCACTTACTCTTTTGCTAGCCAAGGATGCTCCTTTCGAATTTGATGATGCATGCCTAACATCTTTCAATTTATTAAAGAATGCACTCATCTCTACACCAATCATTCAACCCCCTGATTGGTCGTTGCCTTTTGAAATTATGTGTGATGCTAGTGATTATGCTGTGGGGGCCATTTTGGGACAAACTAAAAATAAGAATCATCATGCAATTGCTTATGCCAGTAAAACTTTGACAGGAGCTCAACTTAATTATGCAACCACTAAAAAAGAGCTTCTGGCTGTTGTCTTTGCCATTGATAAATTTAGATCTTATTTAGTTGTAGCTAAAATAATTGTTTACACTGATCATGCTGCACTAAAATATCTGCTCACTAAAAAAGATGCTAAACCTCGCCTAATTAGATGGATCTTATTGCTTCAAGAATTTGACTTAGAAATGAAAGATAAAAAGGGAATAGAAAATTCTGCTGCTGATCACTTGTCTAGAATGTATTTTAAGAATCCACAGGAAACCCCCATCAATGATTCACTCTGGGACGACATGCTCTACGGGATTAACAGTTCTGACCCCTGGTATGCAGATATTGTTAATTTTATGGTTTCAGGGTATGTACCACCAGGAGCAAACAAGAAGAAGCTTATTCAAGAAAGTCGTTCACATATATGGGATGAGCCATACCTCTTCCGAGTATGCTCTGATGGCTTACTCAGGAGATGTGTGACCAATGAGGAAGGGTGGAAGATCATCGATAGATGTCATTCATCACCATATGGAGGTCATTATGGAGCATTCCGTACACATTCAAAGATCTGGCAGTGTGGATTCTACTGGCCTACAATGTATGAAGACACGAAGCAATATATCAGAAGATGTGGGCCATGTCAAAGGCACGGAAACATGAACACAAGAGATGCCATGCCACTCACCAAGAACCTTCAGATTGAGCTCTTTGATGTCTGGGGAACAGATTTCATGGGTCCATTTCCCCCATCAAAGAAGTGTGAGTTCATCTTGGTGGTAGTTGACTACGTCTCCAAGTGGGTAGAGGCACTACCTTGCAAGCATGCCGACAACATCAGTTCAAAGAAGATGTTTGAAGAAGTTATATTTCCAAGATTTGGAGTTCCCAGAGTAGTGATAAGTGATGGAGGAGCACAGTTCATCGACAAACGCTTCAAGCAATATCTATCAAAACATGGAATCCGTCACAACGTCGCTACCCCTTATCATCCTCAGACAAGTGGCCAAGCAAAGACTTCCATCAAGCAAATCAAGAATATTCTTCAGAAAACAGTCAATGAGATGGGAACGGCATGGAAGGACAAGTTACCTGATGCACTCTGCGCATACCGGACAGCATACAAGACCCCAATTGGAATGTCCCCATACCAATTGGTGTACGGGAAGACTTGCCACCTACCTGTTGAATTAGAATTCAAAGCACACTGGGTCATAAGGAGATGGAATATGGACCTAGATGTCGCTGGAGATCATAGAAGAATGCAACTATCAGAATTGGGAGAATGGCGAGAGAAAGCATATCACAATTCGAAGATCTACAAAGAAAGAGACAAAAGGTGGCATGACAAGAGGATCAAGAAGGAGTTCGCACCCGGAGATAAGGTACTACTTTTTAATTCCAGGGTGAAGCTTTTCGGGCATGGAAAAAACTGGAGTAAATGGGAAGGACCATTCAAGGTAATCAGTTCATCATCCCACGGAGCTATCACACTTCAAAATGACGAAGGTACGTTATTCAAGGTAAATGGTCAACGTCTTAAATTATTTTTAGAGCCCAATAAAGAATTAGAAGAGATAGACGTGATCAATTTTTACCTTCCCATGGAGATTTAGAGTCCGACCTTTTTAATCTGACGTTTTAGGGCCATGCATATATTTTCCTAATTAAGTCTGCATCTAGAAGCACGCTCGAGGAAGCGGGCCCATAGAGGGGCCAGGCACAGGGCGGGCGCCCTGATGAAGAGGGCGGGCGCCCAGCCCCTGCCCCCTCTCAGTCCCGATTTCCTCCGTCGCGATAAACACATTTATGGTAAACCAAATAATCATACAGATGGAAAGTTTCGCACGCACGGCGGCAGGAGTAGCCCGAGCAAACCCTAGAGGCACTTTTTGACCCCTATATAAACAGACCCCTGACGTCAATTTTCAAACACCAATCTACTCAAGCCTTCTCTTCTTCTTCAATTAGAGCTTGCTTAGTCCCTCGCTGCTCCAATGGCCGACGAGTTCCACGACGATTGGGAAGTTGTCCCCTTCGACCTCAACAAGAAGCCCAAAGAAGACCTCGACGCCTATGCTCTCGTCCCGGCCAACACAGAGCGACAGCTAGAAGCTATACCACCATGCCAGCGCAGTTTCGCCCAATCCTACCATGCTCAACCAGTTCTCACCACACCGCCACAACCCCTACTTCTCAAGGGACCATCAGCCAAGAAGGAGGCCACCATCAAGGTGCCAGCCGACACAAGGATCCTGCCACCTAGACCCAATGAGAGGGTCGTTGGAGTCAAGACCAATCGGAGCGGCGAGATCAGCAGCATCCGCTACACTACGGAGGGGGAGAGGCCTTACTTTGAGGGGATTAGAGCAGCCAAAGTCCGTTTCATCCCTCCAAAGGCAGCTCCGAAGCACGCTCTCAATGCTCTCGAGACACCTCCTAAGCGTCGCAAGACTATAGTAGATAGTGATGAGGACGTTCGCAGGCTAGACAGGGTCATCATAGACCTCCAGTCCTCGGTTAACTCCATCACTAGGCAGCTCTCTAATCAGAACACCGTTATACTAGGTCTTAGGCATGATCTTGCTAGTGCCAATAAGAAGATCAGGGAGTTAGAGCGCCGCTAAGTTATCTAGATTAGATCTTGAGGCAATGCATCTTAGTTATTTATCTTTAAAATTTGGTTTAGATCTATTTAGCTTATTACTAGTCTTTTGTAATAAATGCCTCAAGATTAATAAAGAGTATTATTATTATTATTATTATTATTATTATTATTATTATTATTATTATTATTATTATTATTATTATTATTATTATTATTATTATTATTATTATTATTATTATTATTATTATTATTATTATTATTATTATTATTATTATTATTATTATTATTATTATTATTATTATTATTATTATTATTATTATTATTATTATTATTATTATTATGTCTTGTGTGTCTCTACTTTATTTTTATGCAAGAAAGCAGAAAACAAGTATGTGGAAGATCCCTCGACATGCCAAAGACACTTCGAGTACACCACTCCACGATTCAGGTACATACTCTGCACACTTTACTTTACACATACACATATATCTTGGATTATGCAGAATACTGTCTCTGACATGATAAATTAAAAAGTTTAAAATGTTTCTAATCATGAATTAATCTCACTCTGTGATATTTCCTGAAAACCTGCAATTATTGAAAAATCATTTTAAAACCCTGTGTTACTTAAATCATTGTGGAATGTGAGATGGTAGAGTATGAGTATCTTATTCTTGATATCATTGTTGCTTGGAAAATTTATTTCAAAATCTTCAAAAATTCTAGCTACCATCCTCAGTGTTTTATATGCCTGATAAACTTGAAAATATAATAATTATAAAAGCTATCTACTCTGTATTGAGTTTGTTCAAAATGAGTTAGACCCTTGTTGAGAGATTTATCATACTCCTAAGATCAAGATATTTATTCAGAAAGATTCACTCTTTCGAAGTATTATTGCGTTAGAGGCATGGGCTATGAAAAAATAAGGATATTTTGAGGAAATAAAAAGGAGCAAGTGCTCGTCAACCTCGCAGAAAAAATGGACAAGTGTCCGGCAGTAGAATTAGGGGTACCTCGGTATCCACCTGAAAAAAAAGAGAGAAGAAAAGAAGAAAATGATAGCTTATGGTCCCTCTAATAAGCAATATGCCAGCAAGAGTTGACAAGTTTTTAATTTCCAAAGTCTTTGATCTAAGAGTATGGCATTCTTCTCCTCGAATCCTATTTTGATCAGGCAATAAATGCAAGGTAAGTATGCTTGAGAATTTTTGCAAATTACAACAGCCTCAGTGAGAAAAATAAAAGATAATGAGTGACCTGAGAGAACCTATGAGGATAAAGGTATGCTAAATTTCTTTTCAAAAATATACAAAAACTCCAAGTAACAGGATTGAGAAGAAAGGATCTCTACTCTTGACCATAAATTTCCCTGACTACGGTACAGTGAAATTTTTACAACACCCTGCAAGTATGAAGAAAATGCTTTACAATGTTTTAACTCTTTATATTTTTCTTAACCATCCTTTTCTCGAGGATGAGTAAAAGCCTAAGTATGGGGGCGTTTGTTGACGGTTCTTAAGTATCAATTTTAATTATCAAATAAACAAGGGAAAGGACCAATATACAAACAACACCTAGAATTAGGGTTTGATCTGACAGAATACCACGAGTTTTGTTGTTTATCTATTTCTGCAGGGGGTTATCAGGAAATAGGGAAGAAAGGCCCACATGTCGGGATTACATAGAGATATTAATGCACCGCACAATTTTCTACCATCTAGAAGACTCCAGAAGCCAGGAGAACGAACGGGAAGGCGATCGGGCCCGGGGGTAGGGCGCCCGCCCTCCCCACTAGAGCGCCTGCCCTGGTGTTGTGCCCAATCACGTCCAATCTCGCGGATCACGCTCCACCGACCTAAAGGATCAAGGATAACCGTTCAATCAATGTCGGTTTGATCCAACGGCTCACGTTCACCTGAGGGGACTATATAAGCAGACCTCCTGGCCCCTAGAGGAGAACAAGTTCATCATAGAGTTGAGAGGTGCCCTCGAAGGATAACCTCTCCTCTAAATAGACTTAGGGCTTAGCATCTAATGTGAGTAGACTAGATCTACTAGATTGAGAGAGATAGAGTGGAGGTGTAGATCGGAGGAAGCCCGGCCTATCGGTGTTTACTCCGAGGTTGTACCTACTGGAACAAGTTCTCCTAACCCGAAGCTTGCTCCTAGGATTCTTCAGTACTTCGACTTCTAAATACTAATAAGTTCTTGTTTTATTGTTCTTTGGTTTATGAGTTTACTTTAATCTCTTCGCGTAGAGTTTAGAGTAATCATCTCTAGCGTAGACGTGGTGTTTGGGCTAGGATACTCATAGATATCCCCTGACTAGCTAGACCGTGGTAGTAGCGAGGAACGTGACATTTCCAAGTTACCTTTGCAGCCCATATCCCGTTAGTAGGATTGATAGGGTTTATAGGTGCGGGTTGAACATCCTCTGTTGTGTCTAGATTCCGTGAGCCTCCCCGATAGAACAGTAGATTATCCTTACCAAGGTTAGAACGAGATTAAGGTTGTAGTCTTCTCTATACATCACTCACATCAAGAAACATTCTTTGTAGCCTAAAGGTTAGTAGTAATAGACCGGGTTAGTCAGATGCACTCGTTGTCCTAGTAGTAAAAATATAAATACGATACTCTGGATAACATCCCGGGTGAAGTGCTCACCGATATCCGTGTGCTTGCGGATCAATTCCTTATTGTGTTCCCAAATATCAACAAAAGGGTTTTAGGCAAGTTCAATGAATTGACTACGACGAGACTTTCTCGCCTGTAGTGATGCTTAAATCTATCCAGATCATTCTAGCAATCGCTACATATTTGGATTATGAGATATGGTAGATGGATGTTAAAACAACCTTTCTAAATGGAAATTTAGAAGAGGACATGTATATGATACAACCTGAAGGTTTTGTTGATCCTAATAATGCTAGAAAAATATACAAGCTTAAGAAATCCATTTATGGATTAAAGCAAGCATCTCAGAGTTTGAATATTCATTTTGATGAAGTGGTCAAAGGATTTGGCTTTTGTCAGAATGAAGAAGAACCTTGTGTTTACAAGAAGGAAAGTAGGAGTGCTGTTGTATTTCTAATCTTAAATGTGGATGATATAATATTGATTGGGAATGACATTCAAATGTTGCAATCAATAAAGATTTCACTGAATAATAGTTTTTCCTATGAAAGAAGCAACATACATTTTGGGCATTAATATCTATAGAGATAGGTCCCAAAGGCTAATAGGATTAAGCCAAGATACGTACATAGACAAGGTGTTGAAACAGTTCAACATGGAACAATCTAAAAGAGGGTTCTTGCCTATGTCACATGGTATGCGTTTTAGCGATAAGAAGTGTCCTTCATCAGATGAAGAGCACAAACACATGAGTAAGGTTCCATACACTTTAGCAATTGGTTCCATCATGTATGTGTTGACTCTTTATAGCGTCACTACCTAGGATTGTCAGTCCTTGGCACATCACTAGAAATGCTTGTGTGACACCAGAAGTGGCAAACGGTTTTACGCAAGTGGACGATGGTCAATGCAACACTTCACCAGAAGTATTCCAGGTATCGTATTTTCCACGAGGAACGAGAAGTGGACTAACTAGACCAATTGAGTTGTCGGATGATGATCAAAGGGTTTAGGATTGGGTGGAGAGATATTTCTAATATTTAGCTTCTAGCTAAGCTATCCTAAGTATACTGAGAGTTAACTCTCTTCCTACTGTGGCCGATAGGTGAAAAGGGTGTGGCGAAACACTTCCCTAGGCAGCTACCATGCAGGCCAATTATTATTTACAACTTGCCTAACAACACACTGAAGAGAACTCCTAATGTCCAGCAGAGGCCTGTCACGCTTTGCTGCTGGCGTTCTTTAGGTGCGACAAGAAGTCCACAAGGGCAGACTTAGTCTAGACACCACGTCTACACTAATTCTACTACGCTAGACCTAGCTAAGGTTTCGAGCACTTCACATAAGGCAAAGCAATGTGCCAGTAGGCCGGTTGTATACTTAAAATGAACTAAGACAGAAAGTAAATACTGGAAGTACTTAGATGAAAGGCAACTAGAAGGAAGACTAAGACAAGCATCTGCTGAGGCGCTCCTGGAAGAAGAGACTCCCGACAAGTCGGGACTCCTCCTCAGGGAACTCCTCACTCTCTTACCTCTATTCTCATACTTAGCTAAGAGTAGCTCTTCCTAAGATATATCATGCTTAACTAGGCTCTCTAAGGGGGTATTTATAGGGGAGAGGTGGAGTAGGGGCTACTCCAGCGCCACGTCAGCGATCCGTGTGACCTCCAGCATGCACCATTGGATAAACCGACCTTGGAACCACCATATGATCAATGGTTGGGGATTTCTATCACATGTTCGTCATGGGGACGATAGTGGGAGTGAACCGACTCAAGATGGGGCCCACATGTCAGTCGGCCGACCTAAACATCTGGATGACAGTGGGTCCCACTGACCTTCTGGAAGGTCCTTAGGTCGGTGGGAGGCTGGGCCAGGTGGCATGACCCAATTGGTCGGTCGGCCGACCAAACTTTAGGGCCCCTAGGCCACCACTGACCTCCTGGTGGTGTCCCCACTTGTCATGTGAAGTGTTGTCCAAAGTTGAGTCTGGTTGCACACTTGCTTGCTTCCATGTGGGCCCAAGGATCCATGTGCTAAGTGTTTGAACCGTTGAGGGCAAGGACACTTAGATCCAAGGGTTGGGATTGACTCCTTGGAGTATGCCATGGCTGATGCCATGGATGGGAGCCCCTGGTGGGCCTAAAGGTCGGTCGGTCGACCGAGGTTATGGGGCCCACAAGGCTCATTTCCTTCTTCTCTACATTGAAGAAGCTAAGAGTACAAGTGGAACTTTATTAGTGATAAATATGTTCATGTGATGCTTATCTTCCTTCAATCGAGAACTGTTAACGGGCTTTTGAGTATATAGAACTAGGTCTTATTTTCTATCAACAAGAACCCCTAGACTTAAGTCTTTGCTCGTCCTCGAGCAAAGGTTAGAGAAAGATAACCTATGATTATGACACTTTTAAGATATAAGGAAACACAAAGACTACTCAAGACATATCTTATACAAGTGGGTTATATTGCACTGTCTAACATATATCCTTAGGATGTTGAAGAATGGAACAGTTCTCAAAGCAAAGTCATCTTCCCATTTTCATATCCTTAGTACTTAGAGTTTTTGATAAATGTTTTAAAAAAAAGCACATAGTTCATCCTTACTCCTCTAATAGTACTCTCAAGTCACTCAGTAAGTATAGGATTCCTCACCAAGGCATAGCATAAGATTGTCTTCTTTTGTTTCATCCTACATCTATTAGGCTTATGGGGCTCAGGTAGGAGGAACAAGATAGCATACTTGCATTGTATCTATTGTAAAGTCAAAACAAGGATCCAAGGAGAAGAATGTCATAATCCTAGATCAAGATATGTAAGTGTCTGTAAAATGATTAGAATAGAATGCTCCTATATTTGATAAGATCTCTCTCTCTATTTTATTTGAGACATGTCTAGCTTTTTTTTATTTTCTCTTTTTTTTCAAAAGCAATGGACCTTCATGTGCCCACTTTTTTACTAAGCATAGCCTTTGTGTCTCATCTTATAAACAATACTTAGAGAGAGATATTCTAAACCTTAAAACATGGAGCATCTATATGGTGGAAATGGATGGCATGTTTTTTGCGTACTTCCAATGTAGAAGCAGCATATATATGTGGTGTGTGTGTGTGATCTTGATCTTGGGACTATGACATAATTCTCAACTAGGGTCACAAGGTTTGACTAAACTCAACACAAGTACAAGTAGCATATAAAGAAGGGTTTTGAACAAGGTATGAACATATATGGTTGTGGTACGAATTCTCTTACTATTGAGGAGTAAGTGACACTATGGTTTTATGATATTTTCAAAAAATAAATTTCTAAGCACTTTGAATAGCAAGGGTATGAATCATGAGCTAAGAACTATATCACAATTGTCAACAACTAAGTCAATATGATATTCCTATCAAGATATGTGACCCACAAGTATAAGCATATGCAAGAATTAGACTTTGTGACACTTTTACCCTTTCAATGTCATGAATCATGTCACACTTATAATGTCATAAATCATAGATCCAAGTCTTATTGTTTTTATTTTTGTTTTACTTTATCTATTAAAGCAAACAAGAGATAGAAGTAATAAAAATGGAAGAACAAAGGGGGAGTAGGAGTGGCAAACTAGTCAGAAGGTAGGTAGACGTTGAGTGGATGCTGAATGGTGGGTCCAGGGCTCCAAGGTGGGGTCGGCCGACCCCTCTTGGGCTTGCCCATTGCTGCCATTTGAATTCCCATTGTTGATGATGTACCTCTGCAAGCTTCTGTTCCTGTTGGCCGTCAAAGAGGGGGTCGGTCGACCCCCTACTTAGGGTAGAATTTGTCGAGCCAACTTGCCTCACCATGTACTATGTCATGGTGTGTTCAGGAAATTCAGAGACTTAGTTGGTGGGCCACTTGACAACTCACACTTGTATTCTTGAGCATTCTAAAATCCAAAGACATGGGAAACATCAAGTGTAGGGGTCCTGCTGGTAGCAACACACCAACAGGACCAAGTTGGGTCATGGGTAAGTAGCTAAAATCTTATCATCTATTTAACAGGGGAAATTTCAATCTTGTGTACCATGGCATAAAGCAATTTTAGTTCATCATCTTTTAGAGAGTCAGAAGAACTAGGAAAAAGATTTGTAGTAATCTAGAAATAAATAGGGTTGGATTGTGAATTTTAGAGGTTAAGAGAGTGGAGCAATCATCAAAATCTACTCTTGTTAAACCCAGGCATGGTAGTGTCTAAGTCAATCGTACAATCAAAGTCACAACCTAGAGCAGTGGTTAGAAGACCCCAAGTACAGCTACACTCTTGCCCACACATGCGAAATGTTATGAGTCAATTTTAGTGTGCATAAAAATTCTTTAGTGAGAACTTCTATACCAAGTTTAAGGTACTCACCAAAAACCTCACAAACCAATGGTATTAAAATATCATTGAATTCTTTAGTCATACCTGTGCGGTCCACAAGGGTCGGGTTGAGGATGCTTCTATGGCGGAAACCGCTCTCCTTTAGGTTGTTGAACTTGATCAGCTCTTCCGGTGTTAATATGAGATCATTCTTCAGTCTCGATTGCTCTTGGGGCTTGTTCGTAGAGCACCACTTGATGGTGACTCTCCCCTTCCTCCATCCTCTCATGGCTTCCCTCATTAGAGTGGTGAGAGCTTTGAGAACAACTCTCACCCCCTTTGGACTTTGGGAGAGGAATGCTTTCTCCATTTTCCTGCACAACACACACAACCAAACTTTTTCCTACTTCTACTCCAATGCAAAACTAAATATTTTTTTTGGTTTTTTAGGACAATTATTATAATCTTGAGAAATAACTTGCAAATGAGAAGAGAGAAGAGGGATTGTGAGCTCGAGATAATTTTGGTGGTTTTGGGTGTGGAATTGAGCTCACAATGCATGGGTATTTATAGGGGAAGAAGGGCAAGTGGTGAACACCCCAATGTGGGGGTCAGCCGACCTCCCCATAAGCACTATGTTTCAAAATTTTGAATCATGGCCGGGAATCTTGCGACATATATGAACTCTTTTCGAGAGATTAGCCAATGTAGGGGTCGGCGGACTGATACCCTAAGCACTTAGCACTCTAAATGATGTGGCATTAAGTGTCTACTAAAGTAAAGCCTAGGCGTGGACAAGAAGTAAAGTTCTTTTATAAGATTCCCTTGCCTAGTGCTATGTGAAAGAGAAAAGATGATTTGCAAAAGTGGAGATATGCTTAAAGTGGTTGTCAGTGATCATGACAGCACAAGAGCATGTCTAGGAGACAACTTTGCAGGTCTAAGCTAGTGCACAAGTCCCAAACGAACCATTTCTTTTCAAACATTGGCTTGTGTGTCATTCATGGGATTCTAAAGCAAAGCAAATGGGAGAGAGCAGACTACCAAAAGGGCAAGTCTTGGGGTCGACTAACCCCAACTTGAAAGCTCTAGGAGCATCCAAATGCTGACCTCGACACATTGCATCAAGCCAAAGTGAAAGACTGCAAGTGGGCCCAATGGTGGGGTCGGCTGTGGCAGAACCTCATAAGTGTTTGGGCCCACCGACACCTGTCATTGTCCTAAGGACCTCTGACGGTGATGCCGGGGATCCTCCCACTCTAGAAGTCCGATGAGCATCTCACGACGCTCATTCCATCGCTACCTGCGGCGTATCACCCAAGCTCGTCCTGACCACTCGTGATGGTCACTTAACGATAACTTCTTCTTCTCGCCCTTACAGGATAGCGAGTGGCCACCTTAACACCAGGATCATTCGTTGCAAAGACATTGCAGTATCACAGACAACATATGACCAAAATAACATTTCAGAGTAAAACAGCGGAAGCATTACATAATTTAACTCAAAAAAGTAGTTCTTCCAAGTAACAAAGTGTTATTACAAGCCTGGTCCAGTGGAGCAACTTAAACTTTAGTACACAGATTACAAATTTACAGACCCTGCCCATGGGTCACGCTCACTCTTCCTCGTCGTCAACTTCGACGACAGTCACACATCAGGGTCCGAAACAAGTCGGCTCCTGAGCTTCACCTGCAACAGGGGTTATAGAACCCTGAGTACGAGAGAACTCAACAAGACTTACCCGGCAATAAAAGAGGAGAAATTAGGGATGCAGGCTTAGGGTAGACAAGGAATGGCTGAGTAAGGAGCCAAATTATTTTGCCAAAAAGCTTACTAATAGTGCATCCTTACTTTCAAGTTTTACCCACGAATTCCTCTCCTCAAGAGGCCGAGGAGTTCGAGGACAGTCTATCTAGTTGCTTCTCACAGACAAGTCTGTAAGTTCATAGTCCTTAATCAAAGTATTATCTATCCAACGGCCATAGCTTCATGTCACTCTGAGTCCGGGAATTGGGATCCGAACCTCATGAGACATTCCCCCTTTCTCATTTTACTACTTAGTTGCATATTTAACTACGATGAGGGTCAGTGGATTGAGTCTCCCAATCGGGGAGCAACGACGATTCGAATCGCTTGGCAATCCAGCTAGAGTTCCTAACGACCCGAGATATGTAGAACCAAATCTTGCATATGTCAACCATTTCGTTCACGTCGAGGGATCACAAGACCGGGCTTACCGAGGGCAAGTGGCTAGTACTATAAGTTCTCAACCCAGCGGGCCATCAACGGACCGGTCCTTAACCGACACAGTTGGAGACACTACTTTAGGACTCCATTCTTAAAGCAAGTCTACCGACGGGTCTCAATTTGAAACATCATTGACCATAAGAGTATTCCACAACAACCCTTCAAACTTTCTTGTTTGAAAATCTATCTAGTAGCATGGCTAAGCATCACTACGCAATTTTAAAATAAAACAGGTGCCAAGGACAAGATAAAAAATATCAAGGAAGTAAATGCAACAAGTAGGTTCACCCAATTCTCGACTACGTAATGCAGCATTTTCAATTCATAAGTGATAAAAGATTTAAAACATCCAAGGAGGGGTTTCGAGGCTTGCCTTGGATGCAGAGCTGAGAGGGACCCTCGGAGACTTCCCAAGTCTCAGATCCTATTTGCTCAAACGGAGCACCGACCTCGGGGTTCGGTTCAACGGTCGCTCCTTCGGTCACGTGCACTATACGTAAAATGATGAATGCTCATGATATGCGTATGACAAAATTTAAGATGGACCGAGTTGAGTACAACTCTCCTTCTCGGTGCAAAACAGGCTAAACAGTAATTAGAGTTGTTTATTATTTTAGTGTCTTTACCTAAGAGATTGCATTAGTAAATTAAGACTTTTCTCACTTCCTAATTGTCCTTAATTAACTGACTATTAAACCTTTTTACCTTAATTAATTCTTAATTAAGTATTAATGGCAGTAATTAAGCATTAATATGAAACAATAATTAAATGCCAAAGGTCATCAAGGTTAATGAGCTTAGGTCATCATTCAATCCCAAAGCAGTCAAATCCTAATTTGAGAGATTAAGCTAATTAATATTTAATTATTCTAGGATTATTATTAAATCACTAATTAAAGGTATATTAATATTTTATTCAAACATCATCCAAATGCCACCGGATTTTGTGTGTAGCTGGGGAATAATACTCAGAGACTTCCCACAAATTTTGGTGATTTTTGGATATACCCATAAATTATTAAAATTCATGGAATTTTTATTTACTAACTAAAAGAGGCAATTTTTATATCCATGTAAACTACCAGAAAATAGAATTTGGTATTTTTTCCTATGTTCTACTCATTTTATAGAACCTACACAAAAATTTCCATAATTTTTGAATCTGCATAACTTTTTCTATTCAAATTAAAACATAAATCCATTTTGCACAAAAGGAAAAAAAAAGAAAAGTCACTGTGTGAAAGAGGCCGGCCCGCTTACACCCAGCCCAAGCCGGCCCGAGCGCTTCCCGCGTCATGCGCGGACACCCCCTCTCTCTCACGCGGTCGCTAACGGGCGGGTCCCGCCCGTCAGCTCCGTCTTCTTCCTTGTGCCGTGGCTCCGGCGAGCTCAAGCACGCCGTCGGCGAGCTCTCGGCCTCCGCGGTAGGGCGTGCTAGCTTCCCCAACTCCACGCGCACCCATTGACACCCTTAGCACTCCCTCTCTCCTAGCCTAGCCCCCATGGCCACGGGCGCAGCGGACGGCCGCCTCGGCCGGGCAAACGCCGGCCGCTACGAGCGAGTAGAACGCGAACTGAATGGCGTACACGCATCAGTGGCTCACCGCGACTTCAACGAGGCCGAGAGCGATGGTTGAGAGGCTCGGAGAAGGGCTGGCCGCGGTGAAGCGCTTGCGGCGGTGCTTCAGCCGGAGTCGGAGGGGAGCGGCTCGGTTGAGGGCTATGATGGGTTAGAGCTTGCGCTCGAGGGCGCAAACGGTGGTTGGGTTCAGGGCGGAGCTGCTGGGGGTTCTCTGGTGGCTTGGAAGGGAGCGAGGAGGGCGAATTTGGTGGGCGCGGTGAGCTCGTCGGCGTCGGGTGCGAAAGAAAGAAAGAGCGCGTCGGCCGGCGGAGTGACTTATATCACGAACGGAGGAGACGCCAAGCTTCCACGTCGCCTGGCGACACTGGCAGGCAAGCAGCTGCGTGCCCGCACGCACGCACGTGGCGCTGCGCGCGCGGCGGCCGCGCTGGACAGGGGCGCCGTGATCCCTATCGGATCACTATAGTCGTCCATATCCTCCCCTTTCTGTCTTTTTGCGAAATTCGACCAAAATTTGAACTAAAGTCCAAAATCTGTTCAAACAAAAGTTGTGCAGAATTTTACAAGCTACAAAACATCTTTTGGTGTCCAAAACTGATTCTGAGTGGAAAAGGGTGAATTTGGCAAAACAGTTTGAATTTCAAATCTCAAATTGGGGAAATTCCAATTTTGAATTGGGGGCAGATTAGAAATTCTAAAATTACTTTTGTTTTTTCTCAATAACTTGAAAATTTCCCAAAATGAAAGTTGTTCCTTTTGTTGAGCTCTACAACTTTGATTTGGTTCACTTTTCAAGATTCCAAATAGATTTTGAATTGGGGTTTCAAATTGGAAAGGGGGACACTTTTTGGAAATCTGTATTTTCAAAATTACTTTGAATTTTGTATTGAAACTTCAAAAACTCAAAACACCAAAGTTGTACATCTTGACCAGATCTACAACTTTTCTTTTGAACTCAACCTCAAATTTTGCTTGGTTTTTAAATTGTACAAAAGGGGCAAATCTAGGGTTCTAAAATCATGGTTCCCCCCTATTTTCTCGGAGACCTTTCATACTAGAAATTTCACAACCACACTAGCTTCAATACACCTTGCAAGCACACTTTAATTCCCTAAGCACAAGCAATCAAAATCAACTTGTTTTATTTCAATGCATCAAGTGGTGCTTAATCAATATGCGATGCAATGCTCATGATGACATGATCCAGTTTTAATAACCGTAACATCGGGGATGTTACAACCCTTCCCCCTTAAAGAAATCTTGTCCCCGAGATTTAAAGCCTTAGGGTACGTAATGGAAAAGGAAATTTGTCAAGCTATTTCATCTTTAACCTTTTCATAAGACAAGGAGTTTGGGAAGAATACTTCATTGTAAACATATATGTACATTAAGTACATGACCTCGGCTACCCTTTTCCCTCTAAAGTACACTCTTTTTCATTGGATGTTATCTAGAAGAGAAGCATGAAACTCAGGAAAATTCTCCATTAGATAATCCTCAGATTCCCATGTGGCTTCCTCTTCAGAGTGCTGGCTCCATTGCACCTTGTACCATTTGGTAGTTGTTCTTCGAGTAACTCTATCCCTTCGGTCCAATACTCGGATAGGATATTCCGCATAAGTCAGATCCGGTTCAAGTTCCACATGTTCGATATCTTGAACTTGGTCTGGTACTCGATGACACTTTTTCAGTTGAGATACATGAAATACGTTGTGTATCCCGGATAATCGTTCGGGCAGTTTAAAGCGGTAAGCTACCTGACCACACCGATCAATGATTGGAAATGGACCAATGTAACGAGTTGCTAGCTTGCCTTTAACACCGAATCGATTTACTCCTTTCATTGGGGATACTTTTAGATACACATGGTCACCCTTGGCGAATCTTAAGGGTCGACGTCTTTTATCGGCATAGCTTTTCTGTCAGGACTGAGCAACCTTCAAGTTATGTTGAATTTGTCTAACTTTGTTCTCAGTTTCCTTCACTAAGTCAACCCCAAAGAACCATCTTTCTCTGGGTTCCGACCAGTGTAGTGGAGTCTGACATCGACGGCCATATAGTGCCTCGAAGGGAGCCAGTTTAATACTTTCTTTGTAGCTATTGTTGTAGGAAAACTCTGCTAGAGGCAAGCAGTCATCCCACTTATCTGGAAAATTTAGGGCACAAGATCTTAATAGATCTTCTAGGGTTTGATTCAACCTTTCTGTTTGCCCACCTGTTTGAGGGTGGTAGGTTGTACTGTATAAAAGCTTGGTGCCCAAAGATTCATGTAAGCATTTCCAAAACTGGGAGACAAATTGTGTGCCTCTATCTGATACTGTGGTCTTTGGCACCCCATGCAGACTCAGTATACGATCAAAATACATTTTTGCATAGGTGGAAGTATGATATGATGTCTTTACGGGTAAGAAGTGTGCTGTTTTGGTGAGACGGTCCACAATGACCCAAATAGAATCAAAACCTTTTGCCATCTTGGGTAGTCCCACTATCAAATCCATGCTAATATCATCCCATTTCCATGCTGGAATAGGCAATGGTTGCAACTCTCCAGCAGATGTGAGATGAATAGCCTTGACCTTTCGGCATGTGTCGCATTGGGCCACATAGCGGGCTATTTCTATCTTCATTTTCGTCCACCAAAACCTTTGCTTTAGGTCCTGATACATTTTATTGCTCCCCGGATGGATAGAATGCCTTGTGGTATGAGCTTCATCCAGGATTTGTTGACATAGCTCAGGTACCTGTGGAACTACTAATCAGTTTTTGAACCAGATTACTCCCGTATCATCCACTTTAAAGTCTGTGGGTGCTCTGTTAGAAATTTTCTCTTTAAGATATTTCATGCCTTTGTCTTCTTTTTGTGCCTCTATGATTTGAGCTTCAAGATTGAAATCAATCTTTAGATTGGCAAGGCTTCCTTGGGAAATCATTTCTATCCCCAAGTTCTCCAGCTCTTGGTACAAAGTTATATCCTTAGGCGTCACTGTTAAGCAATTACAGTGAGCCTTACGACTGAGCGCATCAGCTACTACATTCGCCTTGCCGGGGTGATAATGCACCTCAAGGTCGTAATCTTTGATCAATTCTAGGCACCTTCGCTGGCGCATATTAAGTTCAGCTTGAGTGAAAATATACTTCAAGCTTTTATGATCTGTGTATAGGTGACAAGTGTTCCCCAACAGATAATGGCGCCAGATCTTTAAAGCATGTACTACGACAACTAGTTCAAGATCATGGGTCGGGTAATTTTCTTCATGTGTCTTAAGCTGCCTGGAGGCATATGCAATTACTCGACCCTCTTGGATTAGTACATAGCCTATCCCTATTCCTGATGCGTCACAATACACATCAAAGGGTTTTTCAATATTCGGCTGGGCTAAGACAGGTGCAGTTGTTAATAACCTTTTCAGAGTCTGGAAGGCTTGCTCACATTCAGATGACCAAACAAATTTTGTTTGATTCTTTAGCAAGGTCGTGATTGGCTTAGCGACTCTTGAAAAGTCCAGAATGAAGCGGCGGTAATATCCCACCATACCCAGAAAACTACGGACCTCATGTACCGTAGTCGGGAGCTTCCAATTCAAAACATCCTCTACTTTACCTGGGTCTACAGTGACTCCTTCCGCTGATAATACATGACCTAGGAAATGGACTTTGTCTAGCCAGAACTCACATTTGCTGAACTTGGCATATAGTTGATGTTCCCTGAGACGAGTCAGCACAATTCTCAGATGTTCAGCATGTTCTTTCTTAGTTTTGGAGTAGATCCAAATGTCATCAATGAAGACAACCACGAATTTGTCCAGCTCTAGCATGAAGACAGAGTTCATCAAATACATGAAATGGGCTGGTGCATTGGTCAGCCCAAAAGACATCACCAAGTATTCATACAGCCCATAACGGGTTGTAAAAGCCGTCTTGGGCACATCTTCCGGCTTGATTTTGATTTGGTGGTACCCTGATCTCAAATCAATCTTTGAGAACACTTTAGCCCCGGCTAACTGGTCAAACAATAAGTCAATACGGGGCAATGGGTACTTGTTTTTATTCGTCACCTCATTTAAGGGACGATAATCGACACACAGCGTTAGTGTTTGATCTTTCTTTTTCACAAATAAGGCTGGGCAACCCAATGGAGAGGAACTGGGCTGAATAAAACCTTTTTGCAACAACTCCTGTAATTGGGTTTTCAATTCGGCCAGCCCTTTCGGTGCCGTTCGATAGGCCCTTCGAGATATTGGGGATGTCCCTGGTTTTATTTCTATGCTGAACTGGACATCCCGGTCTGGTGGCAGACCTGGTAAGTCCCCAGGAAACACATCCGGAAAATCCCGAACTACCGGGATATTTTCAACTTCAGTCACATTAGTGGCATGAACTTGCCCAATTGCCCGTTTGGGAGTAGCTAATTAGATTAGAAGGTAAGAACTCTCATTGGGCAATGGCATCTTAATGGTTCAATGCAAGGTGTCTAGCACAACCCCTCGTTGTGTCATCCAGTTCATTCCTAATATGACATCAATATCCTGATCTTTAAGGACAATCATACTAGTGGGAAAACTATGCCCACCAAATCCGATGGGTATCTGGTGAACCATTTCTTTAGAACTCAGTCGTCCTCCTGGCGACTGTATATAAAAATGTTCTTTTGTTTCCCCAATGGGTATGCCATGCTTCATCACAAATGTGCAGTTGATGAATGTATGAGATGCACCAGAATCGAAAAGCATTAAGGCAGGATGTTTCACAATAGGGAATGTACCCATCATTACCGGTTCTCCTTCCGGTATTGTTTCCACCTCTGTATGAAAAACTTGTCCCACCTTCTTTGCAGGCTTACCCATTTGTGCATTATGCCCTTTCTGAGCCCCATTTTTTAATTGGCTGGGCTGGGGTTGGCCAATGGGTGGCCTTTAGAAAGTGGGGTTATTTTGTCGAGGGTAGGGGTATTATTTAGAGAAATGTCTAGGCTTACCACAATTGTAGCAAGGATAATTGTGGTTTGGCGGAGCAGTAGGACGAACACCTAGGGCGTTCAGCTGGCGTGGTGCAGTGGTGATGGCAGTAGGTCGAGGATAGACCTGCTGCCCGGGTCTATACTGTGAAGGAGGAAAGGGACCACGAAAAGGTGGCGGCGCTAGAAAGCGTTCGTGGCCCTGTGGGTGATAAATGATCCTCTTGCGCTTTTGACTGCGACCAGAGAAGGAGGAAGAAGTGGCCTTCTTCTTGGCTTCTTTGTGCTTTCTGTTCTTTTCTTCTGAGGCGATGGCAATATTAACCGCCTCGTAGAAAGTAGCATTTTGACATGTGATCATCATAGTCTGAAGCTTTGTATTGAGACCACGCATAAAACAGGCCTTCTTCTTTTTATCCGTGTTCACATGGTCTGTGGCATACTGAGAAAGGTGATTGAATTTGGCCACGTATTCCATCACGCTTTTGTCGCCTTGCTGCAAGGCGAGGAATTCTTCCGCTTTCATGGCCATAAGCCCTTCTGGAATATAATGGGCGCGGAACGCGTCCTTAAATTCCGCCCAGGTGACCTGGTGTCCTGGATTTTGGATAGCGAGGAAATTTTCCCACCAGGCCCCCGCAGCTCCCCGAAGCTGTTGGGCTGCGAACAGGGGCTTTTGAGTCTCCGAACAGCAGATCAGGCTGAACTTATGCTCCATTGTCCGGAGCCAGTCGTCAGCCTCTAAAGGCTCATCAGCCTTGGTAAACACTGGTTTCCTTGTCTCGGTAAAATCCACATACCGAGTTTCTCCCTCCCCATTGTGCGGTGCTCTGAAGTTTGGGGCGGGGTGGGGTTGGCACTGCGCTAGTTCGTGCAATAGGCGAGCATTGTCCGTAGTGGCACTCAAAAGAACAGCAATTGCATCTGCTAGGGAAGGCGGAGCAGGTGGAGGATTAGGGGGCTGTTTGGTTGCTAGCCACACTTTGCCACACTCTACCTTAGACAAGTTTGATCAAGTTGGCAAGTGTTTGGTTGACAACTAAGTTTAGGCATGATTCTTTTGGGCTCCACATGTCATAGAGTTAAAAAGTGTGGCAAGATTCCTTTAGGCATGGCAAAGTGTGGCAACCAATTTGCTAGCCACACTTTTTGTGGCTTGCCACACTTGCCTAAAGTTAGTTGTGGTAAACTATGGCTAGCAACCAAACATCCACTAGGTATGTCCTCCCCGCCATGAGAAGACCCGGCTCCATCAGATCCACGTGTGCGCATCAGCATCTGCTACAAGAATTATATGTACTCATGACCACTTGGAACCCATAACTTAGAGACATATTTTACATACTTCAACTTATTTATCATACATCAGTTCGGCACACTGGAAACAAACGAGTACAACCTTTCAAACTTAAAGAAAAACACTTTACTACAGACCCGACCCAACTACGGTAGACTAGGAACCCCATAATGATGTCGCCCACAACTTCACTGAACTAGTCGGTGTGGTCAGAGCCGTAGCCCGGGTCATCATTGTTATCGCCATGGTCATCCCCCGGGTTGTCATCGCCGGAGTCGGATTCCTCTTCGTCACTGGGTTCTTGGTCGGGCTCTCCATCATCTGTCAACTCTCCGTCAGTGTCCATCTCCCCTTCTCCTGGAGGTGGATGAAGCTGATGGTATAAGTCGAATGCAATATCACGGTACTGCATTGCCATGTCGCTGAGGGCGTCCAGATGATGCGCCAACTCGAGCTTCTCCAGCTGCAGCTGATCCTCCCACTGCCATGCGACGTCCCTCTATGCAGTGACAGTGGCCGCCATCTTCATGTACAGATTTTCCGTGTACTTGCTTTTGGTTAGCTTGGCCTTCATGCTGGTCAGCTCGTGCATACGTGTGCTCTTGGCCCCCTCTTCCCGAGCAATAACTGCATTTCTTTCTTCCACCATGCGGGATAGCATCGCCTCGCAGTTCTCGGTGGCTTTTTTTGTTTTGTTAACTGGGCTTTGAGTTCACCAATTTCCATAACATTATACATCATTTCTCTCATTACTTCGGTCAACTCTGCTGACAACCTTTCCATCTCCTGCTGAGATGGGGAACGACTACTGCTAGCTTGATCGCTTCGTGGGGCCAACTGGTGTCGAGGCACCCCTTTAGGACCAGTTCTCTTGCGAGGAGTCTGCTTCCAATGACCCATCCTGTAGAGGGTAAGTTTCGATTAGTAAGAGAGACCTTAAAGGTTAGCAAGAATGGGATTGATTCTATACAACCCAACCTGAATAAATAGGAAGGAATTTAACCAAGTGACATATCATGATGCATGCACGTACTTATGATTCGTACTAGAATTTCACAACGATATTACTTAAAACTTTTACAACATAGGGCGATACTTTATGTTGCTCCTCCACATGACCTCAAAAATTCTAGCAAAGCCTACAGACAAGGGTAAGGTAGGACTAAAGCACTTGGACTCAAAATAGGCAATTTTTATTGTTGGATCCAAATAAATTTGAAGTTTTTCAAAGGATACAGCAGTCATCTTAGCAACGAATGCTCCGATACCAGCTGTGGCAGAACCTCCTAAGTGTTTGGGCCCACTGACACCTGTCATTGTCCTAAGGACCTCTGACGGTGATGCCGGGGATCCTCCCACTCTATAAGTCCGATGAGCATCTCAGGACGCTCATTCAACCGCTACCTGTGGCGTATCACCCAAGCTCGTCCTGACCACTCGTGATGGTCACCTAATGAGAACTTCTTCTTCTTGCCCTTACAGGATAGCGAGTGGCCACATTAAAACCAGGATCGTTCGTTGCGAAGACATTGCAGTATCACAGACGACATATGACCAAAATAACATTTCAGAGTAAAACAACGGAAGCATTACATAATTTAACTCACAAAAAGTAGTTCTTCCAAGTAACAAAGTGTTATTACAAGCCTGGTCCAGTGGAGCAACTTAAACTTTAGTACACAGATTACAAATTTACAGACCCTGCCCATGGGTCACGCTCACTCTTCCTCGTCGTCAACTTCGACGACGGTCACACAATAGGGTCCGAAACAAGTCGGCTCCTGAGCTTCACCTGCAACAGGGGTTATAGAACCCTGACTACGGGAGTACTCAACAAGACTTACCCGGCAATAAAAGAGGAGAAATTAGGGATGCAGGCTTAGGATAGACAAGGAATGGCTGAGTAAGGAGCCAAATTGTTTTGCCAAAAAGTTTACTAATAGTGCATCCTTACTTTCAAGTTTTACCCACGAATTCCTCTCCTCAAGAGGCCGAGGAGTTCGAGGACAGTCTATCTAGTTGCTTCTCACAGACAAGTCTGTATGTTCCTAGTCCTTAATCAAAGTATTATCTATCCAACAGCCATAGCTTCATGTCACTCTGAGTCCGGGAATTGGGATCCGAACCTCATGATACATTCCCCCTTTCTCATTTTACTACTTAGTTGCATATTTAACTACAATGAGGGTCAGTGGATTGAGTCTCCCAAACGGGGAGCAACGACGATTTGAATCGCTTGGCAATCCAGCTGGAGTTCCTAACGACCCGACATATGTAGAACCAAATGTTGCATATGTCAACCCAAATCTAGCTCTCCCAAAATTGGACCGGGTTCGCGGCACCCGAGAGCACAGTACCCCACCGTCCAGCTCATTTGCTAGGAGGGTACACGCTACTCTCGCCATCGCTCCACGCCCAGTGCGCGAGTAGCCGTTCGCGTCGAGGGATCACAAGACCGAGCTTACCGAGGGCAAGTGGCTAGTACTATAAGTTCTCAACCCAGCGGGCCATCAACAAACCGGTCCTTAACCGACACAGTTGGAGACACTACTTTAAGACTCCATTCTTAAAGCAAGTCTACCGATGGTTCTCAAGTTGAAACATCATTGACCATAAGAGTATTCCACAACAACCCTTCAAACTTTCTTGTTTGAAAACCTATCTAATAGCATGGCTAAGCATCACTACACAATTTTAAAATAAAACAGGTGCCAAGGACAAGATAACAAATATCAAGGAAGTAAATGCAAGAAGTAGGTTCACCCAATTCTCGACTACGTAATGCAGCATTTTCAATTCATAAGTGATAAAAGATTTAGAACATTCAAGGAGGGGTTAATGCATCTGAGGCTTGCCTTGGTTGCAGAGCTGAGAGGGACCCTCGGGGACTTCCGAAGTCTTGGATCCTATTTCCTTGAACGGAGCACCGACCTCGGGGTTCTGTTCAACGGTCGCTCCTTTGGTCACGTGCACTATACGCAAAATGATGAATGCTCATGATATGCGTATGACAAAATTTAAGAAGGACCGAGTTGAGTACAACTCTCCTTCTCGGTGCAAAACAAGCTAACAGTAATTAGAGTTGTTTATTATTTTAGTGTCTTCACCTAAGAGGTTGCATTAGTAAATTAAGACTTTTCTCACTTCCTAATTATCCTTAATTAACTGACTATTAAACCTTTTTACCTTAATTAATTCTTAATTAAGTATTAATGGCAGTAATTAAGCATTAATACGAAACAATAATTAAATGCCAAAGGTCATCAAGGTTAATGACCTTAGGTCATCATTCAATCCCAAAGCAGTCAAATCCTAATTTGAGAGATTAAGCTAATTAATATTTAATTATTCTAGGATTATTATTAAATCACTAATTAAAGGTATATTAATATTTTATTCAAACATCATCCAAATGCCACCAGATTTTGTGTGATGCTAGGGAATAATACTCAGAGACTTCCCACAAATTTTGGTGATTTGTGGATATACCCATAAATTATTAAAATTCATGGAATTTTTATTTACTAATTAAAACAGGCAATTTTTATATACATGTAAACTACCAGAGAATAGAATTTAGTATTTTTTTCTATGTTCTACTCATTTTATAGAACCTACACAAAAATTTCCATAATTTTTGAATCTGCATAACTTTTTCTATTCAAATTCAAACATAAATCCATTTTGCACAAAAGGAAAAAAAAAAGAAAAGTCACTGTGTGAAAGAGGCTGGCCCGCTTACGCCCGGCCCAAGCCAGCCCGAGCGCTTCCCGCATCATGCGCAGACACCCCCCTCTCTCTCACGCGATCGCTGACGGGCTCCGTCTTCTTCCTTGTGCCGTGGCTCCGGCGAGCTCAAGCACGCCATCGGCGAGCTGTCGGCCTCCGCGGTAGGGTGTGCTAGCTTCCCCAACTCCACGCGCACCCAGTGACACCCTTAGCACTCCCTCTCTCCTAGCCTAGCCCCATGGCCACGGGCGCGGCGGACGGTCGCCTCGGCCGGGCAAACACCGGCCGCTACGAGTGAGTAGAACGCGAACTGAATGGCGTACACACATCAGTGGCTCACCGCGACTTCAACGAGGCAGAGAGCAATGGTTGAGAGGCTCGGAGAAGGGCTGGCCGCGGTGAAGCACTTGCGGCGGTGCTTCGGCCGGAGTCGGAGGGGAGCGGCTCGGTTGAGGGCTATGACGGGTTAGAGCTTGCGCTCGAGGGTGCAAACGGTGGCTGGGGGTTGTCTGGTGGCTTGGAAGGGAGCGAGGAGGGCGAATTTGGTGGGTGCGGTGAGCTCGTCGGCGTCGGGTGCGAAAGAAAGAAAGAGCGCGTCGGCCGGTGGAGTGACTTATATCGCAAACGAAGGAGACGCCAAGCTTCCACGTCGCCTGGTGACACAGGCAGGCAAGCAGCTGCGTGCCCGTACGCACGCACGCGGCGCGGCGCGCGTGGCGGCCGTGCTGGACAGGGGCACCGGGATTCCTATCGGACCACTGTAGCCGTCCATATCCCCCCTTTCTGTCTTTTTGCGAAATTCGACCAAAAATTGAACTAAAGTCTAAAATCTGTTAAAACAAAAGTTGTGCTGAATTTTACAAGCTACAAAACATCTTTTGGTGTCCAAAACTGATTCTGAGTGGAAAAGGGTGAATTTGGCAAAACAGTTTGAATTTCAAATCTCAAATTGGGGAAATTCAAATATTGAATTGGGGCAGATTAGAAATTCTAAAATTACTTTTGATTTTTCTCAATAACTTGAAAAATTTCCAAAATGAAAGTTGTTCCTTTGGTTGAGCTCTACAACTTTCATGTTGGTCACTTTTCAAGATTCCAAATAGATTTTGAATTGGGGATTCAAATTGGAAAGGGGGACACTTTCTAGAAATCTGTATTTTCAAAATTACTTTGAATTTTGTATTGAAACTTCAAAAACTCAAAACACCAAAGTTGTACATCTTGACCAGATCTACAACTTTGCTTTTGAACTCAACCTCAAATTTTGCTTGATTTTTAAATTGTATAAAAGGGGGCAAATCTAGGGTTCTAAAATCAGGGTTTCCCCCCCTATTTTCTCGGAAACCTTTCATACTAGAAATTTCACAACCACACTAGCTTCAATACACCTTGCAAGCACACTTTAATTCCCTAAGCACAAGCAATCAAAATAAACTTGTTTTAATTCGATGCATCAAGTGGTGCTTAATCAATATGCGATGCAATGCTCATGATGACATGATCCAATTTTAATAACCGTAACATCGGGGATGTTACATCGGCTGACCCTACCTCTAGGTGATCCACAGGTCAAAACTGTATTGCAAGTTGTTCTCAAGATTTTCATTTATTATTCCTAAGCATTTTGTCGAAGGGAAATATGCAAAACTAAACTAAGCATGCAATTGGAAGGGAAATGCAATAATTGAAATGCAATGAGTAACGATGAGATAAGTACTAATTGACCTTATCATCAAGGGCTCCATGTTTTAGGTCCGTAGAGCAGGACCTCTCCATCTTGTTTATTGCTTGGGTGCTTCAGATGGACCTAGAGATATGGACCAAGATTGCACCTCCTCTTGCCACACTTGCCTACCTTTGACTTGAGGTTCTTGGAGGCATGGTATGGTTCTTCTTTCCGCACAATGGCTTCTATGGTGACCTCTGGTTTCACAGCTAGTCTCCCTCATGATTGATGGGGGCCTCACTGATAGAATTGATGACAATTGTGCTAGTGGGGGCCACGACAGGCTACTCAAGGAAACTCAGGAGGCATATAGGGGGCTAGAAGGTGTTGAGTTTGAGACAAGTAGGATTGGGATGGAGAAGAGGAAGAGGGAAGGCCAAGGAAAGCTATTGCCAAAGATTACAAACTTGTTTTCACAAGAGTTGCAACTAGGAATAGTTTCTAAGTGCTGGCACGACACTCTGGGTCAGATTGGGTTTCCCAACTATAGGTCGTCCGACCCGACCTTGGTGGAAACCAAAGTTCACACTTCTCCCTCAACTCTCCCTTTCGTAAGACCACTTTCAAGATACTTACATCCTATCAAGTAGGGGTCATCCGACCCCTAGTTGTTGGGTACAGAGCAAGAAGTTCGGGTCCTACACTTTTTAGGTGATTAGAAGTGGTTGTTGACACTAACTAACACCACTTAGATACTAGGTTGTCATCCCTAGCATGGCGCCAGAGTGTACAAAGGTATTTATAAATGTAAAGGCTCTCTAGAAAATAATCTATTCTATCCGCAAGCGCACAGATAAAACACCTCATTGTAGCATTTCACCAGGAAATTATTCCGGGTATCGTTATTTATAATTTTGCTCTAGGGATCTCAAGAAGATGGAATTAAATCAAGGGACAAAATCTATCAAGGCATAGACTAGAGATAAACTTGCAAGAACATGATTACTAATGAGAAACTCGTCACACAGTCACTTACTTTAGCAGGGGGTAAACCATAAAGATAATGATAATAAAGTATAAGTTCATGGGTAGATAGCACAGCGATTAGAAAATAGACTACTCCTCATATATGTAGGTGATGTCGGATTAGCTAGAGAATGGATTCTAAGTTATCTACTAACTACTAAGTCATAATCTACTCTAGTTATCTACAAGATCATATATAGCATAAAAGACTCTTCATTCATGTATAAGGAACATTGATAAAGTAAATCAGAACATCGCATGACTTACTCCACAATACCTGTTCTGCCTGTCCTATCAACGGAGGGTGGACTATATAAGAATCAACGAAGCTATCACTATCGCGAACTACCACACGACCCGGCCAATAGGATACATTTGCAGATAAATAACATCTAAGCACCACGCTCACATGTGATCTATCACCTAACTCCCTCGCGTCAAGAGCTAAGCGCTTTGCAAACTTATACATAAACTCATTATCAATTAGAACTATATCAAATATAGAACTAGAGCAAACTAAGAACATAATAATTAGAAACATAATGCAATTAGAACAATAGAATTAGAGAAAGATATGAATAATACCAATCTTTATTACCGAAGATCCGAATCCAGAGCGTAGTGCTCTACTTCTCTAATTGCTATCTAATCAACCTCTAAACTTGAAGGATTAGGGAGTAGCTAATTCTAATTCTCTGTGGGATAGAGATCTAAACCCTAACTTTGATGGCTACCTCTGAATAATGATTTCTCCTCTCCTCCTCCAGGGGCCAGGGGGTCTGGTTTTATAGTCCCCTCAAGTGAACGTGAGCCATTGGATCAAACCGACATAGATTGTATGGTTTAGATTGATCCTTTAGGTCGGTGGAGTCTTGCCATGAAGCAGAGTCCTGATTGGCCTCTTGGCCAGGGCGGGCGCCCAAGGGGGGTGGGCGGCCGCCCAGCTCCCGAGCCCGATTCGCGTCCCGTTCGTTCCCGTGGCTTCTGGATCCTTCTAGATTGAGGAAAATTGCGCGGCACGTAATTATCTCGTTGTAAACATGACATGTGGACCTTCTCTCCATATTTTCTGATAAACCCCTGCAGAAATAGATAAACACCAAAGCTCGTGGAATTCTGTCAGATAAAACCCTAATTCTAGATGTTTGTTTCATATTGATCCTTTTTCATGTTTATTTGATTATTAATTTTAGTACTTAAGGGCCGTCAACAGTGGTCTGGCCAAGTTTGAACCATAGTGGGTACTAAGTCTAGGTTGCCTGACCCCAGTTTGGAAGTTCTAGAGCGAACAAGTTCTGGGTTTGTACTTCCCCACATGTCATAGATGGTTTGGCCAAACATAGGCTTGGTTAGCTACTAAGATGGGGTCGCCTGAACCCATAATGGAGGCTCCCCAGGACCAGTTATGCCGATAGCACCCACTTTTTTGATACCGCCCCCAGTGCCAAAGTGGAGACTCGCGCTATCGGCGGTTGGTCAGGGTACATCCAGAAGTACCGCGGGAGAGGGCCTGTCACCATAAAGGAGCAAACCACCTTTCTGAACATGTGGCTGGACAAGTTTGTATTCTGTGGTCGATCGGCAGGACCGACTTCTGTCTATCTATCGGCAGCAGAAAGACTGGCTAGCGGCGGCCAATTTCCTCTCGGCCGATATTTGCTCGGCGCTGTTTACCACCTTCTTCATCAGGTAGCCCAGAAACTCCTGCTTGGCCAATCCATCGGCAACTTGGGAGGCCCCTGGTGGTTTATTAATATGTGGCTCAATCTGCACCTGCATAAGCGCCTTGATTTCAACTTGTTCTCACAGCACTTCCCAAGAGATATAGCCGAGAATCATGTGTTGGGTGAAGAGGAATCGGCAACGCGTGCCCCCTTGAACTTTGGTGAAGCCGTTATAGTCTTACCCGGTTCAGGGAACAATCCAGATCAAATCGGCCGATTCTTCGAGACTCTGTATGAGGGTCTGGCCAGAGATGAACGACCATGGCTGGCTTATGACGACCCAGACAGCATGCTCCCTCTGACCTTCAATCCATTTGATGAAGCTCTCGACAGGGACAATGAGGCGATGATGGCAATTGTGACTCCCAGAGCCATACCAGTGAATTTCTTCGGTAGCACGAAAACCTCTCCCCAAACCTATGAATTTTATAACCCATCGGCATTAGCTCGCCAGCTAGCTTTCGGCCAATTGCCGATTGCACTTCCTTATGCCGATGTAATAAAGCCCAGAGAACCCATCGCCAATCTCCTCGAGTGGACTCGAGTAGCCCAGCTACCACCAAATGCCGATACAGATGTAGATCTGTCAGAATGGGTTCCAGCTGCCTTCGTCACTCAGGCATACAAGCTATGGTGGGCAGAATGGAAAGATAATCTATTCTGCAGATCGGCCCTCTCATACCGCGGCACGATCGACCCCGAATACGAAGTCCCTGATGACACTGTAAGTATTTTAAACCGATGTCTCATTTTCCAATACCATTCCCATCGGTAACTTACCCCTGTATTCCTTTTGCAGATTGACAACACCCCCCCATCGGTTAGCAGGAGTGGCAAGCCGATCGACTTATTCCCATCAGGCCCGATCTCCTCAATCGGCCATAATGCTCCCACTCTGGCTTCCATCGTGCACCGGGGTGCGCGCCTCAAGAAAGTTACCACCAGGAAAACTCAGACATCACCAACGGTAACTGCTTCCACTCTGGCGCAAGCTTTCAAGGCAATCTGTTAAAACCTTTTTCATTTATGCTGACTATCTTTGTATCGGCTATCTGTGCTCATAAACTTCTTTTTGTTGTTGCAGCAAACTGGTGCATCGGCAAAAGTCAAACGCCAAGGTGCCGATGCCCCCCAGTCTAGTCAGCCAAAGAGGAAGGGCATCCAAGGTGCTAAGGCTGGAACAAAGCGCCAGAAAGTGGCAACTCCTCCTCCTCCTCCGGTGTCTCCAATCCCGGTGGAATCTTCCCCTTCTTCTCCAGAAGTCTAGATACAGCAAGCACCATCTTCCCAACCAATACAGGAAGCACCACAGATGGAAGAACCCCAGCAGGAAGAACCTCAAACGGAAGGTACATCAGCTGACGTAGGTGAACAACCAACTGGCCCGGCAGGTCCAGTTATATCATCGGCGGTTTCCCCGATTCAGGCAACTGTTGTTTCTCCTCCGGGTAACATATCTCAACAGTACTTCTGCCAATAAACTTATTCTCATTTAGTCTCATAATCCTTCCTGTCTTCTTTCAGGCGATATCGTTCCATCGGCAGCATTTGCCGATCAACCTGTAGCTCCATCGGCATCTTTGAGTCAAAGGCAAGAAATCGCCTTGAAGCAAGTAAGTCATCCAATTTTCCACCAGTATCGTCTGCCGAAGTTTTGACCATAAAACTGACTTATTTCGTCTTCATTTTCAGGAACAAGATTCTCCCAACAGCTTATTCTCCTTCGCCATTGATATCTTCGAAGAAGAAGGCGAGGAAGCAAGCTCCTCTCGGGCAGTTGGAACTGTATCGGCAGAAACCAGAGCTAAGGTGGAAGAGCTATCGGCCATACTTCATCAAGACACAACTCAACTGGTCAATGATTCTGACCCAGCCAAAGCCCTGTTCAAGACCCTTAGAAGCCAACTTCCTGCCGATGCTGAAGAAACACTCTTCCATGCTGCACACCTAGAAAGCCGCCAGCTACAGTACCAGAGAGCCACTCAACGCCTTGCCGATAGAGCCGCTCAAATCCAGCTTTCTGAGGAGATGATGAAAGAAAAACTCTTAGCCGATGAGAAACATAAGAACATCGGCACCTTAAAGTCCTCAGGTGATGCACTGAAGCAGAAAGTGTCTGATCTATCGGCAAAAAGAGAAGCTCTACTGGCCGAACTCAAGCAAGTAGAGGACGCTCTGTCCCAAGCCCAGCAAGAAGAGAGTCAACTGCCGGAGACCATCAAGCACCTTGAACAAGAACGAAACGTCCATGGTCGCAAAGCGCTGCAGCTGAAGAGGAAGCTGAAGCCGATAGAAGGTTCTGCCGATGATGATATCAAAGAGATAGAGACAGCCAATCAGATTCGGCTGCGCGCCATATCAGCAATCCAAGCGCTGCTGAACATCTGAAGCTTTCATCGGCAACACACCTTTGTTTTTCCGCTTTTAGCTTTTAGTCTAGCCGATAAGACTGTTATCGGCATCTTTTGAAACATTAAGTCTGCCCCCGAACATTTAAATCCAGCCGATAGGAGTGTTATCGGCACTTAAACTTTTATGCGTCGACCCATATGCGGGGGTAGTACTTCTTTAAATATTTGCCATTTAATGCTCTGGGAAATTCAACTCCTTCGAGAGTTTCTAGAATATAGGCATTACCAGGAGCTGAATGTCTTATCCGATAAGGACCTTCCCAATTAGGAGACCACTTCCCAAACTTCGAACTTTTAGTCCCGACTGGCAAAATCAACTTCCATACCAAATCCCCATCGGCAAACTCCTTAGCCTTTACTTTTTTATCATACCATCTAGCAACTCTCTTCTTATTTTCTTCTATACTCATTAAAGCCTTTAACCGATGCCCTGCTAAATCATCTAACTCATCGGTCATCAAAGTGGCATAATCATCGGCAGCCAATTGATCTTGAAAAGATAATCGCCTAGATCCAGCCTTAATCTCCCAAGGCAACACTGCATCATGTCCATACACCAATTGATAAGGTGGCACCTTGGTTGATCCATGACAAGCCATCCGATAAGACCACAGTGCTTCATTTAACAATGTATGCCACCGCCTAGGATTTTCTTCAATCTTTCGTTTAATAAGCTTGATAATTCCTTTGTTAGACGCTTCGGCCTGCCCGTTGGCTTGAGCATAGTAAGGAGAAGAATTCAACACTTTAATTCCCATACCGATTGCGAATTCATCGAACTCCCCCGACGTGAACATGGTGCCCTGATCGGTAGTAATCGTTTGGGGAATCCCAAATCGGTAAATAATATGCTCCTTCACAAAATCAATCATATTGGCCGATGTGACTTTCTTCAAAGGAATAGCTTCGACCCACTTAGTGAAATAGTCAGTGGCAACTAGAATGAACTTATGCCCTTTGCTAGATGGTGGATAAATCTGGCCGATCAGATCAATGGCCCACCCCCGGAACGGCCAAGGTTTTATTATAGGATTCATAGCCGATGCGGGTGCTCTCTGGATATTACCGAACTTTTGACAACCTTGACATCCCTTGAAATATTTAAAACAATCTTCAAGTATGGTTGGCCAAAAATATCCATTCCTTCGAATCATCCACTTCATCTTAAAAGCTGACTGATGCGCTCCACACACTCCTTCATGGATTTCCCCCATCAAACTTCTGGCTTCATCACCACCCAAGCATCGGAGAAGAATTCCATCGATAGTTCGATAATATAATTCATTTTCAAGGAGCACATACTTGGTCGCTTGAAATCGAACCCGTCTTTCAACCTTTTTGGATGGATCTTCTAGATAGTCGATAATTTCTTTCCTCCAATCATCGGCACTGACTGCCGATGTCGCATTAATCATTGGCTGATATCCTGAGGCATGCTGGGCTAACCGATTAGCGTCTTCATTATGTAATCGGGGAACATGCTCCAATCGGAAGTTCTTGAATTCCTTTAACAGTTGCATACTTCTCTCGAAATAGGTTATGAGAACTTCACTTCGGCATTCATAGCTTCCGGCCAATTGATTTATAACCAACATGGAATCCCCGAATATTTCAACAGCATCAGCACGAACTTCTCTTAACAACTCCAATCCCTTGATCAGAGCTTGATACTCAGCCTGATTATTTGTTGATGTAGCAACAATCGGCAAGGAAAACTCATACTTCCTCCCCTTAGGAGAAACCAATACAATGCCGATTCCTGCCCCCCGGTCACAGGTAGATCCATCAAAGAAGAGCGTCCAGGGTGCAATTTCCAAGGTTTCCACTAGACCGCAATGCTGAGTCACAAAATCGGCCATGATCTGCCCTTTGACTGCCTTAGCCGATTCGTAACGCAAATCGAACTCCGACAGCGCTAAAATCCATTTACCGATCCTACCACTCATAATCGGCATAGATAGCATGTATCGGACCACGTCATCTTTGCAAACAACAGCACATTCAGCCGACAACAGGTAATGTCTCAGCTTGATACATGAAAAATATAAGCATAAGCACAGTTTCTCAATGGCCGAATACCTGGTTTCAGCATCAATCAACCTCCTACTCAAATAATAAATTACTCTCTCTTTCCCTTCAAATTCTTGAACTAAAGCTGAACCGATAACCGATCCATCGGTAGATAAATATAATTTGAAGGGTTTCCCTTGTTGAGGTGGAACTAAAACTGGAGGATTTACTAGATACTTTTTGATTTCATCCAGAGCCAACTGCTGTTCTTCTCCCCAAACAAACTCCTGATCGGCTTTCAATTTAAGAAGAGGACTGAAAGCACGAATTCTCCCAGATAAATTCGATATAAATCTTCTGATAAAATTCACCTTGCCGATCAAGGATTGGAGCTCGGTTTTATTGGTAGGGGCCACTATTTTATTGATGGCATCAATAGATCTTCGACTAATTTCAATACCCCTCTGATGTACCATAAAACCAAGAAACTGCCCTGCCGATACGCCAAATGCACACTTGTTGGGGTTCATCTTCAATCCATGCTTCCTGGTGCACTCCAACACTTTTCGTAAATCGGCAAGATGCTTTGAGAAATCTCCAGACTTAACCACCACATCATCAATATAAATTTCTACGATCTTGCCGATGAACTCATGAAATATAAAATTCATAGCCCTTTGATAAGTAGCACCAGCATTCTTTAACCCAAAAGTCATGACTATCCATTCAAATAGTCCAACATGACCAGGACACCTGAATGCGGTTTTTGGAATATCCTCCTCTGCCATGAATATTTGATTGTAACCCGCATTACCATCCATGAAGCTGATGACCCGATGGCCAGCCGCAGCATCAACCAGTAGATCGGCGACAGACATTGGGTATCCATCCATCGGCGTAGCTTTATTGAGATTCCTGAAATCAATGCACACCCGAAGCTTCCCGTTCTTCTTGTAAATCGGAACAACATTGGAAATCCATTCGGCATACCGACACTGCCGAATAAACTTAGCTTCAATAAGTTTAGTGATTTCGGCCTTAATATCAGGTAGAATGTTAGGATTACATCGGCGGGCTGGTTGCTGATGTGGCCGAAATCCAGACTTGATGGGTAACCGATGTTCAACAATTGATCGGTCTAAACCAGGCATCTCTGTATAATCCCAAGCAAAGCAATCTTTATATTCCTTTAACAAACTAGTTAACTGCCGTTTACACTCAGGATCTAATTTAGCACTAATAAAAGTAGGCCTAGGCTTATCACCACTACCTATATCTACTTCTACCAAATCATCGGCCGATGTGAATCCCTGGCCTAATTTTCCATCATCGGCGAATCTATCCATTAAAAACCGTCGTCAGAACCGACTGCTTGGATCGGTGGAATCTCATAATCGGCAACTTTGAGAAAATCTTTCTCCCAAACTTCTCCTGAAATGCACCTAGTCTTTTCATAAGTATCCGCTTCTGCCGATGCGATAACATAAGAAGAATCCCCTGGGACGATCTCAATCTTGTCACCTACCCACTGAACCAAGCACTGGTGCATTGTAGATGGGACACAACAATTGGCATGAAGCCAATCTCTCCCCAATAATAAATTGTAGGTACCTTTTCCGCTGATCACGAAAAAAGTTGTCGGCAAGGTTTTGCTGCCGATGGTCAACTCTGCGCATATCGCCCCCTTGACTGGAGACACGTTTCCTTCAAAGTCTTTGAGCATCATATCGGTCTTGGTCAAATCTTGATCCCCTTTCCCAAGCTTCCGATATACTGCATACGGCATAATGTTAATAGCAGCTCCACCATCAACTAGGATCTTAGTCATTGGCTGCCCATCAACCCTTCCTTTGAGGAACAAAGCTTTAAGATGCTGCCTCTCGTCATCGGCAGGTTTCTCAAAGATAGCCGTCATCGGATCCAGAGCCAACTGAGCTATCTGATCAGAAAATTCCAGGTCATCGTCACTGGCTGGTGCAAGAAACTCCATCGGCAACATGAAGACCATGTTGACGCCTGCCGATGGACCTTCCCTCTTAGTGTCTGACGGCTGCCGACTTCCAGAGTTCTCTCCCTTGTTTAGCTCCTCTTGCCTTTCTCGTTGCAATCTCCTTTTCTGTGTCTTGGTCAATCCTTGAGGGCACCATGGAGGAAGTGGCCTTTGTCTTGCCATCGGGCGTCGGTTCTCCCTTGACTCCATACGATGTGTGTTAGCATCTCTGCAAAATATGAACTCATCGGGAACCCGCGCATTAGCCATCTCCTCGAGCTCTTCCTGGTTCCTAGGAAAATACTGGACACGGTCACCGAGCCGATCGCGAACGCTAAGCCTGCCCCCCAGCCGATCATGAACTGACGCCCTTCCTCTGATTGGCCCATTAAATCGCCGTTCATCATCATGATAACGCCGATCGTTCCTATCGTACTGATCATAACCGTTGCATTCAGGGCAGTCTCTGACAGTAGGAAGCTTGATATTTTCCTCCCAACAATGGATGAAGAATGGGCAATTCCAATGATCCCTGTGCCGATTCCACTCCTGTCGGCGTCTTTCTTCTTCCCGTTGATAATCTTCCTGCTGGCGCCGATACCGATCTTCCCGTTGTTGCCATCTCTCTCGAGGCCTTCTATGAGTTATGACGATACCAGATCGAGGAAGTCTTCCTGAGCTAGCTCCTTCCTGGACCAAGCCCTTACTTCTTGCATCGGCGGTAGTAACTTGATGCTGAGGATCTACCGATGCACTCTTCTCAGCTGTCTCCGACGTTAAGACCTTAGCCTTCCCCTTAGCATCCAACATGTTTGTCGGGAAAGGATGTTGGTCTATCTTCATCGGCTTCTGGGCTTTGGAACTGTCAAACTTGATTCTCCCTGACTCTATATCCGATTGCAGCTGCTGTCTGAACACTTTGCACTCGTTGGTGTCATGTGAAGTTGCATTATGCCACTTGCAATACCTCATCCTCTTCAACTCTTCTGCCGACGGGATCACGTGGTTAGGTGACAGTTTGATTTGACCTTCCTGAAGTAGAAAGTCAAATATCCTATCGGCCTTGGCGGTGTCAAAGGCGAACTTCTCTGGTTCCTTCTGCCCAAAAGGACAAGACATCGGCTTCTTGTTTTTACCCACTCTGCCAAACCGATTACTGGTTCCTCATCGGAATCTGAGCTTGTTGCTTCGTCAACAAATGACACTTTCTTATTCCATGCCCTCTTAGGCTCGAAAGGCTTGATGTCTTGATCAGATATCCTTTGCACCAAATGACTTAAACTTTCGAACTCCTGAGAGGCATACTTATCCCTGATATGTGGTAACAAACCTTGGAAAGCCAAATCGGCTAGCTGCCGATCATCCAGAACCAGGCTATAGCATTTATTCTTGACCTCTCATATCCTCTGCACAAATCCCTCAACCGACTCATCATTACGTTGCCTCAACTTGACCAAGTCGGTGATCTTCTTCTCATGAACCCCCGAGAAGAAGTATCTGTGGAATTGCTTCTCTAGATCGGCCCAAGTAATTACTGAGTTGGGGGGTAATGATATGAACCAAGTAAAGGCCGATCCAGACAATGATGATGAAAATAGACGAACCCTCAATTCGTCCCTGTTACCAGCCTCTCCACATTGAATAATGAACCTGTTGACATGCTCCATGGTTGACGTGTCGTCCTGTCCGGAAAACTTTGTAAAATCCGGTACCTTGTACCGATGTGGAAGCGGGATCAAATCATACGCTGGAGGATACGGTGTCCGATAAGAATAGGTGTTGACTTTGGGTTTTATCCCAAATTGTTCCCTCATTACTTCAGCAATCTTATCGGCCCAATACGCATCGGCATCTTGCCGATGAGGCGGCTGCGGATCTGGCATTTGGTGGCGAACCTCCACATGTCTGTTCGGGACGTGACCTGTATGGAACATCGTATTGGTCACCTGTCCTCCAATCTGCGGACTACCAAACTGCTGTCCACCGATTGGCTGTCCTCCGGGTTGCTGTCCAAAATTTATTGGCTGGTTGGGAATTCCCTGACCTTGGAACCCGGGATAAACCTGCCCTTGCTGGAACCCCGTAGTCTGATAACCTTGCTGGGGCGATTGTGGAAAGGCTTGCTGTCCAAGCCATCCATTATTAGCGTTCATCGGCATAGGTACTGCCGATGATTGGTAATTGGGTACCGTCGTTGAATTGACATACCCCGACTGGGCCATAGGCCTCTGTTGCATCAGCATTGACTCTGCCGATGCGTTGGGCATCTGGAACATTGAATCTTGAGGATTTCCAGTGTGAGGCCTTGCAGTAGTAGTTGTGGTATACCGAGGACTCTGGTTCACCGGCACATTGGAAGGTGCCGATGTCATAGGAGTTTTGCCCCTCATGTCAGTTATCTGTGATGTTCCCGGCGTCAACTCTGGAGGCATACCATAACCCCACCAGTTGGGAGGAAGCGTTAACCCTGACATTACCGATGCCAACATATCTGTTGTCAGTTTATGCTGCCCAACTGAAATTTGTGGGTTGGTTGCCATCGGCATAGATAGTGCACCAGTAGTCCCCAATGTACTTGGAGGGACGGCAGACTGTGCACTTGCATTCGTCAAGGCAGCCGATGGAGCCGTGACCTCTGGTGCCGTGGGTTGATGATGGGAGGAGCCCACATAATCCGGCGGGATTTGTCCTTCCTTGAAGGTTCTTGCCACGGCGTTGAAAACCGTATTAGACAGTACACCAGCTTGGTTAATCAACGCTCGATTGATGGCATTGTCAACCATATCTTGAAGCTTGCCGGGATTGGCGTCGAAGGTGACCTGCCGTGGTGCCGGCAGTGCATCTTTCTGGACCACTTCGCCGCTCCTGTTTATGCTGAAAGACTTCAGGCATTGCTGCTTGAACTCTTCCATGGCTTGGGCAATAGCTTGCTTCTGCTCATCCTTGAGGTTGGCCTCCGTCACGGGGATGACGTTGTCTTGATCGAGGTCAGAGATCGACATGTTGATCTTGATCTTGAATCTGTCCCACCGGGCGTGCCAAAAGATGTGTTGATGCAAAACTGATCTGCAAACACAAAGGGCTAATACCCGATTCAAACGTTAAGGCGTGCCAGCCGATTTGACCTTGCTATCGGCAAAGGTGATAACTCGAATACTTTAGTCCTGACAACAGCGATGCGCCCGGATGTCACGGCTAAGAGGTACTCACGCGGAACTCGAGAACACGCCGAGCTTAAGTCGACGAATTCCTAAGAACTCGTAATAAAAGGGAAAAGTATGACGAAGTCGTCGAAAAGTAGATGCTGGAATATGAGTAAAAACGTGTGTTTGATTGATTTCTTGGTTCCCGATTACAAGATCCTAGGGTTTATATTTATACCCTGCTCAAAGAGCTACAACCAGACACGATTAGAATTCGAATTCCAAATTACACGGAATCCGTATACAAAACGATGCAAATAACTAAGGAAATAATAAAACTATCCTTCGTGACAAACCAAAACTCCTCCACATGACAACTGGCAGCTTCCGGACTCCTCCTTCGCGTCATCGGCAATCCCCTTGCCATAGTCATCGGCAGACCTTTTTACCCAGTCATCGGCACCATATTACTGCCTGTGGACTTAGTCACATTCAACCTCTCCCTCATCGGCAACCATCCTCATCAGCAACCCGCATCGTACTGCCACCCTATCCTGCCATCCTGGACACGTGCCCAAAAATGGTGTCAACAACTACATCAACAATAACAACAACAACTACTACAACCGTCCTCAACAAAACCAAGGTTGGAATCAACAGAGGCCTAACTACTTAGGTAATTATCAAGGTAATAATTCTTACAACAATAATAATAATTTTCCACCTCTGAGAGAGTTAGTGTCTAATCAAGAAAAGCTAATGGATAACCTATCTAAGAAATTGGCATCTAATGTTAAAATGCTAGAAAATATAAATAATAGAATGGATAATTTCTCTACTGCCATCAAGAATCAAATTAGCTTTAATAAAATGATTGAATCTCAGTTAAATCAAATAGCTGCTGCTGTTCCTACTACTAACCCCGGTATACCATCACAACCAGAAGGATTAGAATTTGCAAATCTTGTAGATATGTTTGATGCAGGTAACTGGAGTAACCCCGTCACTGAAGTTACTACTGACCTTCTGCCAGTCAAGAGAGGTGATACAGGACGCCGCATCATCCCGATCGCCATCGGCATGGTGGACTTCCCAGAAGCACTCTGCGACTTTGGCTCTAGCATCAACATTATGCTCAGGGTACTCTATGAAAAATTCTTTACATATCCTTTATTAGAAACAACCATGTGTTTGCAGTTTGCAGATCAGATGATAAGTTTTCCAAAAGGAATATTGAAGAACCTTTGTGTCCGAGTTGGTACCTTATATGCCCTAGCAGACTTCGTGGTGATAGAGACCGGTAATGATGAGAGAGCACCTATCATCGTAGGGAGGCCATTCTTAAACACCTCGGGAGCTATCATCTACGCTAGTGCTGCCAAGATCAGTTTCTACATCAAAGAGAGGAAGGAGACGTTTTTCTTCAAGCACAAGACTACACAAATTCTAGATCAATCCAGACGTGAATCAAGGAAGAGGACCAACATGAGGAACAGGAACAAGCAAGTGTGGACCGAGTCAGCTAAGATGGTCACTGCAGTTCATGGAGGTCAAGATCACCAACTTAAGTCACCGTTTCTGACCGAGAAGGATGACCCAGGAATGCCAAGCATCTACTGCTCCATAAATGGATATAACTTCTACAAAACGACTTGTGACACCGGATCGGGCGTCAACATAATGGCCGCAGTCACCTATCGGCTCTTGTTCGGAACCATGCCCTTAAAACCAACATACATTCAACTCCAGATGGCAGATCAGACATTTCGAGAAGTTAAAGGAATAGTAACTGATGTCCCTGTCAGAAGAAACGGTCATTTTGTCTACAGACTTTCAGGTTATTGACATGGGAGAAGACGAATACGATCCACCCATCATCCTTGGAAGACCGTTCCTCAGCACCGTGAAAGCAATCATCTACATTGGAACTAGAGAAGTCCATATGCACTTCCCCTCAGAGAAGGTACGCCGCTATTTTACTGACTCTAACTATATCGTTGAAGAATCTAAGTAGGTCAGAAAGCGACGCAACCGCAACCAGAGGAGGCAAATCATCAAGGACGGATGGACAAACTATGAAGGAGAAGTGATAAGGTCAGAAGACATACAGTTTAAACAGAACTATCCTGAGGAGACCGTAGCACCGAGTCAGGTGTGGAAAGAGAAGATAACTATACATGAAGAGGAGGCGCTGCCGGAAGTACCGACTACGCCACCTAACGAATCCCAGGACAATTGAGAAAACGGAGAGTCCCGTTCGGCGGACTTAAAAACACCGAACGCCTTGCCAAGAGGTAAACTTGGTAGTTATCCTTTCCCTTTCAAATATTTGAAATAGTTTGCTTAGTTAATCATGTTAATACTATCCTAAAAAGAAAATAAAAATGTTAAAAGACAGTAAGCCCCATGTGAGTATATAAGTGGTATAAAACCCATAAGTACATTCACTGTGGTGGCATAAAAATAAAATAAATATTTTTTTTGCTTTATAAAATGAAAATATAAAAATAGAGAGTAATATTTATTGAGGAGTCTCAACATGATAAAGGCTAGATATTTATGCTAACACTTAATCAGTTCCACAAAGCTTTATTGTCTATTTGAGCTCCACATAAATCAAGAATCGAGAAGACTAGCAGACGGAGGACATTCTAATCGCTGTCAGGATACTGCCGACTTTCAAATACACCTCTGCCACCTGCTAGCTACATCAAGAGAAATTACGTCAAAATTCAGCTTGGGGGAGAGCACCCCCATTTATCCCGATAAGTATTTCTATCTATCTATCTTTATACTTATATTATATTAAAATATAGATATACATAACTATGGAAAACCAAATAAAGATTTTATGCTTATACATATATATATATATATATATCTTTTGCTTAGTATGTTCAAAAAATAAATAAAGTGGCTATGCTAATCTGAATCTTAATAATAAAACTCTAGCATGGATAAGATGAATAGTTGCTCTACCTAATTTTAAAATTTGAGTTCTTTCTCAAGTTTAGACATAACTGTTATAATTTAAAGCTTGCTCTAAACCTAAACTTGTGGGAAGAAAACTTGATCTGAAGTCTAAGTTGTTAACGGATATGATATGGGAAGGTTGAGCTGCTGTTTATCTGTTCCTAGAGATACTAGAATTCTGGAGAATTTTATCTTTTAAAATCTTTAAAATATTGCATGATGAGTTCCTGTATTATGAGAGTTTAAATTCCTACCACAGCCATATATACATGCTTGCTAGACTTTGAGCCAAACATTTACTTTTTACTGCTTATGAGCATTGAGTGTGGTCAAGCTGTGTAGACCCTTAGGAGCTTGTCATGTGGTTAAATCAAGATTTACTTGCATGTTCACTCACACATGCTACTTCTACTCTGGAAGTACCATCCACATATATCCACTCATTTCCATCTCCAGAACCACCCAAAATATTCTACTCCTAATCCGGGAGAGAATGGCCAAAAATATTTCTGTTTTCCCCTGTGAAATAAATGCTCAAATTATCTTGTTACTACCACTTGCTATATTATTATCTCAAGAGATGAGTGCTCTAAAAAAGAGAAAAAAATACGAGGAAATAAAAAGGGGCAAGTGCCCGGAACCTCGAAAGAAAATAAAAAGTGAGACGAGAGGTAAAAATGGACAAGTGTCCGACAATAGAATTAGGGGTACAAGATACCCACCTGAGAGGAAAGAAAAAGAAAAGATAGAGCATCTCATTCTCCTCAAAAAGTTCCAAAAAGCAAGAAAGGTATGTATCCCCTCAAAAGAGCAAAAGTAGAATTAGACTTTCACCATTGTTATCACCATCATCACCATACACCATTCATTCGCCACACATGCACATCTTGATTTGACGTATTGACTTGATTCTTTGGATCCATGGTTTGACTATACAATAAATGTCTTGTAAGTATGTATACTTTATCTCCTGCCTATGAGCTCCAGATATTAAAGCCTTATTAGAGTAGGGTGAGAGAGAAGGCAATGTCACTATGCCTTATACCACAAATACTACATATCTTGAGAGAAGACATATACCATCATTGCCTTGGTAAGGATCCAAAAATACCACAAAAGAGAGATCTGAGAGAGTCCTACAAGGAATCTCTGAGTTTCATTTGAAAATCTGCAAAAACTCCAGAGCTATAGCTGATCAAGAATAAGAGACATGGCACTTGACTAGACTGTTCTATCTTTTAACTACTCAAGACAGAAGTGACTGTTACAAGTCCCATGGTGAAAAGTAAAATGAATAAGTTTTAAGTCTTGACAGTTTACTCTAACTCAGAGATGAGATCTTATTTAAAAGCATGTGTACCGTCAATTTTTAAAAGTATTGCAGCAACTTCTGATCCATTGCTGAGTTTATCCTTGCTCAGGGACAAGCAACAAGTAAGCTTGGGGAGTTTGTTGACGGTCCTTAAGTATCAAATTTAATTATCAAATAAACAAAGAAAAGGATCCAAATGAAATCAACATCTAGACTTAGGGTTTTATCTGACAGAATTCCACGAGTTTTGGTGTTTGTCTATTTCTGCAGGGGGTTATCAGGAAATACGGAAGAAAGGCCCACACGTCGGGATTACATAGAGATATCAACATACCGCGCAATTATCTTACATCTAGAAGACTCCAGAAGCCACGGGAAGGAAGCGGAGGCCGAACGGGCCAGGCACTGGGCGCCCGCCCAGTTGACCTGGGCGCCCGCTGTTGGGTATTTTAAACGCAAACAGAAAAATCCGCAAGCGCACGGATACCTATGTAGCCTTCACCCGGGAGTATTCTAGAGTATCGATTTTCCACGGGGAACGTGAGTGTACTAATTAAGATCCAAGATCGCCCAAGGATAACTATATAATTATTTTTGGTGGGAAGAGAGGAAGTTTCCTGAGAGTTCTCTAATTGATCTAAGAATCAAGAATTACTTCAAGATTATCTATATCGGGACATCAGAGCACTAACCACAGAAAGAGATGAGAAGGGGGCTAGGAAGGTCTGACTATGGTCCTACAAACACCGATCCGAACGAGGTGGAATACGTCGACCGTTAGGGCTGTCACTACCCTAAGGCTACCACAACAATCCGCAGGATTGGGTGCAATTCCAGGTAATTGCAAGACTAAACACCACGTCTAATCTATTAATTACTACTATAATGTTTCAAAGATTAGAGCACTTGATGCAAGCGGGAATCCAATAAATAACTTGAATGTAAATAAAAGTAATTAAGGAACTCAGGAATTATGAATTGAAGAACCTGGAGAACGATGAAGAACGAACCAGTTACTGCAAAAGTACAATGTTGAGGAAGATCCAACAGATCCGGCTCCTCCTCCGCTCTCCTCTTCTCTCTCCCTATTTTCTAGATTACAACTAGAACTAACTAGAACTAGAACTAGAGGAACTAGAACTAGAACTAGATGAACTAGAACTAGATCTAGATGAACTAGAGGTAAAACTAGAAGAACTAGAGGGATCCTCTCTACTTAGATGAAGAATTGAAACCCTAACTTTGATTCTGTAGAAGAGGTATGATCTCCAGGGGCCAGGGGGTCTGGTTTTATAGTCCCTTCAAGTGAATATGGGCCGTTGGATCAAACCGACACTGATTGAACGGTTATCCTTGATCCCTTAGGTCGGTGGAGCACGATACGCGAGTTTGGACGTGATTGGGCAGAACTCCAGGGTGGGCGCCCTGTCCCTGAGCCCTCTCAGCTTCTGCTTCGGTCCCATGGCTTCTGGAGTCTTCTAGATGATAGAAAATTGCGCGGCACGTTAATATCTCTATGTAAACCCGACGTGTGGGCCTTTCTTCCGTATTTCCTGATAACCCCTTGCAGAAATAGACAAACACCAAAACTCATGGAATTCTGTCAGATAAAACCCTAGGTCTATGTGTTGGTTCCATTTAGATCCTTTTCCATGATTAGTTGATGGTTAAATGTGAGCATTAAGGACCGTCAACAAGCTCCCCCAAGCTTAACCTTTGCTCGTCCCTGAGCAAAGATGAACTCGAGAGTTTCTGTAGTGGTTTCATGCCTTAAAGATATACATGCGTTCAAACAAGATCTCATCTCTGGTTTAGGGTAAACTGTTAAGATTTAAACTTACTCATATTACCTTACACCATGGGGCTTGCAACCGTCACTTGTGTCTTGAGCAGTTAAAAGATAGAACGGTCTAGTCAAGCGCCATGTCTCATGTTCTTCGATTAACTATAGCTCTGGAGTTTTTGCAGATTTTCAAATAAAACTCAGAGATTCCTTGTATGACTCTCTCTAGTCTCTCTTTTGTGGTATTTCTGGATCCTTACCAAGGCAGTAATGGTGTATGCCTTCTCTCAAAGTATGTAGTATTTTTGGTATGAGGCATAGTGGCATTGCCTTCTCTCTCACCCTACTCTAATAAGGTTTTGATATCTGGAGCTCATAGGTGGGAGACAACTAATACATACAAGATATTTATTGCATAGTCAAACCATGGATCCAGAAGAACAAGTCAATAAGTCAAATCAAGATGTGCATGTGTGGCGAATGAATGGTGTATGGGGATGATGGTGATAACAATGGTGAAAGTCTAATTTTACTTGTGCTCTTTTGAGGGGATACATACCTTTCTTGCTCTTTTGAAACTTTTTGAGGTGAATGAGATGCTCTATATTTCCTTTTTCTTTTCTCTCAGGTGGGTATCTTGTACCCCTAATTCTACTGTCGGACACTTGTCCATTTTTACCTCTCGTCTCACTTTTTCTTTTCTTCGACGTTCCGGGCACTTGCCCCTTTTTATTTCCTCGTATTCTTTCTTTTTTTTCTCTCTTTTTTTAGAGCACGCATCTCCTGAAATAATATAGCAAGTGGTAGTAACCAAGATAACTTGAGCATTTATTTCATAGGGAAAAACAGAAATGTTTTTGGCTATTCTCTCCCGGATTAGGAGTAGAATATTTTTAGGTGATTCTGGAGATGGAAATGGGTGGATATATGTGGATGCGTACTTCCGGAGTAGAAGCACCATTTGTGAGTGAACGTGCAAGTGAATCTTGATTTAACCACATGACAAGCTCCTAAGGGTCTACACAGCTTGACCACACTCAATGCTCATAAGAAGTAAAAAGTAAATGTATGGTTCATAGTCTAACAAGCATGTATATATGGCTGTGGTAGGAATTTAAACTCTCATCATACAAGAACTCATCATGCAACATTTTAAATATTTTGAAAGATAAAATTCTCCAGAATTCTAGCATCTGTAGGAAGAGATAAACAGCAGCTCAACCTTCCCATATCGTATCCGTTAACGACTTAGACTTTAGATCAAGTACTCTTCCCACAAGTTCAGGTTTAGAGCAAGCTTTAAATTATAACAGTTATGTCTAAACTTGAGAGAGATTTCAATTTTGAGAACTAGTCATGGCAGAGCAACTATTCATCATTTCCATGTGAGAGCTTATCATGAGGGTTCATAGCAAACTTTATTTATTTATTTATTTAGCAAACCAAGCAAAGATATATATATAAATAAGCACAAAATCTTTATTTGGGTTTTTATGATTATGCATCTTTTTATTATTTGAGTAAAGTATAAACGTGAGTAGAACACTTAGCTGGATAAATGGGAGTGCTCTCCCCCAAGCTGGATTTTGACATAATTTCTTCTAATGTAGCTAGCAGGTGGCGGAGGTGTATTTGAATGTCGGCAGCACTCTGACAGCGATTAGGATGTCCTCTGTCTGCTAGTCTTCTTTGATCCTTGAATTCTGCGGAGCTCAAATAGACAACAAAGCTTTGTGGAACTAGTTAAGTGTTAGCATAAATATCTAGCCTTTATCATGTTGAGCCTCCTCAATAAATGTTACTCTCTTTAGTAGGATCATAAATCTATTTTTGTAATTTTATTTTTATAGGACAGGAATATATTTATTTCATTTTTTACGCCACCACAGTGAATGTACTTATGGGTTTTATGCCAGCATACTCACATGGGGCTTACTATTTTTAACATTTTTATTTTCTTTTCAAGATGATATGAACCTGATTAACTAAGCAAACTATTTTAAAATAATTGAAAGGAAAAAAATAACTACGAAGTTTACCTCTTGGCAAGGCGTTCGGTGTTTTTAAGTCCTCCGAACGTGAATCTCCATTTTCTCAGTCGTCCTGGGATTCGCTGGATGACGTAGTCGGTGGTTCCAGCGGCGCCTGGTCTTCATGTATAACTATCTTTTCTCTACACACCTGACTCGGTGCTACGGTCTCCTCAGGATAGTTCTACTCAAGTTGTATGTCTTTAGACCTTACAACTTCTCCTTCATAGTCCGCCCATCCATCCTTGATGATTTGTCTTCTCTGGTTGCGGTTGCGTCGTCTTCTTCTTGTCCTGATCTGCTTAGAGTCTTCAACTATATAGTTAAGGTCAGTAAAATAGCGGCGTACCTTCTCAGAGGGGAAGTGCATGTGGACTTCTCCGATTCCAATGTAGATGATTGCTTTAACGGTGCTGAGGAACGGTCTCCCAAGGATGATGGGTGGATCGTACTCGTCTTCTCCCATGTCAATAACCTTTCGGAATGTATGATCTGCCATCTGGAGCTGAATGTATGTTGGTTGTAGGGGCATGGTTTCATGCAGGAGCTGATAAGTGACTGCGGCCATTATGTTGACGTCAGATCCAGTGTCACAAAGCGTCTTGTAGAAGTTGTACCCATTGATGGAGCAATAGATGCTTGGCATTCCTAGGTCGTCCTTCTTGGTTAGAAACGGTGACTTAAGTCGATGATCTTGATCTCCTTGAACTGCAGTGACCATCTTAGCTGACTTGGTCCACATTTGCTTGTTTCCATTCCTCCTGTTGGTACTCTTCCTTGGTTCATGTCAGGATTGCTCTGAGATTTGTGTAGTCTTGTTCTTGAAGGAAAATGTCTCCTTTCTCCCTTTGATGTAGAAACTGATCTTGGCAGCACTAGCGTAGATGACAGCTCCTGAGGTGTTCAGGAATGGCCTCCCTAGGATGGGTGCCCTCTCATCAGTACCAGTCTCTATCACCATGAAGTCTGCTGGAGCGTACAAGGTACCAACTCGGACGAAGAGGTTGTTCAATATTCTCTTTGGGAAACTTAGTGTACGATCTGCAAGCTGCGAACGCATGGTTGTTTCTAGTAAAGGATGTGTAAAGAATTTTTCATAGCGTACCTTGGGCATAATATTGACGCTGGAGCCAATGTCGCAGAGTGCTTCTGGAAAGTCCACCATGCTGATGGAGATCAGGATGACGGGGCGTCCAAGGTCACCTCTCTTGACCGGCAGAAGGTCAGTAATTACTTCCACAATGGGGTTACTGTTGGGTATTCTTAACATCATTACCAAAAGTAAACTAAGTTCTCTAAATCTAGTAATGGTGCCAAAAATGCCAAACCTATCCCTCACACCACTTAAGCCAAGTTGTCATCCCCAGCATGATATAAGAGACGCGGTATTGAAATATACAATTTCTCTTCTAAATAAATAATGAATGGGATCTGCAAGCGCACGGATTAATACCGATGCAGCATTTTAACCGGGAAGTATTCCAGGTATCGTTATTTATATTTTTACCACTGGGAAGGGATTAGCAATCATCACTATTGATTACAGAATAGAATATGAGATTGAGAATCTATAATTGCATGTATAATTGAGAACATTATATCTAACTCTTCATACAAGGATAAGTGTCACATAAAGGATATATGAAATAATAATAGCGACAAAGATAATTAATCTGATCTAGCCACATAATAAATATGATAAGCACCTCAATTAGATACTCTAGAAAGTCATTAGCATGGTATTAGAACGAACTACAAGAATATTCCCTAAGTTATTCTCAACTATATAGTCTAGCATTATCATAGTTAGTGCAAGCATACTTAGCAATCATTGCGAGACAAGACTACGCCCATGCATAGTGATATTAGCAAGGAATATGAGAAACATAGCAATCACTCCCCTATAATAATGTTGCTCTGCCAGCCCAATACACGAGAGGGGGACTATATAAGAATCAATGAAGCTGTCACTATCACGAACCACCCCACGATCTGGCATATTGGGTACAATCGCAGATAAATATGGTATAAGCACCACGCCTACACAATATCTATCATTTACCCATGGATCCAATGGATAAACGCTATACGATCCTAAGCATGTATATAGATCCAATCTAACTAAGCCAAGTACATAACTATGATAAACTAAGAACAATATAATCTTGAATATAAGCAAGTAGAGCAAAGTCATAAGCAATATATTGAAGTAGAACAAAGTCATATTCATAATATTGAAGAACAAAGATAATTAGAAAGCAATTAGAAGCACAATTAGAGAATTACCAAGAATCCTCCTGACAGATCTGGAAACCAATCGAAGATTGACTCCTTCTAGTTCTAATCCTATGTAGCTATGTTAATCTAGATATCTAATTGATGTGGTGGCTCTAATCTTGATCAGAGGCTTCTTCTCCCTTGATGTAACAATGAATTAGGGTTGAGAGGCTCTCTCCTCCAGGGGTCAGGGGGTCTGGTTTTATAGTCCCTTCAAGTGAATATGGGTCGTTGGATCAAACAAACATAGATTGTATGGTTTAGATTCATCCTTTAGGTCGGTGGAAATCTCCTGCAAAGCAGAGTCCTGATTGGACTCAGGGGCAGGGCGGGCGCCCTGACCAACTGGGCGGGCGCCCAGGGTCAGGCCCCGTTTCGCCTCCGCTTCGGTCTCGTGGCTTCTGGAGTCTTCTAGATGATGTAAAATCGTGCGGTGCGTTGATATATCTATGTAATCCCGACATGTGGGCCTTTCTTCCTTATTTCCCGATAACCCCCTGCAGAAATAGACAAACACCAAAACTCGTGGAATTCTGTCAGATAAAACCCTAAATCTAGATGTTGATTTCATTTGGATACTTTTCTTTGTTTATTTAATAATTAAATTTGATACTTAAGGACCGTCAACAAACTCCCCCAAGCTTACCTCTTGCTCGTACCTGAGCAAGGATAGACTCAGCTATGGATCAGAAATAATTGCAAAATCTTTAAAAATTGACGGTACACATGCTTTTTAAATAAGATCTCATCTCTGAGTTAGAGTAAACTGTCAAGACTTAAAACTTACTTACTTTACCTTCACCATGGGACTTGTAACCGTCACTTCTGTCTTGAGTGGTTAAAAGATAGAACAGTCTAGCCAAGTGCCATGTCTCTTATTCTTGATCAGCTATAGCTCTAGAGTTTTTGCAGATTTTCAAATAAAACTCAGAGATTCCTTGTATGACTCTCTCAGATCTCTCTTTTGTGGTATTTCTAGATCCTTACCAAGGCAGTGATGGTATATGCCTTCTCTCAATATATGTGGTATTTGTGGTATGAAGCATAGTGACATTGTCTTCTCTCTCACCCTACTCTAATAAGGCTTTAATATCTGGAGCTCATAGGTGGGAGATAAAGTATACATACTTACAAGACATTTATTGCATAGTCAAACCATGGATCCAAATAAACAAATCAATAAGCCAAATCAAGATGTGCATGTGTGACGAATGAATGGTGTATGATGATAATGGTGATAACAATGGTGAAAACAATGGTGGTGGAAGTCTAATTCTACTTTTGCTCTTTGAGGGGATACATACCTTCCTTGCTTTTTGAAACTTTATGAGGAGAATGAGATGCTCTTCTTTTTCTTTTCTCTCAGGTGGGTATCTTGTACCCCTAATTCTACTGTCGGACACTTGTCCATTTTTACCTCTCGTCTCACTTTTTCTTTTTCTTTCGAGGTTCCGAGCACTTGCTCCTTTTTATTTCCTCGTATTTTTTTTTCTTTCTTTCTTTTTTTTAGAGCACTCATCTCTTGAGATAATATAGCAAGTGGTAGTAACAAGATGACTTGATCATTTATTTCACAAGGGAAAACAGAAATATTTTTGGTTATTCTCTCCCGGATTAGGAGTAGAATATTTTTAGGTGGTTTTGGAGATGGAATGGGTGAATATATGTGGATGGTACTTCCGGAGTAGAAGTAGCATATATGAGTGAACGTGCAAGTGAAATCTTGATTTAACCACATGACAAGCTCCTAAGGGTCTACACAGCTTGACCACACTCAATGCTCATAAGTAGTAAATAGTAAATGTGTGGCTCAAAGTCTAGCAAGCATGTATATATGGCTGTGGTAGGAATTTAAACTCTCATCATACAGGAACTCATCATGCAACATTTTAAAGATTTTCAAAGATAAAATTGTCTAGAATTCCAGCATCTCTAGGAACAGATAAACAGCAGCTCAACCTTTCCATATCATATCCGTTAACAACTTAGACTTCAGATCAAATTTTCATCCCACAAGTTTAGGTCTAGAGCAAGCTTTAAATTATAACAGTTATATCTAAACTTGAGAGAGAACTTAAAATGTGCAAATTAGGCAGAGCAACTATTCATCATATCCATGCTTAAGTTTTATTTAGATACAGATTAGCATAGCCACTTTATTTTTTTATTAAACACACTAAGCAAAAGACAAATATATATAAGCATAAAATCTTTATTTGGTTTTCCATAGTTATGTATATTTATATTCTAAAATAATATAAGTATAAAGATAGATAGATAGATAGATAGAAATACTCATCGGGATAAATGAGGGTGCTCTCCTCCAAGCTGAATTTTGACGTAATTTCTCTTGATGGAGCTAGCAGGTGGCAGAAGTGTATTTGAAAGTCAGCAGCATTCTGACAGCGATTAGAATGTCCTCCGTCTGCTAGTCTTCCTTGATTCCTAAATTCTATGGAGCTCAAATAGACAACAAAGCTTGTGGAACTGATTAAGTGCTAGCATAAATATCTAGCCTTTATCATATTGAGTCTCCTTAATAATTATTACTCCCTATTTTTATATTTTCATTTTTTATAAAGCAGAAAAGAAATTTATTTTATTTTTATGCCACCACAGCGAATGTACTTATGGGTTTTATGCCACTCGCATACTCACATGGGGCGTACTGTTTTTCACATTTTTATTTTCTTTTTAGGATAGTATGAATATGATTAACTAAGTAAAATAATTGAAAGGGAAAGGATAATTACCAAGTTTACCTCTTGGCAAGGCGTTCGGTGTTTTTAAGTCCTCCGAACGGGACTCTCCAATTTCTTAATCGTCCTAAGATTCGTTGGGTGGCGTAGTCGGTATTTCCGGCAGCGCCTCCTCTTCTTGTATAGTTATCTTCATTTTCCATACCTGACTCGGTGCTTCAATCTCCTCTGGATAATTCTGTTTAAACTCTACGTCTTCTGATCTTACAACTTCTCCTTCATAGTCTGCCCATCCGTCCTTGATGATCTGCCTCCTCTGGTTGCGGTTGCGTCTCTTTCTGACCTGCTTAGATTCTTCAACGATATAGTCAGGGTCAATAAAATAACGGCGTACCTTCTCTGAGGGGAAGTGCATATGGACTTCTCCGGTTCCAATGTAGATAATTGCTTTAACAGTGCTGAGGAACGGTCTTCCAAGGATGATGGGTGGATCATACTCGTCTTCTCCCATGTCAACAACTTGAAAGTCTGTGTAGACAAAGTGATCGTCTATTTTGACTGGGACATCAGTTACTATTCCTTTAACTTCTCGAAATGTCTGATCTGCCATCTGGAGTTGAATGTATGTTGGCCTTAGTGGCATGGTCCCGAACAAGAGCCGATAGGTGACTGCGGCCATTATGTTGACGCCCGATCCGGTGTCGCAAATCGTCTTGTAGAAGCTATATCCATGTATGGAGCAGTAAATGCTTGGCATTCCTGGGTCGTCCTTCTTGGTCAAAAACGGTGACTTAAGTTGATGATCTTGACCTCTATGAACTACAGTGACCATCTTAGCTGACTCGGTCCACACTTGCTTGTTCCTGTTCCTCCTGTTGGTCCTCTTCCTTGATTCACGTCTGGATTGATTTGGAATTTGTGTAGTCTTGTTCTTGAAGAAAAATGTCTCCTTCTTCCCTTTGACGTAGAAACTGATCTTGGCAGCACTGGCGTAGATGATAGCTCCCGTGGTGTTCAAGAATGGCCTCCCTAGGATGATAGGTGCTGTCTCATCATTTCCGGTCTCTACCACTACGAAGTCTGCTGGGGCATATAAGGTACCAACTCGGACACAAAGGTTCTTCACTATTCCTTTTGGAAAAGTTATCGTCTGATCTGCAAACTGCAAACACATGGTTGTCTCTAATAAAGGATATGTAAAGAATTTTTCATAGAGTACCCTGGGTATAATGTTGACGCTGGAGCCAAAGTCACAGAGTGCTTCTGGAACGTCCACCATGCCGATGGAGATCGAGATGACGGGGCGTCCTGGATCGCCTCTCTTGACCGGCAGAAGGTCAGTAGAGAATTCAGTGACGGGGTTACTCCAATTACCCGCATCAAACATGTCTACAAGATTTGCAGATTCTAATCCTTCCGGTTGTGATGGTATACCGGGGTTAGTAGTAGGAACAGCAGCAGCTATTTGATTTAACTGGGATTCAATCATTTTATTAAAGCTAATTTGATTCTTGATGGCAGTAGAGAAATTATCCATTCTATTATTTATATTTTCTAGCATTTTATCATTAGATGCCAATTTCTTAGATAGGTTATCCATTAGCTTTCCTTGATTAGACACTAACTCTCTCAAAGGTGGAAAATTATTATTATTGTTGTAAGAATTGTTACCTTGATAATTACCTGAGTAGTTAGGCCTCTGTTGATTCCAACCTTGATTTTGTTGAGGACGGTTGTAGTAGTAGTAGTTGTTGTTGTTGATGTAGTTCACATCCTCAAGCATCTCAGGGCAGTGGTTGCCGGAGTGTCCAGTGTCTCCACACTCCTCACAAGTCATGTGAGAGTCGTAGATGTGCATAACTTCCTTCTTATCTCCAGCTCTATCGTCGAGCTTCTTCATGAGCAGGTCTAGCTTTGCAGACAGCATGTCTACCTCCTTCAGCTGATGCATGCCTCCACCTCTCTTATGTGTCTGGGTCCTCTCTTCATTCCAGCTTTGATTGGACGCCATCTTCTCCACAAGAGTTGTGGCTTGTGGTATAGTAAGTGATATGAATGCTCCTCCAGCTGCAACATCCATGGTCTCTCGGGCACTGTTGCCGAGCCCATGATAAAATGTCTGCATCAATAGCCAACTCTCCATTCCATGATGGGGACATTCTAGGATGTAGTCTTGAAAGCGCTCCCATGCTTCTGGAACAGATTCATCATTTTGTTGCTGAAAACTTGTAATCTTCCCACGGAGAGCATTGGTTTTGCCCATGGGAAAGAACTTAGCCAGGAAGTTGGTTGAGCAGAGTGCCGACGTAGTATTCTTCTCCTTTGTAGCATAGAACCACTGCTTCGCTCTTCCTAACAGTGAGAATGGGAAGAGGCGAAGTAGTATAGCGTCTTTGGTAACTCCTGCTATGGTGAATGTGTTGCAAATCTCCAGGAAGTGTTGTAAATGAGCACTAGCATCTTCGTGTGCCTTCCCACAGAACTGGTTGGATTGCACCATGTTGATAAGTCCAGGCTTTAGCTCAAAGTTGCCGTCGATCTCTGCAGCAGGTCCAGTGCGGATGTTGTCCGTAGTGGGAGCTGAGAACTCGCGTATCGATTTGTTCGCCATGGCTTCGAACTCTGAAGACAAGTTCCGGTGATCTTCTTGAATGGATGAAGCTTCTTCGTGAAGTGTTGATGATCTCTTCTTGAGCTTTGCTCTCGTCTTCTTGAATAATGCTTCGGGATTGTCAACAAAATTTCCTGGAAGATGTCTTCTATTCATACATTCCCCTGAATAAGATAAAATAGAAAAATATTGGGGTAAAACTGTATGAGAGAATAGATAAGCTCAATCATATTAGTGATGCGAATGATAACTCAAAATCTTTTATTCCATTCCTGATTGGTAATCAACCTTCCCCGGCAACGGCGCCAAAAATGCTTGTTGGGTATTCTTAACATCATTACCAAAAGTAAACTAAGTTCTCTAAATCTAGTAACGATGCCAAAAATGCCAAACCTATCCCTCACACCACTTAAGCCAAGTTGTCATCCCCAGCATGATATAAGAGACACGGTATTGAAATATGCAATTGCACTTCTAAATAAATAATGAATGGGATCTGCAAGCGCACAGATTAATACCGATGCAGCATTTTAACCGGGAAGTATTCCAGGTATCGTTATTTATATTTTTACCACTGGGAAAGGATTAGCAATCATCACTATTGATTACAGAATAGAATATGAGATTGAGCATCTATCATTGCATGTATAATTGAGAACATTATATCTAACTCTTCATACAGGGATAAGTGTCACATAAAGGATATATGAAATAATAATAGCGACAAAGATAATTAATCTGATCTAGCCACATAATAAATATGATAAGCACCTCAATTAGATACTCTAGAAAGTCATTAGCATGGTATTAGAACGAACTACAAGAATATTCCGTAAGTTATTCTCAACTATATAGTCTAGCATTATCATAGTTAGTGCAAGCATACTTAGCAATCATTGCGAGACAAGACTACGCCCATGCATAGTGATATTAGCAAGGAATATGAGAAACATAGCAATCACTCCCCTGTAATAATGTTGCTCTGCCAGCCCAATACATGAGAGGGGGACTATATAAGAATCAATGAAGCTGTCACTATCACGAACCACCCCACGATCTGTTATATTGGGTACAATCGCAGATAAATATGGTATAAGCACCACGCCTACACAATATCTATCATTTACCCATGGATCCGATGGATAAACACTATACGATCCTAAGCATGTATATAGATCCAATCTAACTAAGCCAAGTACATAACTATGATAAACTAAGAACAATATAATCTTGAATATGAGCAAATAGAGCAAAGTCATAAGCAATATATTGAAGTAGAACAAAGTCATATTCATAATATTGAAGAACAAAGATAATTAGAAAGCAATTAGAAGCACAATTAGAGAATTACCAAGAATCCTCCTGACAGATCCGGAAACCAATCGAAGATTGACTCCTTCTAGTTCTAATCCTATGTAGCTATGCTAATCTAGATATCTAATTGATGTGGTGGCTCTAATCTTGATCAGAGGCTTCTTCTCCCTTGATGGAACAATGAATTAGGGTTGAGAGGCTCTCTCCTCCAGGGGCCAGGGGGTCTGGTTTTATAGTCCCTTCAAGTGAATATGGGCCGTTGGATCAAACCAACATAGATTGTATGGTTTAGATTCATCCTTTAGGTTGGTGGAAATCTCCCGCAAAGCAGAGTCCTGATTGGACTCAGGGGCAGGGCGGGCGCCCTGACCAACTGGGCGGGCACCCAGGGTCAGGCCTCGTTTCGCCTCCGCTTCAGTCTCGTGGCTTCTGGAGTCTTCTAGATGTAAGATAATTGCGCAGCACATTAATATCTTTACGTAATCCCGACATGTAGGCCGTTCTTCCTTATTTCCTGATAACCCCCTGCAGAAATAGACAAACACCAAAACTCATGGAATTCTGTCAGATAAAACCCTAAGTCTAGATGTTGATTTCATTTGGATCCTTTTCTTTGTTTATTTAATAATTAAATTTGATACTTGAGGACCATCAACAGTTACTCCAGTAGTTACATCCTCAAGCCTCTTATGGCAGTGATGCCTGAGTGTCCAGTATCTCCAGTGTGTTTGTGCTCGTAGATCTAGGTTCTTCACTTGGTGGATCTGGGAGTTGTAAAAGTCCTTCATATTTTGATCGAAGTGTACCTGCTCATAGAAACAAGGCAGAGATCAAGTGCATGGGCCCTGTTGGTGGAAAACACCAACAGAACCAAAAGTGTATTTGTTCTTCTCTAACCTTAAGCTTAGTGAGCAAGACAAAGTTGATGGATAATAAGATTATGAGTGTAACATTTAAAAGATCTATCAGATCAGATCGCTCAACCTAATGGAAAGATAATCTATCTATACTTATGTTTTTATATATATCTTCCAAAGATTGTGTGTGCAACATTTTAGTTCATGTGATTAGGAGTGTGGGTGTTGGGTATTCTTAACATCATTACTAAAAGTAGACTAAGTTCTCTAAATCTAGCAACGGTGCCAAAAATGCCAAACCTATCCCTTACACCACTTAAGCCAAGTTGTCATCCCCAGCATGATATAAGAGACGCGGTATTGAAATATGCAATTGCTCTTCTAAATAAATAATGAATGGGATCTGCAAGCGCACAGATTAATACCGATGTAGCATTTTAACCGGGAAGTATTCCAGGTATCGTTATTTATATTTTTACCACTGGGAAGGGATTAGAAATCATCACTAATGATTACAGAATAGAATATGAGATTGAGCATCTATCATTGCATGTATAATTGAGAACATTATATCTAACTCATCATACAGGGATAAGTGTCACATAAAAGATATATGAAATAATAATAATGACAAGGATAACTAATCTAATCTAGCCACATAATAAATATGATAAGCACCTCAATTAGATACTCTAGAAAGTCATTAGCATGGTATTAGAACGAACTACAAGAATATTCCCTAAGTTATTCTTAACTATATAGTCTAGCATATCATAGTTAGTGCAAGCATACTTAGCAATCATTGTGAGACAAGACTACGCCCATGCATAGTGATATTAGCAAGAAATATGAGAAACATAGCAATCACTCCCCTGTAATAATGTTGCTCTGCCAGCCCAATACACGAGAGGGGGACTATATAAGAATCAATGAAGCTGTCACTATCACGAACTACCCAACGATCTGGCATATTGGGTACAATCGCAGATAAATACGGTATAAGCACCATGCCTACACAATATCTATCATTTACCCATGGATCCGATGGATAAACGCTATACGATCCTAAGCATGTATATAGATCGTATCTAACTAAGCTAAGTACATAACTATGATAAACTAAGAACAATATAATCTTGAATATGAGCAAATAGAGCAAAGTCATAAGCAATATATTGAAGTAGAACAAAGTCATATTCATAATATTGAAGAACAAAGATAATTAGAAAGCAATTAGAAGCACAATTAGAGAATTACCAAGAATCCTCCTGACAGATCCGGAAACCAATCGAAGATTGACTCCTTCTAGGTCTAATCCTATGTAGCTATGCTAATCTAGATATCTAATTGATGTGGTGGCTCTAATCTCGATCAGAGGCTTCTTCTCCCTTGATGGAACAATGAATTAGGGTTGAGAGGCTCCCTCCTCCAGGGGCCAGGGGGTCTGGTTTTATAGTCCCTTCAAGTGAATATGGGCCCTTGGATCAAACCGACATAGATTGTATGGTTTAGATTCATCCTTTAGGTCGGTGGAGACTTCCCGCAAAGCATAGTACTGATTGGACTTGGACAGGGGGCGGGCGCCCAGTAGGACAGGGCGAGCGCCCTGCCTCTGGCCCCGTTTCGCCTCCGCTTCGGTCTCGTGGCTTCTAGAGTTTTCTAGATGTAAGATAATTGCGCAGCACGTTAATATCTTTACGTAATCCTGACATGTGGGCCTTTCTTCCATATTTCCTGATAACCCCCTGCAGAAATAGACAAACACCAAAACACGTGGAATTCTGTCAGATAAAACCCTAAGTCTAGATCTTGATTTCATTTGGATCCTTTTCTTTATTTATTTGATAATTAAATTTGATACTTAAAGACCGTCAACAAACTCCCCCAAGCTTACCTCTTGCTCGTCCCTGAGCAAGGATAGACTTAGCTATGGATGATAAGTTGTTGCAATATATTTAAAAATTTGACGGTACACATGCTTTTAAATAAGATCTCATCTCTAAGTTAGAGTAAACTGTCAAGACTTAAAACTTACTTACTTTACCTCCACCATGGGACTTGTAACTGTCACTTCTGTCTTGAGTGGTTAAAAGATAGAACAGTCTAGCCAAGTGCCATGTCTCTTATTCTTGATCAGCTATAGCTCTGGGATTTTTGCAGATTTTCAAATAAAACTCAGAGATTCCTTGTATGATTCTCTCAGGTCTCTCTTTTGTGGTATTTCTGGATCCTTACCAAGGCATTGATGGTATATGCCTTCTCTCAAGATATGTGGTATTTGTGGTATGAGGCATAGTGACATTGCCTTCTCTCTCATCCTACTCTAATAAGGCTTTAATATCTGGAGCTCATAGGTGGGAGATAAAATATACATACTTACAAGACATTTATTGCATAGTCAAACCATGGATCCAAAGTAACAAGTCAATAAGTTTAATCAAGATGTGCATGTGTGGCGAATGAATGGTATATGGTGATGATGGTGATAACAATGGTGAAAACAATGGTGGTGGAAGTCTAATTCTACTTTGCTCTTTTGAGGGGATACATACCTTCCTTGCTTTTGAAACTTTATGAGGAGAATGAGATGCTCTTCTTTTTCTTGTCTCTCAGGTGGGTATCTTGCACCCCTAATTCTACTGTCGGACACTTGTCCATTTTTACCTCTCGTCTCACTTTTTCTTTTCTTTCGAGGTTCCGAGCACTTGCTCCTTTTTATTTCCTCGTATTATTTTCTCTCTTTTTTTTAGAGCATTCATCTCTTGAGATAATATAGCAAGTGGTAGTAACAAGATAACTTGAGCATTTATTTTACAAGGGGAAAACAGAAATATTTTTGGTTATTCTCTCCCGGGTTAGGAGTAGAATATTTTTGGGTGATTCTGGAGATGGAATGGGTGGATATATGTGGATGGTACTTCTGGAATAGAAGTAGCATATATGAGTGAACGTGTAAGTGAAATCTTGATTTAACCACATGACAAGCTTCTTAAGGGTCTACACAGCTTGACCACACTCAATGCTCATAAGCAGTAAATAATAAATGTGTGGCTCAAAGTCTAGCAAGCATGTATATATGGCTGTGGTAGGAATTTTAAGCTCTCATCATACAGGAACTCATCATGCAACATTTTAAAGATTTTCAAAGATAAAATTCTCTAGAATTCTAGCATCTCTAGGAACAGATAAACAGCAGCTCAACCTTCCCATATCGTATCCGTTAACAACTTAGACTTCAAATCAAGTTTTCATCCCACAAGTTTAGGTCTAGAGCAAGCTTTAAATTATAACTGTTATGTCTAAACTTGAGAGAGAACTTAAAATTTGCAAATTAGGCAGAGCAACTGTTCATCAAATCCATGCTTAAGTTTTATTTAGATACAGATTAGCATAGCCACTTTATTTATTTATTAAACACACTAAGCAAAAGACATATATATATAAGCATAAAATCTTTATTTGGTTTTCCCATAGTTTATGTATTTTAATATTCTAAAATAATATAAGTATAAAGATAGATAAAAATACTTATCGGAATAAATGGGGGTGCTCTCCCCCAAGCTGAATTTTGACGTAATTTCTCTCGATGTAGCTAGCAGGTGGCAGAGGTGTAGTTGAAAGTCAGCAACATTCTGACAGCGATTAGAATGTCCTCCGTCTGCTAGTCTTCTTGAATTCTGTGGAACTCAAATAGACAACAAAGCTTGTGGAACTAATTAAGTGTTAGCATAAATATATAGCCTTCATCATCTTGAGACTCCTTAATAATTATTACTCCCTGTTTTTATATTTTTATTTTCTTTTTAGGATAGCATGAACATGTTTAACTAAATAACCTATTTGAAATAATTGAGAAGGAAAGGGTAACTACCAAGTTTACCTCTTGGCAAGGCGTTCGGTGTTTTTAAGTCGTCCGAACGGGACTCTCCAATTTCTTAATCGTCCTGAGGTTTGTTGGGTGGCGTAGTCGGTACTTCCGGCAGCACCTCCTCTTCTTGTATAGTTATCTTCATTTTCCATACCTGACTCGGTGCTTCAATCTCCTCTGGATAATTCTGTTTAAACTCTACGTCTTCTGACCTTACAACTTCTCCTTCATAGTCTGCCCATCCGTCCTTGATGATCTGCCTCCTCTGGTTGCGGTTGCGTCTCTTTCTGACCTGCTTAGATTCTTCAACGATATAGTTAGGGTCAGTAAAATAACGGCGTACCTTCTCTGAGGGGAAGTGCATATGGACTTCTCCGGTTCCAATGTAGATAATTGCTTTAACGGTGCTGAGGAACGGCCTTCCAAGGATGATGGGTGGATCATACTCGTCTTCTCCCATGTCAACAACTTGAAAGTCTGTGTAGACAAAGTGATCGTCTATTTTGACTGGGACATCAGATACTATTCCTTTAACTTCTCGAAATGTCTGATCTGCCATCTGGAGCTGAATGTATGTTGGTCTTAGTGGCATGGTCCCGAACAAGAGCCGATAGGTGACTGCGGCCATTATGTTGACGCCTGATCCGGTGTCGCAAATCGTCTTGTAGAAGTTGTATCCATTTATGGAGCAGTAAATGCTTGGCATTCCTGGGTCGTCCTTCTTGGTCAAAAACGGTGACTTCAGTTGGTGATCTTGGCCTCAATGGACTACAGTGACCATCTTAGCTGACTCGGTCCACACTTGCTTGTTCCTGTTTCTCCTGTTGGTCCTCTTCCTTGATTCACGTCTGGATTGATTTGGAATTTGTGTAGTCTTGTTCTTGAAGAAAAATGTCTCCTTCTTCCCTTTGACGTAGAAACTGATCTTGGCAGCACTTGCGTAGGTGATAGCTCCCGTTGTGTTCAAAAATGGCCTCCCTAGGATGATAGGTGCTCTCTCATCATTTCCGGTCTCTACCACTACGAAGTCTGCTGGTGCATACAAGGTACCAACTCGGACACAAAGGTTCCTCACTATTCCTTTTGGAAAAGTTATCGTTTGATCTGCAAACTGCAAACACATGGTTGTCTCTAATAAAGGATATGTAAAGAATGTTTCATGGAGTACCCTGGGTATAATGTTGACGCTAGAGCCAAAGTCGCAGAGTGCTTCTGGGACGTCCACCATGCCGATGGAGATCGGGATGACGGGGCGTCCTGGATCGCCTCTCTTGACCGGCAGATGGTCAGTAGAGAATTCAGTGACGGGGTTACTCCAATTACCTGCATCAAACATGTCTACAAGATTTGCAGATTCTAATCCTTCCTGTTGTGATGGTATACCGGGGTTAGTAGTAGGAACAGCAGCAGCTATTTGATTTAACTGAGATTCAATCATTTTATTAAAGCTAATTCGATTCTTGATGGCAGTAGAAAAATTATCCATTCTATTATTTATATTTTCTAGCATTTTGTCGAGGGTATCAACGAGGGGTACCCTCACCAATGCGTATAACGAGGCCATCCGTACGCACGCGCGGCCATCGACGGCCATGCGTATACGCAGCCTTCGACGTCCACAACCTCGAAGACGGAAATAGCGTCGAGCGAATCGGTCAGCGCTCGTGCGACAGCTGCCGTCGAATACGGAAGCGGGCTCAAGCGAACTGAGAGGCGTCGAGCGCAAGGACACTGTCCGCCGCCTGACGCGCGCACGAGAGCCAGGGCATTTAATGCACCTGACGCTTCCCCACTTAACACACGGGTCACGGGAGGCTTCTGTCCCATCGTTCTTTTTGCAGCCTTCCCACCGAACGACCCAGGGCGTGTCCGGACGCAGGAAACAAGGATGGAACGTCTAATCGGGATCCCCTTGAGACACCCAAGGTCAGCGCTCCAGATATTAGCATATTACACGGCGTCCGACCCTCGACCGAA